>NC_141693.1:1908498439-1909698439 GCF_964263255.1 Lissotriton vulgaris
CCTTTAGAGTGCACAGATCCTGGTTTGCCCTGATCTGGCTCGAGACACACTCCAAGTGAGTGGAGGCAGCAATGTACTATTCAGGTGTCAGTGACAACTCCTCTTTCCACTCTAGCTCAGGAAAACCCATCAGCCTGGTGATGGGCAATTAGGGTAACCAGGGCACACATCATCTCCCTATGTGTGACTGTCTAGATTGAATGCAAAACAGCCCAACTATCAGTCTAAACCAGATGTGGATTCCACAGGTAGGGAAAGGCACAACATGGTAAAGTAGGAAAATGCCCACTTTCTAAAAGTGTAATTCTCAAAGATACAATATAAAACCACATTCACAGAAAGATGTGTTTTTAAATTATGAGTTCAGGGAATACTAAAGCAAAATCTCTATCTCTTTCCAATTAAAAGTTAGGCTTGTAAGATATTACAAGACAGCCCCAATGAAACCTATGAGAGTGCTAGTGCTTGCAATAGTGAAAAAAGTAATTAGCAATATTTTACTGTCAGGGCATGTAAAACACATCAGTGCATATCCTACATTTCACATGCACTGCACCCAGCCCATGGGGCTACCTTTGGCTTGGATTAGCAGTGCTATAAATGTATTAAAAGGGAAGGTTGGTCATGGCAAGTGGGTGCACTTGCTAAGTCGACATGAAGTTTAAAACTGCACCTGCACCTGAGACTTAGTTGCAGGGCTAACCATGTGGGTGGCACAATCAGTGCTGCAGGCCCACTAGCAGCATTTGATTACAGTCCCTGGGCACACACAGTGCACTTTACTAGGGACTTACAAGTAAATCAAATATGCCAATAATAGATAAACCAAACACAATTACAATTTACACAGAAACCATATGCACTTTAGCACTGATTAGCAGTAGTAAAGTGCCCAGAGTCCTAGAGCCAACAAAAACAGGCCAGAAGAAATAGGAAGAAGGCAAAGTGTTTGGGGATAACCATGTGAAAAAAGCCAGGGCCAAGAGGGCACAGACATCCCCTCTCTGAACCCCAATGGACTCAGGGACCCCAAAATGGGGATATCATTTAAATACCGGGGCAGGGGGCAAACAGTTCCCCCTAGGCCTAATCTGAAGCCAAAGAAGAGGTGGTGCACAGACTCCTTCCCTCAGCCTGTAAATCCCTTAGGGAATACAGTCCCCGGAGCTGGCTCTATTACTAAGTCCCTGGGAGCCCATCCCCACGACACAGTGTCTCTGCCTGCAACAGCACAGGCAGAGTAGCTTATGTCTGCTCCCACCCTGCGGGTTGGGAGAGGAAATGCTTCCCTACCCACTGGAATGAGTGCATGAAAGGTATGTCTGCTCTGATGGGAATTTTAAAAGTGCCCTCATCGAGTGGGAGCAGACTTTTGTTGTTCTTTTTTAACCCCTTGCATGCTGATGACATAACGGTTCCGTCATCAGCGACGGCTGAGCTGTGCTGATGACGGAACGGTTCCGTCATGACTTCGCCCGCGCAAGGCGGAGTCAGCATGGGCGGGGAATTCCCGCCGCACGCAAGGGGTTAAAAAAAGTTTTGAATAGCGCAAACTAGACCTGAGACATCAGGTATCAGAGCGCTTTACATGAGTACCAGTTTCCTTACATGAGGACACATTAATTTTTGTTAGGCACGGGGAGATTAAGGGATTTTCCCAGATTCATAGGATGTTGAGCGTCGCTACAGAGACTTGAACCCGGTTCCCCAGCTTAGAGGTCGACCGCTCTTGGCATAAGGCTACATCCTCTTGCCCTTGTTTCCCTATCTGCACTCTTGCAGGTAGGGTAACATACATGTCTTCTGCCCTACGGGTTTAAACTGGATAACTATAACTTGCGCCTTAGCCATGCATAGATAATTTTCCCACATAATATATTATTCATGACATGCTCTAGGAGACCATTAACAACATACGTTGCTCTCTATTATTTGAAACTACATATTGATGAGAATGATGTGCATTATAGGGGTGCAAACTTTTCAGCTAACTATAGTTACCCTTATACCTTTGTTTTTTTGATGGATATACATTTATATATATTGTCATTGGCCTTTCAAGGCTGATTTATGGAGAAGGGTTCAGGCCCATTTATGAATTTCATATGCGTGACCTAATTGGAAATATTTAAAGATTCAGGATTTGTGTAAATTGTTTTGAACTCAACTGGTGTCCCTGTGCATACCCCAGTTCAAACCAGTTGCAGGGGCACTCAGCCCCTGCTCTGGCGTGAAACTGGACAAAGGGGAAGAGGTGTAACCAACCCCTCCCCAGGTCCTCCCATGGGTGGGACCTTAGAGTAAGTCCAACCCCTAAACTTAGTATAAGTATAGGAACCCAATCCTTAGGATTTTAGATTACCCTGGATGAAACTCTGCAACATATATCCTGGAACTTCGACATTCTATTTCGACTAGAAGACAGAAGACTCACCCTTGGCGTCAAGGATTGACTCCCCTGTTCAAACAGGCACCAATGAAGCATCTTGCAGGTCTGCATTTCCAAGGCTCCCGCCGGAACCCGAAGGTTTTGTGACACAGGACACAGACTTCCAGATATCTTTGAGGCCAACACGAGATCCCAGCAAAGCTGAGACCTGTAGCCATCACGAGAGATGTGGGACCAGAACTCCTGGACACCAAGCTCATTTCCAAGTGCCTCTATTTCCCGAGCTTTCATCAAGTTGTGCATTGGGCTACTCGTAGTCCAAGCCCTGAGCACCATCTGCACCGATGATTGTGGGCCTACACTCCACGAGTGTTCCGTGGGCCCGCTTCTAGCATTTCTGCTTGATGCCCCTTCGCGCTCCCTGGTTTCATCGACTGGTGGGTCCCCACAAAGGTAACTGGATTCAAGCAAGCCCAGCTGAAGACAGCTGGAATGCCAGAAACCGGACCTGGGAAGCTTGATTCCGGTCCAGGGAAGACATGGCTTGGCAGTTTGGGATGGACTGTTCCAATGAGGCACAGTGTCAGACTGATTTGCATATGGCCATGTCTGAACTGAGGTGGTGGAGTGAGCTAAAGAACGGTGATGGATTAAATCCAGATCAGTTGACTGGGGGTGAGTGTTTGTATTGTCAACGCTCCGTCCATCACCCCCTTTGGTTTTTCTTTGTTCGCCCTAAGTTGGCAGGGTATGCTCAGACGTGAGTCCCTTGCTCACTTTGCCACTGGATTCAAGCAAGCCCGGCTGAAGACGGCTGGAATGCCAGAAACCGCTCCTGGGAAGCTTGATTCTGGTCCAGGGAAGACATCGCTTGGCAGTTCAGGCTGGACTGTTCCCATGAGGCACAGTGTCAGACTTATTTGCATATGGCCATGTCTGAACTGGGGTGGCGGAGTGAGCTAAAGAACGGTGATGGATTAAACCCAGATCAGTTGACTGGGGGTGAGTGTTTGTATTGTCAACGCTCCGTCCATCACCCCCTTTGGATTTTCATTTAAAACTACTTGCCAGGCCTTAAACTCCCCTTTTATTACTTATAGGTCACCCCTAAAGAAAGCGCTAGGAATCTTGAAGGGCAAGGTGCTGTGTAAGCAAAGGGTAGAACAGGTACGTTTTTGGTTTGTATGTCCTTGTAGTGACAAACTAAATTTGTTTTACACTGTTAGCTTTACTCCTCTCATAGGTTAACATTGGTAATTCTCTAATTCACTTTTATTCTGTAATTCATGATTAGATAGGAGTAGCTGTCACATGTTGTATATCATTGGAATGCTAATGGTAAATCCTCTTTCATGATAAAGTTGGATTTACCATTACTATTTTAAAAAATATCACTTTTAGAAAGTGGACATTTCTCTGCTCATACGGCTGTGTGTTCCTGAAACCTGTCTCCAATACACATTTGAGGTGTGCGACATTGACAGTTTTTGTATTCCCTCTAGACAGCCACAATCACAGGAAGGGTAGCTGTGATAGAGAATTATCAGCACATTGATAGTTCCTACTGGGCTTGAAGGGAGGGGAGCTGACACTTACACCTAAAAAAGTGTCCTTTTACCGTGTAGAGGGCAAATTATCCCCCTGCAGATAATCTGGAGCCAGGGCAAGGAAGGAACAACCCCCTATTTGTAGTTCCCTCCACGTCTAAGGCACAACTGGGTGTAAGTACTGGGTCTCTGACTCTACCAATTCAGTACACATCTGGACGACTCTGCCAGGAAGAGGAGGAACTGCTGTGCTGCTAAAGGACTGACACTCTGCTTAATCTGCTGTTTGCTGATCTCTTGCCTTGTTGCCTTGCCCTGCTGCTCTTTCTCCGCCTGGATGAGAACGACTAGACCTGCATCACTTGAATTCAGAGTGACTCCAAGGGCTTGCTTGGTTGCCTACTGTTGCCTAATTCACAGGGACACAAAATGGGCCTGATTTCGATCTTGGCAGTCTCCTGCCGTCCTACTACAGCGGCGGTCCTAAGTAAGTGGACGGAATGTTGCACAAAACCGGTCCAGGGATGCTTGATTCTGTGACTGGGGGTGAGTGTTTTGCCAATGTGCAACATTCCGTCCATCATCTTAGGTGTTTTGCTGTTCCCCCTATGTGGGAAGGGTATGCCCAGATGTGGGTCCCATGCTCACTACGCCACTGGAGTCAGCTATCCTGGCTGATGACGGCTGATAGCCAGAAACCGGTCCTAGGATGCTTAATTCTGGTCCAGGGAAGACATGGCTTGGCAGTTCGAGCTGGACTGTTCCAATGAGGCACAGGGTCAAGACTGATTTGCATATGGCCATGTTTGAACTGGGGTGGCGTGGTGAGCAAAATAACGATGGATTTAACCCAGATCTGTGACTTGGGGTGGATGTTTTGCCAATGTGCAACATTCAGTCCATCATCTTGTGTGTTTTGCTGGCTGAATAGTACAGACAGTTTGAAGACAAGTAGAGAAACTTAAAATATAGAAAATAAGTCTACAACACTGCTGGAATAACAAGAATCTAGCAAGGTATTCAGACAACATGTCGGAAAAAAAATGGAGAGACAGAAATATCAAGTGTGAAATATTATGATGAAGAAAAATTGTGTGCAAAAATATTGTTGACAGGAATATCAATTTTAGGCTAAGAAATATATTGATGTTCAAAATATCTTTATTTTTAATATTAACGTTAAAAATATCTATGTTGTTGATATCAATGTTACAAATATCCATTTTGTTAATATTGTTGACAAAAAATATTGATGGTAATAATGTAGATATTTTAGATATTTATTTTATATGTTTGAGTATATATTTTAATGGCATATGTTATAAATTGTTTGCATATTTATGGTTACAGTTTTTAACATAGTTTATAAATGTATTGATGCTTATAAATTTAATGTATTTGGTTTATTTGTATTTTTACTGCCATAGCAGGTTGTGGGGATTATAGGGGTACAGGGTGAGAAGTAATGTAATTATAGTAACTAATCAATTATTAATTAATATTAATTTTTCAATTAATAATTATTTATGATAATTGTGTAAATAATGTTTTCAATTCTGTTAAGGTTTAGGTGTGGGTTGTGGGGTTTGTACGAATATAGGGCCAGATGTAGCAACATTGTATTTTGTCCTTAATCGCAAATGTTACCGATTCATTAGGGATTGCTATGTGATTCCTACATATTCCTTTATAGCGAATCGCAAATTGTGACTCACTGTTAAGAAATGCCTTCCTATTCATTCTTATGGGCCTACAGGCCCATAGGAATGAATAGGATTAATTCGCAATTTGCGAGTACCAAATAGGTACTCGCAGATTGCGCATGCAATTTCAAAGGTGCAAGGGGGCCAAAAGGCCACCCTGCTGCCCCCCCCAAAAGGTAAGTATGCACATGTGGTTCACATTCATGGCCTAAGGGCATGTGTGTGCACCACGGGGCACTTAGAAAAATGCAAAATTTTAAATTTTTCTAGGAATTAGCAAAAGTTGGTGGTAAGTTGCAAATCCTAAATGCAAATTTGCAATATGCGTTTGCTACATGAATTGCATTTAGGGACTCTAATTGCATTCACAATTTAGGTAATCGCAAATAATTGCAATTATCCATATTGCCAATGCCAAGAGTTTGATAAATAGCAAAATGCATTTTTGTATTCACGAACACAAAAAGCATTGATATATCTGGACCATAGTGTGGTAAGTAATTGAATTATAATTAATATTAATTATTAAATGTTAAAAATGATTTAATTAATAATTAATTATGTTAATAGTGTAATGAATGTATTTAATTACATTATGTTGCAGGTGCAGGTTGTGGGATTTGTAGGGCTATACGGAAGAAAGTAATTTAATTATAATAAATACATAATTAGTATTTAATATCAATAATGTAATTGATAATTAATTATGCTAATTATGTAATTCACTTTTTATTGTGTTAAGTTTTAGGTGAAGGCTGTTGTCAACCAACACTTAAAAATCAAGCTAATAAAATCACAAAGCAATAAAATATTCACTTTTCATGAATTAATAGAAATTTTTAATTTTTTTTATTTTCTTTCAAACAAGCTTTATTCGACGATTGTCATAAAAGCATATAAAACGTACATCAGTAAAAATTAATAAATAATATTAAAATAAAAGTTCTTAAAATTCATTAGTAATACAACCATAGAGAGACTTATTACACATGTTACATAGCCTGAGACTTTTAACACCCAAGTGAGGAGATTATACTACTATCAGTCTACTTCTAATTGTCCATGCGCAACCTAAAAATTTGGCCACAGCAATGTACACAGGCGGGCTGGTATAGGTACCAATTATTCTGACAGCTGCCGACCCACTCCTAGTGCCCAACGATCTGCACATAGGGTGTAATCAGATCTGGCGGGGTGCTGCATACACAGGACATTCAAACAGTAAGTGATTATTGGTTTCAATGGGGGCCCGGCAGGACGGACAGCCAAGCCTGCCCCCACTGGTCCATCTGTTGGTAAACGCTCTTACTGGCAAGCTCCCAATTCTCATTTGAAAGTAGAGCTTGCGATCTAGGGGTTTAGTAATGACGTCCCAAAATGCTTCAAAGCAGGTCCCATCTTTAAAGTCCAGAAACCTGCCAGTCAAGGAAAGAGGAGCAATATTCCTAAAGGTTTTAGAGGCCACGGACTTCCAGTACAGGTCTTTTATGACCTTCTTGGGAGGAAATCCAGCATTCACCGGGTCTTCCCACAATTCCCCAAGGCCTAGGTCCCTTAATAGTCCCCGAATATTAACTAGCCACTTGATCTTATGGGAAGTGTCACACCTGATTACGTCCAACAACCCCCTAGTACATTTTTCCAATTCAGGCGTAGTCCAGATCCTCCTCCAGTATAAAACTGGACGCATGGATGCAATGAGTGTTATTGGGCACAATCCCAAGTCATGGAATAGAGTACTCATGGGGGTGCTCTGTGGTAATTTAGTTAAGTTCCTGAGGAAACGATTTTCAGAGACTGACATTGCCCTTAGGTTCTCAAACCCCCAGATTTCAACTCCATATAAGGTGGAACTAACCACCTTACCATTATATACTCTTAGTACCGGGGCTATCAGCTTGGTAAGGGACCTTGAGTGTTCTAGGCTTAAAGCTCCTGCAAGCTGATGATGTTTAAGAGTGGCAAGTTCAACCTGCTTATTCCATGATAAATCATGTTGAATGCAAACTCCCAAATAATTAAAAGCTTGATCCTTCTCGAGAGGTAACTTGTTCATACATACAGTACCCTTAAAAGATTTAGGTTCACTAAAAGACATAAACTTTGATTTTAAAACATTCACTTCCAAACCACGGGCGGTGCAAATGTTTACAAAAATCATCAAAGCCTTCTGTACCCGCTAAGGGTTTTATCTATTATCAGACAGTCATCGGCAAACATTAGAATAGGTACTTTGGCTCCTGGAAGATTTGGGGCGTCAACATTGGAGTCAATCAACATTTTGGCCACGTCATTGATATACATTAAAAACAAGGTTGGCGCTAAAACGCAGCCTTGCCGCACCCCTGTTTCTACAGGGAGCTGGGTGGTGACATTACCAGGACGACCCCATCTGATTTGGGCAAAGTTCTGCTCATGGAGTTTTTTGATTAGTGAGAGGAGGGACCCGGGCATGCCCATATCATTAAGCAAACTCCACAAGGTAGGGCGGGGGACCAGGTCAAATGCAGCCCTGAGATCGATAAAGGCTGCATATAGGCTACCGCAACCAATTACCACTGTCTTCCAGTACAGCATAGCGTAATGCAAGACCTGGTCGACCGTGCTAATTGAGGTTCTAAAACCTGCCTGCAGATGGGATAGAATATTCTGAACCTGTTCCCACACCAGTACCTTATTGAGAACCAGCCTACCAAAGATTTTTTGGGTGGTATCAATCAGGCTGATTGGGCGATAATTATCGGGTAATGATTTATCCCCTTATTTAAAAACAGGAATGATTTCAGCCCCATTCCAGGATTGGGGTATGGGGGCTCCCTTGGCAACCGCATTTGCCAAAAGGAGTATGTAACTAACCCCTAACTTTTGTCCTGCAAGAATAGGTCCGCGGGTACACCGTCTAAGCCAGGTGCTCTTCACCTAAGGTAAATGGATCATCCAAAAAAGGTACATAAGATACCTCTGTGGTCAATTCTATATCCTTGCCCCTGGCATATTGCAGTTTGAAATAGGCTACCCATTTGTCCTTTGGGACCCAATTCTGAGGCTTATCTGGGTTGCCCTCACTTCCCCATTTAAAAACATTCCAGAACCTTCTCGAATCTTTTTGAGATCCTGCCACTTTTAATTCTTGCCACCTCTGCTCATCCCATGCTCGTTTGGATCTAGTGACAACACTTTTGTACGCAGCCCTCGCGAGTCGGATATTCCCGCTTGCGCCACCTTTAATGGCTATCCCCAGATTCAACCGGGCTTGTCTACATTCCCCCGTGAACCAACGCGGGGTGTTGGTGGGTGGGGGTTCTATTTGGTTTACAAGGCCTAATAAATAAACTTCTTAAGTCACCAAAAAAAGGCTTGGTGAAACCTTGTCCCCTTTTCTAATGCTGGGGCCGATGTTTCTGCACTGGCTAATTCTCGTAGTTCTCATGTTGCCTGTGCTAGCTTGCTTGATATGAAATCAACATTCTCTTGAATGCTCAAAACTTTGGCCCAACGAACATGGCGCATGTCGTTTGAGATAACGATGTCAGGGGGAGAGTTGATACCCAACCCCCCTTCATGGACAGGTTCATTCCAGTAAGTAAGTGACATAGACAGGGGGTTATGATCACTCTCGAGCCTGTCAAATCCCAAACTAATCAGGATGTAGGTTATTCTACTCTCACGGGGTCCACTCCTAAACGTTGTGGCCCATGACTTATCTCCAGCTGACCTCCCAATAGTCGGTCTCAAGCCTTCATTTAGACAGAATGAGTTAAGTTGGATCACTATTTCTGCCCACCTTTTAACTGTCTCGAGATCAAGTTTGGGAACACCCCATTCCTTATCTCTTCCTCGTCCGCTATGTTCCACTCGCCACATTGCAAGGGTTCAAAAGTTACATTAAAATCTCCCCATAGAATTACATGAGAATGCGAAGAGTGACTTTCAATCAGGTCCTCCAAGAGGGCTAAAACTTCAGATTTCTTACCCCCAGTACTTCGGGCGTATAAATTATAAATGTGGATGGGCTCTTTATGTGTACACTTTAATGTTAAAATCTGTAGGTCCCTGTGATTAGTGGTTAGGGACTTGATTATGACCTTGAGGTCCTTTCTAACCCATATCGATAGGCCACCAGATGGACGACCTCTCCCTCCCTTTTCAGCAGGGATACTATAATTCAAGTACCCAGGGAAATGCAATGGTTCCAGCAGCCACGTTTCCTAGAATAAATATATTTCGTGCTGGCTAATAAATGCTGCCCATTCCGGAGATTCTATTTTCGATTTCAGCCCAGCTATATTCCAAGACAAGAGTGACCTGGATTTACCAAAATCAAATGCAGTGTCATCATTTTGAATTATGTCAAAGATGCCAGCTGGCGAGATAGTTAAAGGGGCCATTAGAGGTATCAGCGGTGGTGCAGAAAGAATGTTATCCTGCTTGGAAATTGTACCATATACTGGATTTACATCACTACTTGGTTCGCTACATACTGTATGGGATATCTCACTTAGTAGTCAATCATTAGAGTCTAACCCTGAGCTTGCCTTTATGATGTCCCTGGAACCGTTGTCGTTTTTGGTTAGCCAGTTCTGGGGGAGGGTGGATCTCATTTGGATCCTACAGTGGTCCGGAGAACAGGTTCTATATTCTAGGTTTATTAGATCTTCCACCATCTTTGGGCATTGAAAGGTCAATTCAATGCAGTCACATATGTCCCCATGGAAAGTAAGCCTCTAGGCACAGAGGATATCCTCTCTAATAACAGACCTACAACCCCTAACATACCTAATCCAAGGAATTGATTTATTAGTTAAGGATTCAGGGGATTCATGGTCTCTGCCGGGGCTCGGCTTAGGAGTATTAACCATGTATACCTTTGTTGATTTACTTCGATAGGAATTAGTGTGAAGGGGGTTCATGCTCAAAGTAGCTGTTCTTGTTAGTTGGTGACTACTTACAGGTGTCTGACCATGGGATCCGCCTCTAAGAGTAAAATCGCCACCTACATTCCCTGTTTGTGTTAATGGTGTGTTTGAGGCCATTTTGCCAACAGACATGTCGATCGTGTTTGGCATGCGATACTCCCCTCTCTGTCCTAACCACCTCACTAAAAGATATGCCTATACGTGGAGATAGACCTAGTGTGGTGGGAGGAGTATTAGCGGGCTTAGTAGGCTTCGCCACCTGTGTTTTACTTGTGCCAATAGGTTTCAACGGTACAGGGCTAGTTATGCAATAGCCTGAATCCGTCCTAATGCTAATCACGGCAGCGGTAAGTTGGTCAATTTTGACTTGCATACCTTCTACCAAATTACACAGGTGCTTTACTACTTCAAGAAGTGGGTTGCCATTTGATTCTATTGGCAGAAGATACTCATGAGTTCCAGGTACAAGGAATGCGCTTTCACTGCGAGGTGCATCTATCATAAGTAGTTCAGATCCGATTTTGGGCGACAGTCTTCTATTTGAGCCAGACAGCAAACCTATTACTGCAGGGCAAGGCTACTGAATCAATAAGGCAGTGTGCGGGAAAAAGGAGAAGGAGGGGGTTGAGCTTGTTCTAGGTGGGATTCCCCTCCCACAAGGACCAAAGGTTTTTCCCCAACCCCTGGTTTAGGTTTGTTCAAAAACATTTCCGGAATAATCGCTCCACTCCGCTTTTGTCCCTTCTCTTCTTTACCGTGCGTAGGGCTCCCACCCGCTTGACCCCTCTCTATTGCGTTAGGGGGGATAGTGAGTAAGTCTTCACAGTCCTGCACCAATCCATCAATGCAGTCCATTACACAGTTTCCTGCTGCATGAGACAAACGTTTCTTGGGAGGCTTGACTTTCATTCGCTTAGCTTTTTTCCCTCCCTTAAATACCACACCCGGGACCTCGTTAGCATCCTCCGTTGTTTTCCTTTTCCCCATAGTTCCAATGGACACAGCTACAGCAACAAACGTGAGAAAAGTTGTACACCAAGTACCTTCAAATGGTGGTGTAAGGGGTGTGGTCCAGCCCTGCCTCCCCCTGCCCCGGACGGCCACAGACAGGCAGCTCTTTGGCCAGGCTTAGCCCGGCGTCACCCGTGCGCGTCCTACAACATGGGAACTCCGCGCTCCTTATGATGCGCCGCCTGGAACCAAATCCTGTGGTGGGTAGGATCAGCCACAGGGATTGCTGGGTGTTGTGGTCTCCCTCCTCAGCGGCCGCGCACGGGTGGTGGAGTGCAGCGGCGGCGGAGGAGACCGGAAGAAGCCTGCAGGCTGATGTGCGCGATGTGCGCGAGTACCCAAGTGAGCAGAGCTGGTACACGCCGGCACCGCAGTCGCGAGCTGGGGTCTTCCATGAAGCGTTCTGGCCTGTGAGCACTGTGGTGGCGGCGCGAGCTCTCCGCTGCTCTCCTTGGTGTTCCAGCTTAGCGCCACACCCTTTCCCCCCTAGTTAAGCATCCACAAAACACTGAGGACGGGGATCTCGGTTACTCGCACTGATGATTTGAAGCTATGACGAGTTCCACATTAGAAACATATGTTCAATTTATCAAATCAACCAACACTTAAAAATCAAGTTAATAAAATCACAAAGCAATAAATTATTCAGTTTTCATGGATTAATAGAAATTTCATAATTGCGTGTTAATTGCAAAGCGGTGCACTATAAGCACAAAATCGGTTTCGGAGTACTTTTGAAAACAAAGCTAGAAAGTTCTGGATAAAGCACATCATACCATTAGATACTTAGATGAATCCAACACTTTCCATGCAGCTGTAATGATTAGAGGTGGAATTGCTATTGTTGCACACACTAGAGTAGGAATAGTACATTTTACCCCACCACAATTAAAAGCTTTCCCTACTGTTGTAGCTAGTGGAGTAGGAATACTAATCTGTACCCCTCCTGAGTCCAACGCTTTCCCTTCTGTTGCATCAACTGGACTGAGAATAATACATTTTACCCCTCCTGAGTCAGTCAATCAATCAGGATTAATGAAGAGTGGCTAATCACCCAATATGGTATCTAGTCACTTGCAGGTCTAGGACGATTATTTAAACAGCCAGATCTTGAGGGCTTTTCAGAATTCGGTAAGTGAAGTGATGGTTTAAAGGTGCATGGGGAGGCTGTTACACATCTTTACTGTGATGTGGGAGAAGGAACATCCTCCACTTCTGCTTCAGTAGACGCAGGGAATATGGGCATGTGAAAGGGAGGTGGAGCAAAGTCTTTTTGGTGGTTAATGCATGCAGGTCCTTGGTTGTGTAGAGCCTTGTGTGTGTGAGTCAGTGTAGGAAGGTGAATATCTGACTATGGTTACCCTCAAACTTTTTGACTGGTGTTTAGCTGGTTTTTGACTTAGTTGGCCTGGGATCCTGCTATTCAGGGCCCCAGGCTAAATGCTCTCTCCTTAAAATGGACTCCATGTACCTTAGGTACATACACAATTGGAACTGGTTCACCTTATAGGCCCCTGTAACAGTGTACTCCAGGTACCCAGGGCATAGGTGTATCCAAGGCCTACCAGGGGTTGCAGCATGTATTGTGCCACCCCTGGCCTGGCATACATATTTGACACAACTGGCTGATCACTCAGCTGGGGTAAGTTGGTTTAATCTAACCCTGGGCGAAGCACTACGCTACGCTCGCGGAGTTTGCGAAGTTTGCGCAACTTCGCACTACGCGAGCTGCATGTAGCACAGTGCGAACAGGCGTAGTGCAGCGCTCATTTTTTGCTTGTTCGCGGTCCTGAACGTCATGTTCGCAACAGTGAGTAAACAAAATGACATCCTGGCGAGATTCTCAACGCGGGGAGGTAAGGTTCCTCATTGTGAGTGGTTGCGCATGCTCGCGACCGCTCTCAATGAGAAACTACCAGTTCTCGTTGAGAAAGCTGCAGCTCGAGTAATAATCTACTCGAGCAGCAGAAAGCCACAGCTCGCACTGTGCAAGATGCCGTTTTCAATGATTTCACAGTGCCGGATGCTTGTCCGCACTGTGCAATCATTGAAAACGCATCTTGCACAGTGCAAACATGCTACTGCGCAGCTCGCGTAGTGCTACGTGAAGTTCGAGTAGTGCAAAGTGCACTTTGCGTAGCTTCGAGTAGCGCTACTCCGCGAACTACGCTCACCCTTAGTTTAATCACTCCTTACTTAGATATAGTATCCCTATATCTAACCCTAACTGGACACATGTTAACCTATAAGCCACTCCTATGGAAGGCCTCAGCAATCCTGGAGGCGGAGTGCTTGGTTTCATGTGAGATGACGCTCGCTCTGGCACGAGCTGAGCCCGTCTGCAGCTGTCGGGAACAACTCCCTTAGCTGTTCCAGGATATTGCCATACCATATACTCTTAAGTGCATTATAATCCTCGCAGTTATATGCTAACTTTGGTTTAGCTTTATCAAAACATGTCGAGTAAGGTGTCATACGATTTGGAATACTATCCCCTCGACAGTCCTGTCGACGGGGATAGCATTCCACCCTTCTAGAGGGACACGACATGTACATAACCTGAACCCCGGTTAAAGTTAACCCGAGCCTCAGCATCACAAAATGGATGCTGCCACCACAGACACAAATCTGACCTCCTGCTGCTGGGAGGCTTGGACAAAGGGTTTCCTGCCTTGGGAGGTGCGAGCACCACCCCAGACAGGATTTTGTGTATTGGGTAGGACAGGGCTGAATAGAATCAGACATGCTTGGGGCACACAAGGTGTCCTTGTGCATAGGCCAGTCCTGGCACGGAGCTGGACAAAGGAAAGGGGGTGTAACCATCCCCTTCCTGGTCCCACCCAGAGGAGGGACCTGGCAAGTGATCCACCCCTCAGATTGGGAATAAGAGTGGGAGCAGTGCCATAGCACCTCAGATCATCCTGAAATCGACTTGAAAATAAGAAGACACCTGGACTTCGACATTCTGCTGCACAGAAGACAGAAGAGCATCTCCCTTGTGGCCAAGAAGTGGCCACCCTGTGAACACAGGCACCATCCAGCAACTCGACGTATGCTTTGCCGCCGCCTCCTACCGGAGCCCGAGCTCAGAGCCCAACGACACCCAGACTCCCAGACATATCAGAGCCCGATCCACAGTCCCTGCACAGAAGAGACCCGTGGAGGCACCCAGAGTTGTGGGACCGGACATCTCGAAAGACCCCCGAGAAGCTGACTGCGTAGCACCAGAGGCACCCGAGACGCAGTGCTTTAGGGTTTGAGAAGCCCCACCACCGAGCAGCATTTGCACCAAAGATCAGCCCCCCAGCATCTCCACGATCTGCGTGGGGCCTTTTTGCACTTTGCCACTCGATGCGCCATCCCGGCCACTTGCCACGTGGCTAGCGGCCATCTTGGTGACAAAACCTACAATCAACACTGCGGGTCTGGTTGCTCCAGACTTGCCCTCACTCCTGTAAAAAGCCCTGATCTGTTGACTGGGTAGGAGTGTTCTGCTTAATTCAGATACTCTGTCCATCACCATCCCCTTTTCTGAATCGTTTTGTCCACCATAAGCGTGGAAGGGTATGCTCAGACATGAGTCCCTTGCTCACTTCACCATCAGGATTTAAGCAAGCCGGGCCGAAGACGGCTGTAATGCTAGAAACCGGTCCCCGGAAGCTTGTTTCCTTTCCAGTAAAAGAATTGGCTTGGTAGTTTGGTCTGCCCTGTTCCCATGATGCACTGGGCCAGGGACAGACTAATTTGCATGTAGGCAGGTTCTGAGCTGGGATGGTGCAGTGAGCTAAAAAACGGTGATGGATCAAGCCCTGATCTGTTGACTGGGTAGGAGTGTTCTGCTTAATTCAGATACTCTGTCCATCACCATCCCCTTTTCTGAATCGTTTTGTCCACCATAAGCGTGGAAGGGTATGCTCAGACATGAGTCCCTTGCTCACTGCACCATCAGGATTCAAGCAAGCCGGGCCGAAGTCGGCTGTAATGCCAGAAACTGGTCCCCGGAAGCTTGTTTCCTTTCCAGTAAAAGAATTGGCTTGGTAGTTTGGTCTGCCCTGTTCCCATGATGCACTGGGCCAGGGACAGACTAATTTGCATGTAGCCAGGTTCTGAGCTGGGATGGTGCAGTGAGCTAAAAAACGGTGATGCATCAAGCCCTGATCTGTTGACTGGGTAGGAGTGTTCTGCTTAATTCAGATACTCTGTCCATCACCACCCCCTTTTCTGAATCGTTTTGTCCACCATAAGCGTGGAAGGGTATGCTCAGACTTGAGTCCCTTGCTCACTGCACCATCAGGATTCAAGCAAGCCGAGCCGAAGTCGGCTGTAATGCCAGAAACTGGTCCCCGGAAGCTTGTTTCCTTTCCAGTAAAATAATTGGCTTGGTAGTTTGGTCTGCCCTGTTCCCATGATGCACTGGGCCGGGGACAGACTAATTTGCAAGTAGCCAGGTTCTGAGCTGGGATAATGCAGTGAGCTAAAAAACGGTGATGGATCAAGCCCTGATCTGTTGACTAGGTAGAAGTGTTCTGCTTAATTCAGATACTCTGTCCATCACCACCCCCTTTTCTGAATCGTTTTGTCCACCATAAGCGTGGAAGGGTATGCTCAGACATGAGTCCCTTGCTCACTGCACCATCAGGATTCAAGCAAGCCGGGCCGAAGACGGCTGTAATGCTAGAAACCGGTCCCCGGAAGCTTGTTTCCTTTCCCAGAAAAAGAATTGGCTTGGTAGTTTGGTCTGCCCTGTTCCCATGATGCACTGGGCCAGGGACAGACTAATTTGCATGTAGCAAGGTTCTGAGCTGGGATGGTGCAGTGAGCTAAAAAACGGTGATGGATCAAGCCCTGGTCTGTTGACTGGGTAGGAGTGCTCTGCTTAATTCAGATACTCTGTCCATCACCACCCCCTTTTCTGAATCAAAATGTAACAAAAGGCATGCATGCTTGAAATAAAATTGCAGCAATCCGGGCCTAGAGACAATTTCCATGGCAACCATAGTCACCTCGTCTCTGAGCCTGGCTTGTCCTGTCTGGGACACATTTAAAGAAGTAAAAAGACAAGCACTGGCTGCACACTTGCCAAATTCACTTTAAAGCGCCTTGACAAATGGAGAGGTGCTCAATATGCGCTATAATCTTTTTTATTGCATTCATTCAGGGGCATGCCTTCAAATGCATTAGGCTAACCCATGATGCTTTGCAGGGTAGGGCCATGCTCCCGACCCAGTCAGGGCCTCTCAGTACGACCCCTACACAGAGCCAGAGGGGGCCCCCTCGAGCACGGCGGGGGCTGCAGTGGTTATTATTACGCCCCTTGTGTAACCCAAACGTAAGGGGGCACCAGGCATGAGTTGCAAGCACAACCCTAAGTGAAGGAGGTACATAACGCACACGTTAGACAATAGGACAGGAGGCAAAAGTGCAGCTCTAATGTAAGGGGGCACAGGGCATGAGGTACAAGTGCAGCTCCAAGGTAAGGGGCATTGGGCATGAGGCGCTAGTGCAGCTTCATGGAGAGTAGGTGGGACAGGGCGTGAAGAGTTTCTGCTGGTACAGGGGCATGGGGAATGAGGTGCAAATGCAAATCAAAGTTAAGGGGGTGAAGGGTACTGACCATAGGCGTTCCTGCAACTACAATATAAGGGGCACTGGACATTAAACACAACTGTAACAAATAATGAGGGCCATGGGGAATAAGGCACAACTGTAACTTAAAGGCAAAGGATGGGGACAGTGGGCATGAGGTGCTCCAGCAACTAGAGGGTAAGGGGGCACCAGGCATGAAGTGCAAGTGCAACGATGGGGTAAGGGGACATGGGGAATGAGGCACAAGTGCAACTACAGGCCAAAGATCTCCTAGCACCCCTATGGGAGGAGTGAGGGCACAGGGCTGAAGGTCCTCTGAGAATCCCCAGGAGAAAATAAGGTTCAAGAGAGCTCCCAGAACCCCTATGTGAGGAGCGAGGAAGGACACAGGACTGGAGAATCTCTCAGAACGCCCAGGTGAAGAGTGGGGGCAAGAGAGCTCCCAGAACCCCTATTTGAGGAGTGAGGAAGGACACAGGACTGGAGAATCTTCCCAGGTGAAGTATCGGGGCAAGAGAGCTCCCAGTACCTCTAGGTGAGGAGTGGGGGCACACGGCCTGAGGAGCTCTGAGACAGACTGTGTCAAGAAGACAGGTCATAGACCTTGTGACGTGTTTTCTACCTGCAGGTAAGGAGGGTTGAATTGGGTAGGGGAGCAAGTAGCGCTCTTCCAAGGTGGGTGGGGCACAGAGCCCTCATTTAGACAAAGGAGGCAGAGGTATGTGTCTCTGGAGAGCTCTAAGGGGGGTAGGCTGCTGCACCTCTGCTGTGGCTGTGTGCTATTAATTCTGGGTGTGTCTGCTCTTTTTTAAAATTTATGTTACATTTGACCCCTCTGGCTATCTCTCATCAGAATTACAGACCTGCCTCTCCGATCCAACAAAGTGCCATATTTGCAGCTTTCCCCCCTCATTCACGTGCCTCGGCCTCTAGTTCCAGTGCCTTCTGAGTGCTCTCAGGCGCAGTGTGGTCACGGGCACGTCTTGTCTCAGGCCCACTCCTGTGTGCTCACACTAGCAGTGTGAGCTCACAAAGGTGCGCTTTGGTGCACGTTTCTGTCAGTGTGTGCCAAGCTGTCTCAAGGAGCTTGCACAACCCTCCCAGCAAGTCTGATGTTGAATTCATGTCCTATATCTTCGTATTTCACACTCAAGGTCCTCAAGTACAAAGGTGTGTGAGTGTCTGTGAATTCTCACTCTTACACACAACTGTGCATTTGTATTTTGTGCCACCTCTGACTCATTATGAATGCATTTAGATTATGTTTACAACGTTTCATTTAAAGTGTTTTTATGCAAAAATTCATATAAGCATATAGCATGTTGTGAATACACTCTCCAACTTCCAGTTGAGCAAAGTAGGCAATGAGACAGAGGATTATGAAGGAAAATGTCGCTGTTCAGGCAGGTTGATGAAAGGGCAGCCGGTATTGGAATGCTGGAATATACCATTTCACGCTTCTGAGCACATCTGTTTTGAATCATTAGTGTTTTGAGTGCTCTCCTGTCTGACTGCTGCATGTCACCTTTGTATGTATGAGTATCATATATATTTATATTTTGTGTGCAGTTCCCCGTGCCCCTGTTATTGCCTTAATAGCAAATTATTAAAGTTGTTGCTCGTTTTAAATCCTGCGTTCTCTTATCACTGCTACTGTTTTTTTATTCAGTGTCGTAGGCCAGGTGCAGGATGCCCTGCAAAAGCAAGATTGAAATTGTAACTCGTGTGTGTTTACAATGAATGTGAACCAGGGGCATTTCACACCCTGCTGAAACTCTTCGTTGCGAGACGCCGAGACTTCTGCAACCCTAGGTTAATTTGCTGTGGTGCAGCTCCCCTGCCCTGAAATGCTATTGGGTGGGAGAAGGTGTGTGGAGGGAGCATGACTGAGAGGGAGGAGTAGCATAGCAAAGGGGGTAGGGGGCAGTCTGCCCCAGGTTGCATGAGTTTTGGGGACACTGCCTGTGCTTTTACCAGCAGCCGTTGCTGACGGGCAACAAAAGCAGTTACCGCCATTGGCAGTAAAAGGTCTAGCTATGCCACTGAGAGGGAGATATGATGAACACCTAGAATTTCTAATTCAATAGTCCGTAAACCCTTTGGCCTTCTCAAAACTATATCAAAGTCTTTAGAAAATAGAAATTAAGCACCCCCTTTCTGCAGAGGAAGATGTAACGAATGAGGGTAAAGAACCAGGAGGATGCGAGCTGGCTGGATGGGGTGTGAGTTTACCTTATTCAGTGCAGACCTTCCTGAGTGAAAAAAAGTCTCGGAGGGAGCCCTGGTCTCACCAGAGAGACCCATTCACCCATAGACAGCCGTAGTCTCCCCTCAACTCTTAGGGAGTTCACCTCTCCCTTAGGCAGTAAAAGACGCTTCCTCATTCAGTGCGATCTTTCAAGTGAGCTCCAGACTCATAGAGAGCCCTGAGGCCTCATTTATGAGCCCTTACGTCACTTTTACGCCACCGGTGCGTCACTTTTTGTAACGCACCAGTGGTGTAAAAAATGCGCCTTGTTGCACCATATTTACAAAGTGACGCATCTAGGTAGATGCATCACTTTTTAAACCCCTGCGCCACATTATACCTGCGCCAGGTATAATGTATGCAAGGGGGGCGTATTGACGCAAGAAAGGGTCGTAGAAGTGACGCAGTGCAATCTATGAGATTTCACTGCGTCACTTCTAGGACGCTGTTGCGTCAAAATCTTGTGCCTGCCTCACAGCAGGCGTAAGACTGACGCAGGCCCTTTAGGACGTATTGCTGGAGTTGCGTCACTTTTGTGACACTCCAGCAATGCGTCACTTTTGTGCTTACAGATACGTCAGAAATACTGACGTATCTGTAACTCCTTGCGACATGATGCGTCATAATGTAAATATGATGCATCATTGGTATCGCAAAGAGGGCGCAATGAAAAGTGACGCATCGCTGTTTTCACGCAGCGATGCGTCACTTTTCATAAATGAGGCCCCTGGTATCCAAAGGGGCAGGGGCGTAACAATAACCCCAGCAGCCCCCAGTTTGAGGAGGCCCCATCGGCTCTGTGCAGGGGCCGGCCTGAGAGACTCTGACTGGGTCGGGAGCATGGCCCAACCCTGCAAATCATCATGGGTTAGCCAAATGCATTTGAAGGCATGTCCCCGAATGACTGCAATAAAAAAGATTATAGCGCATATTGAGCACCTCTCCATTTGTCAAGGTGCTTTAGAGTAAATTTGGCAAGTGCGCAGCCAGTGCTCGTCTTTTTACTTATTTAAATGTGTCCCAGGCAGGACAAGCCAGGCCTAGAGATGAGGTGACTATGGTTGCTATGGAAATCGCCTCTGGGCCCGGATTACTGCAATTTTATTTCAAGCATGCATGCCTTTTGTTACATTTTGTCCGAACCCGGGACTCCTATGATTGAATGGCGCTCTCTTCACGGGATGCAATGGGTGATGCCTTGAGCAACCAGAAATGTAACACCATGGTCACTGCTGCACCCAGGCACCATGTTTACCAGATGCACAGACGCCCTCTCAGCAGTATTTTAAGAGCCAGCTTTTAAGTGAGAAGGTAAGCGCTTCACATAAGACCAGCGCCCAGAGCTCTGTTCAGCCCTTTCTCCAGGGTCGGGCAGAGGGCACACATTCGGATTCGTAATGTTCTACAGAAACTTGCTTTCAACCCTGCAGATAAAACGTTCCAGGTCACTTGTCACACATATGTTAAGTTTCTGAGGTTATAAATGTTTATGATAATTAACAGTGAATTAGTTGCTAGCGCTGTGAAGCTGTCAGCTGTAATTGGTGTATAAAACCATCATTCATGACGTTGCTGTTTTTGCCAGACATCATATTTTGCGCTTCTCGTTGGGCTCTGTTTTACCATTAACTGCAACTACTAAATAATAAAGCTAACACTGATGATGATACGATTAAACATTTTTTTGTTTCAGTCTACATAAATGTCTCACACTCTCTTACAAAACAATACATTTGTCAAGTTTAAATCCGTAAACTAATTGCCAGTTATTCCACTGCTTTACTATAAATTCAATCTCAGGAACAAATTTGCCTTAAAACAGCATTACTGGCTGCATTCATTATTAAAGTACATAATCTTTGAAAGATTGTTTTCATTGGCAGGGTTATTAAAACCTTAGCTAATTTCTAGCACGTCCAATTTGATTTCGAACAGATTCCACTTCCGGTGTATAGACCGTCATAAGAGTCCCTGGCACTGTATCCCTCGATTACCTGTCCCCAGTCTCCATCACGGCAACTTTGACTACTTCAAACACAGATCCAAGGGCGCCTAAAATAAAACATAATATGCGCATAGAAAGCTTTGTCCCACTCTTGCTCACAAATAACACACGCTAAACTCCAAGCCGAATGTTTCAGCATAGGACGCATAACGTGTCTGCACAGTAATGACTATGTAGTGCACAACACAATCTAAGCGCCCATAAAAAAGATGGATTCTGAACATCTATCAACCCTTATGCTTTCTTTCCCTGGTCAATACAGATCTTCTATGATTTAAAACTTTTTTATTAAAATATAAAAGAAAAAAGTAGAATATACATTTGGCATTCTTATATACAGTACAAATGTGGTACGCTCCGCTTTTATGTACTCCCGAGGAGGGAGAGGAAAGGAAGAAAGAGAGGAAGGAGAGGGGGGGGGCTTAGTTGTGTGTCCTTGGTTGGGCTCTTGTCAGCTGTGCATCGAGGAGCTCCCACATCTCTTCTTTTGAGTTGTGTTCCTTTGAGTATTTCCCCGTTATGTTGTCCGCTCCTCTGAGAAAGGTGACCCAGTTCATCCACGTTTTTTTATTTTTTTTTCAGTTTAATAAAGTTTTATTTTGTTTAAGAAAAATAGTACAGCATAATATAACAGTATGACAAAAAACAGAAGCAATATGAGAGAATCATGAGAGATAAATGGAGATGAAAAATGGTTCAGATAAAATATGAAAAGGAAGAAAATAGAAGAGAGAAAGAAAGAGAAGAAAAGAAAGGGAAAAAGAGGGAGAGAGAGAAAAAGGAAGGGAGGGTTAGGGAGGGGGATAAGAGGATAAGAAGGTAGAGAAAGGTAGCCAAGTAAGGTCAGATTTAATTTTTAAAGTGACAGAAGAAGAAGAAGCAATTGCAATTCTGTGCTCATCACATACAAAGTTCCACCATGTATGCACAGACAATTTAGAGTTATCCTTCCAGCAAGACAAAATTACTTTGAAAGCAGTTGCAATGAAAAGATCAAACAATTTAGCATTATACGAATGTAAGTCCAAAACATCAGATAGGGAACCTAAAAAAATGTGCAACGATGAGAATGGTTCAGAAAAATGAAAAATACGCATGCAATAATCCCAAACTGAGCTCCAAAAAGTAAGAACAGAGGGGCAATCAAACAAGAGGTGTTTGAGTGTGCCAGGGTGGGAGGAACAGGACCAACAAAGGGGGGAGGAGGAAGGGGAGAATTTTGTTATGCTTACAGGGGTAATAAGAGCTCTATGGTAAAGAAAAAAAAGTGACTGAGTAATACGAGCTGAAATCGAAGTCTTAAACAATTTACACCATAAGCGATCCAAAACATCAACAGATAACGAGAAAGATAAATCAGTTTCCCAAACAGTTTCAGTAATGGTTTTAGGCCTAAGGCCAACATTATCTAATAACAGTTTATAAATTAGAGCAGCTTTGGGGATTTGTTGAGTAAACATAGGATATAGAGGAGTGGAAGGAGTAAGGGAAGGAAGGAGATCAAAAGTAGGAAGGGTAGATAGGTGAGATAGAATGGCAGAAGTAATAATGTCATATTCTTTGCGAAAATGTGCAGGTAAATCAAACATAGTTTGCATTACATCAAATGGAATAATGGAGGAATCAGAAAAAAATTGGTACACAAACATAATATCCTTTTCTTTCCAATACTTGAAATAAAAAGATTTACCCTTGTACTTAAGATATTTGTTATACCATATACTAGAAGAAAGAAAACTTTGTAAGGGGGACGAATCTTTCGAGAATACATTGTGCAGCAGAGTATGAGAGTATTTCAGTACAGGGTGTGTAGTCAAGAATGAACAATTTGACATGAAAAGAGATTGTTGGAAAGTAAAATCTTTTAACAAGGACCGTTCGACTGCAATCCATCTGGGCAGAGGGGTATCATTGAAATCATAAGCCAATGAGAAGGCTTGTTTTATTAAAAAGGCAGAGTGGTATGATTGAAAGTCAGGAAAGCGAACCCCACCTTCAGATTTTGGGCGTGTAAGTTTATGTAAGGCAATACAAGGTCTTTTATTATTCCACAGAAATTTGGAGCAGATGGAGTTCAGCCGATTGAAATACAATTTAGGGATTTTCACAGGGAGCATGGAGACAGTGTATAAAATATGTGGGGAAATCATCATTTTGATGGTGTCTAAACGACCCCACCATGAAAGGAAAAGGGGAGACCATAATTGAAGGAGTGATTGAATCTTTTGAGTAAGGGAGGTAAAGGTCAGTTTGAGTGTTTCACCTAAGGTAGAGGAGAACCAAATACCCAAGTATTTGATCTTGGAGGGACACCATGCAAAATCAGTTGATGCAAACATATATTGGTAACAAGATGAGTTGAGGGGTAGGACCTCCGTTTTAGAGAGATTAAGCTTATAACCAGAAACAGAGGAATATAAGCGGACTTCTTCTAAAAATGGAGGAGGGGAAGAAACAGGATTAGCCATGTAAACCAGGACATCATCGGCATAGGCTGAAATTTTTGTCTCAATCGATGACAATTTGAACCCATGAATTAGGGGGTTAGAGCGGATTTTAATGAGGGAGGGTTCAAGGCAAAGAATAAAAAGTAAAGGGGAAAGAGGGCAGCCTTGTCTCGTTCCTCTGGATAAGGGGAAACATTTTGAGAATTGGTTATTAACAAAAACACTTGCACGAGGAGCAGAATAAAGTAGTTTAACTAAGGAAATGAAGTATGGACCAAACCCAAACCATTGTAGTGATTTAAACATGAAATTCCAATTAATACGGTCAAACGCTTTCTCAGCGTCCAAGGATAGGGCAGCTAGGGGGGCTTTAAATTGTTTACTGTGTGAAATAATATTGGCAAAGACACGGGCATTGTCAGCAGCAAGTCTACCTTTCACAAAGCCAACTTGATCGGTGCTGATTAGTAGAGGGATAAGGGAGTCTAGGCGGGCCGCTAAAATTTTGGCAAAAATTTTACAATCGTAATTAATCAGGGAGATGGGACGATAGTTTTTACACAGGGAATGGTCTTTGTCAGGTTTGGGGATTATGATTATTAGGGCATCCAAAAAGGAGCCAGAGGCTTTGGCATTTGCAATAAAGGAGTTAAAAAGTTGTAAAAGATGGGGGACAAAAATAGAATGCATGTTAGCGTAAAATTCAATTGGGAGACCATCTGGACCAGGGGCTTTCGCTTTCTTTAGGGAGGTAATTGCCTTGAGAATTTCCTGAGGGGTAATTTCAGACTCTAGTTGATGGAATTCGGTAGGTAGAGATGGGGGAGGAGGAAGGTCTTTGAAAAAACGGGGGAGGTCATCATCATCAGGGTGCGTATCATCAATATACAGGAGTTTATAGTAGTTATGAAATACTTGTGCAATATCCTCATCAGAAGAAACCAGTGTGTTGGTTACTTCGTTGAGAATAGAGCCAATTGATTTTCGCTCAGATTTAATTTTGAGATCGTTTGCTAGCATTTTCCCAGCTTTATTCTGGCCCCCATGGAATTTAGATTTAATCTTCAAGAGGGTGTTACAAGCTTCAACTGTGGCAATTTGATTGAGGTCAGAATTGGCTTTGATAAGTTGGAGGAGAGCGTCAGGATTCTTGGACGAAAAGTAAGAGTGTTCTAGGGTCTTGATGTTGGAGAGTTGGGCGGTATATTTATCACAGTTGAGTTTCTTTTTCCGAGAAACATAAGAAATTGTGAAACCTCGTAAAGCAGCTTTAAAGGCATCCCAATTATTCGAAACTGATGTGTCATGTGGTAAATTGAGGGAAAAGTATTCAGAGATGAAACCTTTAACTTTAGACATAAATACAGAATCGGAGAGAAGGAAAGTGTTAAATTTCCATCGATTGAAAGAGGAGGAGGTTTGGGCCAGGTCAAAAGTGGCATAAACAGGTGCATGGTCCGAGAGAAAAATAGAACCAATTTCGGACTGAATCGCAGGGAGAAGGGATTTGCTGACTAGAATATAATCAATTCTGGACCGGGTGTGGTGAACATTAGAGTAGAATGTATATTCGAGTGAGTTTGGATTGCATGTTTTCCACACATTGAAAAGGGGACGTGAGGCAATGGCGGATTGGAAGGATTTATGTGTCTTATCAGGCTGGAATTTGGAGGAAGATAGTCTATCTGAAAAGGGATCTAACCATTGGTTAAGGTCACCGGCTATGATAATGTTAGGGCAGTCAATGGAGGAGATGAGGATTTTGACATCAGACCAAAATTTAGGGTCTGGTCGGACAGGACCATAAATATTGAGGAGCACCATAGTTTTGTTTTGTATAGTCACTTTTGACATAACCCAACGACCTTCATCATCCGATTGAGAAGAGAGAATTTGAACATCCAAACCTTTGCGAAATAGTATAGCAACACCACCTTTTTTAGCAACAGCAGGAGAAAATACAACTTGACCCACCCATGCTCTCTTAAGTTTCAACGATTCAGCATCTGTACAATGAGTTTCTTGGAGAAAAGCAATCTGAGCATTTAACTTGGATAAATGGGACAGTACCTTTTGACGTTTAACAGGGTTGCCAAGACCACGAACATTCCACGTTACAAAATTACACACATGATGGAAGGCAAGGGAGGAGGGTAACATCTGGGTCCAATACACTGCAGGTGAACAACTACAAGGAGAGACAATGGAGACAAACATGTTAGAAATGAGAATCAAATACAAAATATGAACAAAGGCAAGGAAAAACGGGTAAATAAAGAGAAACAGTAGGCAAATGAGCATCTCAAGCATACGGAAAAGAGAGGAGGAACAACGAAGAGTACGGGAGGTAACAATAAGATAGGAAATAAGAGATACAAAAAAGAGAGCGGAACACAAATGAGCAAGGGGAAAACATGAATGGCCTGTGAAAAGAAGAAAAAGAGAAGAAAGAAAAAGAAGGAGATAGATAAGAAACAGATCAAGGCAAAGACGCCAGATCTGAGAAAAAAGAGAATACCGAGACATTGGGAGCATGGAGACGCCAGCGCGGGCGCCTACCCCACAGAGCGAGGAAAACGCGGGAATATAGATAGGATACAATCAAAAAGAAGAAAAGTCGTAGCAAAGGATTACAAGGAAGAGACCGGGACATGGCCACAACAGTCGTCAAGACAGAAGATAAGTGAATGCAGGAAATAGAAACGAGTTATTTTCAGTCATTAGTGTCCATCGTGGAAGCAGAAACAGTTTGGAGATACTCTCGAAGCTTCTGAGGATCATCAAATGTACGGGAACGACCATTGTGAGTTATTTTGCAGAGACAAGGATGTAGAATTCCATATTGAATGCTCAATTCCCTCATACGTGGTCGCAGATTAAGGAACTCCTTGCGACGTGCATTCGTGGCGTTCGATAAATCCTGGGCTATAAAGATGGTGTGGCCCGACCAAACGAGGCGTCGTTTTGATCTTGCAGCTTTAAGTGTCAGGGTCTGACTAACGTGCCTACCTAGAATTGGACTACACCTCCCAGAATGCCTAGCATGAAGGGGGAGGGCCTCAGAAGGCATATATTCTCTTGGACGCCATCTACTGGTGCTTGTGATTTGTCTTGTTGAGCCTATGGTTGCGGACGCCCTGTCCCCGCGGAGTTCCAGGGAAGGTGTGGTTCGTTTTGTTCTGTGGCTGCAGAGCAAGCTGTAGTGATCCACGTAACGACAGGTACCGGCTGGTACTGTCAAGAGGTATTACCGCAAGACGCGTGAGACGCCAGGATTGCCCCCTCCGCGTTCTTGCGATCCTGCTTAGGTTAGTTTATGTGAGTGAACAGGAGACGCCTGGATTTCCCCCTCACTGTCACTCACGGGACGCGGATTTATCTGTGCAACAAACACCGGCTGGTGTTGTATTCCATAGGTGGCGGGGGAGACGCGGGATTTCACCCTCCACGCTTATCTATGTTTGAACGTTGTTTCTCGGCTGAGAACACTAAACGGGAGACGCAGGATTGCCCCCTCCTGTTTCAGGGACTTTATTTTTGTTGTTCTTTCTTTTTCATCAGCGAATGCTGATGCACCTTACAAGAAGCGGCTGGGAGAGACTGTTATCTATCCAGACGCCTCTTGAGAACCCCATGTTCAGTCACGATTTCCACAGGCTACTGGTGAGTGAATGAGGGTGATACAGGTGGGAGGTTGATGTGTGTGTTTCTATCAGGAAATAGACAGGCTATAACAAACTGTTCTTTCATTTAGTCTGAGGAAGATTCCATCAGAGGGAAGGGTCTATTTTCCTGAGAGTTATCAGGTGAGGATTCACAACAGCACTGTAACATAGTTAAGGAGTTAGAGTACAAGGAACTAACGTGTCCTTCCTTGTCGTTACAGGTCCTTATCCCTGCTGTTCCTTCCCCTTCCCTGGTTTTCCCTCGCCTGACTGCTTTTATACTCTGGAAATACTCAGTCAGAGTGTGGAGACGTCAGGAGGTGGACCCCTATTGAGCATCTTTCCGATCCTGAGGACTAGCAGCCGTGACAGAATCACAAGCCCAAGAAATTACTCCTCCTGGTCGGAAACTTGCTCAAACCATGGCGACAATGGACGACGTGCTCCAGGCCCTGGTATTAGTCCAACGGGAACTAGCGACATCGAAGGCAGAGACTACTGCCTTAAAAGAAAGGCTAGATCGGCAACAGGCCAATCCTTTCGATGCTGCTACCAGTGGCCGCGCTATCCAAGTAACCGTTCCCCCCCGATACCTTTAGCCAGCCCAGAAAGATATTCAGGTGACCCTCAAAAAATCCAAGCATTCCTGACACAAGTCACCTTGCATTTTTCGTGTCGACCAGCGTCGTTCCCTAACAATATGTCTCGAGTGGCTTTCGCCATCTCTTATTTATCCGGAGATGCGGCGAACTGGGCGGTCCCTTTCGTCAGAAACGATGACCCTATCCTGAATGATTGGACGGCCTTTCGCCGTGAGTTTGAACGGGTGTTTGATCGCAGAGCGACAACCCTGAGTGCAGACAGAGAGCTGCTGGGTCTTAGACAGGGAAAGAAAGATCTGGTCACATACATGACTACTTTCAACCGTCTGGTGGCCGAAACAGCATGGCCCGAAGAAAAAAGGATGGCGCTGTACTACCAAGGCCTGTCAGACGAGTTGAAGGATGTAATAGCTCAGATTGATCCTCAACCAGCAACCTGTGTCGATTTAATTAACCTCACGCTCCGCTTGGATCATCGTCTAGGCGAGCGAGGAGGTGACCGTAGGAGACATGATGGCCCTTCAGGGTCTATGGGACAAGGTCCTCCATCCGGTCCTCGACCTAGCGATAGCCCGCCTGAGCCAATGGATGTTGGCGCCATCAGGCCCCCACTTACCAGAGCAGAAAGAGAAACCCGCCGCACACAGGGCCTGTGCATGTATTGCGGGAAGAAGGGGCACTACGTTAAGGAGTGTCCCTCTAAGCCCAAGAGATCCAAGACCTTTTTCTCGGGTAAGAAAGTGGCTCTCACCACAACTGAGTCCGAGAGAAACGTCGAAGAAGCTCCTTCAGTTCAAGGCCGGGAAACTAAGGAATGGAGACTGACATCGTTAGCCTCGGTTGAGAACGAAGCCCCGATCACTCATGTAGCCTTGCCCACTTCCCTGTTGTCTCAGGGAAAGACACATGCGGTGTGGAGCATGGTGGATTCGGGGGCAACAGGGAATTTTGTGGACGACGGTTTGGTGCGTCGTCTAGGGTTGGGAAGAGTGTCCGTCGACAACCCGGAGACCGTGTTGGCGGTGGATGGCACCCCCCTCAAATCTGGTCCCATCATTGAGCGTACGGAGGAACTGGTATTGATACTGGAAAACAGTGCTCTTTCCCATGTCGAGAGCATAGTGTTAAACATAATCGAAGCTCCGCAGTACGAACTGATATTGGGTATTCCGTGGTTGGAGAAACACAATCCTTCTATTGACTGGAGAGAGAAAACGTTGGCTTTTCGGTCTGTTGAGTGCCAGAACTTGTGTTTACATACATCCACAGCACATACTGTGGCATTAACTCAGACAATGTACGTCGCTACCGCGGCGGAAAAGTTAACTGTCTTGCCCAAAGAGTATCACGAGTACAGTGAGGTGTTCAGTGAGAGTCAGGCCGAGGTGCTACCCCCACATCGGGAGTATGACTGCCGTATAGACCTGGTGGAAGGTGCTGTTATTCCTTCTTGTAGGGTATACGCGTTGTCAGAACCCGAGTCCAAACATTTACAAGAATATCTGGCGCACTTTAGTGCTATCGGCTTTATCAGGCCCTCCCGGTCACCAGCAGCGTCCCCTCTGTTCTTTACATCGAAGGCCAATGGGGAGCTGCGCACCCTCATCGACTATCGCCAGTTGAACAAACAGACCATACGGAATCGGTATCCTCTTCCGCTCATCCCCGTGCTGTTGGATCAGGTGAGGGAGGCCGTGATCTACACCCGGCTGGATCTTCGTGGGGCCTATCATCTGGTCAGAATACGCAGCGGTGATGAGTGGAAGACGGCCTTCAAAACCCGTTATGGCCTTTTTGAGTATCTGGTAATGCCGTTCGGGCTTTGTAACGCCCCGGCGGCATTCCAATACTTTTTAAATGATGTGTTGAAAGAGTATCTGGACCAGTTTGTCATCGTGTACATCGATGACATTCTGGTCTACTCGGATACACGTCAACAACACGCCAGTCATGTCCTCCTGGTGTTGCAAAAGTTGCTGGAGCACCGACTCTACTGTAAACTCAGTAAATGTGAGTTTGGTGTGGAGGAGGTGGAGTTCCTAGGGGTTATCCTGACACCGGGAGGGTTTCACATGGCAGAGAGAAAGGTTGATGCAGTGCGTGCCTGGCCAGTACCTACCTGTGTGAAAGAGGTGCAGTGTTTCCTTGGCTTCGCCAACTATTACAGACGTTTCATCTCCCAGTTCTCCTTGTTGGCCTCTCCCATTACCAAACTGCTAAGGAAAGGATGTACGTTCCAATGGAACGCTGAAGCCATGGAAGCTTTTGAGTCACTGAAGGAAGCCTTTGTCACTGCCCCAATCTTGACGCATCCTCAACTAGATCTGCCCTTTATCGTCGAGGCGGATGCCTCCGATACAGCATTGGGAGCTGTGCTGTCACAAAGAGACAGGGAGACGGGCCAACTACATCCGGTGGCCTTTCTGTCAAAGAAACTGAATGCTGCTGAAGCCAACTACACTATCTCGGAGAAGGAACTGCTGGCCATCAAGCGAGCGTTCCAGGAGTGGAGGCACTATTTGTGGGGGTCCCAACACCCAGTGACTGTATTTTCCGACCATAAGAACTTGTTGTTCATGAAAACCGCTCGCCACTTGTCCCAGCGTCAAATGCGGTGGATGCTGTTTTTCGCAGAATACAATTTCATCGTTCCGTTCCGTCCCGGAACAGAAAACAGAAAAGCAGATTCGCTCTCTCGTCAAGGGGGGGATACGGTGCCAGCAAAGGAACAAACAAGAGCGATAATCGATCCAGAGAAAGTGGTGTGTCTGGTGACAGCTGACCGGTTCATTGAGCAAGTACAAAAGGACAGAGATCAAGGCCAATGGCGATATTGGGCAAGTCAGAACGACATCCGTACCATCCACCATGGAGTGCCCTTGCACGGAGGGAAGTTGTTTTTGCCCTCGCACGAACTGCGTCTCCAGGCGTTCAACTGGTGTCATGGGAACGCTATGGCAGGCCATCCTGGGGTGAGAAAAACAGTTCACCTCGTGAAACGCCATTTTTGGTGGGACACTCTAGTGAAAGACGTGGAAAAATGGATAGGACAGTGTGACACATGTGCAAGAGCAAAGGGGGACCATGCCATGAGTCGTGGGAAACTCAGACCACTGCCCACTCCGTCACGTCCGTGGCACACCATCAGCCTTGATTTCATCGTGGGGTTGCCCATGGACCAAGGGTACAACGCAATTATGGTAGTTGTGGACAGTCTGACCAAAATGGGGCACTTCGTTCCCTGCAAGAACTTACCTACTGCCAGCCAGACTGTTCAAATGCTTTTGACTCAAGTGGTACGGATACACGGACTCCCACGGGTGATAATCTCAGATCGGGGACCGCAGTTCGTGGCCAGGTTCTGGCACATGTGGTGTAAGGCTCTGAAAGTGGAAGACGCTCTGTCTACCAGTTTCCACCCCCAGACAGACGGTCAGACAGAGCGGCTGAACCAAACTCTCAAACAATACCTGAGGTGCTATTCGGAAGAAGCCAGTCATTCTTGGGTTTCTCTTCTCTGGTTGGCGGAGTTATCATACAATAACGCATGGCACAGTGCTATAAATGAATCTCCATTCAAGGCGAATACTGGGTTCCACGCTAACACCTTACCCTTGACAGTACCCAGTGAAGTTCAGAATCAACCCAATGTGGCGGCACATGTAAAGGCGTTGCTGGAGACTCATCGACAGATCCAAAAGTCTCTGGGTCAAGCAAAAGGCTCCTATAAGAAATGGGCAGACAAACATCGACAGGAGAGTCCTGTGTATCAGATAGGAGACAAGGTCTGGTTGTCTACCAAAAACATTCGGTTCAGGTATCGCAGTGTTTTCCATCCACGATTTATCGGTCCTTATGCTATCATCAAGAGAATCAACCCAGTGGCGTACAAGCTGAAACTGCCCATGTCTATGCGAATACACCCGGTGTTTCACAGCAGTTTGCTGAAACCAGCTGGTTCGTTGCAACAAAGGGCCGCGCCACCGGTGCTGAGGGACGGACAGATGGAGTTCGAGGTCCGGCGTATCATAGACTCCAAGATCCGTCAGGGGAAGCTATGGTTTCTGGTCTCTTGGAAGGGCTATGGTTCCGAGGATGACTCGTGGGAGCCCTGCTGTGATGTCCACGCTCCGCGCCTGATCCGTGCCTTCTTTGCTCGCAACCCGACGAAGCCGGGCGCTAGGAGGCACAGGGCAGGGGGGCATACTGTCAGGGTCTGACTAACGTGCCTACCTAGAATTGGACTACACCTCCCAGAATGCCTAGCATGAAGGGGGAGGGCCTCAGAAGGCATATATTCTCTTGGACGCCATCTACTGGTGCTTGTGATTTGTCTTGTTGAGCCTATGGTTGCGGACGCCCTGTCCCCGCGGAGTTCCAGGGAAGGTGTGGTTCGTTTTGTTCTGTGGCTGCAGAGCAAGCTGTAGTGATCCACGTAACGACAGGTACCGGCTGGTACTGTCAAGAGGTATTACCGCAAGACGCGTGAGACGCCAGGATTGCCCCCTCCGCGTTCTTGCGATCCTGCTTAGGTTAGTTTATGTGAGTGAACAGGAGACGCCTGGATTTCCCCCTCACTGTCACTCACGGGACGCGGATTTATCTGTGCAACAAACACCGGCTGGTGTTGTATTCCATAGGTGGCGGGGGAGACGCGGGATTTCACCCTCCACGCTTATCTATGTTTGAACGTTGTTTCTCGGCTGAGAACACTAAACGGGAGACGCAGGATTGCCCCCTCCTGTTTCAGGGACTTTATTTTTGTTGTTCTTTCTTTTTCATCAGCGAATGCTGATGCACCTTACAAGAAGCGGCTGGGAGAGACTGTTATCTATCCAGACGCCTCTTGAGAACCCCATGTTCAGTCACGATTTCCACAGGCTACTGGTGAGTGAATGAGGGTGATACAGGTGGGAGGTTGATGTGTGTGTTTCTATCAGGAAATAGACAGGCTATAACAAACTGTTCTTTCATTTAGTCTGAGGAAGATTCCATCAGAGGGAAGGGTCTATTTTCCTGAGAGTTATCAGGTGAGGATTCACAACAGCACTGTAACATAGTTAAGGAGTTAGAGTACAAGGAACTAACGTGTCCTTCCTTGTCGTTACAGGTCCTTATCCCTGCTGTTCCTTCCCCTTCCCTGGTTTTCCCTCGCCTGACTGCTTTTATACTCTGGAAATACTCAGTCAGAGTGTGGAGACGTCAGGAGGTGGACCCCTATTGAGCATCTTTCCGATCCTGAGGACTAGCAGCCGTGACATTAAGAACAGTCATCAATTCGGTGAATTCAAGAAAAAGCAGGATAATACCTCTAGGTTTGGTCGGGTTGGACGTTGGACGGCCCAACCGATGAGCACGCTGTATGTTTAGAGGAGTAGATTCTGGTTGGAGTTCCAAAAGTTCATAGAGGAATTTGCGGATGAAGGACACCATATCGGCCTCCCCAAGGGACTCCGGAACACCATAAATACGGAGGTTATTCCTCCTGTTACGATTTTCAAGGTCCTCTGTGTGAAGTTTCAACTGCTGTATCTCCTTTTCAAGAATAGGGATTTTCGTAGAGACATCCTGGACGTCACTGATGCGTTGTTCTAGTTGCAGAACCTTGTTCTCCATGACGACCCATCTATATTCTATCTGCTTGAGCTTCTCGATAGTTGCCAGCATGAAAGGTTGTAATCCACGAACCTCTTCTAGAATAGAATCCAGCACGGGGTTCTGAGAGGTGCGAATTGGAGATGGAGGGTCATTCTTAGGGCGTTTTGGTTTGGTACCGGTGACAGACGATCTCGAATGGCCTGCGTCCTGAGACATGATGCCAACAGAGGGGCAAACTAGGAGGACCGCAGGAATGGAAGCCACAACGCAATAGTCAATATGTTGAGACCCTATATGTATAGGTATAAGAAGTACTGGAAGGAAGAGGTCATATAAGAGGTAATACGGAGCAATGGAGAAGCAATACCTCAAACCCACAGTACATGCGTTGAAATATAGCAAAAATCAGTTCCATACGCAGTCAAAAAAACCATCCAGGAAAATGGCATCAGAAAAACAGCAAAGCGTCCATAATATATGGGACCCAAGGGGATCAGTTGATGTTCCACGGAGGATTGTCAGCAGAGGAAAGGAAGGTAATGAGCATTGCGCAGGGAGCACCACAAAATGGCCGCCATTATGTAATAGTAATGTAATTAGAGGTTATGAGGAGAGCTTTGGCGCCAAAAGTCATGGAAACATAGCAGGAGCATGATGCGCGTCCCTTAGCACATACCTTGTCAAAATATGACCAGTTGTTTCATCAGGAGGATAAACGGGCTGTCGAGGCGGTAGAGAAGCCAGAAAAACGGGACGCGAGCGCGGCGGCACAAAATGGCGGCCGCCCGCGTCCCGCAGTAGCTGAAGAAGGTACAGCGGTAAAAGGAGGTGAAAGCGGCAATTACGAGAGCCGCTGCATCTCACAACACAGGGGGACCATGTTCAGCCGTGCAGGGATGCCATTTGCCGGTCTCTGTATGCGGGGAAATTACTAGATATGCAGCCGGGAATCCCGCGTTGTCACGGAGCTCACGAAGGCAGCGCCATCACTCGCCGGCGCGTAAGCCACGCCCCCCCGTTCATCCACGTTTTAAAGTTGGCTTTGGCCGTGTTTTTCCAGTTTGTTAGGATTATTTTTAGGGCCGCTGTGAGCATTAAGTCTAGTAGGTCTCTTTCCTCTTTGCTGTTTAGGTCCGGTGTCATGTGTTCTGTGGCCAGGCTTACAAAGCTGATTGTTAAGTCTTTGTTGAATATTTCGTTTAGGAAGTCGTTCACTTTCATCCAAAACTTCCTGACCTTAGTGCAGTTGAAGATGAGGTGTTCTAGAGTTCCTTCTCCTCTCCCGCAGTTCCAGCAGTTGCTTGATTCTGTAATGCCAATTTTGTGGAGTCTTGATGGTGTCCAGTAGGCTCTGTGGAGGAGCCAGAATTTTGTCTGGGCTAGTTGTGGGGTTATCTTGTTTGTCGATGCCGGGAGCCACAGTTTGTGTCGTTCGCTGTTGTTTAACTGCCTTCCCAGGAGTTGTTCCTATGTGTTCGTTGTTTTCCTATTCAGTGACGATATGGATGGGTTGAGGAGCTTGTATATCTTCGCCGTTTGGTGACCTGCCGAGTTTAAGGTTTGCATGTATTTGATGATGGTCGGTTCTTCCTTTCTAAGGTTTGCTTTCGTTATGGCTGTTTTGATTTTCAGAAAGGTGTAAAGTTCCCGGTTTGGGAGTTCGTGTAGTTGTTGCAGGTTTTGGAATGCTAATGGTGACTGTTTGGTTTCTAGCTGGTATGGGAGGCTTATTCCTTTCTCTATCCATGTATCATTGTGCATTGTTGCTCCTTGGTACTTTATCTTTGTGTTGAACCAGATCGACTCCCATGTCGTGCCCCTCAGTTTCTGTGACATACGTTTGTCTATTTTCATCAGTGCCTCCTTGGTGTGTCGCAGTATCAGGTTTATTTTTTGGGGATGTCTGTTCGCAGTAAGGAGCGCTACGGGGTTTAGCCCCCCTAGGATATTCCTTCCACCTCTAACCAAACAGGTTCGTAGCTTTGAGTGTTATCTAGCCAGAAGATGCCTTGCCTCGCTAGGCAGGCTGTTTGAAAGTTTTTGAAATTCGCTAAGTTGAGTCCTCCAAGGTCTTTCGTTAATCTCAGCTTCTGTAGGTTGATTCTAGGTTTTTTGTTTCTCCAAATGAAGTTGTTTATGAGCTTCTCCAGTTTTTTGTGGAATGGGTCCGTCATCGGGAGCGGTAGCATGCTGAGCGTGTAGTTGATGGCTGGTGTTACCATCATCTTTATTGTTTCGATCCTTCCCCACCAGCTTATGTATTTGGGTGACCATAGATCTAGTCTTTCCTTTACCTTCTTCAGGGTTGACTCCTCGTTGTGTTCCAGTGTGGATGCCAGGTCTCTCCCGAAGAGCAGGCCTAGGTATTTGAGCGGTTTCGTCTGCCATGTCAGTCCTGAGTCACCAAGCACTTCTCTGGTGGTGTGGATGTTCATCGGTTTACATTCTGATTTGTCCTTATTGAGCTTGTATCCCGAGGCTTCCACGTATTCTGCTATTGTGTCCATGAGTGCTTTAATTGACGTAGACGGATTGGTGGTTGTGATGAGGACGTCATCTGCGTAAGCCGCCAGTTTGATGGTTTTTTCTTTGATTTTGACGCCTGCTATTTCGTTATTGTCCCTTATTCTGGCTAGCAGTGGTTCTAACGCTAGAAGGAAGAGGCCTGGTGAGAGGGGGCAACCTTGCCTGGTGCCTCTACCCAGTGTGAGTGTTTCCGATGTGCTGCCATTTACTACCACTTTTGCTTTCGGTTCGTTGTACAGGGCCATCACCATAGATCTGTATTTGGTCCCTAGCCCGTACTTGCTCATACAGTTGTTTAGGAATGGCCAGGAGACTCTGTCAAACGCCTTCTCCGCGTCTAGTGCTATCATCACCGCCTGCTTGCTGCTGTGTGTTGTGTGGTTGATGAGATGGCACAGTAGGCGTGTGCTGTCTTGCGATAGTCTGATTTTGATGTATCCTACTTGCGAGTTATGGATGAGGTTTGGCAGGACCTTGTTCAGTCTGTTGGCCAGTATCTTCGCGTATATTTTGCAGTCAACATTTATGAGCGAGATCGGTCTGTAGTTCTGCGGGTATTGTGGGTCTTTACCCTCTTTGGGGATTATTGTGATGTTAGCCTCGCCCATGGATTCGGTCATCTTGCCTCTCTGTATGCAGTGAGTGTATGTTTCCGCCATTAGCGGTCTTAGTTGTCGGCTGAAGGTCTTGTAGAACTTTGCCGTGTACCCGTCTGGGCCTGGTGCCTTGTTCGGCTTGAGCTGGTTGATGGCTGCTTCGATTTCTGTGTCTGCTATGTCCACTTCCAGGGCTGTTCTTTCGTCCGCAGTGAGTTCTGGCAGGGTGGTGTTATTGAGCATAGCTGCGCCGCCGTCTTCTTTTAGATTCTTGTTCTCGGTGTAAAGTTCTTGGTAGAACTGCCTGAATACCTCAAGTATGCCTTTGTTTGTCGTTTGGGACTTATTCGTGTTGTCTGTTATGGCTGCGATTGCGTGTTGCCTCTGTTTTGCTTTTATGTATGACGCCAGTTGTTTCCCTGCCTTGTTGGCGGCACATAGGTTTATGGATTTGAATTTATTCAGCCACGTGCTGGCTCTTTCACTTAGGATCTTGTTCAGCTCATATTTCTTTTTCGTTAGTGTGGTGAGGGTATTCTTGTCCGTTATGTTAGCGCAGTGCCCTCTTTCCAGCTGTGTTATTTCCTCTTCCAGTTCGCTGATATTTTTGTTCCTGCCACGATTCATTCTTGCTTTGATGTTGATCAGTTTCCCTTTTAGCGTGGCTTTGATGGCGTCCCAGATGGTACCTTTCCCTACCTCATCGTTGTCATTGTGTTCTAGGTATTCCTTTATTGCATCTTCAATTTCCTTCACGTTGTTTTTGTTCTGCAGGATGTCGTCGTTTAGCCGCCATCTTCTCGTTGGCCTCTCATTGTGTCTTTCCTTTAGTGATAGAGTGATGTGCGCATGGTCAGAGATTGTTATTGGCGCGATTTCTGTGTGGTCGATTAGGTGTGTATTAGACATCAGTATATAGTATTCACCTTCTGCCAGAATTTCTTATCCTCGGAGTTTGGCCCGTAAATGTTGGCTATGTGTATCTGTTCTTCTCCTCTCAGTAGGCTTGTTATTAGTATTCGCCCTTCCTCGTCTGTGCTTGAGTTTTTTACGGTTAGGCTTGCCTTCTTGCTCAGTATGGTGATTACACCTCGTTTCTTCCCCTTTGCCGGTGGGCAGAAGACTTCCCCTATCCACCTCGCTTTCAAAAGCTTTGTTTCTTCTTCTGTGAGCTTGGTTTCTTGCAGTGCGTAGATGTCGCCATTCAGTTTGGCTAGGTGGTCTAGTATTTTCCTTCGTTTGACTGGGTGGTTGAGGCCTTTTACGTTCATGGACACCACCTTGAGGTTTGTGGTTAGTTTGGTTTTCGGTACATTATTCATGGTGGTCTGGTGTTATCGCTGTCTTCTGTTTTCCTCACTAGGTGCATGGCTGAGTGTTTTGTCTGTCTTCCTTGGATATTCCTAAGAGCCTCCCCTGAGGACTGGCATGTGGGGTGTGGGGTGATAGATGGGAAAAAGATATTAGAAGAAAAAGATAATATAGTTACACATTTACGTACTGTACCATTCGCCTTCTGGTCTACATGTCCCCCCCTTCTCCCGCGTCCTCCCCCCTCCCTCCCTCCCCCCCACCCTCCGCCTGTAGAATTGTGGGTGTTTGACAGCAAGGGTCCTCCCGCTCTCCCCCCCCCAAGTCTATGTCTGCTGGGAAGGAGTAGCGCTCTTGCCTTTGTGTCTTTGCATAGGGTTGGCACACTTAGTTCAGTAGATGACTATTAGATGACTATTAGTTGTTATTATTAATCGGCATGTAATACAGGGTACAAAAGGATATAGCTGGTTGTAGCTGGTTGTCTTCTGCCTGGTAGGTCACAGCTGTTCCCTTTCCCCTCTTGAGGTAGATGCGGTTTGTCTATGTGCGTGCACCAATGTGCGTTATCTGAGGTATTTTGGTTCGTATCGTGCCTTGCGTGGCTTGAGAGTTCTGCTCGCTTAAAGTTCTCTTGATTGTCAGTGCGTATAATTGCGGGTTCCGTGGGTGGTCTCTGTGTAATGTTCTTTTCCCTTGTTTCACTCCCCTTCTCTATCAGCTCCGTCCGACGACGCTCTTCGCTTAGCTCTCGGGCTTTGTATCTCCATATCCTCGGGTTCCGGGCCGTTTAGGTATCTCCTTAGGTCGCTGGGGTCTTCAAAGAGTCTGCTTCCATGTTTGTCCGGTATATTCATTCTGGACGGGCCGGCGAAGATGAAGGTGATGTTGTTTTTGCGCAGTTGATCTCGCAGGGCTAGGAACCCTTTTATTATTTCAACCGTGATTTTTGAAAAGTCTTGAGTGATTGTCACCTTCTTTCCATTGATCAACATTTGCTTGCCTTTCCTAGCTACAGTGAATATAGCGTCCCTATGATTGGCTCGTAGAGGCTTGCAGATTATTGGTCTCGGGATGTTGCTGTTTGCCGGTTTCTTAGCTGGGATACGGTAGGCTCTTTCGATCTCATAGGGCCTATCAAAGCTAAGGCCTGTGAGCTTCGGAATTATGGTCTCTAGCATCAGGGCGCATGCACCGGGGGTGCCTTCCTCCTCTTCGGGGATTCCCAGCAGTCTGATGTTCCCTTTGCGGCTTCTGTCCTCCTGTTCCGCCAGTGCTCTTTGCAGTGTCGACGTTCTCCTTATCACTAAGCCCAGGTCTTTGTGCATTGACCCTGTGCGATCCTCAAGATGGCTCACCCTTTTCTCCACTTCATCTAATCTTCCGTTAGCTCTGCTTTGCTCGGCCCTTATTGCTATTAGTTCCATTTGGATGTTATCCACGGTCTTTTTTGTGGCCTTTGTTAGGTCGTTGTCCTCCGTGATTTTCTTCAGTAGTGTGTCCAGCGTTATCGTTTCATTGCCTTGGCCGTTTTGTTTCTTTGCTGGTGAGTCTGGAATGTCATTCTTGCTCTTTTTGGGGTCGTTTGTGATCTTCTTATCATCCTTCCCTGCCATGGTGTCGAAACCTCTTCTGACTTGATATGTCAAAAGTCTTCCTTCTTTCTGATGCTGTTTGGTCGGTTCCGCCTTTGGGTCTTTTGCTACTTCGGTGGTTCGGCTGCTAAGTGGGGGCAGGTTGCCTTCTCTGAACCTGCACGGCCACTTAATGATGCGGGTCCTGGTCTTCGCCCCCGCCAGCCTCTTTGCATTTGCGTGCCCCTGCGTGCCCCTGCTGAGCCTCGTGTCGCCTGCACCCCCTGCAGCTATCTCGGTATATGCTGTCGTGTGAGGGCTGGCGCCCAGACCGTCTTGTCTAGGCCCACTTATTGTCCATGCGCCCTTACCCCTTGAAGTTCTGTCTCTTGGGGTTTCGCGGCCTCTCTTCACCTTCGGGTGGCTGCCCCCGCCTGTGCTTCCTATGTGCTTATCGGCTGTTTGTTGCGGCTATTTGGTGCATTTGGGCTTCTTCGTTCTTTGCCGTCTCGTGCCTGCCTCAGCTCACCGAGCTTCTCCCACTCGGGTGTGTCGCTGTGTTTGTTTGTAGTTTCCCTCGCTGTGTCGCTTTTACCGCTGTGCTAAGATGGCCGCCGCCTGCTTCTTTTCCTTATCTAAGATGGCCGACGTTGTCTCGGCTCGCCCCACGGATTGTTTCCCTGGTTGGGGGCCACTCCTGTTTTGCGGCGCGTCTGAGTGCCTGAGTGCCGCAGCGTTAAGTCTCCATCTGCTCTTCGCTTCCTCTCTCATCTATGCCGCCGTTTTCGCTCACCGCTGCATATAGATGGCTGCCCCCGTGCCTCTCTCCCTTTGCCAAAATGGCCGTTGTGTTTTCGGCTCGCCTCCCTGTCGCAGCTGCTTGTACTTGACAAGATGGCCGCCCCTTGCTTCTTCGCCTTTGCCAAGATGGCTATATCTACATTCGGTGGGCTTGCGGGTTTCGGTTGTTGCTCTGCGGCTCGTGTTGAGCGTTGAGCTTCCTTTCGCCGGGGGCACGCTTACTTGGTTATTGCCTCCTGGCGGCGTTGCTTTCGTTCTGCCTGTCGCCTTCCGTGGTCTCCTTTCCTTCTCCAGAGTCACGCCGCCATCTTGTGCTCGCTCCTTCCTCTCCTGCCTTTTTTGCCTTCTTCTCCGCCGTTGCCTCGTTCTGTTCCCTTTTGGTCCTTTAAGCCTCGCGTGTGATGCCGCTTAGGTTCCTACACGCTCTCTTTGTTTTTGGTTACGTTTCTTTCGCGTTAACCTTCCTTGCGCGCCGCACGTTCGACTTGGGGGGTCGGTAACTCCGGACTTAGGTATCCTGCCTCCTTGCCATCCAAGCCACGCCCCCAATACAGATCTTCTGATGTGATTATAGTTCTTCGTCTTATTCTCTAGCACTATAGTGTATTTTCCTTGTTTATAGTCATGTCGGTGCTTAACGGAAAGCTTGGTAGAGCTAATGTTTTATGAAATTAACTACCACAACATGGTGAATCATGCAAATAAAAACATTCAAAGATGCTGCAGAAATTTAACACGCGATATGTACTTAAGATCTTTTCAGTCATAAAAAGGCTGTTTCTTTTTCAACAAGTGTGTCGTTTCACCTGTTGCTCATTTCTTTAAGTGCACATTTCCAGAAGTTAGGCGTACACCTATGAAAATAAATAAAGAAGTCCAAGTCTGCCATTTTACGTTTTTCACCTGCAGTGATCTTACCTAACTCATGTCCCTGCCAAGATGGCACTTGTTGAACAGTCAATGTGTTCCATTGGCAGAAACCATATGGTGGTTGCACACTTTAAAGAGTGCTTTAAACATGATACAGTGAATCCTGTTTGTATTAAGATCAACTCGCAGCAACAATATTGTTTTCTATACATTAAAATGGGTTAAAAGGCGCTGTTTTAAAATATCGAAAATGCTACTTTTGGTCGTTGGCGAACTCCTAGACACAGGCCTGGATTTAGGATTGGTGGGGGTCGGTGCGACAAACTTTGTTGGCAGCCACCCCCAATGACTTGCTGCTTCACAGATTCCCGCACTACCACCCTCCAGTGCCCATCAGTGTTCCATAGCTCCTCCCTCACATGTATTTCATTTGTTTTATAGCATTACTCATACCACTGCAGGGTGTCAGAGCACTTTACATCACACAAGCATTAGAGATAATGATCCATACGTGTGTAAATCATTGCATAGGAAATGTTACATAAGATAAGGAGGACTATGAGGTGTAGGATTCAGATGTCATCAAGACAGATAGGCATTATATTTTAAGAGTGTTTGGTCTGAAGAAGCACAAACTCAGAATGTAAAAGTAACACACTGGTTGGGGTTGACTTTATTAATAAGAATCGTTTCATACCCAACCAAATCCTTTTTAGCAACATTGGGAGAATTAGAAACTGGGGAAAATCAAAAAGTTCTAACTTATACCTTGCAGTTTGCATGGAGCTCTTTCATGCCACTTTATAGCTCACTGTGCTATATTAGGGTTGTGACTTATAAAGTGCAAGTCACAAAATGATCTCTTTGACAAAGGCAGGAATGAACTGAGCTATTTAAAATACAATTATATGATCTGCATGTTCTTTAAAGCAAGCTTATCAACCCACTGTGCAACTGTATTTTGAGTCAAAACTGCCACTAGACAAAACTTTACCTCTCTCCAGTAGGAACATTATTAACCAGCGTTATCCTGACATTTCTATTGTTGGCTGAAACTGCTTGTCAGACAAGGAACTCTGCAGCAGGGTCTTTTAAACCCATAAGTTATTTGTAAACGGAACACCCCCTGGGACGTAATACAGGCCCGCAGCCCCCCGCGATGTGGGGGGTGCCCAAGGTCCAGGGACCCAGTCAGCACAGCACTACAGCATGAGAGCTCCTGATGGAGTCTGGAGGGGGCCCCTTCATGTACTTTGCAGGGGGGCCCCCTCAATTTTCATTACACCATTGCTTGTAGCCTGAAATGCGCTCAAACTGTGATGACAATTCATATACTAGTGGCAAGGAAGTGCTTAAATCTGAAGTATATACCACTAAGTCATCTGCATATATCCCCACTTTTTTCTCCCAACCCCGGATCTTTAAAGCTGATGTTCCTTCACTTTTTCTAATCTTCACAGCTAAGGGTTCAATGTATAGAATTAAAATGGAGGGGAGCTAGTGAGTACCCCTGCCTAGTTCCCCTGGAGATACTGAAGGACCTCGACAGAATCCCATTTACCAAAACTTTGGCTGTAGGATTTTTACAAATCATCTTAATGGACCTACAGAAATTTTCACCCAAATTAGAAAGCCTTAACATTTTCTACAAATAGTACCAGGTTACCCTATCAAAGGCTTTGGTTGCATCCAAGGTGATAACTGCTAGGGGCACTTTCTACACGGATACTATCTCTATCCTTCCGATTATATTGTATGTAAGATCTTTAATCCCCCATCCCTGCACGAAACCCTTCTGGTCTTCATGTAGGAGGTCCCCCACAACCCCATTTAGTCTATCCATCAGTATCTTTGCAAAGATTTTATAATCGCAATTCAGTAGCAAAATGGACCTCTGGGGCATTCAGTTGTTTATCTGGTTTTGTGATCAGGGTTACTATGGCCACCATTACCATAGTAAGATATTCCCCCAGTATGTTGTATACCTCAGCATGGAGACCATATTTCCCTGCTCTGATGGAACTCTTGATCCCACCTTCTGTTACAGCACTATTGATTACATCCCTTTGAGCATTACTGACCAAGCGGGGAACATCCTGGCACAACCATCCTTCCACCTCTTCTCCCGTTACTACTAAGTCCTCCAGATAAACCTTTCCAAAATGTATTTAAAATGTTTCTTCTATTCCTTCCTAGTTGGAATAGGATTTCCAGTAACCTCGCATAAAGCATCTTGCGGGGAGGTGTGGCTTGGGCGCCGATGGTGGGACGACCAAAACGCTGATCTGCATCCAGGAGCTGTGGGAGGACCTACGGAGCTGCCTTGCCTGCCCTTTCCTTCGGGATACCGCCACTTACCGCAGCTGTTCGCCGCACCCGCTTCGCGGGTGCCGCTTCGCGGTCAGTAGCGAGGGGCGAAGGCTGCTTCGGCGGTCTGAATTGCTGCGAGGAGGACTGGACCAGCATCAGGGGGTGTGTGCAAGAAGGGACTCTGAAGACCAGGAGTCCCTGCGCTGCCCAGGTGTGCACGGCCGCGCCCCCAGTGAGAAACGCCCCCAGCCTGCAACGGTCACCTTTTAACAGCTGGTCTGGCGCTCAGCGGGACGCGAGCGGGATGCCGAGCAAAGCCCGGGCAAAGGGCGGGCAGTCTGTGGCAGTCAGGGGCTGTCAGAGGCTGGGCTGGGCCAACCCCTGTCATCTGCAATCTTCTGTGTCAAAGTTAGCTGTTTCCTGGTTGGGGGTTTAGCTGCTTAAATGTCTACCCGCTCTGGGAAAGCACTGAGGGGGGGGGGAGAGGGCGCTGCAGGGAGCACTGTTATAGGTACGATGGACAAGTTCATCACAAGAGTAGCTGTTGTGATTGAAAAAGAGATTGTGATGACGGAGCGCCGCCTCTCACAAGAATATTTTCCGGCTCGTCGCTCCTCACTAAGAGCTGTGGCACAGGCCTTGTCTCCATCTCCCACCCACCCTACCTCCCCTTGTTCTGGGATTGTGTCCGAGCAGCCACGGATTGCAGCAATAGGGGCAAGCATTGATAGGTTGGAAAGCTTGGTAGCACAATCCTTGCCCCCTAGCTCTAGTCCAGCAGTCACGGGACTATGTTCTGCTGTTCCCTTAAGCCCTTCCATCGGACAGGACTGCCAATCACCCCTTAATGATCCTCCCTTGGTTTTGAACCTGTCGTGCTTGGCACACGACTCCTTGGTTCGCATTAAAAGGAAAAGGGTTGCTAGTATACGGAAGGGTAGCTTCACAACATCCCACAAGCACCCGAGGAAGCAAGTCCCAAGAGGCACTGGTCCAACAAATAGTAGTGGTCCTGTTACATTGACCCTTGATCCATCAAGAGGAAATGCTCCCCTGGCAGCTGCGGCTGAAGCAGTACAGGCACACCCTATCCCCCCTGCCTTACCAGCAGCACCACAAGAATTGCCTCCTTTAAAGCTTATTGAGAATCTGGTTAAGCTCTTACTGGTCCCGCTTACTGACCAAGTTAAGGGTTTGGGGGAAAGGCTAGATAGGTTTGAACAGTCTACATTAGACAATTTCTTTTCCCTGAAAACCCTTATCAAACTCCAGTCTAAAACTAGGGAGGACACTATGGGTGGGAATGACGGAAAGGGGGCTGTAGTGGGCTCAACTCAGGCAATACTCCCGTCAACGTCTGCAATCATTACAGCAGTAGGTAAGGACTTGACTTCTGCCACTGAGATCCCTGCTACCGTTAAATCGGGAATTACTACCCATACAGCCCAGGTCCACGCTAGCACAGCCCAGTTATCGAGTAATGTAAAAACTAAACCAGCCCAAAATAAGTTGCAAGTGGGAGGGGTCCAATCCAAGCCAAAACGACCGGTTCAGTCAATTGTTGACGCCAGGGGAGTTGCTCCGGCTGCAAAGGCAAAAGCAGCTACGAGCCATTCCAGAGCTCCTTCTTCAGCGGTTATACCGCAGAAGGTGGTTCCAAAATGTCTGCCAGTGAATCTCCCCCCAGAGTGCCACCCATACGTTGCTGTCCTCATTAATGTTCCCATTCTGAAGGATGCTCAGTTGGAAACTGTTAGAACCGGGACCCTGGCCGGCCAAGACTCGCGTCGAGGTCAGTCAGGGATCGCCATTTCTAAGTGTCAGGGCAAGGGAGTCACACACCAAGATAACCCCTCTCTCGCCCTCTAGGTAACGTGGCGCGAGCAGACAAGGCTAAACTTGGAGGCTATGTAGGTTAAGTGTTTGCGCGCGCACTCAGTAACAACACCCAAGGCCCACCACAAAGGAAAACTCCACACAAGGTTATATAAAAATAGCCTTTGTATTATATCAGAAACACATTAGATAAAACATACATTTTTGTTACACTGTGCCAACAGGCACGGGCAGAATTTACAAGGGGGATATTTACAAGACAGGGCCACCTGGACCACTGTCAGGAATCATCACTTTTTAGGAATAGTAATTAGCACATGGAATACTTTTAGAATCAAATTAAACGTGTATCACAAATTAACACACAACCAGTAATCACTGGCAGAGCATCAGAACCTCCTACGCAACCCTAACCACCTTAGGCAACTATTGCGCAGGGAACAAAAGACCTCAACTAGCAACACCTGTACTAGGAGAAAAGCCACCCCCTAGGAATCACCAACATCTAGGGGCATAAGCATAGGCACATTACACATGATGCATTAACATTCAGCGGTGTAGGGAAGAAAGACACATGATGGATCCAAACACATTCAGAGGTGCGAGCACAAGACAACACATGATGCAGTACCTACATTCAGCGGTGTATGCAAGGAAAGACACATGATGTTTCAGAACACATTCAGCGGTGCGAGCACAAGCAATTGCGCAAAACTTCACATGAGCCACAACCTGTGGCAGTCCCTGTGTCCAAAAGTCAGGGCAGGCTGTAATAAGCCAAAAAGTACACCCAGCCTAAACGTAGCAACTGTCCACTAAGTGCTGGACAGTTGTAGGTAACAAGGATGCACCACGTTGGAGCCTCGGGGGCTCAGGATCAATAATGGGGCCAAAGGAAATAGGCAGTTAGAGCTCCAGCGCTCTAAATCAAGGACAATGCCCCCAGAGCCTCTCTCAGGGCTCTCTCTCGATGTGGGCCATGAGCCTCGCTGGGCTCGGTAACAATTGTGGGTTCAAGAGCCTCTCCGGGCTCAACAAGACTAAAAATGCCACCAGAGCCTCGCAGGCTTTCTACCCTGTGCTCAGGGTCGTTGGAGTCCCTCACGGGGGGACTCGGGACTCGATCAATGCCCCCGGAGCCTCGGGGCTCCCAATCTACACAAGCGCGAGGTCGCGCTACGGGGGAGGGGCGGACACCGGCAATGTGTCCCGACGCCCCTCTCCCTTCTCAGGCACTCACCGGGTCGGTAGGCTGCAGGACGGCTCTTCAGCGGCTCGGCTGAGACCGCGGGCGGGCTCCCTTCCACTCGGGAGCCTCGAGGACGGAGCCGGCTGCTCCTCTCTCCTCCCGCCTGGCCTCGTCTCCTCCACACGCCGCCTGACTTCCGCCGGGGCCGCCAATGGCAGCGCGGCCCTGGGGGTCAGGAGGCGGGACTTCCGGGTCGCTGCAGGCAGAGCGGCGGCCCGGCAACAGCTTCCACTCACCCTCGGCTGCGGCGGTGATCACGGGCAATGCCGGGTGGGCACCGGCTTCAATCAATGAATAACTCCACGGGGCAATGCCGGGTGGCACCGGCCTTCGAATTGGAAGTAAAGCGAGGTGGCACTCGCTCGTCTCAAAATCGGCAAATCGGCACCAATGCCGGGTGGGCACCGGCTGTGCACCAAAAGCGCTCACCAGCGCTAGGACAATCAATAAAGCGCTCTCAAGCGCCAAAAGGACAACAAAGCGCTTCAGGGAAAGTCCAACGTGCTCCCCGGCAGGGAACACCAGCACAGCGCTTCCAGCTGCCCTCAGCAGGGCAGAGTCCCAGCAAAGGTCCTTAGGTAGGCAGGGGGGCAAGGCTGGGCCAGGGGCCAGCTCACTGGCCCTCCAGGCAGGGAGGCAGTCCAAGTGGCGGTTCCTCCTGGCCCCAGCAGCAGCAGCAGCAGCCCCCTCAAGATCCTAGAAGAGAACAAATTCAGTGGGGACACAGCCCCATTTTTATACACTGAAATCCTTTGTCTGTAGGTGCAGGGTGGGGGAGAGACCAGTTGCAACTGGTTCTGGAGCACTCTTGATGGCCCAGCCACCCATTTCATTCACTGGGGAGGCTAGGGTCGTTAGACACACCACAGGGGGGCGGAGCCAGCATTGTGTGGGGAAAACCCAGCCCATCCAGGACACAGGTACACTCCTCCCACACATCACTCATGCTAATCTCCCACTCACCACCGGGCAGACCCATCCAGACTTCCTGGAGCCTGGCATGCCAGCCAGCTCCAGCCAATCACGCTCCAGCACCCTCACTGCACACATATCTCAATGTCCAGAAGTAGCACTTCCCAACTAGACACACACATGCCGCAGACACCATCTTGCAGCATTCACTCTCACGAGTTCAGGCATACCAAACTCGAGCCTGCACTCCCCACGTATCAGGAACTACTAGGGACACACGCATTCCCCATGCATTCCTATGGGAGGGCAGGCCAGCCATACTACACGCACGCACTTTCACTCTGGGACCCAGGGAAAAAGTGCGCCAAGCCAGAAATCATGAACACCAGGTCGCTATCAAAAGCAAAAAGTTCAGGGGTGAACCAGCCATAAAGGCCCGGGTCCAACACAACCCCCTTCCAGCCAAAACGCAGGGTAGACCGATCACCACCGTGATGGACTTCCCTGCTTTGGGCGAAAGAACAAGGACACGGGCCCGCCACTGCCGGGACACCGTCCTGTTCCACGCCACTGTGAACCCCTGGGATTCCTTCTCAAACCACCATCTGGAACAACTGGGCTACCCCACTGGTACTCCTCAGCTGTCCCCGGCCAGGACCAGGCCCTGGGCCACCCAGGTGCCACTGGTTCCTGCCTACTCACCGAGTGGGGGGTAGTAACCCCTGGCACATAGTGTCCATTCTCCACTCTCCCTGTCTGCAAGACAGGACTAGACTGCCACCGGTTCACCAGCCTTTGGTCTACAACCTCAGGCGGACCAGGAGTCTCAGGGAAGGCTCTCCTCCCCCTACCTCTTCTTCTAGGGTTCCTCCACCTCCTGCGAGGTGTACACCTAGAACGCCATTCCAACCCAGGGTTTAACCCCTCAGGTTGCGCCGGGGTCAGAGGCGGGCTCTCCCACCCTCTGCACCCCCTTCCAGAGTTCTGCACCCTCCCAACTGGAGAGGTACCCCTGGAAGAAGCACTGGCTAGGACTCTGGTTACAGAAGTCCCACCCTTCAGGTCAGGCCGATCCTGAACCTGGCCTCCCAACCTTCGGTCTAAACCTCTAGGTGGGATAATCGCCTGGCACTCCAGGACTTCTGGGGACTCACTCACCATCCCCCTGAGGCTAACACATAACTCATGTGCTGTGTGACTGTCTGTCTGGCGCAGATCTCCCGTCCCCTGTCCACCTGACAGTGCGGGAAGATCCCCCAGAACAGAAGTGGTGTCACCATGGTCACTAGCCGGGAACTTCGCCCAACTGGGTAGTCCCTGACCCACTGGTTCTCCTACTGGGGAGCTCCCCCAATCACTCCTCACTTCGGACTTCCGTGCCCCCCCAACTGGAGTGGCACTGCCGGACACTAGAACCACTGGAACACTATTTAAAGATACTCCAGGTTCTCTAGACACTAGGGGATCCCCCTCAAGGGGTCTAACAGGACAGCCTAGATCCCTAACCTGGTGTTCCCTCAAGAAACCATCCAGGTTCTGAGACTGGGTTTCGGGCACCTGGGAACACTCAGTCCCCCACTCACTCTTACTCCACGGAGACAAGACGTGAGCCCCTTCACCCCTCTCGCTACACTGGGACCTAGCTGGGCTACTCTGAGCCTCTTCCACCACACTGGTCTGGAAGATACCTAACCCACTACTCTCGGGTTCACTCACCCATGACGTGTCAGAACCACTGGCACCTTCCCAGCGGTCTGCTTCCTTTGCCATGTCCCAAGGACTCACATAGTCACCTCTTGACAGGTGTTTGCGCAACTCTGGCACAAAACAATTGAGCAACTGCTCTCTGATAACAAGGTTGAGTAGTCCATCAAAATCAGGTTCCCCATGAACCTCTAACCAATCAATCAGGGTATCATGACAATCATCCACATAATCTCCCCAATCCTGGTGAGGTAGTCTCCTACTGCCTCTGAACTTCAACCTGTATGTGTCCTCTCGGGAACAAGGTACCACTCTTTGGAAACGGGGCATGGCACTTCCCGCACCAAACTCTCTCTTGCTGCCACCACTGGATCCAACCCTCCCTGGGGAATCCAGAAAACTATGACTGCGGTCAGGGGATAACCTACCCTCTAGGGCTATCTTCTCCCTGGCCAAGGCCCTCTCAGCCTCTGCAGTCCGCTCATTCACACCCAGCTGCGCCATCTCTCTGACATGCTCTAACCTGAGCTTCTCCATGGCCAACTGGTGCTCCCTCTCTTCTCTCCTATCCATCCACTCCTCTGGGGACAGGGAAAGGGATGGGGTGCTACATCTGACACTGGACCCAGCAAGGGACTCCCTATCTAGGGGGTACTCGCTCTCTGCTGGCGCCCATCCACTGTCATCCTCACTCTCCACATCAGACTCTTCAGGGCTCCCCTCAGACCCACCACCCTCATGGTGTGCGGTCCAGGCCCTCTCCCTCTCACTGTGCTCACGCTCCCAGTCACTCTTCTGCCACAGGATCATGTTATCCCTAAGCTTGGACTGGGTGTCTGACTCACTCACTGGGATGTCTCTCTCCTTACATAACCGTACCAACTCATGCATACTGTACTTAAACAGGCTACAAAGGTTAAAAGGAGATTCCATCTTGACAGGATGCTCACAGACACGTGCAACACAGGGGACTCAACTGTCAGAGCTGAAGCAAGAGCACACGGTTCAAAAGTATTTCAGCAAGCTCCCTACTAAAGAGAACTCACACTAATCTGTCCAGGCAACACACCATTCATCCACGCACACCCTCCCCTCGGACCGGTAAGGCAGTTTTTACCACCCCTGATTTCTCAACCTGACCACACGTGACACAGGTACCAAACTCTGGGAGCAGGGCAGGGGACAAATGTACTGGACCCTCTTTGGAAAAAGAAATACTAGAACTTCAAAGGACAATAATCCCCAACATGTAATTATCTAAAATGCAGAGCTTTGTAGTGTGGCCTGTTGCCACTGCAGTACAAGGCAAACACAAATCCGGATCCTCACCGCCTGCCACCAATGTTAGAACCGGGACCCTGGCCGGCCAAGACTCGCGTCGAGGTCAGTCAGGGATCGCCATTTCTAAGTGTCAGGGCAAGGGAGTCACACACCAAGATAACCCCTCTCTCGCCCTCTAGGTAACGTGGCGCGAGCAGACAAGGCTAAACTTGGAGGCTATGTAGGTTAAGTGTTTGCGCGCGCACTCAGTAACAACACCCAAGGCCCACCACAAAGGAAAACTCCACACAAGGTTATATAAAAATAGCCTTTGTATTATATCAGAAACACATTAGATAAAACATACATTTTTGTTACACTGTGCCAACAGGCACGGGCAGAATTTACAAGGGGGATATTTACAAGACAGGGCCACCTGGACCACTGTCAGGAATCATCACTTTTTAGGAATAGTAATTAGCACATGGAATACTTTTAGAATCAAATTAAACGTGTATCACAAATTAACACACAACCAGTAATCACTGGCAGAGCATCAGAACCTCCTACGCAACCCTAACCACCTTAGGCAACTATTGCGCAGGGAACAAAAGACCTCAACTAGCAACACCTGTACTAGGAGAAAAGCCACCCCCTAGGAATCACCAACATCTAGGGGCATAAGCATAGGCACATTACACATGATGCATTAACATTCAGCGGTGTAGGGAAGAAAGACACATGATGGATCCAAACACATTCAGAGGTGCGAGCACAAGACAACACATGATGCAGTACCTACATTCAGCGGTGTATGCAAGGAAAGACACATGATGTTTCAGAACACATTCAGCGGTGCGAGCACAAGCAATTGCGCAAAACTTCACATGAGCCACAACCTGTGGCAGTCCCTGTGTCCAAAAGTCAGGGCAGGCTGTAATAAGCCAAAAAGTACACCCAGCCTAAACGTAGCAACTGTCCACTAAGTGCTGGACAGTTGTAGGTAACAAGGATGCACCACGTTGGAGCCTCGGGGGCTCAGGATCAATAATGGGGCCAAAGGAAATAGGCAGTTAGAGCTCCAGCGCTCTAAATCAAGGACAATGCCCCCAGAGCCTCTCTCAGGGCTCTCTCTCGATGTGGGCCATGAGCCTCGCTGGGCTCGGTAACAATTGTGGGTTCAAGAGCCTCTCCGGGCTCAACAAGACTAAAAATGCCACCAGAGCCTCGCAGGCTTTCTACCCTGTGCTCAGGGTCGTTGGAGTCCCTCACGGGGGGACTCGGGACTCGATCAATGCCCCCGGAGCCTCGGGGCTCCCAATCTACACAAGCGCGAGGTCGCGCTACGGGGGAGGGGCGGACACCGGCAATGTGTCCCGACGCCCCTCTCCCTTCTCAGGCACTCACCGGGTCGGTAGGCTGCAGGACGGCTCTTCAGCGGCTCGGCTGAGACCGCGGGCGGGCTCCCTTCCACTCGGGAGCCTCGAGGACGGAGCCGGCTGCTCCTCTCTCCTCCCGCCTGGCCTCGTCTCCTCCACACGCCGCCTGACTTCCGCCGGGGCCGCCAATGGCAGCGCGGCCCTGGGGGTCAGGAGGCGGGACTTCCGGGTCGCTGCAGGCAGAGCGGCGGCCCGGCAACAGCTTCCACTCACCCTCGGCTGCGGCGGTGATCACGGGCAATGCCGGGTGGGCACCGGCTTCAATCAATGAATAACTCCACGGGGCAATGCCGGGTGGCACCGGCCTTCGAATTGGAAGTAAAGCGAGGTGGCACTCGCTCGTCTCAAAATCGGCAAATCGGCACCAATGCCGGGTGGGCACCGGCTGTGCACCAAAAGCGCTCACCAGCGCTAGGACAATCAATAAAGCGCTCTCAAGCGCCAAAAGGACAACAAAGCGCTTCAGGGAAAGTCCAACGTGCTCCCCGGCAGGGAACACCAGCACAGCGCTTCCAGCTGCCCTCAGCAGGGCAGAGTCCCAGCAAAGGTCCTTAGGTAGGCAGGGGGGCAAGGCTGGGCCAGGGGCCAGCTCACTGGCCCTCCAGGCAGGGAGGCAGTCCAAGTGGCGGTTCCTCCTGGCCCCAGCAGCAGCAGCAGCAGCCCCCTCAAGATCCTAGAAGAGAACAAATTCAGTGGGGACACAGCCCCATTTTTATACACTGAAATCCTTTGTCTGTAGGTGCAGGGTGGGGGAGAGACCAGTTGCAACTGGTTCTGGAGCACTCTTGATGGCCCAGCCACCCATTTCATTCACTGGGGAGGCTAGGGTCGTTAGACACACCACAGGGGGGCGGAGCCAGCATTGTGTGGGGAAAACCCAGCCCATCCAGGACACAGGTACACTCCTCCCACACATCACTCATGCTAATCTCCCACTCACCACCGGGCAGACCCATCCAGACTTCCTGGAGCCTGGCATGCCAGCCAGCTCCAGCCAATCACGCTCCAGCACCCTCACTGCACACATATCTCAATGTCCAGAAGTAGCACTTCCCAACTAGACACACACATGCCGCAGACACCATCTTGCAGCATTCACTCTCACGAGTTCAGGCATACCAAACTCGAGCCTGCACTCCCCACGTATCAGGAACTACTAGGGACACACGCATTCCCCATGCATTCCTATGGGAGGGCAGGCCAGCCATACTACACGCACGCACTTTCACTCTGGGACCCAGGGAAAAAGTGCGCCAAGCCAGAAATCATGAACACCAGGTCGCTATCAAAAGCAAAAAGTTCAGGGGTGAACCAGCCATAAAGGCCCGGGTCCAACAGAAACCCACCAGGCACTAAAGAATAAGACCATGCATTGGCTAAAAGCCAATAAACCCCTACCAAGGGGTGTGGATGGGTTGATTCTTGGAGTGCGTAGGGTAGGATGGATAGGACAGGGAAAGAAACCATTCGCAGGCGATTGTGTGGTAGTCAACTTTCAAGATACTAGAGTTGCCCACGCAATCTGGAATTCCGACCAGGTGGCGGGTGGACCAGGCATTGAGTTGGTGGATTTAACATACTTCTACCCGCGGCCAGTCATGAAATACCTTGGCCCATCCCAAATGGATACCTGCCAAAACATCACTGGCAGCCATTGGTCTCCTGTAATACCTCAGTTCCAGCCGCATGAAGTATGGCCAAGTTCGAGATAGGGTTCTAGGGGGTACTGACTTGCCGATGGCTTTGGGGAGGCTCGGGGGATTTTACACCTGGTGGGGTTCTCCCCCGGTCCCAAATGCCGACTGGCCCGCTTACAACCACAGGGAAGCAGGTAGACCCAACGGCTAGACGGGAACCAGGTGTGAGACGGGACACGAATGAAGATGATAATTCCCCTCCTATTCTGGTCAAGGCGGCCATGGTTGACACTGTCGCGTCCAGCAGCGCCACAGCTGCGACGGACCCACCCACTAGGGTTTTCAGCTGGAACGTGGCTGGTCTAGACAGAAAGTTGGCTTTGCCTGACTGGAATGCCCTTGTGGAAGAGTATTCCATCTGTGTGTTCCAGGAGACATGGAGCAGGGAGCCCACCCACAAGGCGGGTTATTCAACCCACTTTATACCTGCTGTCTACCTGGAATCAGGTAGGGGACATCCCTCGGGTGGCCTCCTTATTTGGGTAGCCTCTTCCCTTAACTGTAAGGTAGAGGAGCACCTAACTAACTGCCCGGACCTTCTTAACATTACCTTAAAAAACTCCAGGGTCGTGTCATTCTAAATATCTATAATATGTACACCAGGGGCATAAAGGGAGGTAAACAATCGCCCACCATAGCTCTTCTAGAGAGATTGCTTAGGTCGTCCCCGTATAAATGATGTACCCTGGTCGCGGGTGACTTTAACTGCACGTTCGAGCCTCTTGGCTCGGAAGTTATCCTAGACCAGGAGGAGGAAGATCAAAGGAGGGGGATTCCGGCTCTAGAGCTAAGCCCAATCTAGAGATGGACAGAAGTGGCACTCCAGATCAATTCTCTCACTATGGAGTTTGACCTGAGGGCTCTTAACGGCAGGACAAGATCTGACAAAGCGGGAGCACACACGTTTAACAGGCCAAACCACACGTCAAGAATTGACTATATTTTGCTTGACGTCCACTTATGGAGAGCGGTGAGGGATATGGAGATTGTATCGTCCGTCGAGAGCGATCACAACCTGCTCTCCCTTGCCTTGACTCCTGGTGGTTGGAGGGCACAGGGGGTCCACCTTTTCGCACTATTGTTCCCGGCGAAACAGTTGTCTCGAACTGTAGTAGACGGCTGAAGTGGTCTAAGCTCAGGCTCTCGGCTGAGAAGGTGACCATTATAACGTTGCTCTTAGACTCAGCCCTAGTCAATCTGGTTTCTCCTGAGGGTGGGCCGACAGTGGTGACTGACCGGTTCCGTGATCTAACTCTGGCCATAAGCAATTTGTTTATTGTCCCATCTAGATACAATGGGACTATGACACGCTCAGGGAAAAGACAGGGTTGGTACAACCACAAGTGTAGGGAATCAAAGACATCACTTATTGAAGCTGTAAAATCTAAGTCCCAAACAAGGACCAGGGATGCCAGGAAGTTAAACTCACACTGCATGAAAATTGCTAAAAAAGACTGGGAGGATAACTTTTGGCAGGAACTTTTGGCCGCTAGTCGAGGGAGGGACGCTAAGGGATTCTGGAACTTGACGGGCAGTAGGAATTGCCCTGATGATACCCTGAGGACCTGCACGACCCCAGCCCAGACGTGGTTCAATCACTTCAAGGCCCTTTACTCAGCAGTTGAAGGGGCACTCAATGAGCCATTCTCCCTGCCCCCACTCTCGCTGGATAGAGCCACCGACCCCTTTACTGTGCGGGAGGTTACGAACATTATTAAATCCTTGGCACCCCTGAAAGCGGCTGGCCCTGATGGGCTTCCAGGGGACTTACTTCGAGCCTATTCTAGTGAATGGGGCACACTGGTTTGTGCTCTTCTGAACGCCATCTTAGAGGGAGGTCCTGTCCCAGAGTCTTGGAAAGGGGCAGAGGCTGTTCCAATTTTTAAAAAGGGCCGTCGAGACCAACCGGGGAACTATAGGCCGATAAGCCTCATAGACTCAACCCAGAAGGTGGCAGGAAAGGCGATCCTGGGGAGGATTCTCCATTGGGTGGACGAAAACCACATATTGTCTGACCTCCAGGCAGGTTTTCGTTCCGGCACGGGAACCATTGAGCAAGTGTTCAGGTTGATGCTTCTATATTGGAAGGTGGTGGAGCTGGGCAAAGGCAGTCTCTATTTGGCTTTTATAGACTTAAAGACTGCCTTTGACCTGGTTCCCAGGGAGGAACTTTGGAGGGTCCTGCAGGGTCTTGGGCTGCCCCCTTACATTTTGTTGCTCCTCATCAAATTACATACTAACAACTATGCACAAGTGCGATGGGGCAAGAATGGGGAAAAGACCGATAGGATTCTGGTCAACAGGGGCGTCCGACAGGGATGTGTACTAGCTCCCACACTGTTTTCCCTGTACGTGAATGGTGCGGTAGAGCACCTGCTCGACGAACCAGCAGATGCACCCTCCCTGGGGGGCATGCGGATCCCAACACTGTTATTTGCCGCCGACACCCTCCTCATTTCAAAGACTCCCCAGGGCCTACAGAAGCTTTTGAACCGCTTTCAGGACTTTTGCTCAAAAAGAGGGCTGGTTATAAATGTGGACAAAACGAAATATTTGATCATGCACCCCCCACGTAAACTTGGTCGTCCACCAGTCCTGAACTCTGTTCCCCTTGAGAGAGTCTCCGAATTCGACTACTTAGGGATTCGTATGAGAGATGTCATGAGCTGGTCACCCCATATTAACAAAATGACCCTTAGTCACAAAAGGTTCGGGAGAGCATTGTTAAGGGAGTATCACAACTCATCTAAGCAATGTGTAGCCCCTGTAATTGACATTTACAAAGCCTGAGCTGTCACGGCATCATTGTACGGGGCTGAGTTATGGGGTCTTGGCAACTCGGAGGCCCTTGCCAAGGCAGAGAACACATTTTTGAAGGACCTTCTGGCTATCCCTCAGAGCACCCCAACAGTCCCGGTGCTTTTGGATGTGGGATGCAAATCAATCAAGGACCAGGCTCGCCTTCGGCCCCTCCTTTTATGGGCTCGCCTGTGGAGGGTCCCCGAACTGAAAACTTATGCGAACGGGCTGTCAGAGTTGATGGGAATGGGCGGCTGGCATAAGATCAAGTGGCTAAGGGACACTAAAAACCTTTTGGGGGACTTGGGTTTAGGGTCCTGTTGGATTACAAAATCAGCCCCGCCGAAGGCAACCCTAAAAAAACTATATTGGGAGTGGGTCTCTGCTCAGCTTATTAGCAACCCACGTCACTGCAACTCCACCGCAGCCTATTTGAAAATTAAAGACGTCATTGCCTTTGAGCCTTATCTGGACCTGATCACAAAACCTATGGACCGGTCACTTTACATCAAATTTAGAGTGGGTACCTTACCCCTAGGAGACCTGCTCTCAAGATGGAACAAGCCTGCGCAGGTATCACCACATTGTGCCCTCTGTTCAACTAGGCCCGAATCCGTGGCACATTTCTTTTTTGAGTGTCCTGAGTACTCCCGCCCAAGAAGACGCTGGCTCAAACCTCTTTGTAGACAATTGGGTACTCGCCAGCATATGGTGGCTTTACGGATTTTACTAACTGACACTTCCTCCCCCATAGTTTGTGGCATTTCAAAATTTTTTAAATGGGCATGGTTGATTCGCTTAAAAAGACTGTCTATTTCAATTTAATTCTATTTTAACTAATTTATTGATGTTTAAATGGAACTTTTTTATCTCATCTGTCCTTTTTTAACTTGTAACAGTTTCACTTTTTTACGATGTGCTGTTTTATATACTCTTGTAACGCTTTTATTATATCTGCATATCGAAATAAAGCTATCAACCAACCAACCAACCATAATAAGATATTCCCGCAGTATGTTGTATACCTCAGCATGGAGACCATATTTCCTTGCTCTGATGGAACTCTTGATCCCACCTTCTGTTACAGCACTATTGATTACATCCCTTTGAGCATTACTGACCAAGCGGGAAACATCCTGGCACAACCATCCTTCCACCTCTTCTCCTGTTACTACTAAGTCCTCCAGATAAACCTTTCCAAAATGTATTTGAAATGTTTCTTCTATTCCTTCCTAGTTGGAATAGGATTTCCAGTAACCTCACATAAAGCATCCTGCGGGAGGTGTGGCTTGGGCGCCGATGGTGGAGGCGGCGTGAGCGGCCTGAACCCGCCATTTATCCTGATAAACTGCTTGTGGCACAGCTGTAAGCACGGAATCGAGCGCCGGAACGACCGAGGATGACTACCGACCCGCTGCTGAGATCGTTGCAGGTCCCGATGTTCCCCGGCTGCAGGTGATCTTGTCGGACGTGCCGGAGAGGGAGAGGCAAAATGGTGGTGGTGATCAGCGCTTGAGGCCAGGCCGTGACACCCTGATCACCTTGTGTCTGTGAGCCTCCGGAACATGACCCATGACCGCAAGCACTGCGGCCCGTACTTAGGGGGTGGTGATAATAATCGCAGGTGCGATCCACAGATCTGGAGGGGGAGAGCTGGTACGCTGCATCCAGGCCAGGGTATCCAACATGGCGCCCAGCGGGTAGACTGATCGGAGGACCCCGCATTGTCAGCATCGTGTAGTGACCATTCCCCAGAGGACTGGTGTTGTGGAGCCATCCAGGCAGTGAACAAGAGCCTTGCCTGTGAGACGATTGCGGCGGTTCGCATGCTGCGGGGCATATGTGGAGCCGAAGTGAGGGGAACGGAAGACCTGCACTCGCTGTCGAGTCGGCTGGGAGGCCCTGCAGCCCAACCAGCGGTGCAAGGCAGGAGGAATGCCAGGGGCCCTGTAGGTCGGACCGGAGGAGGTGCGGCTGATGACTGGAACACCCTGAGGCCCCTGGTGAGTGGAACGGCGCAGACCTAGACCCGGCGCTTCAGAGGTGGGAGCAGGGCAGGCCCATAGCGCTTCACAGCTGGGGTCCGGGAGAGCACAGAAGGTGATGCTGCATGATGAGAGGCACTGTGCCAAGGCCCCTAAGAGAACTGTGGTGAGGTGAGGGGATATACCTCCCTGGCCGTAGCCGGTGAGGAGAGGAGAATACAGGGCGCCGTGACCGCCACACGGAATTCGGCCGGCTGCTGCTTTGCATACCACAGATACCATTGAGCCATGTGAATTGTGGTGGGTATGTGCCCAGAGGTCACGTTGTCTGAGAGAGGCTTGTCAGGGGATAGCACCGACAACGGACTAACGGCTGGAGAAGTGGATATAGCGGAGAGGTGACCGAGGCTCTTGGAAGCAGCGCGAGGCACGAAGTGGATCCTACACAAGTAGGGAAGCCTTGCGCCTGACAGTGGCTCGTAGTGAGCGAACAGTGGGTACTCTGCAAAGTGAATGCGTCTTCTGAGGTGCAGTGGCCCTATGGAGTGCATGGGCTGGTGATTCATAATCCCAACTGGTTATATCCCGCTCCCACGGTAACCCGAGACAACTTTTGCAGTGGTGTTAGTGCGCAGGCAGTTCCCCTCTTGCGGAACAGTGATCCACCCAATGATTCAAGATAAAAACAAAAAATTAGACGGGGGACGCGGTGGAGCAGGACGGTGCTCGAGATGGCGGTGAGGACACTGAGGGCACGATCTCAGAGAGGAGGCTGACTAAATGCCTAGATAGAATCTTGGAAGCTATGGCGGCGACAAAGGAATCCCTGCACCAAGACATAACACATGTGGCAACGGGTTGAGGCTCCTGAGGGCGGACCACTCCAAATTGGTGGACAGGGTCAAAGAAACTGAATCGGTCATACAAGACCTGAAACTAGCGGTGGTGACGGTAGAGCGTAAACTGGAAGATGCGTTGCAACGCCTGGTGACTTTGGAGAAGAGGCCCGAAGATTCAGAAAGACGCAATCAGCTTAACAATCTACGGGTTGTGGGCCTGCCCGAGAAAATAGAGGGAACAGACAAGATAGCCTATCTGGAGAACTGGTTCAAAACGCAGGTTGTCCCAGAGGGTCTCTCCTCTTTCTTTACGCTGGAGAGGGCACACAGGGTTCCAGCCAAGCCGTCCCTGCCGGGCCGCCCTTCCCGACCTGTAGTGGCCAGGGTCCTTCATTAAAAGGATAGGGATCTGCTGATTCAGAATGCACGTTCAACGGGGCCTTTCAAGGTAGAGAACAGCACTGTCACGATTTTCCAGGACTACACTCAAGACATACAAAAGACGCAGGGCCTCGTACTTGGCTGTCAAAAAGGGGCTTAGAGTCGAGGGGATTCAATATTCGCTGCCATTCCCAGCAAAATTGAGAGTGATCATGGATGGTTCGAAGCAGTTTTCCTTGATGCCCGAGGACGCTTGGTCCTGGCTCGAATCGTACAGGGCGGGCAGAGATTGTAGGGGCAAGGGAGACAGAGGTCAACCTAAACTGCCGCGGATGCGCCAATCACAGCATCTCCGCAAGAACAACAGAACTCAGCAAGCCTTACAGCTCACACAACTAGCGGCAGACAAACAAGGGGCTCTGGCGGCGACGGTGGAGAACCGTAGCCTTAAGGCCCGGTGGCGCAGGGTACGCCTGAAATCCCCGGGATTCACCTGCCTTGTCAGAAACAGACCATTAAGAAAATGTCAGAAACAGAGACACAGACTCTTCATCTGGCGTAGACGATCGTATTTGTTAGCTGCAGCTAGTACAGTGGTCTTAGAAGTCGTTGGTATAACGAGGTTCAAAAGAGACTGCCACTTAACTCCGTGGCGCACAGGTTTATATACGGTACAATACAATGCAAAATGCAATCACACAAGAACATGAGACATAGGCAAATGTTATAGACAATGCTTTAAGTCCAAAAGCAACTCAAGTTCCCAGGTTCATGTTTATCATTCGACCCCTTAAGCAAATTGCAAACGAATCCACACAATTCAGTTTACGAGTAGAGAAAACACAGCTGTAGGTTTTAGAAGGACAGTCGTGAAACAGGAGAATGCACGAGACGTGTAGCGAAGGACAGCAGATAAGATAACTTAGAGGATAGAGTGGTGTGAACAAACAAATAGTCTGGACAGGGATTATTCAGCTCAGACAGGAATTAGTGTACTCGGCCAGACCCTGACACTTGTTAGTAAACATAGTCAAGGAAGCCACCTGACACGTAAATGCAAAACAACAAAAACATCGCGCTCGCTGTGCTGCCTGAGTGAGGGCAACACAAAATGGCGGCGACTACAAAATGGAGGCTGAGCGCAAACGAATTCGCAATTTACAGAACCTCAGTCCCTCCTTTTGCCATTACTCAGGCAAAAACAAACCAACTCATGCTAGTCTGAGTCAGAATCAGCATTGATGTTCATAAAGTCCTCAAGCTGTTGCTGCACCATCATCCTAATATTCTCTGTCTTCTGGTTTACAGGTTGTGGAACACATAAAGTAGCCAGTAGGCCACAAACTGCAGGACCACATTGGACACACAGACAACAAGAGAATATGATGGCCAAAATTGCTCCAAGGAACGTTAGGATCTTCCATCCCCAAGTTGACAATATTCCCCAAAACCATCCCATAAAAGACCAATCTCCTTCGTCATGATGAATCGACTCGGAGACGGTATGCAATCCAGAAATGGCCTGGTATATTGTCGGAGCATCACCTGGAATATAAATGCAGCAGCTAGATCCGATCAATTTACAGACACCTCCTCGGTCTGCTAAGATCACATCTAGCGCAATTCGATTCTGCAACGTCATAAGACGGTCAGCCTGAAGCTCTGTTGTAATGTTACCTATCGCACCTGCAGTAACATTAATAGTGGTCTCAACCACACGAACCAAGTGCCTGATGTTTCTGCTGTTGGCCATTGGACCCCAAAAGGGAAGGAACATTTTAAGGAAATCTCCTCACTCTTGTCCTGCTGTGTCTCTGGCATCAAATATACCTCGGCTATATCTAACTCTGTGATGGTCTGACGGAGCCGTATATGTAGGGGGAGAAGGAAAGCTATATAACAAGTTCCGGAAAAGTTAGAAGGGAGCCATGTATAAGCTCTGTTGTTACAGACAAAATATGTTCCTTGAGACGGAACCAACGGAGGAAAATCAGGAGACGAGAAAATATAGATGTACAAACAACTCTGCTTGGTGTCGGCTTTCTTGCTGCTGACTTGGAGACAAAAATTACCTTGATGGATTACAGTCCATACTGGAGAAGACTCACCCTTTCTAGTTTTGTCACCAAGGCTAGAAACATAGTGGGTAACATTCCATCCTTCATAAGCTCTCTTCTCATCTAATGGAATATTGTTCTTCTCTACAATCTTAGCCATCACTACTATACTTTTAATCAAAGAGCTGTAGCTAAAATCCAATCCATTCCCAAAAGTTTTAACTGAACTTCTAAGTCTGTTGTGATATGCGTCCGAAAACATAGTCAAATAGGCCGAAGCTGCACCTTCATATGAGAAAGGAAGAACCAAATATGGCATTCCCTTTCGTGTATTGTGTGGCATAAGTCCGCACACCCAACAGTTAGTCATATTAATTGCCAACTGATGTTGTTGTAACAACTGGACAAACGTGTTATTCATATATTCGGCTCTCCTTATCTGCTCATGCGGAGGTAGAATATGCATTTTATGTGAGAGGACAGAAGGACGAGAAGGAGAATAAGTTGTAGAAATAACAACATTTCTCGGCTGCAGAACATGTACAATCCAACCTGTGCAAGCTAATAAAATACACAAAAACATAAAAACACACAAAGTTACACCGAATCTGCTACGCAATAATTTACAATACTTCGATCTCTTTTCTTGCTTCCTATTTTCCCTACCTCTGGTTGTTGTACCATCCATCTTTATCTTAAAAAATGTCGCTCACGGCAATCTTCCTTAATCACTCAGCTACTTATTTCTGTATATCCTGAGGCACTAGCCACTTGCTAAAAGAACAAAAAACCAGGTTACAGTCTGAGTCTCCTACCGTGACCCTGCGATGGAGACGGATGGCACATCTAATACTAAATATCCCATAAAAAGGTCAAGGAGGCAAAAAGATTAAAAAAAAGGAAAAATGTCTCTAGGTAATGAGGAAAAAGTGTTCAAAGTGTTCAGTTCCCTTGGTCAACTCTTGACCTTAGATTGTAGCCTGTTTTGCTCGGCACTGTTTGGTCCTTGAACAATGTCTCTGGATTAGTAGTGTCTATTCGAAGATGCGCAGGCACAGCAGCTTGAAGAATGTCGTCATCAACTTTCTCAGACTGGGTTCCATAAATCTGAGCGTCACTGAAAGGCACTAAACAAGGAATCGCTGTAGATTTGGGTTCTCTTATGCCACTGCGGATCCACTGATCAAAGGGTAATGGCAGAGGCACTTTCTTACAGTGCATGCCATGAACCCAATTTTTCTTGCCGATCACTTTTACAGCTGTGCGGGTGACGAGCAAAACTTGTCTAGGCACAGACCAACGAGGCTCCAAGTTCTGAGTCCGCTGAAAGTTCTTGACGCAGACCCAGTCGCCGGGCAAAATGGTGTGACCTGGGTCTGTGGAAGCCTCCGGCACAGCACTTTGTACCTGTTGACGAATAACACTTAATTTAGCAGTCAAGTCATGCAAGTAATCAGTTAACAAAGGATATGGTATATACGAATATTTCCTGGGACGAGGGACAACCCAAACATTAGCTGGGCGTCCGAATACCACTTCATATGGGCTAAGTCCCATACGAGAGTGCACAGTAGTTCTGGTTGACAAAAGAGCTAGGAGCAAGGCATCAGGCCAGGCAAGACTTGTGCTAGCTTGAATTTTAGCTAATTTAAGCTTGAGTGTACCATTGTAGCATTCAACCAAACCCGCTGACTGTGGATGGTTTGCCGCATGGAACTTCTGTCTAATACCAAGACCAGAACACACTTTCTGCATAATTTGACCCACGAATTCACTTCCATTGTCACACCAGACAATTCGCGGCAAACCAAATCTGGGAAATAACTCTATGAGTAACACTTTAGCAGTTGACAAAGCAGTGTTATCTTTCAAGGGGTAGGCCTCTATCCAACGGGAAAAGGCACATACCACCACCAGAACATACTTAAAGTTGTTGCATCGATCCATGTGAATGTAATCGATCTGCAACACCTCAAAAGGATATGACGGGGAGCAAAATGACCTGCCGGAGTTGGGGTACCCTTCCTGGGTTATGCATTAGACAAACAATACAATGCTTAACCACATTCTCTGCACATTTTGGGATTCCTCCATTCTGCCACACAGGAGCCAAAAGCTTACATATGCCTTTCGCACTAATGTGAGCTGGACCATGAGCCATAGTCACAACCGGCAACACATAAGCGTCCGGTAACAACCATCGCTGATGTTCCGACAACTCCGTCCAACAACCCATCGAGTCTAACATTCCCGTACTTTCTTTCCACGTACTCAATTCCTTCTCAGTAGCCTCTCCCTGAACCATTTTTACACTCTCGATCGTGTCTTCACACATTCCAATTTCCCTGACCCAACTCACAGGACCTGCCACATACATTCGGCTAATAGTGTTTCTAGCTGTAGTTTTTGCCACCTCATCTGCAAACGCATTTCCACGACCAACATCATCTGTGACTCTCTTATGGGCGCTGCACTTTATGATCGCTATCTGTGCAGGTAAAGTAAGTGACTCAAGAAGATCAGTCACCAACTGACCATGCTGGATCTTTGTCCCGTCCGAGGTAAAGAATCCTCTTTCCCTCCATAATTTGCCAAAGCTATGTGCAACGCCAAAAGCATACTGACTATCAGTGTAAACGTTCACTCTCTTTCCCTTTGACAACACACACGCTCTAGTCAAGGCTATTAATTCGGCTGCTTGAGCTGAATTATATCCAATACGTGCCGTCTCAACAATTGTGCATAAGGTGGTAACAGCATAGGCAGAAGTAGTTTCCCCATTCGTAAGCTTGAAACAGAAACCATCCACCCATAGGATCCCATCCGGGTCCTTGAGCGGAGTGTCCTTCAAATCAATCCTACCCTTCATTTCTTCTTCAGTTCGAAGAAAACAATCATGTTTTCCCTGAACGTCTTTCTCATCTGGGAGTGGCAACAGTGTTGCTGGATTAAATGTATTGCATCTTTTGATATGCACATGACTCGCTAAAATTGTCAGCTTGTATCCAGACAAACAAGCACTCGTGAGATGCTGAGTCTTTGTTCTATTCAACAAGGTATCCACTTCATGTGGAACCATAACAATGAGTGTGTTATCTAACACCAATCCAGCAGATTGTCTAATAGAAATCGCCGCAGCTGCTGCAGCTCTGAAACAGCTGGGTAAAGCTTTAGCTACTGGGTCCAGTGTAGCGGTAAAATAGGCACATGGCCTCTGCTTATTTCCAAATTGCTGTGTCAAAACTGACAATGCGCAACCCTCTCTCTCTTGAACATACAATGTAAAGGATTTGCTATAATCTGGAGTACCCAACACTGGAGCAGAACACAGAGCAGTACGTAGATCAACAAAACTTTTCTGACATTCGTCCGTCCAAGGGAGCGGCTGGGGCGTATCTTTCAACCTAAGTGCCAACAATGGTTTGGCCAAAAGTAAAAAATTGGGAATCCATTGTCTACAGTATGAAGTGATACCCAAAAAGCCACGCACTTCTCTCTGCGTGGTGCGATGAGAAGTTCTATCATTCATTCTAAACTCCCTGGGGCACCTTTGTCTGGCTTAATAAATACTTCTGTAGGATTTTCTGGCGCCCCTGTCCTGCTATTCTCCTCTGCGAAGTAGGAGAATCCCTTAAGAGAATAGGGGGCATTACAGATGTAGAAGGTGACGGGGACTGAAACGTAGCCGACTGAGGAACAAGAACAGGGGATTGTAAGGGAGGTGGGGGCTGAATTACAGGATGAAAGGACGGAGCAGAAGCAGGCAAAGGAGTATTAACAGGCTGAGCCGGATGCTGAACAATCGGTAATTGAGCAACCACTGGTTGAGCAATAGGAGGGGGTAACAGAGGAGCATTAGGATTTTGGGCATAGGGCGGAGGCGAATTCAATAAACAAGACATTAGGGAATCTTCTTCCAATTCCTTACTTTTATCTGGAGTAGAGGTAGGCAACATCGGATAGCATCTATCTATCGCCATATGATGTTGTCTCTCCTGTATCTCATTTGCGCTATCTACTTCCTTATTTTTAAACTGCTGCACAGCCTGTATAATTGACATGTCTTGTGCTTTCTTATCTTTTTTTGCTTGCTTAATTTCTTTCTGTTTGACTTCCTTACGCCAAAGGCGAAAAGAGTCAAACATTGCCGGCCGGGCTTTTCTTTTAAACAGAATCGTTTCCAAATTATCTAGTATGACGGGGTCAAAACTACCATTTTGGGGCCATCTCAAAACTCCACTATTTTTCGTGTATCCCTAGTACAACCTAAGCAACAAATCCTTTTAAACTTACTCAGTCCAGGCATCGTTAATTCTCTAGACTGTCCGTTTCGCGGGCGAATTTGCGGATTTTCTGCGATTTCGCGATCCGCGAATCTCGCGAAATCGCGGTAAAATCCGCGAATCAGCGGGGACGAATTTTCAGCCAAGCAAGGGTTACAGCAGCAGGTGCAAAAGTTTAACCTAATTTCTTTGTAACCTTTTACAAAAGGGTTACAAACAAATTAACTTCAACTTGGACACCTGCTGCTAATTGCTTCCTGGCGCCTCGTTGCCTACTTGCAACTATTCTCTGACCCTGCTCTGACCCTTGACGCAGGGTCAGAGAATGGTTACAAGTAGGCAACGAGGCACCTGTCCAAGGAATTAAACCTCATCAGGAAGCACTTACAGATATAAAAAACAGGAAGAAGGGAGAGGATGGCAAATACACCCATTTTGAGTTGTCAGGAGGGGTTAAACTAAAAGAGACCTTTACAGCACAATTTTCATATGCATTTTGCTAAAAATAAAAAGCTGTATGTTCTGTAGGGGCAACTCAGGAATCTGGCCCATCAGAGATCCGGCCTCTCTTTCTTTCTCTCGTTCTCTTTCTCCCTCTCTCTCCCTCTCTCTTTCCCTCTCTTTCTCTCTCTTTCTATCTATCTATCTATCTATCTATCTATCTATCTATCTATCTATCTATCTCTCTCTCCCTCTCCCATAAACGACTGCATGGGTAACTTCGCAATGCAAGCGGCTCGCGAAGTCGCAAAAATCCCCGCGAACACGCAAAAAACCCCGCGAACATGCAAAAAACCCCGCGAACACGCAAAAAAACAAAAATCTGCAAATTCGCACAAATTCGCGAATTTTGCGGATCGCGAATTCGCAAATCCGCAAATTCGCGGATCGCAAATTTGCAAAATTCGCCCATGCTTACTGCTCACAAACAACAAGGGGTATGAATAAATAAAACAGCACAAACGTACTCACCCCTTGGCTTCAGGTATTGCAATAACTGAATAAAAACCCCAAAACAAAACAAAGTTTGTGGGAGCGACCCACCAAATACTTAACTAAGAATCGTCCTACACCACCGAAGGTCCGTCTATCGTCTCGCTTTACCAAACGTCATCAAAGGGTCCAAGGCAGGGCGACAGTCAGGGCAGCAGTCGTCAGCACCCGTCAGAAAGGAGTAGCCACGCTGTAAAAGACCTTCGGTCCACTTTCGACATTCAGGGGTCGATCACGTGGTGCGCTTCCTCTGGAGTTTTCTTGCGGGGCTCCTCACGACCCTTGGGCTCTACTGCTACCGCTGAAGTCGCCCGACGTTGGGCGCCAGTTGGAGAACCGTAGCCTTAAGGCCCGGCGGCGCAGGGTACGCCTGAAATCTCCGGGATTCACCTGCCTTGTCAGAAACAGATTGATTCAAACAAAGTGGTCCCAGATACTAGAACGTATAAACCATGGCTAAGTAGATTGAGTGAGTACAAGAAATTTATAACAACATTGTTTTTATTCACAACGTGTACCATAAAAAATCGTTCATAAAATAAGTTTGTAATTGATCACATTTGATGCCCCTAAAGGATTGGACAGGGAAGGGTAGTGTTGGGATAGTGAAGGTACTGACTGGGTAATATAACAGTGGTCGCTATGACCTCAATAAACCAGAAATAATAATTGATTAACACACTGAAAAGTACAATTCATTAATTAATTAGAAACCCATGCCTCAAAACACAACAGAATCACAAATGATGAATCAGGAAAGAGGCTGAACATAGGAGAAAGTGTCGACGTTTCGACCCAAACAGATGCAGGCGTGGAGTGAAACCTTGCTAGAGGGTCTTCATCAGGATAAAGGGCACAGAAGGGGGCAATGAATCTGGTTTAGGAGACTTAATAAGAGATGGCAAGGGGATACTTCATGTGGATCACGGTCCTTAGAGTATTAAGGATAAGTGGCACAAGAGGTTCATATGTGATTGCTCTCTCCAGAAATACAGTACAGCTTGTTCTGGTGTATACAAAACGCTGTGTTCTAATGGACGAATCTTGGTGGATTACAGCCAGCAGGAGTCCAGCTTCTTAAACCAAGGATGCCTAGGTCTAGGATGTCAGGTTAGGATGGCCACACATGTAGATAACCGACCTGTATGAGAGAGAATCACGACCTTGGGTCCAGTTCATTAGCAGGAGTCGGCAGACGCTGTCGTCGTCAGAAGGGATGTTTGCTGAAGTATCGCGGTGCACTTGCCACAAACGTGGGTGAGTGGTCTTCTTGAAAAATAGTCACGGGCTTCAATGGGGGTTCAGTGGATCAACATTCATCATAGATGAATGTTGATCCACTGAACCCCTGGTTATCTACATGTGTGGCTGTAGGAGAGTAGGGTCTGCTATCCTATAGTCACCCCAAATTTTTGCTTTTTGCTTCACTGGTTTATGACTTAATGTGGCTGTGGGCCTGCTAATCAGACCCACAGCCTGCTGCTCTCTCTCTAAATTACTGCCAATGCACTCTAGGTGCATTACGAATTGCAACTGGTTCATCTTATTAGCCCCTGTAACATTGTACCCTAGGTACCCAGGGCATAGGTGCATCCAAGGCCTACCAGGGGCTGCAGCATGTATTGTGCCACCCCTGGCCTGGCCTCCATATTTGGGTTCTTCCGGTGAGGAACGAGGTGATCAATTCCAATGCTTTTCCTTGTATTCCGATGTTTTTGAGGCGCTGTAGAAGGGTGCTATGGCAGACTGTGTCGAAGGCTGCGGAGAGGTCAAGGAGGATGAGGGCGACTGTGTCTCCATTGTCCAGGAGAGTTCGAATGTCGTCTGTTGCTGCGATGAGGGCGGTTTCAGGGCTGTGTTTGGCTCGGAAGCCGGATTGTGAGGAGTCGAGGGATTTGTTTGTTTCAAGGAAGGCGGCGAGCTGGTTGTTGACCGCTTTCTCGATGACTTTGGCTGGGAATGGAAGGAGCGGGATGGGGCGGTAGTTTTTGAGTTTGGTGGGGTCAGCTGTGGGTTTCTTCAGGAGGGCGCTGAGTTCAGCATGTTTCCAGCTTTCCGGGAAGGTGGCGGAGTTGAGGGAGCAGTTGATGACATCTCAAAGGTGTGGTGCTATGATGGAGTCTGCTTTGTTGAAGATGTGGTGAGGGCATGGGTCAGTTGGGGATCCTGAGTGGATGGAGTTCATCAAGCGAATGGTGTCCTCAGTGGAGATTGGGTTCCAGTCTTTGAGGGTGTTCAAGGGAGGTGGGGGTCCTACAGGGGGTTGGGTGGGTTGGTCTTCGGGTTGGTTGTCGAAGCTGTTGTGGATGTCTGCGATTTTGTTGTGGAAGAATGAGGCTAGGGAGTCGCAGAGGGCTTGGGAGGGGGTGATGTCGTTGGAGTTAGCCGTGGGGTTGGTAAATTCCTTGACGATGTTGAATAATTCCTTGCTGTTGTTGGCGTTGTTATCTAGTCGGTCTTTGAAAGCGGCTTTCTTGGCATTCCGGATCAGTTGGTGGTGTAATCGGGTGGCGTTTTTGAAGGCGTCCTTGGTGTTGGTGGTTGGGTCTTTTTTCCAGGCCTTCTCAAGGGATCGACAGAGTTTCTTGGATTTCTTAAGATCCTCGTTGAACCAGGAGGTCCTCTTGCTGCCTAGTTTGATTTGTCGTTTTTTCAGTGGTGCTAGGATGTCAGCGCTGTTGGATAACCATTGGGTGAGGTTGGTGGCTGCTTGGTCTGGGTTTGGGGAGTGGGCTGGGGGGTTTAGACGAAGCGATGAGGAGATCTGGTCGATGGTGACTTTGTTCCAGTTTCTTTGCAGAGTGGGTTGGGGGTGGTTGTTGGATGTGGGCTTGTTGTAGGTAAAGTGAACGCAGCTGTGGTCAGTCCAAAGGAGAGCTGTGGTGTGGCTGAAGGAGACATGTTTGCTGGTGGTGAAGATAGGGTCGAGTGTGTGACCTGCGATGTGGGTGGGGGTAGTGACAAGTTGTTTAAGTCCGAGGTTGGCGAGGTTGTCCAGAAGGGTGGTGGTGTTGTGGTCGTTAATCTTTTCAAGGTGAAAGTTGAGGTCTCCCAAAAGGATGTAATCCTCGGAGGGGAGCGCGTGTGGAGTGATGAAGTCCGTGATGTCTTCACTAAATTGTGCGCGGGGTCCTGGTGGCCTGTAAAGGAGGGTGCCTCTAAGTGTGGTCTTGGGGTCGATGTGGATCTGTAAGTGAAGGTGTTCAGAGTTGGCGAGATTGACGTCTGAGCTGGTTGAGATGCGGATGGATTTCTTATGGACGATAGCGATGCCTCCTCCTGTGTGGCCGGTACGGTCCTTGCGAATGATCTTATAGCCTTCCGGGATGGCAATGGTGATGTCTGGGGCTGAAGAGGCGTTCATCCATGTTTCTGTTAAGAAGGCGACGTCCGGCGAGATGGTGTCTAGTAGATTCCAGAGGTCAATGGCGTGCCTGTGGACCGAGCGGGTGTTGAGCAGGATGCATTGTAGGTGGTTGGGGTCGGATAACTGTTGTGTGTTCGTAGATGAGGAGTTGTTCTTGGTGCCGTCGAATTTGCATGAGTTGCAGGAAAAGGGTCCATGGGTGTGTCCAGGAGCGGCTTGGACGCAGTTGGGGGAACGGCCGGGGTTAAGGGCTAGGAGGGTGGAGGCGTCGTAAGTAATGCGGGAGGGGTGGACATTACGAGGACCAGGGGCTCTGGCGCTGGGCGCGGTCCAGGCGCGGACGGGCGTAGACGGGCTTACCTTTGGCGCACCTTCGGCGCGAATTGGGCGCGGTCGCTGCGCGTGAACGCTGCGCGCGGGAGCAACTGTCATTATTACACTTCGAGGGGGGGGAGGGGCGTGGGAGGGGCAGCAGGGAGGCGGGAGCGGTGCGAGGAGGAAGGGCTCAGGGCAACAACAACAAACAAAATGGAGGTAGAGACAAGTCGAGTGAGGCTGGGGCACAGAAAAAGTTCACTGGCGCTTTAAACATGCAGATTGAGATTGAAGTAGACAGGTAGAGTGCAGCTCCGTTTCCGTCGCGCTAATCAAATTGCCTGATTAATGTTGCGCTGCAGAATGCCTGAAACGTGCCACAAACTGAGCGGACTGGCAAGTGAAGCACTAGCGCTGAAACAGAATCACAATTACAAGCGCTAATGCAGAAAAACAAATCACCAATCCCAAATCACAAGCGCTAATGCAGGAGAACAAACACAAATTGCAAGCGCTAATGTAGATGCGCAGGAACACAGAAGGTTTGAGGTAAGGGTAACGATACCGTCAGGAGCCAGGGAGCGTGGGAGCGACCGTATCTGACGAAGTCCGACCTGCCTCCCTATCTGCCTGGTATCGTAACTCACCCAGCTGCTTGCCTAATTGGGATCGCTTTGCAGGACCGCTTTGCGCTGCTAGTATTTCAATTAATTAATTATCTTAACCAGCTCGCATTGTAGGAGCGCTCTGTTTGTTTACCCCGCCTGGGCATTTTGTTGTTGTTGGTTTCATTTGATCGCCCTGCACGAGTCTCCGCCCCGCTCCCGCCTTCCCAGCTGACCTGCCCTCGCCCCTCCCCTTCCACCATCCACGTATGACAGCTGATTTAGCGCGCAGCGTTCACGCGCAGCGACCGCGCCCAATTCGCGCCGAAGGTGCGCCAAAGGTAAGCCCGTCTACGCCCGTCCGCGCCTGGACCGCGCCCAGCGCCAGAGCCCCTGGTCCTCGCAATGCCCAGCCCTCCCGCATTACTTACGACGCCTCCACCCTCCTAGCCCTTAACCCCGGCCGTTCCCCCAACTGCGTCCAAGCCGCTCCTGGACACACCCATGGACCCTTCTCTTGCAACTCCTGCAAGTTCGACGGCACCAAAACCAACTCCTCTCCCACCGACACCAAGCAGAGACCAGACACCAACCACCTTAAATGCATCCTGCTCAACACCCGCTCAGTCCACAGACACGCCATCGAACTTTGGAATCTACTAGACACCATCTCTCCCGACGTCGCCTTCCTGACAGAAACATGGATGAACGCCTCATCAGCCCCTGACATCACCATTGCCATCCCGGAAGGATACAAGATCATCCGTAAGGATCGCATCGACCAAACAGGAGGAGGCATCGCTATCATCCATAAGACCTCCATCCGCATCTCAACCAGCTCAGACGTCAACCTCGCCAGCGCCGAACACCTTCACTTCCAGATCCACACCGACCCCAAGACCACACTCAGAGGCACTCTCCTCTACAGGCCTCCAGGACCCAGTGCAAAATTCAGCGACGTTATCACCGACTTCATCACCCCACACGCCCTCCCCTCCGAGGAATACATCCTACTGGGAGACCTATACTAAATACTAAGGTGGCGGTAAAAAAAGGAGCTAACCTCCCCTGTTGGGGAAAAATTCTGGAACACCCTGACCTCGACAAATGGACCAAAGACAGCAAACCCATTTTATCAGGGGATACGCTTGAAGATAATCAAAAATTTGAGGAATGGATGGCCAACATTGGCAATAAGATTAGGAACTCAGGGTCGAAAGGCACTCTGAACAAAAAAAGACAGTCTGCCCCATGGTTCTCCGATAAACTCAAAGAGCATCTAGTCGGCGTTAGACACCTGGAACGAAAATGGCGCCGGACGTATGCGAACGAAGCAAAAGAGGACTATAAAAATGCCAGGAGACTCTATCATTCTATGATTAAAAACGCAAAGAAAACCTACTTCACCTCCTGCATTGAAGCATCCAAAAACAAACATAAGGCCATCTTTAAAATAGTCAACAGCTTCAACAAACCTAAAGCTCTATCACGAGAAATTCCACCGTCCCAGACCCTGTGCAACGACATCGCAAACTACTTTGCCCAAAAAATCGACACCCTGACGAAAGACTTCCCACAACCAGTCCTAAAAAACTTTGAGGCAGAGCCTGGCACCGATCCAGCCCATCCTTGGTGGACAAAGTTCAGCCATATTACGCTGGAAGAATCCCACCAAAGGATATTGGCCACCAAATCGGGTTCCCCGTTTGACCCCTGTCCTCCAACACTTCTGAGAACCATAATACACGAGGCCAACCCCTGCATTAATTCTATTATTAATGCGTCCCTGCAAACAGGGGATATTCCTTCTCAATGGAAACTGGCTGCAGTCAGACCACTACAGAAAAAAGTAATACCTGACCCCACGACACTGTCTAACCTGCGCCCCATCTCCCTCCTCCCCGCAATATGCAAAGTCACCGAATCCCTTGTTAACAAACAACTGATGGCCCACATAGAAAACAACAACTTATTACATCCGTGCCAAGCCGGTTTCAGGGCTCACCACTCCACTGAGTCAGCGCTACTATCATCAGCAGAAACCATTCGAGCTGCCTTAGATCAGGGAAAAATGGCTGTCCTGATCCTATTGGACCTCTCTGCGGCTTTCGACACGGTGTCACATGCTATCCTGTTACACCGCCTGACCAAAGCTGGCATAGCAGGAACCGTGTTCAAATGGCTCAAGAACTATCTGGAGCAGAGACGACAGGTTGTCATGCTAGGCAACTTCCGTTCTGAGGAGAAGCTCCTGACATCTGGGGTACCGCAGGGCTCAAGCCTGAGCCCTACCCTTTTTAACCTTTATATGGTACCCTTACTGGAACTTATCTCCACCTTTAACATCAGTACTATTGCCTACGCTGATGACACCCAACTCGTGTTGACCCTTGACAAAAATCAAACTGACGCTGAACAAACTCTGAAAGAGTGCTTAACAGCAACCTTTGAGTGGATGACCCAAAATCATCTAAAATGTAACTCAGCCAAAACTGAGATTGTTCCTTTTGGCCTCAATAACTGTTTCTCCCCAAAGGACTGGTGGCCGGAAATGGTGGAAGCCCCCCCCAAGACAACTAATTCTGTTCGAAAACCTGGGCATTAAGTTCGACAACACCCTCTCTTTCAGTCTACAAGCCAAAGAAGTAGCTGGGACTTGTTTCAGAACCATCAAAAGCCTCAGGAAATTCTTTGATTTCCTTCCCCTAAGTGCCAGGCGGACAGTGGCTGTAGCGCTTATAACGTCCAGACTGGACTATTGCAACAGTCTGTATGCAGGGCTGAATAAATCGGCCCTGCACAGACTGCAAATGGTCCAGCACGCAGCAGCCAGGCTTGTACTGAAACTACCCAGAAGGTCCTCAGCATCGGCAGCACTAGATGCACTGCACTGGCTCCCGGTGCATAAACGCATCCTCTTTAAAGTACTCACCATCACCTACAGAGCCTACCACAACCTAGGCCTGCTGTACTTGAGGAAGTACTTTCAAGCATATCAGCCGAAACGAACCCTCAGGTCATCTACCACTAATCAACTTCAAGTCCCTAGATTCAGGTTAACGACCAAAGGAGGAAAATCTCTTGCTGTCATCGGAGCAAAGGCCTGGAACAACCTCCCCTTGTCTCTACGCCATAACACAACAGAACTTAGTTTCAGGAAAAACCTAAAAACCTGGATCTACTCCCTCTCAGAATCAGACTATAAAGCATTGGTATAATCCTCACCCTGCACGCTCACTAAATCATCATTACCTCTCATCTCTATTAACCATCTTGGAATCGCAGCGCCATGATACTCCTTGGAGTGGTAGTGCGCTATATAAGAACCCAATCACAATCACAATCACCTCAATTTTCACCTGGAAAAGAGCAACGACAGCAACACCACCTCCCTTCGGGACAACCTCGCGAACCTCGGACTCAAACAACTTGTCTCTACGCCCACCCACATCGCAGGTCACACACTGGACCCCATCTTCACCTCCAGCAAACATGTCTCCTTCAGTCACACTGAGGTAATCTAAAATTTTATGGTCAAGTTGTGTTCCCTAGCGAGTACCCCACCGACTCCATGTACGAGTTAAAGTGCATGTAACTTCCCTCCTGTGTCAGCTATGAAGACGCAAATACATTTGCGTCCAACGTTAACATGTCCTCTTTCAGACCCACCATGAATGGGTCGAATGGTCCGTTCCTAAGTATGCTATGCCAACGTCTTTTTGTAGTGTACTCCTACGTTTTTCAGCTCTGGCTGAAGTAGGCCCTGAATCTCTGCCACCGAGCCTCTTTTCTGGCTTCTAACTCCGAGAAATCTCTGCCCAGGCAGCCCCCGTACTCGTGAACTCTGACTTACTTTCAGCGCGGCCCCTCGCGCTCGGCTCAGCCTGCTGCCTGCCAAGATTGACTATAACCTTCGAGTTATCTGTTTCCCTCCCCGAAAATACATTCCTGCCTGCTAGCTTCAGTAAACATCCTTCCTCAGCTACAGGGCTAAAGGGCCGACTTGTCTCTGTGCAAGTAATTCATAGCTTCGTTGCCATGCTTCCATGGAAGGCCCCATGCCCCCACGCTTCTCATACAGACACTCAGGCGCTTATACACGCACTCACAGCAAGTATAGAATAGCTTCTGCTCTAGAGACCTTTCCGCCCAGATAGCTTAGTTCCTAAACATCAGATATCAGATATGATAGAAGCCCAAGTTGATCTGACATGCCAGACTTTTGTCTCTTTCCGTCAGTGTAAATGTCAAGTCCCCTGCACCCCTCCAATTACACGTCATGCAGCTGCGTGCGCATCCAAGCTTCCGATTTCTGCTGACATTGCCACATTTTCTGTTAGTGACACCCCTTTGTGACACCTATCAGTGACGTTTCCAGAACACACCTCTAGTTCACGCCTCTTGATTACGCACATGTACCACGTGTATATTGTTATCTTGTCTTCTCTCAGCTGTTACGCCTTCTATACTGTTTCAATGATGTACAATAAGTATATAAGCTATGTACTGTTAATAAAATGTTGGCGCGCTCATCTATCCCTTCTGACACCCTGTGTGGTGGTCAGAACATGATATCTTGGCCATGACCATTCCTTTTTAAGGAATAAAACCCTTAGAACTCTAACACCACGGACTCTGTCTTTTTTCACCCGATCTGAGTTATTATTGATTAAGTACTTACCTGCATAGAAATTAAGAGAGTAAATTAATTATTTACGTCATTTTGGCGCCCAAATAGGGACCCCTCCCCCACCTCACGCGCCGGTTGGCGCATTGCAAGCTCTGTCCCCTGCCATCAGTTAGAAGGAACATACGCGTACCGGCAGGATTTCCTGCATCTCCCTCTGACCCACGGAGGTGACGAAGACTGCGATCAGTGCCCAGACGAGGCGGTGAGGAGTGCGAGTTTTCCGAGGCCTTCTGTTTCCGTGCTTCCCGGTGAGTACCATTGCTGGGTCGTATCTAGACGGGTTTGGGTACGCAAGTCCGGTCTGCACTGTTTTTAGGCAGTGTATCTGTACTGTTTAGCAGTATATCTAGTATTTCGAATTTCTGAATTTTTGCACTGTTACAGCAGTGTATCTGTACTGTTGAGCAGTACATCTAGTATAGTGGGGTAGTCATCTATGTTTTAAATGTTTTTGTGATCAATGTCGTGGTATGAATGTGATTGTTTCCTTGTGCATTATTGTGTTTTCTTGTATAAATAAGTTACATTCAGAAATTAAGTATCAAGGATCGAGCATTTCAGTATTAAGTAGGCACAATGCCGTTCTTCAACAAGTTAAAACAGATAGGAACTAGGAAAGGGATGTTAGAGGAAGAAATTCCGATCCCCCCTAGGGACACTCCAGGTAATTTCATGTATAACAAACATGGCATAGACGCCATATTGTATCTAGAGTTATGGACCGATTATACCAAGCACCTAGAGGAAAGATACCGATGGCCAGTTAACGGAACATGGGATGCCGAGTGCATCATAAAGGTAGAAGAGGCATTACGGAAAAAGAAAGCCAGACAATCTCAGAAAGACGCCATAGAATTTTGGCGTAAGGAATCACATAAACGTGCTGAAAGAGCACTTCGTAGAGAAGACAGACTTAAAGAATCAGAAAAGGCCCAAGAAAACGAATTAGTTATTGAAGGAATTCGAGTAAAATCAGAACAAATAGATCGCATCCGAAATAGCCAAGTGAACAACATGTATCTTTTGGCCGAAGGTACACCTGACGCCATTTCAGAAATACCGAAAAATTTGCCGTCACCATTAGTTCCAACTAAAGTAATGCACAAGACTACTAAAGACATATTCCTAAATTCATACTTAGAAGATGTAGCACCAGCTTACACCAATCTGCCTGTTCGTGCCCTGCCTACTGACAGGGAAGGGGGTGGCGCTCCACCCCCAGGTCACGTTCCGCCGGTACCACAACAGACTTCCCCCGTTCCGCCAGCCCCGCCACTTCCCGTACTCAAAACTGACCTACCGAAACCACGTTTGCCTGATCCACCTAAACGACAAGTTCAAGTTCAGATACAGACTCCACAGGGAGGTAATGCACAAGCGTCCGCTTCAGGAGGTGCGACCGCGGGTCCTCAGACCCCGCCACCAACTCACAGATTCAATCTCAGAGATATGCAGAGTCCTCTCACGTACAGGTCTCCCCACTCCTCTAATTCATCCCGCCTTGACGCATTAAAGGAAAACATGTCAGTTTGCAGATATGATCCAGTACCCGGAAAGGACGATTTAATGATATTGGCATCATTACGGTTAAGATCTGCTACTGATAGCTTGTTATGCTATGCAGGAATGAAGGAGCGTCTAGACAGAATATATGAGTTTGTTCAGACAGGAAAGGACCCTGACAGTATTAAGGATGCCCTGGAGAAACAGAAAGTTGGCATGCAAGCGCTGATACTACGATTCTTCATAAATTGTCTAATAAGAGAACGAGACAGGCCCGGAACAGATCAGAGTGAATTAGATGCATTGAACAAGTGGGGTCAAAATATAGCTGATGGAAAACATGACAGACAGAATTGCATAGACTCTATGTACAAGAAAATTAGGAAAGCAGTGATAGCCGTACACCAGAAAGAAAAAGAAGAGGCTCCCTCCGAGGAGGAAGAAGAACAGGAAGAATCCGAAAGAAATGTAGGAACCATAGCATATGTAGGTAAGGGAACTTACCTTAGGAAGGGTATCCGTCCAGAGAGCAAGAGAGTTTTCTTCTCTGCCTTAACAAATCCGAATTCTGCTGAGCATCAGTTCCAGGAGACTGATAAAAGGCTTCGAGATCGAGTTGGGTACCACGTACTCAATTCTATGGATGAACAAGAACTAGCCCGATCAGCTGTATCATGGGCCGAAAATGCAGACATATATAATGATGACACAGTAGCGCAGACCTTTCTGAACCTCTCCCCCGACGAACAGAAATTAGCAGGTGTATACATGATTCAGCACCTTCTCATCAAATACAGAAAACATTATTCTGATCCAGGTCCCTTACACGAGACACTAGAAGCACTACTGATGGATAGATGGAGAGGTCTAAGCACTAAATTAATTCAAATAATTCTAGAACAACGACACAGATATGATACCTTTGTAAGCTCTGAATATGTTCCCGCCCCACCTCCAGAAAGGAAAATGTACCACATGCAATGCGGGGGTGGTATTGAAAGTCAGAACCCCTTACGAGAAGTGCACCCTGTTATGGGTGAGGATAAAACATTGAAACGCGTGTATGTACACACGCCTCTGACTAAATTAGAACTGTTAGAAATGAAGAAACTAGTACCATGCCATGATAAAGACCCTGCAGGTTTTCATAGAGAGCTTAAAGATATGTTATTAATGGGGGATTACACGTATGATGATATCATGAAAATGTTGAAAGTATTATTGCCTACGGGTATATTCGAGAAATTAAAGGAAAAGGAATGGGAGGTGGGAGACACAAAGATTGCCTGGGCAGAAATAGAGGAAGAAGAAAAGAAACGGGTCCCGGGGTTAGGCCTTGGGGACAAAACTAAAGCATTACCAGGTTTGATAGTACAGGTCCTGCCCAGATTATTGACAACAAGAAAGGAGGATTGGGATGCAATATCGTCCTGTAAACAGAAACATGATGAAGATACTAGTGACTTCTATTCAAGATTCGAGAAATGTTTTATTATTAATAGTGGCCTCCAGCCAAGTAGCGAGTCGTACCCGCATCTTTTTGTATCAAAGTTAGTCGAGAATTCCTTACCGTTAGTTAAAAATAGAGTGTACAAGGTCGAGAGTACATGGCAAGCAAATACGCCATCACAGATGTTACAAATGTTACAATATCATCAGAACAGAATCAGAGAAGAACAAGATCAGGAACAAAAACGCATGAAAGACACAAAGATGAAAATGTTAGTAGCTCAGACGGTCCCATCCGATGGTCACAGAAAGGGTACGACCCAGATAAGTCACACTGCAGCTCCCGTTAAAGGGACATGTAATTATTGCAAGCAGCCAGGTCACTACGTACATGAATGCCCAGTTCTGAAACATAACATAGCGACAGGTAAAACTAAAGAAAGACCGCATCCGCCTAGACAAGACCATAACCAACATCAGTCTTCACAGAATACACAGGGTACACAGCCTATGCATGCTTCTTCGACTCCAGCACAGACCGTAGCAGTACCACAGCCACAGCCCATTGCCGCAACTCAGCAAGTTTCACAGCAGATGTACCAGTATGCCCAGTCCGCTTACCCCGAATATTCCCGATATACATGAAACAGCCTAGAGAGGGAAGGTGGCTTGCCTCTTATTGAGATTCCTGTAGATCAAGAAGGTCCTTATGTACACAGTCAAGTATTGGGAAAAGACAGAAAGTTTTTAATTGACACAGGGGCAAGTCGCACTACAATCAGCCATGATGAAGTTCCAGGGGCACCCCTCTCAGGCTCACAGAATGTTTCCCTGGGTTTTTCAGGACAGCCTATTGTAAACGAGGTATCAGAACCAGTTCCCCTGGCTGTGGGTCCATTATCACGTGTTACAGACCTGTTACTCACGAAATCATGTCCAGAAAATCTGTCAGGAAAAGGGGGTCGACTGGATAGTCGCCCTGCCCGTGGCACTATTCTACATGAGAATGGTCGCCCATTCAAGATCAGGGCTATCCCCGTACGAAGTGGTCTTTGGCAGACCACCGAATATATGGGGGACGCCCATTCCGAAGAAAATAACTGATGTTGATTGCAATATGTTGACAGATTACCTTGCCTCCTTGATGTCTGCACTCCAATCATGTCGTTCACAGGTCGCCGCAGCCTTCCCTGACAACACCGATGTAAAGGCGCATGAGGTCCGTCCTGGGGACCTGGTACTCGTCCGGAATTTCGACCGGAAAAGTCCGCTGGAGCCCCGCTGGAAGTCCCCGAAGACCGTTCTCCTTACTGTGAGAAGTTGGCCCGATATGCAACGTTCGCTATTCTAGCGACCGCTATGTATCGTTCCAACGACCCTTATGGTGTTTGGTTGTAAGTCAACCTATAGACCAGCTATCCTAGTAGCGTGGATACGAGCAGTCTAAGGCTAAAGACTCGAGAGGGCGCGTTAAGCCAGCTGTTTACCACACATGTACCCCTTGAACACCCAGTGAAAGGACACCACACAAGTGTTATGAAAATAAACAGTATATTTATTAAGAATCACAACAGCCCTGTACTCTTTATGAGGACAGGGTACTAAGCACAACCAAATCTCTTTAGCAAATACTTCAAGTGCACGTTTAAAGACAAGTGTCCGAGGACACGGAAAGGTTAAGGCAAGTCGGAAGCGAGGGACTCGGGACCCTAGAGTAAGGAGGCTATGCAGGCACCGAAATGCCGAGTTACCTAGCCACGAGGGCTGCGGCTGCAAGTCTTACAGGCGTCGGGGTCTTCGCTGACGAGCCAGGAGCCGGAAGAAAAGGAGTTGCTGGCCGGCGACCAGTGGTGTATAGTTCGTAGAGATTGATGAAACCTGAAAGCAGAGGGGACCAAGTTCGTACTACTAGCCAGTAGTCAGAGGGTACCAGGAAGGCACCGGTTGGCCGTCACCTCGACCAGGTGAGTGGGCGACGCTCGGCTCTGCAGTCTCACGGACCAGGAGGCGTTGTCGGCGACCACGGTGGAGGTGCGAGCTGTCCCACGACGGATGTCGCTGTCGGCGTCTTGGGTGGACCAGGAGGGTCCGGGGTGCTTCTCGGAAAGATGGAAGCAAGGGCCAGTCTGGAGCAACCAGACCGGCAGTGTTGATTCTTGGTCGTCGTCACGGAAGGGCACAAGCCAGCGGCAAGTGACCAGACAACGGGCTGAGCAGCGAGCAGAAGGGCCCCACGCAGATCGTGGAGATGCTGGGAGACTGCACTTCGGTGCTGGAGCGGCTCAGGGTCGGGGCTTCTCGGACCCCAGAGCACTCACCAGAGAGTTACCTCGATGGTCGTGCTGGTTTTAAGAGCGTGCAGGTTCTGATGATGGCCGGTCCCTCGAGGTCTCGTCGCACCCACAGATCACAGCTGAGCTGATGACGTGGGTAGAGGTCAGAGGTGCCAGGGAAGCCGGTTCTCGTCGAGCTGGGCCGTCGGATTCCTTGAGGAAGGACTTACAGCAAACCGCAGAGTTCTTAGATGGTGCCTGCTGATGCAGGGTGACTACTCCTTAGCCACAAGGGAGAAATCTTAAGAAGAGTCTTGAAGTCCTTTCGTAGAAAGTATTCTTGATTCAAAGATGATCTAATTTGGAAGGGTCCCCGCTCCGGCCTTTATCCTAAAGAAAGGGGTGGGTACATGACTAGGTCCTGCCCTAAGGGTGGGACCAGGAAGGGGGGTAGTTACACCCCTCTCCCCTGCCGGACTTTCCCCAGGCCAGGGCTGTCGCCCCTGGAACTGGTTCTAACCGGCAGATGCGTAGTGAGCACCGGGGTGCCACTCCGCAGTCACCTTCTCGCAAAAGCCCTACCTACCCAGAATACACAAACCCTGTCTGGGACGGTGCGAACACCGCCCTTGGCAGGAAACCCTTTGTCCAAGTGCTCCTCGCTGGAAGGACTCCCAGCAGCAGGAGGTCAGACTTGTGTCTGTGGTGGCAGCATCCATTTTGTGGAGCTGAGGCTTTCGTTAACTTTAACCGGGGTTCACAGTTACGTACATGTCGTGTCCCTCTAGAAGGGCGGAATGCTAACCTCGTCGCCAGGGTTGGTGAGAGGGCAGCATCCCGATTCGTATGACACCTTACTCGACATGCCTTGATAACGCGACACCGGAGTTACCGATGTGGTACGCGTTATCATGGAACAGCCATTGGGCCTTGATCCCGCAAGCTGCAGCCGGCTCGGCTCGGGCCTGAACCTAACTCACACGAGCCCATGCACTCTGCCTTCAGGATTGTCAAGGCCTGCCATAGGAGTGACTGATAGGAACTCGGGTGTCCATTGGAGGGTTAGATATAGGGCTACTATATCTACAGCAAAGGGTGATTACACGACTTTGCCCCAGCTGTCATGCAGCCAGTTGTGTCAACTTTAGGAGGCCAGCCAGGGGTGGCATAATACATGCTGCAGCCCCTGACGGCCCTGGGTACACCTACGCCCTGGGTTACAGGGTCTGATAAGGTGGCCCAGTACCAATTGGTAAATGCACCTAGGGTACATCTCGTAATTTATAAAGAGAACAGCCAGGCTGTGGGTCTGATTGGCAGGCCCACAGCCAGAGGAAGTCGTAAACCAGTGAAACAAAAGCAAAAAATCTGGGTGATCATAGGATTGCAGACCCTACTCTCCTACATGACCCCCCCCCAAACGTCGGAACAACTAACTAACCTTGACCAGGTAAGTCTTCTTGTTCTAAGTGGAAATATCTGGAGAGCCCATCGGCATTGCCATGATCAGTACCAGGTCTATGTTCCACTGTGAAGTCCATCCCCTGTAGGGAAATGGACCACCTAAGCAGTTTGGGGTTTTCACCCTTCATCTGATTTAGCCACAAGAGGGGCTTATGGTCGGTCTGAATCTTGAAGTGAGTGCCAAACAGGTATGGCCTCAGCTTCTTCAGGGCCCAAACCACAGCAAAGGCCTCCCTCTCAATAGCTGACCAATTCTTCTCTCTAGGGGTCAGCCGTCTGCTTATAAAAGCAATGGGCTGGTCTTGACCATCAAAATTCAGTTGAGAAAGAACAGCTCCCACACCCAACTCAGAAGCATCTGTTTGGACAATGAATGGTTTGGAGTAGTCCGGACTCTTGAGGATAGGCGCCGTGCACATGGCCTGCTTTAGGTCATCGAATGCTTTTTGACAGCTCGCTGTCCACTGAACCTTTTTTGGCATTTTCTTACTTGTCAGTTCATTTAATGGTGTCACGATGGACCCATAGTTCCTGACAAACTTCCTGTAGTATCCAGTCAGGCCCAAGAAAGCTCGAACCTGAGTCTGGGTGGTTGGAGGAGCCCAGTCCCTGATTGACTGTATCTTGCTCTCCAGTGGCTGAACCTGACCTCCACCTACAAGGTGGCCCAGGTATACAACCTGTGTCTGCCCTATCTGGCACTTGGTGGCCTTGATAGTGAGACCTGCTGCTTGCAGTGCCTCTAACGTCTTCCGCAGGTGGACCAGGTGATCCTCCCAGGTGGAGCTAAAGACAGCAATATCGTCAAGATACGCCGCACAGAAGTCATCCAGCCCAGTAAGGACATGATTCACCAACCGTTGGAAGGTGGCAGGTGCATTTTTCAGACCAAAGGGCATCACCACGAACTGATAATGCCCACCAGGGGTTGAAAATGCTGTCTTAGGCTTGGCGTCCTCAGCTAACCTGATTTGCCAATACCCAGCTGTCAGGTCAAACGTGCTTAAGTAGTTGGCCGAAGCCAGCCTATCAATAAGCTCGTCTGCCCTTGGTATTGGGTGGGCGTCAGTCTTAGTGACTGCATTGAGACCCCTGTAGTCTACGCAGAACCTCATCTCTCTCTTACCACCCTGGGTGTGAGGTTTTGGCACTAGAACTACGGGACTAGCCCAAGGGCTATCCGAGGGTTCAATGACTCCCAGCTCCAACATTTTCTGCACTTCACTTTTGATGCAGTCTCTGACGTGATCAGGCTGCCTGTAGATTTTACTCTTTACGGGCAGGCTGTCACCAGTGTCGACTTCATGGGTGCACCAATCGGTCTGACTGGGTGTCAGAGAAAACAGATGTCGGAACGACTGAAGAACCTGTTTACAGTCGCTCTGCTGATGGTCGGAGAGGCTGCCGCAAAAGACAACCCCATCTACCGAGCCATCGTCAGGATTCTGAGAGAGCAGGTCGGGGAGAGGGTCACTCTCCTCCTCCTGTCCCTCATCTATGGCCATGAGCAAACTCATGTCCTTCCTGTCGACATATGCTTTTAGCCTGTTGACATGAAGCACCCTGTGGGGGCTCCGGGGAGTTCCCAGGTCGACCAGGTAGGTGACCTCTCCCTTTTTCTCCAGGATGGTGTGGGGCCCGGACCATTTGTCCTTGAGTGCTGCTGGGGCCACTGGCTCCAACACCCACACCTTCTGTCCGGGCTGGTAAACAGTCAAGACAGCCTTTTGGTCATGCCAAGCTTTTTGGAGTTCTTGGCTGGCCTTAAGGTTTTCGGATGCCTTCTCCATGTATTCAGCCATCCGCGAGCGGAGGCCGAGCACATAGTCCACTATGTTGGCTGCAGGCTTTTTGAGAGGTCTCTCCCATCCTTCCTTCACCAAACACAGGGGTCCTCTTACAGGATGCCCGTACAAAAGTTCAAAAGGGCTGTAGCCAACCCCCTTCTGTGGGACTTCTCTGTAGGCGAACAAGAGGCAGGGGATCAGGACGTCCCATCTACGCCGAAGCTTTTCCGGTAGTCCATGAATCATCCCTTTTAGGGTCCTGTTGAATCTCTCAACAAGCCCATTGCATTGTGGATGATAGGGTGTAGTGAACTTGTAGTTGACACCACATTCCTTCCACATAGCAGTTAAGTAGCTCGACATAAAGTTTGCACCTCTGTCGGAGACGACCTCCTTAGGGAAGCCCACTCTGGAGAATACTCCAACTAGGGCTCTTGCCACAACAGGGGCTGTAGTGGTCCTAAGGGGAATAGCTTCAGGATACCTGGTGGCATGATCCACTACCACCAGTATAAACTTGTGCCCTGATGCTGTCGGTGGTTCCATGGGACCGACGATGTCGATCCCCACCCGTTCAAAGGGCACCCCCACCACAGGCATTGGTATAAGGGGGGCCTTTGTCGTGCCACCTGACTTACCACTGGCTTGGCAAGTGACACAGGAGCGGCAAAACTCCTTGGTATCTTCGTTCATGTGAGGCCAGTGAAAGTGCGAGACAAGCCTGTCCCACGTTTTCGTCTGGCCTAAGTGACCTGCTAAGGGAATCTCGTGGGCCAAGGTAAGTAGGAAACCACGCTGAGACAAGGGGACGACCAGCCTCCTGGTCATGCCAGGCTTGGGGTCTCTTGCCTCAGTGTACAGGAGTCCATCTTCCCAGTATACCTTGTGGGTACCTGTGGCGTTCCCAGCAGCCTCAGCAGCAGCCTGCTGTCTGAGGGGTTCAAGAGAAGGGCAGTCTAATTGGTCCTTCCCCAGATCTTCCCTTGAGGGTCCCCCTGAGCCCAAGAATTCAACTTGATCAAGTTCGAACTCTCTCGGCTCAGTTTCCCTCAATTCCTGTAGGTCAGCCTCCTCTGAGACTTGATCCTCGACCTGGGGCAAGGGGGAAGGCGCAGCCTTAACCCTACTGCTCTTTTTCTTGGGAGGTGTCTGGTCCGTTGTTCCAGGATCCAGCACCTGTTCAGTGGGGCATTTCCTGACCTGTGACCTAGTCACAGCGAACACATGTGCTGGCAAACCTAACATTTCCATGTGAGTCCGGTGCTCCACTTCTGACCATTGTGACGACTCCAAATCATTGCCCAACAAACAATCCACTGGGAGGTCTGGACTAACTACAACCTTCTTTTGGCCAGTTACCCCTCCCCAGGAGAAAGCTACAATTGCCATACTGTGATTGGTAGTGACATTGCTTGCATTGGTCACCAGGAATTCTGTACCTGGCATGATCTGTCCAGGGTCCACAAAGTTAGGCGTCACCATGGTGACGCTGGCACAAGTGTCCCTATAGGCCTGAGCCATCTTTCCATTTATGAAAGGCGTCTGTCTGTATTTGCCCAAAGTATTGGGGCTTACGTCAGGGGACACGTCTACGTCCCCTGTACTGACAAGGACAGCCTGAGTGAGTGTGCCAACTAAGTTGTCACGCCCCTCAGAACCCAGGGTTAACCCTACTAAACCCTTGGGAGGCGCACTACCACTGCTGACTGTACTAGGGGGCACAGGTGCCTTAGGGGCTGCAGTGGCAGGAGTCTGCCCTCCTCCTTTCTTGGTGCACTCACTAAACCAGTGAGACTTACTTTTACAGTACTGGCACCATCGTTTGGATTGGCCTTCTTTCTTCTTTTGGGGAGCCTGACCCCCACCCTCTTTGGGTTGTTGGGGACCTGTCGAAGACTTCTGGTCATTTTGTTCCCCCTTAGAATCTTTACCCTTCTGGTCTGCTTTCTTCTGACCACCTTGATTCTGGCCCTGGTTCTGTTTAACTCTCGTACGAACCCATTTGTCTGCCTTCTGCCCCAATTCTTGAGGAGAGGTCAGATCCGAGTCGACAAGATGCTGATGCAACAACTGGTTCTGACAATTGTTTAAAATTTGTTCTCTCATCATCAAATTATACAATCCTTTGTAATCAGTAACCTTACTGCCCAGCAACCAGCCCTCAAAAGCCTTAGTGGCACAATCGACAAAATCAGACCAATCTTGAGACTGCGTTTTCTGGGTATCCCTGAACAGCACCCTGTACTGCTCAGTGGTTAGGCCGAACCCTTCAACGAGTATATTCTTCAAGACTTGGTAATTGTTGGCGTCCTCTACCCTTGTGGTGAGGAGCTTGTCTCTTCCTTTACCTTCAAAGGAGAGCCACAAGATAGCTGCCCACTGACTCTGGGGAACGCCTTGCACAGTGCAGGCCCTCTCCAAAGCAGTAATCCATTTGTGGATGTCGTCCCCTTGTTTAAAGGGGGGCACTATCTTCCCAAGGTGTTTCGTATCGAAACTCTTTTCCCTATTACTAGGTACATTGCTGCCACCAGTGGGGACTGCCCCACTTAACTGTTGCTCTCTAGCGAAAGCAAGCTTTTCCTTGGCCAGGGCAAGTTCTTCCCTTTCGATCCGCAGATTAGCTGCCCTTTCCTTCGCTTCGTACACTCTCCTCTGAGGGGACGTCATCCCTCTTTGAGAAGAGTTGTGAGAGCCGTTGGTATGAAGGGATCTGCCAGAGCCTCTTGATAGAGATCTGGCTCGTCCATTCCCCATGTTAAGCTGACCTGATAGTGGCCCCAGGGGTCCCCCAGTACCGCTATCATGTCTGCTTAAGTTGGACCTGCTTAGTCTGACGACTTCTACCTGTCCCTTATCTGCCTCGTCCCCAGAGAGATCCTCATCCTCATCCTCCTCCACATCCTCGTTCTCGGTTGCGAGATGAATGAGGTCAGGATCGTCTCGGGTTCCCTCGAGGGGAGGCATGTCTCCTTCTGGATTAGAAGAGCTACGAAGTTTCTCAGCTCTCCTGGCATCATAAGTCTCCAAGAGACCAATCAGAAAGGACGTTGTGGGGTTAGACCCCTGCTGAATCTTCCGGGAGTGACACAATCGTCTTAACTCCTTGAAGCTCAGCACAGTATATCCTGAAGGGATGACCTGTGGAGGGTCAACTGACACAAGGGGAGACTCAGAGTTTCCTCCTTGGCCCGACATACTGTTTCTAGTGTGGTGTAAGTGATGCACCTACCTACACTATGTGTTTTCCTACTTTTCCCTTGCTAAGAGTTGTAGCCAAGGTGTGCTAAGCCTTGAGGAGCTACAACAGCTGGTTCAGTAGAACTCAGAGTATTCTAAGCTTTTAGTTATATGTACTAACAGTACTTGTGCGATCTTTCAACAAGATATTCTTAGGATACGTGTGGTAAAACAACAGCAAGCTCAAATCCCAACCGCTGCTCACCAATGTGAGAAGTTGGCCCGATATGCAACGTTCGCTATTCTAGCGACCGCTATGTATCGTTCCAACGACCCTTATGGTGTTTGGTTGTAAGTCAACCTATAGACCAGCTATCCTAGTAGCGTGGATACGAGCAGTCTAAGGCTAAAGACTCGAGAGGGCGCGTTAAGCCAGCTGTTTACCACACATGTACCCCTTGAACACCCAGTGAAAGGACACCACACAAGTGTTATGAAAATAAACAGTATATTTATTAAGAATCACAACAGCCCTGTACTCTTTATGAGGACAGGGTACTAAGCACAACCAAATCTCTTTAGCAAATACTTCAAGTGCACGTTTAAAGACAAGTGTCCGAGGACACGGAAAGGTTAAGGCAAGTCGGAAGCGAGGGACTCGGGACCCTAGAGTAAGGAGGCTATGCAGGCACCGAAATGCCGAGTTACCTAGCCACGAGGGCTGCGGCTGCAAGTCTTACAGGCGTCGGGGTCTTCGCTGACGAGCCAGGAGCCGGAAGAAAAGGAGTTGCTGGCCGGCGACCAGTGGTGTATAGTTCGTAGAGATTGATGAAACCTGAAAGCAGAGGGGACCAAGTTCGTACTACTAGCCAGTAGTCAGAGGGTACCAGGAAGGCACCGGTTGGCCGTCACCTCGACCAGGTGAGTGGGCGACGCTCGGCTCTGCAGTCTCATGGACCAGGAGGCGTTGTCGGCGACCACGGTGGAGGTGCGAGCTGTCCCACGACGGATGTCGCTGTCGGCGTCTTGGGTGGACCAGGAGGGTCCGGGGTGCTTCTCGGAAAGATGGAAGCAAGGGCCAGTCTGGAGCAACCAGACCGGCAGTGTTGATTCTTGGTCGTCGTCACGGAAGGGCACAAGCCAGCGGCAAGTGACCAGACAACGGGCTGAGCAGCGAGCAGAAGGGCCCCACGCAGATCGTGGAGATGCTGGGAGACTGCACTTCGGTGCTGGAGCGGCTCAGGGTCGGGGCTTCTCGGACCCCAGAGCACTCACCAGAGAGTTACCTCGATGGTCGTGCTGGTTTTAAGAGCGTGCAGGTTCTGATGATGGCCGGTCCCTCGAGGTCTCGTCGCACCCACAGATCACAGCTGAGCTGATGACGTGGGTAGAGGTCAGAGGTGCCAGGGAAGCCGGTTCTCGTCGAGCTGGGCCGTCGGATTCCTTGAGGAAGGACTTACAGCAAACCGCAGAGTTCTTAGATGGTGCCTGCTGATGCAGGGTGACTACTCCTTAGCCACAAGGGAGAAATCTTAAGAAGAGTCTTGAAGTCCTTTCGTAGAAAGTATTCTTGATTCAAAGATGATCTAATTTGGAAGGGTCCCCGCTCCGGCCTTTATCCTAAAGAAAGGGGTGGGTACATGACTAGGTCCTGCCCTAAGGGTGGGACCAGGAAGGGGGGTAGTTACACCCCTCTCCCCTGCCGGACTTTCCCCAGGCCAGGGCTGTCGCCCCTGGAACTGGTTCTAACCGGCAGATGCGTAGTGAGCACCGGGGTGCCACTCCGCAGTCACCTTCTCGCAAAAGCCCTACCTACCCAGAATACACAAACCCTGTCTGGGACGGTGCGAACACCGCCCTTGGCAGGAAACCCTTTGTCCAAGTGCTCCTCGCTGGAAGGACTCCCAGCAGCAGGAGGTCAGACTTGTGTCTGTGGTGGCAGCATCCATTTTGTGGAGCTGAGGCTTTCGTTAACTTTAACCGGGGTTCACAGTTACGTACATGTCGTGTCCCTCTAGAAGGGCGGAATGCTAACCTCGTCGCCAGGGTTGGTGAGAGGGCAGCATCCCGATTCGTATGACACCTTACTCGACATGCCTTGATAACGCGACACCGGAGTTACCGATGTGGTACGCGTTATCATGGAACAGCCATTGGGCCTTGATCCCGCAAGCTGCAGCCGGCTCGGCTCGGGCCTGAACCTAACTCACACGAGCCCATGCACTCTGCCTTCAGGATTGTCAAGGCCTGCCATAGGAGTGACTGATAGGAACTCGGGTGTCCATTGGAGGGTTAGATATAGGGCTACTATATCTACAGCAAAGGGTGATTACACGACTTTGCCCCAGCTGTCATGCAGCCAGTTGTGTCAACTTTAGGAGGCCAGCCAGGGGTGGCATAATACATGCTGCAGCCCCTGACGGCCCTGGGTACACCTACGCCCTGGGTTACAGGGTCTGATAAGGTGGCCCAGTACCAATTGGTAAATGCACCTAGGGTACATCTCGTAATTTATAAAGAGAACAGCCAGGCTGTGGGTCTGATTGGCAGGCCCACAGCCAGAGGAAGTCGTAAACCAGTGAAACAAAAGCAAAAAATCTGGGTGATCATAGGATTGCAGACCCTACTCTCCTACACTTACCACCAGGACCGCCGTGAAGATAGAGGGGAGAAAGGGGTGGGTCCACACGAGTCACATCAAACTTTGCAATGAACTAAAAAACGGACTAAAACAGGACTCTGACTCGTCCACCCCCACCAAAGACTGTGTTGAAAGAAAAGACGTTACAGTGTCTGAACGAGAAAAGACTCCCCAAGAACTATATCGTATGAAACTCCGATCTAGCAAGTCAGACAGTTTAATTGTTTAAGTCCTCCCCTAGGTGAATCGGTTAAATAGTTTCTGACATGTATCCCCTAGATCGAGATAGAGAGAGAGAAGCAAAGAAACGTACATACTGTAAATCACTGCGTAGTCACTGTATAGTGACGTTGTTAATAATGTTTTTTCTAAGTATTCTAATTATTATTGCCAGCATTCTGCTACCTATATATTGGCCTATTTTCAGGCGTGAACAATCTGTTTACAATGTCTCTGCTGAACACACTTTTAGTGAACTTCCTGCACATGAACTCTCTTACAGACTTGCGCTGCGCAACAATACATTCATTAGTATGTTACACCACTCCCATCAGACAAATAATGCTACCGACTGCTGGATATGTGGCCGACTCCCTCCCTACCAGAATTACAAGGGAGCTCTGCCCCTCTTTCCGTACCCGTTCACTCACAATGGCTCCTGTGGGGCATGGTTTAAAATAATTAATTCCTTAGATCCTGATATTGCTGTTTTCGATGGGGGCTGGGTTTGGGGAAACTTGAACTTAGTCCTGCTCAACGTCTGTTATCCTGATAAAGAGGGACTTCCCACTCGAATAGGAACTGATCTAGAAAATGAAGTATATGGATTAGGTAATTACACAATTAGCCTTATGATCCTTACTGTAGAATCCGAGGATGCTCCAGTTCTGCCCCATATGTTAGTATTACCAGTCACAGGTGAATTATGTGTTAGCAAGAAAGGTTCAGTACACGTAGGTCATAGTAAATGCACTACTGTGGTCGAATTCAGTGATCATGGTAAATCGTCTTTCAAAGCTACCAGTCACTCCTATTTTGTTTGTGGTCATACCGCATACATACGTTTACCTCCAGATTGGGATGGTACCTGTTACATTGCATTCCTTCTGCCACCGGTTTTTCTAGCTCCCCCAGATTACCATAGAAATACGAATCTAGTACCGAATAGACCCAAAAGAGATATTCCACTTGTCGACTACACAGAAACGGCATGGGAACAGTACACTGATTTCAATAAAGGATTCTTTTTCTTTCTAGGACCTGTCCAAAATAGTAAATTAATACGTAGATTAACTAGGACACTTGAAGCAGTAGTACATGAAACTGCCTCCGCCTTAGGTAACTTAACAGAGGAGCAATCTGCTATGCGGGTTGTTGTCCTTCAAAATCGTCTTGTTATTGACGTCATCTTGGCAGATAGAGGTGGAGCCTGTAAGGTCATCGGGTCAAGTTGCTGCGTTTTCATCCCACAAAATGCACCATCTGTTTATGAAGCTATTACCCGTCTGCATAAAATTGCGAATCAGATACATCAGAATCCAGGCACCTGGACTTGGTCCGGTTGGTTCTGGACAACGTTAACAGCTTGGGGATGGAAGATCTTATCCTTCCTAGGCATTGGCCTTGTTATAGTATTCAGCTGCTGCCTGTGCCTACAGTGTGGGCCAGCGATATGTGGACTGTGTGCCACATCGTGCATTGAACATTCCAGTTGTCTCTCAAACAGTCAAAGAAAGAAAGATGAACATATAATGTTACAAGAACAAACCGATCGATTTATGAGGATCGATATATCATGAAGGGTCCGTAGGGAACAAGGAGGGAATGAGGTAATCTAAAATTTTATGGTCAAGTTGTGTTCCCTAGCGAGTACCCCACCGATTCCATGTACGAGTTAAAGTGCATGTAACTTCCCTCCTGTGTCAGCTATGAAGACGCAAATACATTTGCGTCCAACGTTAACATGTCCTCTTTCAGACCCACCATGAATGGGTCGAATGGTCCGTTCCTAAGTATGCTATGCCAACGTCTTTTTGTAGTGTACTCCTACGTTTTTCAGCTCTGGCTGAAGTAGGCCCTGAATCTCTGCCACCGAGCCTCTTTTCTGGCTTCTGACTCCGAGAAATCTCTGCCCAGGCAGCCCCCGTACTCGTGAACTCTGACTTACTTTCAGCGCGGCCCCTCGCGCTCGGCTCAGCCTGCTGCCTGCCAAGATTGACTATAACCTTCGAGTTATCTGTTTCCCTCCCCGAAAATACATTCCTGCCTGCTAGCTTCAGTAAACATCCTTCCTCAGCTACAGGGCTAAAGGGCCGACTTGTCTCTGTGCAAGTAATTCATAGCTTCGTTGCCATGCTTCCATGGAAGGCCCCATGCCCCCACGCTTCTCATACAGACACTCAGGCGCTTATACACGCACTCACAGCAAGTATAGAATAGCTTCTGCTCTAGAGACCTTTCCGCCCAGATAGCTTAGTTCCTAAACATCAGATATCAGATATGATAGAAGCCCAAGTTGATCTGACATGCCAGACTTTTGTCTCTTTCCGTCAGTGTAAATGTCAAGTCCCCTGCACCCCTCCAATTACACGTCATGCAGCTGCGTGCGCATCCAAGCTTCCGATTTCTGCTGACATTGCCACATTTTCTGTTAGTGACACCCCTTTGTGACACCTATCAGTGACGTTTCCAGAACACACCTCTAGTTCACGCCTCTTGATTACGCACATGTACCACGTGTATATTGTTATCTTGTCTTCTCTCAGCTGTTACGCCTTCTATACTGTTTCAATGATGTACAATAAGTATATAAGCTATGTACTTTTAATAAAATGTTGGCGCGCTCATCTATCCCTTCTGACACCCTGTGTGGTGGTCAGAACATGATATCTTGGCCATGACCATTCCTTTTTAAGGAATAAAACCCTTAGAACTCTAACACCACGGACTCTGTCTTTTTTCACCCGATCTGAGTTATTATTGATTAAGTACTTACCTGCATAGAAATTAAGAGAGTAAATTAATTATTTACGTCAACACCACTACCCTCCAGTGGACGGACCACAGCTGCGTACACTTTTTCTACAATAAAACCACCACTCACAACCAACTTCAACCTACTCTACGAAGAAACTGGAACAAAATCACCATCGACCAGATCTCCTCTTCGCTTCTTCAAAACCCACCTACCCACTCCTCAAACCCCGACCAAGCAGCATTTAACCTTACCCAATGGCTATCCAACAGCGCCGACACCCTAGCACCGCCGAAAAAACGTCAAATCAAACTTGGCAGCAAAAACGCCTCCTGGTTCAATGATGATCTCAAGAAATCCAGGAAACTATGTCGCTCCCTGGAGAAGGCTTGGAAAAAAGACCCAAACACCAGCACCAGGGACGCCTTCAAAAACGCCACCCGCATACACCACCAACTGATCCGGACTGCCAAGAAAGCTGCACTTAAAGACCGGCTAGACAACAACGCCCACAACAGCAAGGAACTATTCAACATCGTCAAAGAATTCACCAACCCCTCAGCCAACTCCAACGACATCACCCCCTCGCAAGCCCTCTGCAATTCCCTAGCCTCATTCTTCCACAACAAAATTGCAGACATCCACAACAGCTGCGACATCCAACCCGGAGACCATCCCACCCAATCTTCTGCCGTACCTGCACCCCCCTCGAACATCCTTAACAACTGGAACCCAATCTCCACCGAGGACACCATCTGCCTGATGAACTCCATCCACTCAGGATCCCCCACAGACCCATGTCCGCACCACATTTTCAACAAAGCAGACTCCATCATAGCACCACACCTCCGAGACGTCATCAACTGCTCCCTCAACTCCGCCACCTTCCCGGAAAACTGGAAACACGCCGAACTCAACGCCCTTCTGAAAAAACCCACAGCGGATCCCACCGAACTCAAAATCTACCGCCCCATCTCGCTCCTACCATTCCCGGCCAAAGTCATAGAGAAAGCCGTCAACAACCAGCTCGCCGCCTTCCTCGAAAGCAACAAATCCCTCGACTCCTCACAGTCCGGATTCCGAGCCAAACACAGCACGGAGACCGCTCTCATCGCAGCAACAGACGACATTCAAACTCTACTAGATAACGGAGACACAGTCGCCCTCATCCTCCTCGACCTCTCCGCAGCCTTCGACACAGTCTGCCATAGCACTCTCCTACAGCACCTCAATAACATCGGGATCCAAGGAAAAGCACTGGAATGGATCACCTCGTTCCTCACCGGAAGAACCCAGAGAGTCCGCCTCCCACCATTCAAGTCCGAGGCCACTGAAGTCATCTGCGGCGTACCCCAAGGTTCCTCACTCAGCCCCACCCTCTTCAACGTATACATGAGCCCCCTCGCAACCATCGCTCGCCAACACAACCTCAACATCATCTCCTATGCAGACGACACCCAATTGATCCTATCACTCACCAAAGACCCCAACACCGCCAAAACCAACCTACATGAAGGCATGAAAGAAGTAGCAGAGTGGATGAAGCTCAGCCGTCTGAAACTGAACTCAGACAAAACAGAAGTCCTTATCTTAGGCACCTCCCCCTCCGCTTGGGACGACTCCTGGTGGCCAGAGGCCCTTGGAAAAGCACCCATCCCGACGGACCACGCGCGAAACCTGGGCGTCATCCTGGACTCCTCTCTCTCGATGAACAGACAAGTCAACGCAGTCTCATCTTCATGCTTCAACATCCTCCGCATGCTCAAAAAAACATTTCGCTGGATCCCCACCGAAACCAGAAAGACAGTCACCCATGCACTGGTTACAAGGCGCCTGGACTACGGAAACACCCTATACGCCGGTATCACCGCAAAACTCCAGAAAAAACTACAACGCATCCAGAACGCATCAGCCAGACTCATACTGGACATCCCAGGCAAAGACCATATCTCTAGCCACCTGAAAAACCTCCACTGGCTCCCCGTCAATAAGAGGATTACTTTCCGACTCCTAACCCATGCCCACAAAGCACTCTACAAACTTGGACCCGAATGCCTCAACACACGACTTTCCTTCTACACCCCCCCTCGCCAGCTTCGATCTTCCAACCAAGCCCTTGCTACCATTCCTCGCATCAATAAAACCACCATGGGAGGCAGATCCTTCTCCTACCTCGCAGCTAAAACCTGGAACTCACTCCCCACCCACCTACGTCTCACACAGAACCACCTAGCATTCAGAAAGCAACTTAAAACCTGGATATTCGACAAGTAACTCCCTTACCCCCCTCAAGCGCCTTGAGACCCTCTGGGTATGTAGCGCGCTATATAAATTTCTGACTTGACTTGACTTGAAAGAATCCGGATGCGATACCAACAATTGACCGAACTGTCTCTGGCTATTTTATCAACTTCGATAACTTTTCTGAGGATCTCAGTGAACCTGAAACTACTTCAGCAAATACAACTTTTAGAGAAAAAGTAAAGGAACTTGGGGAAGCGTCCCTTGACCTTGCTGGTAGGTCGCTTCCCCACCACACAGCTCTGCCTTTGCGTCTTGACACTGCCCCAGCTTCCGCTGCTGTAGAAGTTGAGGCCCTCCTCTACCCGCAGGCTACCACCTGCACCTCATCCCTGGTGGCCAATGGTAGGCCTTAGGTTTGTATCACTGTCGCTGTCTGTCTGTCTTCCCTGTACTGCCCATACTGTCTTCTGGTGTCTGTGACCGTTGTTGCCTGTCTTCCCCCTGTGCCTGCATTCTTATCTGTGCCCATTCGCTTGCCTTCTGTTCCCTGATTGTGCTTATTTTCTTGCCTTCTGTGCCCCTGATTGTACTCATTTTTCTTGCCTTCTGCTCCCCTGATTGCACTCGTTTTTTCGTGCCTTCTGCTCCCCTGATTGCACTCATTTTTCTTGCCTCTCCTCCCCTGATTGTATCTGCTTTTCGTGCCTACTGCTTCCCTGATTGCACGAGTTTTTCTTGCCTTCTGCTCCCCTGATTGTACCCGTTTTTCATGCCTTCTGCTTCCCTGATTGCACTCGTTTTTCTTGCCTTCTGCTGCGCTCATTGTACCCGTTTTTCGTGCCTTCTGCTCCCATGATTGCACTCATTTTCTTGCCTTCTGCTCCCCTGATTTTGCTAGTTTTCTTGCCCTCTGCTCCCCTAATTGCACAAGTTTTCTTGCCTTCTGCTCCCCTGATTGCACTCGTTTTTCTTGCCTTCTGCTCCCCTGATGGCACTTGTTTTTCTTTCCTCCTGCTCCCCAGATTGTACTCGTTTTTCGTACCTTCTACTCCCCTGATTGCACTCGTTTTTCTTGCCTTCTGATCCCCTGATTGTGATCGTTTTCATGCCTTCTGTTCCCCTCACTGCCCCTGAATGTGCCCGGCTGCCTTGATGCCTTCGCCACTCCCGTTACCGCTGCTGCGACACCTGCGGCTCGGCCCCTCACTGCCCATTTGCTGCTCCTCCCTCCCACCTCCCCATATAGACCAGCTGCTGCACGGTGAGGAGAGCGACCCTTGACATTGCTGGTAGGTCACTCACCCACCACACAGCTCTGCCTGTGTGTCCTGACCCTGCCCTAGCTGCTGCTGCTGTAGAAGTTGAGGCCCTTCTCCACCCGCAGGCTACCACCTGCGCCTCATCCCTGGTGGCCAGTGGTAGGCCTTAGGTTTGTATCACTGTCGCTGTCTGTCTGTCTTCCCTGTACTGCCCATACTGTCCTCTGGTGTCTGTGACCGCTGTTGCCTGTCTACCCCCTGTGCCTGCATTCTTATCTGTGCCTGTTCTCTTGCCTTCTGTTCCTTGATTGTGCTCGTTTTCTCGTCTTCTGCTCCCTTGATTGCACTCATTTTTCTTGCCTTCTGCTCCCTTGATTGCACTTGTTTTGCTTGCCTCTGCTCCCCTGATTGTACCCGTTTTTCGTACCTTCTGTTTCCCTGATTGCACTCATTTTTCTTGTGTTCTGCTCCCCTGATTGTACTCGTTTTTCTTGCCTCTACTCCCCTTTGTGCCTCCAAGCCACTCGTTTTCCCCCAGTTTTTGTGACCTTTCTGCCCTTTCTTGTGACCTTTCTGCCTCTGTGCCACTCTTTTCCCCCTATTTTTTGTGACCTTTTCTGCCCTTCCTTGTGACCTTTGTGCCTCTGTGCCACTCATTTCCCCCATTTTTTGTGACCTTTCTGCGCTTTTTTTTAACCTCTGACCCTGCTTGCAGGCAGGTGGCCCCCACACCGCTGCTCATCACCTGACTGCCTGGTTGCTGACTCTTTGCTGCCTCCTTGTTTCCTGGGGTTTTCCCTCCCCTCTGGCCTGTGCACCAGTTACCCTCAACCCCCGCCGCTCCCGATCCGACCCTTTCATGCCGCTGTATCACTGCGGCCCGCCCCCCTGCACACCCATTCACCTCGCCGCTCCCGACTCCCAGCTGCTTCTCCCTCCCAAGCCACCTCATATGCAGGCCGAGAAGCAGCCGCGCAGCGGACGTGCCACTGGCGTGCCGCGCCCATCCGTGCCCAGACCACGCCCAGCTCCAGAACCCCTGGACCCCGCGAACGCCACGACACCAGAATCCACTACAACGCCAGCACCCTTCACGTACTCAATGCCGACCGAAACCACACCTGCTTCCAGGTGTGGAACCTGGAAGCGGAACCACGGACCCTTCTCCTGCCACACCTGCAGCTTCACCTGTGACAGAACCACCAAACCTCCAAGGACTGGACCCAACCACTTCTGCTGCATACTCCTCAACACCCGCTTCGCACGCAAACATGCCGTCGAGCTCTGGGATCTGCTCGACACCTCTGCCCAAGACGTGGCCTTCCTTACCAAGCCTAACTGAACAGCAGACTCAGCTTCCACACCCCCACCTGCCCGCTCCGCCAGCCTCGCCCTCGTGCTGTACCCCGCATCCAACTAACGACCTCTCCGCCAAAACCTGGAACACCCTCCCTACCCACATACGACAGACCCAAGACCTACTCGCCTTCAGAAGACTCCTCAAGACCTATCTCTTCGAGCAGTAGCAGCACCCCCCACACCCTCTCAGCACCTTGGGACCCTCACGGGTAAGTAGCACGCTTTACAAGTACTCTGATTGATTGATTGATTGATTGATGGGTGAAGAGCTTACAAATACATATCTGGTTTCACCATGGGTTGAACTTTGGATTGTGTTAGGCGTACTTTATGTACTGCTATGGCTCATTCTTGTGTTAAGTTTGGGAAAGCTGATAGATGGAAAGCACATTAAAATGGACACAGCAAGTAAGAACATCAACTTGCTGCTGAAGCCACACAAATCATTTCATCGTGAACAATGAGACCTGTCATCATTGAACATCACAGCGGTCCCACTACATAGTGGAATAATTATGACATTCATGGCCCTGTTGAGCTGCTAAAGATTCCTCATCAATTTAAGGTTTCCTTGAGTGATTTCGTCTCACCTAGCACATTTTCTGATGATTGGGACTTTGAGACTGTTAATAACATGATAACATGATGGCAGACTTAGAAATGTCAGCAAAATGTACAAAACATGAATAGTTAAAAGGTTCAGAAGAAATGTATTGTTTTAATCATTTTGACCATCATTACTTGCATAAATCTGCAAACTATAGAAATGTTTTAACTTATAATCAATGGGAACATTGTCCAAAACCTCCAAAGGGTAGTTTTAAAACGTTTCCATATTTTACTGGTTCTAATGTTACAAACCCGGAAAGTTTTTACTTTAAAAAATGTGAATAAGACAGGCATGAAAAGAATGTTGATAAATACTAAACAATGTATTCTGCTGCCTTTTATGCTCAATTGTCCACCTTAGGCTTTGACTTTTGGAAACACAACATCGAGACAAAAACTGTTTGGGGCACAAAAGACTGGCAGGTACAAGGTTTAGAAGCATTATTCAGAGCCTGCATCATCCCAGAACAAATGATGTTCCTAAATGACACTGTTCAACAGACATCTTGTCTTGGCATTGCTAGGATAAAAGATTTAAACAAACCGTCCATACCTAAACCCACACCTGATAGAAACGTTACTTCAGATGAGGAGGTAGACGTAAATTATATTTTACAACAGAACAGAACACATCCTGAATGGAAAAAAATGGTTAATCTGGCCCACAGACATGAATAACTGTCAAGATAGATTCCTGAACAAGAAACAAGGGTTTACAGTAACTCGGCCAGATTCAAGATATGTCCAGAGACAACATACAGGGATAGTAACACCTTACAGTGTAGGAAAACTGTGCCTTTAATGGCTACAAAAATCTACACTTCCAGAAATCAAAAAACACTTATCTTTGCTTAAAGATGGCGTTGATGTACGAGAATTCTTAAACGTTTCATATTAGCCGGTATATACGCTGCTTACAATAAAGCTTGGAAAGTCACGCAAATGGAAACAGCTGAAAGAATACGAGAAATTGATTGTATTCATTTAGAGAAATCACTCTCCGTAGTTGACAATGGGTTAACAACTCTGTCGTCCAGAATATATTCTTTGGACAGCATTGTATCATCTGCCATAGACATAATGGCATAAGGAATAAGCTATCTCGTTTCTGTGTCAGCCAGGGTCACTTGTTGTATGCAAGTATTGTTCCTAAAACCAAGACAGACGGGGAGTCGCCACTATGGCCTTCACTGAACATCTCTTCTATACGAATTGATACTTTAAGCAGAATGAAAGCCATTCTTTTGCAAAAAACTGTGCCACAGACCTCGTCCAGAGAGACGTATGATCTGCAAGTTGCAAGGTCCTCTGCAGAGGTACATGCATTATTATCAACAAACTGCCCAGTACATTTTGCAGAAATGTTAGGTCGTATCTTTAATATGTCTGATACCAGCGGTATTGCACATATATTTAAGACGATTTTATCGGGACTGTTAGCACTCTTTGAATGAGTCCTGGGCATTTTTCCAAACTTCGTCCACTCTGTGTTCGTCAGCCTGCCTCTTATTTTGGGTCTCGTAGCAGGGATCTTATTTTTATTTCTCCTGCTCCGTTATGGCAAATGCACCCACCAGCGATACCCAAGCCAGCATGGAAAATGCGCTGTAGGCTATGAGGTACCGTGACAGAATAACACAGATCCTTGGCTTGGCTCGTTTGAGAGATCTGAATACCACATGGTTCCTGTCATTCAGACCAATCTGGCAAGATTGCATCTTACCTGTACTACGATACCTGCTTTGTGGAGAGGAATGCGTGTTAGATGTCTGTCTAACACTACCATTGGGTATGCACTCGGATGCTGACGCATTACTGTGTCCAGTAACGGCTCATGTGTTGTGTTGCCCCCAAGGGCTACCAATCCTGATGACGGCATTCATTGAGATCTCACCGGCAAATCCAACTGGAGGTGAGATAAGCGGATCAACAGGCACACAGGTACCATCTGCCATGAACATTGCTAACGCAGCGACTGACGCTGACGGCGATGGTTCACATATGTGCACAATTGACCTTCTTAATGAAGTAGTCGAACTTTCATCTACTGTGGGAGACGATTTCTTTGCCAGCTTTGATGACTTAATATTTTCTCCTGACACCGAGAATAACTTTTGAAATTAGCAAACAGCGTTCTTTTCGAACTCTGAAATTCGACCTTCACTTTTTTAAAAACAAAAGCTACCAAGTTTGGAACTCTATTTTTTCGACAGATTTATTTGACTTTTTCCCCCACAAAAAACCGAACTTTGGCACAAAAAAGTAATCTGCTTAAAGTAGAACTATTCTCAGATAACAAGAATTCCTTGAACACTTCCTAGAAATAATAATAGCGTAATCCACAAACCAAAACAGTTTGTATATTCTGCTATGGGATGGTCTAGACCTTTTTCTTCTGTAACTAAGAGCAATTTCATAAATGTAATTTTCGTGATTCATTCAGTCAGCATTGCTAATGTCATATCATATACTTACTATGAAGTCATTTTTCTCAAATGTGTACTATACAAAATGCTAAATTTTTTGTGTGCAACCATTTCAAATGCATTTTATATGATTTTTTGGGGGTTGTAAACACATGCTCTAGATTATATGTTTTAGTGATTGAACTTAGATGAACATGATAACGTGGAGTGGTTGTTTTGTATCATTTAAGGACCCTATTGTATGTTTCCCAATTCATGCCCTTATATAGGTATAAATCACTATATCCTTATATAGGCATAGAAATCATAACCATATTTAGGCATAGCTCATGCAGCCCAAGTACGGCAGGGCTACTTCCACTAGTTCTGAAAATCCACAATGATTGCTTGGAAAACTCAGCTTCAGCAGCCGGTGACTTCCCCTTGCTTGAATATTGATTAGTCCAAGAACTGATGGAGTTTTCAAAGAACTGAGACTCTTTGATGACATTATTATGTCCAACTATACGTCAAACTCGGCACCTTCAAGGTATAAATATGCCCACACTCGCCCAAGCAAACACACAGTGGTTTGGAGCAGTTTGACCTACTACTTGCCCGACGTGCCCTGCTAAAGCAAGTGTCGAAGGAAGCCGACCCTTCAGCAGACTCACTGAGTAATACGCTGTCTTTTCTCATGCCGAGAAATCCAGCTCATGTTTCCAAGCTACCCTTGCGGGTGGTTGGGAAATCGAGTCCCGAGACTGACCTGCTCCATTCTAAACTAAGGTACGGAGCTGATTAGACCCTTAGAGAAATATTGGGCAGATTTTCGGCAAAAGAATACTACATTTGTGCTACACCTCACTTACTTCCTCCCTCGTACTAAGCTTAGGTTATGTACACCGGGGTAGGCGTGTTTTAGAAGCACCAGTTGAGTACTTTTAGCCTCTGTTATTTATGTATGTATTTATATATGGTGTATGAACCATACAATGCTCTTACAGTATTTTTTTTTTTACTATTTATACTGTATGCATTATATTTTACAAACAGTATTACAATTGTAGCAGTTCATTTCTTATGCTTGAGAAAGAAGACTGTTCAATAAAACCTTTTATTGAAAACGCCAGTCTTTCTACTTTTTCTGCACCTCTAGTGAAACGAAGCACGCACGATTGACTGAGTGAAATATCTATCTATTATTTCCACGACTCTGAAGATACGTTTTCTCTTGGGTAAACAAAGTTGTTATATTTATGCGGTTGTCAGAGACTAATCCCTTCTTGTGAATTCGAGAAAGTGTCTAGTGACCTCTGAGCTAGCTGGCACACACAATTAAGTCTAGTATATTCGATAGAGACCTAGTCGACCTCAGTACTACGTCTAATCTATAGGATATATTATTCCAATGCACAGAGCCTATTGGGAATATAGGAACTACACTACAAGGTTATCCAAAAAGGAACAGGGAATATGTGAGACAACTGATGGAAGCATTGCACTTACCAAGAGAGGTGGCTGTCTTTAATTGTGCAGCCCATGGAAGAGGAGATGACTTTGTTACTGCAGTGAATAGATGTGCAGATGACGTTGCTCACTTTTGTGCTACACATGCATGTGTTTTTAAAGGGGAATATATTGGTTAGAGTACAGAGAAGACTGAACTCTCTGCATGATGCTAGCTATTGCACACACATGGGATGAGTTTAGACATTTGCAAATGGAGGCTACAGATAAGTAACAAGCATGTTGGATCAGAGCAGGTTGTGAGAAGGGACAAAATGACATATGGGGTACAGCGGATGGCAGGAGAGTTTTACCTCATTCTCATTGTTTGTTATACCCAATGGCATGGGAAACTCATGGAGCAGCTTATACATGGAGGTGTGTTGTGTGCCAACAGATGAATGTGCGGAAAAAGAATGTTGTTGCATTGAGCCACATTTTTCAGATCAGGAGGTCCCTTCAATCGGATCCAATTGGATTTTGTGGAGATGCTTGTGTGTAATGGGTTAAAAAACATCTTGGTTGTTGTGTGCATCCTTTTTCTCAAAGGGGGAAGGCCTATCCAACTAGACGCTGTGACAGTCTCACATCAGCAAAGTTATTGTTGATGGAATTTGTTCTTCGATTCAGATTTCCAGCTACATTGGAGTCGGATAGAGGAACACACTTTCATAACTAAGTAATGAAATCGTTGTGCACCATCTTGAGTGTGGAATAAAGACTGCATTGTAGTTACAGGCTGGATGCATCTGGCATGGTGGAGATCAACAGTACCTTGAATGCGAGACAAGCTGTGTCAAAACGGAGTGGCATACACCTCCCCTTCAGCACCTTGAGACCCTCATGGTTGAGTAGCGCGCTTATAATTCCCTGATTCGTTGATTGATTGGAATGGCCGGATGCGCTGCCTCTGGTTTTAATGCGTTTGTGCAGCATTCCTGACAGGAGAACTGGGTTATCGCCCCCTGAGATACTCATAGGAAGAGCAATGCATGTGCCTACTGTGCCAGCCACTGCAATGATATTTATCACAGATGACTTGATTCTTGACTTCTGTAAAGGTTTGGCTGATGTGTTTTTTTCTGTGTCTCATCAGGTTGAAGCTGCAACTGCACAGACATCGAAATACTGCTGCCATGACCTGAGCCCAGGTGACTAGGTTCCCATCAGAAAACATGTGAGGGAAAACTGTATCAACTTCCGGTGGTGTGGCCCGTATGGAGTGATATTGGTGTGAAGTGTGAAGGAGTCCGAGCGGGGTTCACGCTTCCCATACCCGATGAGTCACAGGTCCCACCAATGAAACAGCTCCTCTCCCAGAAAACATTCCAACAGTAACTAAGGGGTTACTTGAGAGGGCAAGCCAAGCAGTGGAGATTCCTGATTTATTTATTTATTTATTTATTTATTCATTTATTTGGCTCACAAGTCATCCCTAAGGGAATCTCTAGGCACCTTTACAGCTGCGATGTCACACAATACAAGATACATCATAGGAAGAATAGCCAAGTTTTCAGGAGTTTTTTTTAAAAGAGTGAAGTCCAGTCATGCACGGATAGACAAAGGCAGCTGATTCCAGTGATAGGGGGTGAGGCAGGAAAAAGAGTGACTCTGAAACCCAGTTGTTTAAATACGTTTGTGACGTAGGAGTAATAGATCACTGGATCTAAGCTGGTGGACCGGGATGTAAGGCTGAAGTTTCTTTCTAAGGTAAAGAGGGTCGTTACTTTGGAGAGGTTTACAGACCAGACAAAGAAGTTTGAAGAGGAAGCATTTTTTTATTGGAAGCCAATGGAGAGAATGGAGGATGGGCTCCGAAGGAGACCGAGGGGGAAGGTTCAAGACCAGGCGTGTAGTTGAGTTCTGCACTATCTGGAGCCTTGTTAGGAGGTTTTCATTAATTCTTGCCATTAAGGCATTGCCATAGTCAATATGACTTATTATCAAGGCTTGAACAAGAGTTTTTCTGGTTTGTAATGGGGTCCATTGAAAGATTTTTTTAAGCATTCGCATTAGGCCAAAACAGGTTCCGGAGAATGCTTAGGCATGCTCCTTCATTGAGAGATTATCATCTATGAGAACTTTAAAAATCCGAGCACATTTTTTGGTGATTGGTGATGGGCCCAGCTCCGATGGCCCCAGCCAGCTGACTGATGAGGCCAGATACTCACCAGATCAGGCTGAGAGGGGTCAAGCTGCACAAGACCCTGACAAAGACTCTGAGGGAGACTGTAACGTTGTGAAAGGTATAGAGTCTGACTTAGTAGAAGAGACTGCTGTGGAAAGTAGTCATGTGCATTTAAGGAAGAGATATTATGCAGATAAAACATGGCCTGTAAGAGGGAGGAGACGAAATCTGAAACTTGCATCCGAAAGAGAAATTGCACCGATAAGTGAATCTTCTGAGTCAGATCTGAGAGAATATAAGCAAGCTACAGGATATGCTTGGAGGTCCAGGAGGGCAAGAGTGCTGTGTCAAAGATATTTCTCTCCCGGGTGGACTTTTCTGGTTACAAATGCCAGGGAGAGCGAGAATAGAGATTTCGATACTTGTTGAGATCTTGTTGAGAGTTCCTGGAATCGAGCCTAATGCACTTCTGTCATTAATTGTGCCTTTTCCACCAAGATTGAGTGACTTAAAGACTTATTTAGAAAGACATTGAATTCCCAGGTTTTGGAGCCCCACAGGTTCCTCATGAAATTGCAGCATTGAGAGCTGAACAGTTACAACAAGTCATTGAGGAGAATGGCTCTGATCTCATAAATGATGTAAATTGTATTCTGGAACTGAAAATAAGTTGCTTGAAAGAAGATACCCTAAGCCCAAATGGAAGAAGAAAAACAGGGACTTTTAGTTATACGAAGAAAGAGGTCTAGGGAAGTCTTCCAAGCTGTATGAATACTGTGCAAAAGACTGTTAAACTTCCTAAGCCTTAAAGAAAAGGTTGCTTAAAGACTTTGTTGCATGTGAATAAAAGGCGGAGAAAAAGTGTTGATTTTATAAGCGTTAATCTGAGTCACCTTTGAAAATGGTCTGCAAATTTGAATCGTAGACACAATGTATTATAGGTACACTCATTGTAAGAATAATATTAGTCATAGCTATAGTCATCAACCAGTTAATTCTAAGTGCACACATGAATGAGGAACATGGAGTGGGTGTACATAGGATATCCAGAAAAACCACTGCTGCATCAAAGGAGAGTTCATAAGGTTTTAAAAAGGCTTAATGGATCAAACTAGTTGCTTTCTTCATGTAGATATATCTGAAGGTGATTATACACTGAATGCTTTTGCTAAGTTGTTTTATAAATATGTTGACACAATAGAAGAGATTGATATGTGTGTATGCAATTGCTTTCTTTGGTTGATGAGTGGATTGAATATCATCACTTACCCTTGACATATAACTCATATCCCCTCTCGTGACCGGGGTGGACTCGCAGAGAAAGCCCTCCATTCTATTGAAGGGGTGAAAAACATGAACACGATTGAGATGATCACAAGAGGGCTTTGACACATTCACACCTTAATAGTGGTACCATAAGAATATACAGTGTCCTTTTCCCTGCTCCAATTTCTATTCACGAGCATTACACTGCACGGTCCTGACGAAGCGCACCAGGATCTATTAGGGACCATTTTCCTAGCGCGAAATATGTTGACTAAATTTCACATTCACACACAGACACGGGTACTGAGAGCAGCAGAGTAATACACTTATGTCTATTATATTTGTTTACTAAAGGTGCTCGATCTCCCCTGTATAATTCTTTTACTTTTACCTCTCTGACCTACAAATCGAAATTGACTTCAGGGTACCTGTGGGGTGAATTTAATACACTTGCACACACCTTTTTTAGTCCCACACACCCACATGCACTACTGCAGTGTCTCCTATAAGATCTCCGCCAAAAGCCCTTTCGCGGGGCCGGTCGAGGACAGCAGTGCCACCCCCACAAGGAGCAAGGCCTGATGATGAAGCATGACACTCGTAAGAGTGTGTGAGGGCACTATTTTCTAAAGGGGAAATTACCCCACCTTCATTAGGCTGGAACCACACATATAGACTACCATCTATCTGTTCTTTCTGCATAACTGATTAGGTTATTGCTTGTATAGGAACAGTTACCAGTCAGTGAGTGTATGGAAAGACTGCAGGACAGTCATTACAAGAATTTGAAGCTTTTGGAGGAGTTCAGACAGAGAAGATTAGCTACAACATCTGTTTAGATCGGCCGACTCTACCGGGATTTTAGGGTGTTTTATGATGACTCAACTGTTGTAGAGGAAACTGCAATTTTCTTGTGGGGGTACATTATAATCACATGTAGATCAGAACTGCATACAGTCCTTTGTTGTATTAAAGTAAAATGTTTTAAGTAGAAAATTAATATAGATAGCAGAAAACATTAACGCAAAGAAATTGGTGTTATACAACTGACAATGATCCATATACTAAATGCGTTTATTAAATGCACCGTTTTACATGTATTAATTAAAAATGCTTCTTTTCCCATGAAAATTTGAAAAGCTGATATGATGCTTTCTAATGTTAGCTGAATTTTGTACGCCTAAAATGCAGTTCCCTGGAAACTCTCACTTTAGAGTTAACAGTTTGAATTTTATATGTGCTGTTGAATTTGTTCTCTATCATGTTTTGTGTTGCAGGTGAAAGAAGCGCTCATATTAGTTATAATAATGTCTTCGTTTTACTAGTTAGGCAAGGAGAGAAGACGTTACAATCATGCGGCTTGAGCCGATAAAGGAAGGTCATTGTGCTTCACGCAGGAGAAAGCCTGGGAACCAAGAACAAAATGTATCAGGGAAAGAACATCATTGTCCCATGGAAAAATACCTTGAGGATTGTATCTAAAGTTTCAGTTAGCTATATGTACTCCTACTGACCCATGTGCCCAATTATATATCTTCCCTTCCACCCAGACTTACATCTGCCATGCCAAAGTAGAAAAGCAGACTGACACAAAAACATCTATGCAGAATGTCAGAGAAGCACCTACACATTCACTCACACAGGCAGACAGAACTGATATGTATCTAGCACTAATGGAGGCAGTTCTACACACACACTTAAATAACCCAAAACTCTGGGTAGCTGGGTGGATGTATGTTTGGGCACATGTGTTTGTAGGAGTGCATATAGCTTACTGAAACTTCGGAGTACGTGTTAACTTTTAATCGTATACCACCCTACGCTATAGCCTAGCTACAGCCTTCATTAGTGGTTAGTTATATATAGTACAAGAGTAGTTTACAAGTGTAGTTTGCAGCTTGTGTAGGAGTTTTAAGTGAGAAGACAGCTGCAGCTGTAAAACTTTGTACACAGGCTCGAGTGTTGCAGGTAAGCATGGGCGGAAAATCAGTTCCGCTCGCAGATTTTGCGGATTTTCGGTAAATTCACAATCCGCGAGATTCGCGAATTTCCCTCAAAATCAGCGGGCGGAACGGATTGGGTCAAAAGTTCAAGCTGACTTTTGTAACTCTTTTAGAATGGCGCCGGCAAGCTGCCAGAGCCATTCTAAAATAGTTACAAAAGTCAGCTTCAACAGGAAGCTCTAATACATAAAGTAAAGCAGGTGCTCGAGTTGAAGCTCAAATTCAGTTACACAATCATTAATCACCCCAAACTTGGGGTGATTAATGATTGTGTAACTTAATTTGACCTTCAACTCGAGCACCTGCTTTACTTTATCTATTAGTGCTTCCTGTTGAAGCTCTTTGTAGCTATTTTAGAATGACGCTGGCAGCTTGCCGGCGCCATTCTAAGTGGGGCTGAGGGCAGAAGGGCACAAAAGTGGGACAGAGGGCAGAAGGGACAAAATATGAGTGGGGCAGAGGGAAGAAGGGCACAGAAACGAGTGGTACAGGGGCAGAAGGGCATAAAAAATGAGAGGGTGGCAGTGATTAACCAGGCAAAAAAAAAAACAGCGAACACGCAAAGCACCCCGCGAACACCCCCGAATACGCAAAGCGCCCCGCGAACACCCGCAAACATGCAAAAATAAAAAATACGCATATTCGCACGAACTCGCAAATTTGGCGGATCACGAATTCGCAAAATTCACCCATGCTTAGTTGCAGGCCTGAGACATGCTGGAAGGTCTTCCTTTCTGCATGGTAGACATGAAAGTGTGAGTTCTTTAGCAGCTATCTGAATACGTGAGAAGAGAACCCTATCAGTAAAACTGAATATAGTGTCTGTAGCCTAGAAGGCCAGAGATATGCTGCAAGGACTACCTTACTGCAGGTGAGAATTAAAAGTATCAATTATTTAGCAGATATTAAAAAAAATATCTTAGGGCCATATGTATCAAAGTTAGGTTTTGCGATACTCAAATAGCGATTTTTAGAGAATCACTATTTGAGAATCGCAAATTTGCTCTGTATGTAGGATGTGCAAATAATTTTGCGTATCCTACATATTCCTTAATTGCGAATCGCAAGTTGCAATTCGCAATTAAGGAATACCTCCCCATTCATTCCTATGAGCCTAAAGACCCATAGGAATGAATGGGAAGACATTCTCAATTTGCGATTCTTAATTAGGGAATCGCAAATTGAGAATGCAATTTCAAGGGTGCCAGGGTGTCAAAAGGACACCCTGTTCCACCCCTGAAATGTGCATGTGTGCACATGTGGCACACATGCACATTCCTAGGGGCATGTATGTGCACCACATGGCACTTTAAAAAATGCAAAAAAGTGAATTTTTAAAAAAATCGCAAATTACCACCAACTTGAAGTTGGTGGTAATTTGCGATTCCTTAAGGCCAAATTGCACGTTTTTTGTGCTTCTTACATTGCATTCAATTTGTGTGCTTCTTACATTGCATTCAAGGAATCGCAAAATTTGTGATTCCTTAAATGCAATCGCAAAATAAGGAATCGCAAATTTTGTGATTCCTTATTTGGCACGCAGATTTGCCTTCATACATACCATTTAGCAAAATTGTGATCGCAAACGCTGAAATTCTGCGAATTTCAGCACTTGCGATCGCAATTTTGCTTGATACATATGGCCCACTGTCACTACCTTAGCCTGGGATTGTAAATGGATGCATATTTGTTTGAAAATGAGTGACACATATAAAATTGTCTAAAAATGTCTGCAAGCTGCTGCATATATTCCTTCCTGGCTATACTACTCAGTATTTTTTTAGTTAACTTTCCATGCAGTTTGCCTGATTAACAGTATATACATTAATGATATAGATCAAGTTTTTCTCGAAAAATATAGAACTGATTTTGTGACCCCCATAATGAATGTTTCTGTACCTGTATAATTTTCTACTTTGTGTATATATAGTTTGGTACATGGGCCTAAAGGACTACCTATTAACATACTAGTATGTACCTTCTATATAATAATATCTGTTTCTTTTGTAAATAAACTGTATTTCAGTACACGTACCTGGTAAGTGTGTTCGCTCTGCTATATATTTCTGTTCCAGTAAATGCTTTTCTTTTCAAAATAAAAATATGCAGAAACCAAGCACAAGAATAATATAGCACTCCAGTACAAGGCAGCCATTAATGGCAACTTGTCCAAGTTTCCATCCAAGGTTACTTAATCCGGGTTTAATATCTAACTTATGCAACACATTTTCTCACTGGTTATTCTACTTAACACTTTCCCTACACTTCTGGTAAAATAGCCCAAATAGCCAGATTTCATACTAGTTACAGTCAATAGTCACAGTCTAGAGTTTTTAATTGCCATTCCCCTTCCTACTCCTCTATGTCTGCTACATGGTAATGGTAACTTACTTTGAAACATGCTGTAAGACAAGAAGGTCAAAAGTTCATAACAGTTTGTGAAGTGACATGCTCCTTTGTGAAACAAATCTAGCAAGAGTGGATATTTAAACAAAATCAAAATTAAAAACAGTAACACTTATTCTGTTTTCTCAAAAGCCAATCCTACATCTACTTACTTGTCTAACAGAGTGTCTACCTAGCTTTATATACCAACAAATTGTAGATAATCAATAAAAGCACTTTTTCAAAAAATTCCTTCTACCCTTCTCCTCTGAGCTTCAGCTCGATCCATCAAAATGATCAAAGTGTGGATTGTGGGCCATAGCTTTATATTCTGGTCTAGAGAGTATGCTAAAATGTGTGGCATTGAAAGAGACCTCGATTTGGCTAATGTGGACATCAGTTTCCGGGGCCAGAGACTCTTAAAGTGGCCCCAATAGCTTCCATTGGTTGAAAGCATTCTGGATATCCAACATCCAGACTAATGATTATGCACTGTGCTGGGAATGACCTGGGGACACTGGCTGGGGTAGGATTGGCAATCCTAATGAAGGATACCTCGATTCAATTAATGCAACATTTACCTTTTACTGCCTTAGTTTTCTCTAACGTATGTCAGAGGAAGAAATGCAACTGCCCATCTCAATTTTGACATCAAATAGATAAAGCCGGGAAACATGTTAATAAAACAGTTTCAGCATTCCTCAGAGACTACAACATGGGCTCCATCCACAACAATAACATAAACTTCAACATGGATGGAATTTAAGGAAAAGAATGGTGTTGACTTTAAAGTTGAAGGCAACAGAGTTTGAAAAAGACTTAAAATTGTGCATCCGCACAAATATTTAATCAACATATACATACAATTACCACACAGACTCTTTTAAGAGCCATCTATTTGTCCAAAAGTTATTATTATTAACTGTAAAATGTCACTTTTTTTTGTAAATAAAATGATTCACAAGTCGAATTATGGGGCTCAACACAGACCTAGTGTGAATTCCAGAGAGGGCTCACGGATCTCCAAATATGGTTAAAAAAAAACAAATGATTAATTACTTTTAAAATTACATGGAGGAGAGCTGAATGGCCCCCCTCCGGTCTGATTTCAGCCTTGGGCACCCCATCTCCTGGGGCCTGGCATCTTTGTATATATATATATATATATATATATATATATATATATATATGTATGTGTGTTCTTATATAGCGCTCGATGTACCCTTGGGCATCTTGGTGCTTGCATTGGGAACCCGTCCTGGTTTTTCCCTGTGAGATCACCTGTGCTGGGCATCCCCAAGGTGAAAGCCAGGCATCCCGCCGCGGGGGGGGGGGGCGTTGTGGAGATTAAGCAAGCTTGTTGCCCAGAGCTGCATAGTGTGAACTCGTGCTTAGAGTGGGCACCGAAGCGAGAATTATCGAGTTCGTGGACAATTGGGTTCAGGACCCTGCCGCGTCGGGAATCGAACCCTGGTCCCGGGTCTGACCTCAGCTTCAGGGTATGCCTCCTCTAACCAGTGAGCCACACTTCTCCATATATATATATATATATATATATATATATATATATATATATATATATATATATATATATATATATATATATATATATATATATATATATATATATATATATATATATATATATATATATATATATATATATATATATATATATATATTATATATACTACTATTATAAAGAGAGAACTGTGTCCTTTGAGCCAGGTAAACTCCAGAAGTACACCATCAATCATAACACCCAAGACATCTTTGAAAACCTCAGGGCAAGCAGAAGGACATAGGCTATACATTTGGACAACATATACATTACGAAGGGCAAACAACATTCCAGAGAAAGTAGTTCCTTGTGGGCGTTGTTCTCAATGTGGGCGGTAACATTGGCAGAGGGGCATGTCCCATTCACTCGGTTTCAAGCACTCAAGCACACACAAAGCAACAGATTCTGCAAGCACACACAAGCACACACACAACACAGCAAGCGACAGGTTCTGCAAGCACACACAAGCACACAATAAAAACCGTTTATGCACGTCCACTTCAGGACATAATCATCGTTTTTCATCGTTTTTCAAATATGTGCAAACAATAAACACCGTCCACTTCAGGGCATAAACATCGTTTTTACAATATGGGCTAAATCGCAAAATCTGATTGTGCATTCCGAAACCTTACTACTCACTGACTCCGAAAAGGGCCGGTAATACAAGACCATCAATAAATGCTAAGCCACACAAGCATCCAATCGCGCTACACTCTTGGTCGCGCCTCCCAGGAAACAACCTTGCACAACCATCCAATCAGGGCACTAAGCATTCCACCAAACAACCAATGGCGCCACACACACTACACAAATACCTAATCACGCAAGCACTGCGCTTTCCAGGAAACAACCAATGGCACCACACACATTACACAATTTAACCAATCACCCAAGAAATCACGCAAGTAACACATTCATTGCTAAGAAAATTCAGAAATAACTTCAGGCATTGGCCCAACACGCACGTGATTCCTAGGAGCATTATTCCTGTCACGGCCACTAACGCGGGCAAACAACTGAGCAATACATTTTCTCACAGGCAACGGAAGAAATTGCAGCGCGATGTACACGAGACATTGAGCCATCGTGTATTCTGGTATTTGTTTAACTGCTTTATAAACCCATATCTCTGCACAGTGTTTAGGGAAATTGTACTAGAAAAAACAATGTCTTCCACCGTTTTACCAAGTTATCTTGGTTAGTGGGAACCCTTTACTACACAGCACTGCTGGGTAATTTTGCATGAAAGTTTTTTTGAAATATGTTTATAGTTCTGCTTAAAAATCTCTAATATTTTAGCCAACCTATGTGGAAACTGTGCTGTTAAAAGCACCAGTGAGCCCTGCTCTTACGTCAATTCTTGATAGGCATTGGTAGAATGACGAGGAAACCCCATGTCAGGGGTTTATGCCCATCACTTTCAAGGTTCACCACCCAGCCCTGCACCCAGAGAGCAAAGATATATAGCATATCAAATAATTTATAAGGTGCAACTTTGCCTTTCTTTAATACCACAGTAGCACAGAGGAATGGAGATATTAACACAACATGTTTTAAAACAGAAGTCTCTAATACTACAAATACTGACATATCTGTAGTAAACTGCTTCCTGGCTCATAGATTTGACAGTAATTGGAAGGGGACGTGCCAGCCAATCCTTATCTCTGCTTGGCACCGTTCAGTCCGGTGAATGCCAAGGCTGGCCCATGCCCCATCACAGCAGCCTCTGGGAGCCGCGTGGCACAGACGCCATCAGCAGCTGTAATGAAGCGGCGCCTTTGTTTGTTTGCACAGATGATTCCCATCTGTTTTCACACATTACCAGCAAAGGACAGAAAGAGGAAAGCGATTGAATAGCTTTCGCCTCAAATCTTATCCGAATATCTGTAGAGATACCATAGATCGGAGATGAGTGCATGAGATCACGTGTGTCCAGGCAATAAAGGTACATCTGGGGAGCTGTGGTCTCAAGGTCAATTCTTCTTTATCAGTGCACATATCCACTCTCAAAGAAATGGGAAGATCCATCAGTAGATGAATGACTAACATTATGTGTATGCACAGCTCTCATAAAGAGCCATTATGGTGAATGGCTTGGTTCTAAATCCAGTAATTCAGTGCTGTGACGTAACTAAGGTGGGTAACAAAACCTATAATCCCCTGTTGCTGCTTTGAAAGAACTCGAGGCTGCTCTGTCTGGGCTCTGTAAGAACCTCTCAGAGCTGTGCTGGAGAACAGGGAGCACAGCTTCCGAGGGGGGGAGAAGAGAAGGTGCAGAATGGGGTGGGGTGGGTGGAAGGAAGCTGGGTATTTATTTTTCTTATTTTTGGATGGGGGAGAGGCCATCTTATCTATGGCTTGCCAATGACTTTTCCCTTCCGTAGCAGTTGAAAGCAGGTGACCGTTTATATTGGGAGCTACATAGAACAGAAATTATAATAGGTAAAAAGTGCATTAAAAGGGTGTTTTTCACCTCAGTTTTCTCAGTGACATCATAGACAATTTAGCTACACTTTTGTCTATTTGATGTCACTCAGAATCCTCGATGAAAAAATCCCTGTGATCACTATTACCCACCTATAATTCTACTTATCACATGAGGCTTCCTTTTTTTATTTTCTTTATTTTCTTTATTATTCTTTTTTAATTTTTCCAGTTCACAGAACATTACAGACATATATATATAAACAATTCATACAAGGTGAACGTTGCTCCCCTCTCCACAAGTACATTTAATGATTCATAATACATTTCCATATATAATCTATACTACTATTATAAAGAGAGATCTGGGAACCTTTGAGGCGGGTAAACTCGGGAACCACAGCGCCAATCCAAACACCCAATACATCATTGGAATTGTCAGGGTCTGCAGAGTGACATAGGTTATATACCACAAAAAATATACGTTCCCAAAAAAATATACGTTCCAAAAAAAAGTAGTCCCTTGTAAGTAGCGCCGGCCGTGTGCGCTAACGACGTGCGTGCTGACATCATCAGGAGTGCGGGAGGAGCGGCGGACAGGAGCGCGAGGAGGAGCGGCGGACGAGGAGGGGAGGAGTGGTGAACTTTGGCGGACTGGAGCTGGCTGAGGTAGGTCAAGCGTGGGGAGGAGCGGTTAACTTTGGCGGACTGGAGCGAGCTGAGGAAGGTGAAGCGCGGGGAGGAGCGGTAAACTTTGGCGGACTGGAGAGGGCCGTTTGGAGCGCCGGGAGGAGCGGTAAAGTTTGGCGGACTGCCTGCGCTGTAAGCCTGATTCCCCCCGGACGCCCGCGGTGGGCTGAGGAGGTAGTTGGGGGCCTGGGATTCTGGAGCGCGGGGAGGAGCGGTGAAGTTTGGAGCGCGGGGAGGAGCGGTAAAGTTTGGCGGACTGCCTGCGCTGTAAGCCTGATTGCCCCCGGACGCCCACGGTGGGCTGAGGAGGTAGTTGGGGACCTGGGATTCTGGAGCGCGGGGAGAAGCGGTGAAGTTTGGAGCGCGGGGAGGAGCGGGAAAGTTTGGCGGACTCCCTGCGCTGTAAGCCTGATTGCCCCCGGACAACGTCGGGGCGGGCTGCTAATATATATATAAATATATATATATATATATATATATATATATATATATATATATATATATATATATATATATATATATTCCAAACCTCCTTACTCCGGAAAATGCTGCTGCCTCCAGATCACCGCATGTGTCATTGCATAAAGACCTCCGTGGTCAGGTCTTCCAATATTAACACCTCTCCCATGTAGCAAAGTACAACGAGTTGACAGCACCATGTATTGGCCAAAAATAATTTATTTCATAGTCAGCCCTTCGGGCGCGTTTTGCCTGACCAGCAGGCTTGTTCACCGAGTTTTTACATATTAGCAGTCGCCATTTTAACTGCTGTGCACCACCAAGACAATCACGTGACATGGACTACAAAAAGAGTGTATGCGAGGACAGACTCATAGTTGCATGATGCAGGCAATAATAAATAAGTGTTTCAATACAAATTATTTACAAATTATTTTTTAATACGTCTATCAACTTTTTAGACCTAACCATATTCTTCAAAGACTCCAAACTCCAGTCTAACTTATACAGAAAGCCAACCGCAGGAAACACGCTGCTTCACACAGCTAGTTTTCACCCGCAAAGCCTCATAAAAAGTATACCGCATGGGGAGAGCCTTAGAGCCATACGAAACTGCAGGGACCCAGAAAAATTGAACGCTGAACTTACTACATTAAGTTCAAGGTTTAAAGCAAGAGGGTATACTCAAGAAAATATTAGGAGTTCCATTTGCAAAGCAAAGAAATGAAGCAGGGAATACATTTTGTTTAACAAAAATAATGCAGAGTAAAAAGATAACAGAAGGTAACCAACTGAGAATGATAACAACATATAATCGCAAACACAAAGAAGTCAGGAATATATTAAACAGAGACTGGTATCTAATCTATAATGATCCAGTGCTCCAGACTCTAGTGCAGAAGAGACTAGCGATAACATACAGAAAGGCAAGGTCTTTCAAGCATATGTTAGTATCCAATATGCTTCCACCAAACCAAACTGTAAGTGGGTCTAAATGGCTCAAAAGAAAACCAGGATTTGTTAAATGCACCAAGTGTAAGGCATCACAATTCACCCAGCCCATGTCAGTATCCTTCAGCATATGAGAGCCATACGTAATGCTGATAAAGCGTACCCAGTGGCACGCCACTTTGAAGTCAAACACAACAAGGATGAAACAGGGCTCAGATATTTTGTAATTGACTGTATTCCCCGAGTGTCGGAGAGGGGGACAGAGAGAAGAAACTGAGGTGCCTTGAATCCCGGTATATTTTAGAACTTAATACCAGGGCCCGGGGGGAGGGGGGGCTTAACGTGGAAGAGGATTTAGGTACACAACTTTAAAGGTCCCAAAGTGTATCAGTAACATACTAAATCAAAAGAAGAGAAGAGTAGGCAGCGATTCAGGATATTATGTATTCATACATTTTGCACTATTTTCAATGTTTTACGGTGTTTTTGTCTTACTAAAAAGAGTCAATAAAAAGGTAATGGCCACTAGGGCACTATTTAATGGGCAACTGGGAGAGGCAACTTGTATCCGAAATAGCCCACTTGGGCGGAATTACGGAAGCATTTATGGCACATTGTGGTTCACCATTCAGGCCCCCCTGTGGGAACAGCAGCGAAGCCACCAACCTTTAAATTACTGAGCCAATGCTTTCTGGGACCCACCAGAGGGTTTGAACAACATCACCAATCAATGTATGGAGCAGAGCAGTACACACCGGAGGGAAGAATCGTAACAAGCACTACATGGACCACAATGCATTGGAACTGCCACTCACCTGTGTGGTCCACCAGAGGGCGTGCAATTGTGTTAAATTGAAAGTAAATCCAGTGCTCGAACATGCTGCAAACCTCCATTATAACTCTGTGAACAAGGAGCCAGGGGAGCTCCGAAACGCGTCAGGGAAATTGATTCAAATTGACACTGGAGAGCAGACGCCAGCTTGCTTCTTAACAATAAAAGGATTTCTACAATCACAACTGCTGTGGTGTGCGTCTTCAAGCCCTTGGGCATTCCCCTTCATGGAACATTTTTTCAGCAGCCCTGCCGAGAAGACAGCACCCCCATGAACAAAGAACAAGTGGGACCACCCGGTTTGTTCACCATTCAAGCCCCCTGTGGGAACAGCAGCGAAGCCACCAACCTTTTAATTACTGAGCCAATGCTTTCTGGGACCCACCAGAGGGTTTGAACAACATCACCAATCAATGTATGGAAGAGAGCAGCACCCACCGGAGGTAAGAATTGTAACAAGCACTACATGGACCACAATGCATTGGAACTGCCACTCACCTGTGAGGCCAACCAGAGGGCTTGCAATTTTGTTAAATTGAAAGTAAATCCAGTGCTCGAACATGCTGCAAACCTCCATTGTAACTCTGTGAACAAGGAGCCAGGGGAGCTCCGAAACGCGTCAGGGAAATGGATTCAAATTGACACTGGAGAGCAGACGCCAGCTTGCTTCTTAACAATAAAAGGATTTCTACAATCACAACTGCTGTGGTGTGCATCTTCAAGCCCTTGGGCATTCCCCTTCTTGGAACATATATATATATATATATTACCTGCTGGCGGTCCCCAGTAGGTAGTTATAGTTAGGACCTAGTTTCCATAGGAAATCGGCAACATTCTATTGGGAATAACTTTGGCGCCGGTTGTTGAATCTTCGCAAATTTCTCAAAGAAAATGGCCTGCTCTGCTCCTTCCCTGAAAGTCTCGGGAAGATTCGTCAAGCGGGGGCTGAGAAAAAAGGGGGGTCCCAAAACGTGTTTTCCCCATGTTAATTTCCATAGGACGATTAGACACGGCTAAAGCCCGAACTGCTGAACGGAATTACACCAAATTTGGCAAAATGGTAGAGTCTGATTCGCAAATCGCCCTTTTGTTTAAATGGTGTAAATCCCTCCAGTAGTTGTTGAGAAAATCGAATTCGGAAACGGGTCCGCGTACGTGCGCACACAGTGCGCGCACCGTACGCGGACTTCTTTGTGCACGAGCTGCATGCTGGTTGGCGGCCACTGGCTGTCAACAGTCCAAAACAGAAATTGTTGGCAGCCATCTTGTGCCTCAGTAGACTGAGGCACAGGAAAGCAGAAAAACAAACATGTAGAACTCAAAAAGGGGGCAGGGTAGAAGCACCCTGACCCCCTTGGCCTGCTGAGGGGGTCCCAGACCCAAATATATATATATAATTGGGGGAAAATCGCGGGGTAGGCGCACTGTGCGCGTACCTCACTTAGGTACACGTACGATGCACGCACCCCGCGATTTTTCCCCCAAAAAATAAAAATGTAATGTATGCGAAAGGGGGCAATGTTCTACTTGGTTTAAAACATGTATGTATTTAATGTAAATACTAAGGGCAGACATTTGGGATAACTATGAATGTTTTGTAATACTTGTAATAATCATATATCGCGGTAGAACATCATGCGTACTCGTATTGAAAGAGCTGCGCAAGCGTATCATAAGCGTACGAAGAGCCATGTGACTTTAAAAGGAGAGATTTGATTGGTTCATAACTTTTCCTGTTGCGACTGTTAAAAGTTCCATCCCATTATAATTATTCGACTTTGACTTTCTAAGAAGAAGCATTTGTTCTGAGAATCTTATCAAACAGAAGGAAGATCACCATAATAAGAGCAATGGAGTCATCTTCCAGCAGTTCTTCAGAGGGAGATTTAATTCCTGAAGAACGTCCAAAGAAGAGGAAAGATGCTCTAATTTGGAAGTTTTTTTCAGAAGGTCAAAAAAAGGTTAATGCTCCAAAAGTAACCTGTAAGATTTGCGAAACAACTCTTTCAAGGGGTGATCCATGTAAAAAATACTCCTTTGGCACAGCAAATATGGTGCGACACGTAAAGAACTTGCACCCCAAGAACTTTGCTAGAGCTGCAAGACGGAGGTTGCACGAGAACCCACCTGCTTCTGCACTAAGCACATCAACTGCGGCAGCAGCATTTTCAGCAAGCAGTCCACACTCACATATTGATTCTGACTTTGCTAAAGTTAAAATTCTATGCATTTATTGCGATAAACTTTTGTTATGGGGAACAGTCTATGGACTTGATGAAATGCAGAATGCAGGATCATTGCTGTCCTCGACATTAGTTGTTCTTTTTTTCATTCTTTTGTTCTGCTTGGAATTTGTTGAGAAAACACAAAAAAATTACAAAACAAAAAAAACCTGTTCTTTTTAGAATTACCTTCACTGGTCAAAGAAAGAACTATATTTATATGTTAGTGTGTAAAATTTTGTCAGAATGATTGTGTAGTTCATAAAAGAATGAATGAATATCTTACTAGTGTATGGAGAATGTCAAAGTGCAGAACTATAAGGAACTGCTACAGCATAAATCTATAAGGTGTTTATCTATAGTATACTGTAGTATGTCCGAAGCACTTGAATGTATCATATGTACATAAATATGTTACAAGTCTATGTTTCAATTTGCGCTGCTGGTGAAAATGCCTGGGTGAATTTGTATGTGTTAGGGGCGGATTTACAATCCCCTTGTGCCTCTTTTACACAGCTGTTGCGTCACTTTTGTGACACAGCGGTGGTGCAAAAGATGTGCCATGGTGTGTGCTAATAACAATGTGACACATCTGGAGGGTGTATTACATTGTAAAGTGCTGTGCCAGAAGAGGCTTTCTTGTGCAGAAGGGGGTGCAGCAAGGCCTCCTAAAAGTGACTAAGTGAAATGTATAACATTTTATTCAGTGACTTTTGAGCTTATGCTGCATCAAAACCTTGCACATACTTGAAGCAGGTTTAAGGATTGATACAGCATTGTGAGCATAGGGCCCCAAGTGAATTGCTGGGGCTGTGTAATACTTGCAACCGACGTCAAGCAATAATTCATCCAAAAATTACTTTGCAATTTACTTTTGTTATTATTTTATAATAAGAATATGAAATATAATCTAAAAAATAAAATACATATAAATATTTATATTAAAAATATAAGAAATTAGTATAAAAAGAAAGACATAATAATTAATACATTTATAAATTATCATTTACAAAACCTATGTAATTCACTGAAAAAACCATTGGTTTGACACACGTTATAGTTAGGAATTAGCATTTAAAAAACCTTGCAAATTCATTGAAAAAACCATAGGTTTCACACGTTATAGTTAGCTGAACATTTCTCTCATACATAACCTTTGTAATTCCTCTGTTATAATTAGCTCAGCTAACTATAACTTGCGCACCCGCAATGCACTGCTGATGACGTCACATATTACATCACTCATGACATGGTCAGTGACATCACTCATGACATCACTGATGACATCTCAAATGGCATCCCAGATGACATCACTGATGAAATCATCCTTGTGGCACACCTCATCTTACTGTAATATAACCTTTGATACACATATTCATAGAACAACCTATTGAGTAATACCAAAATCTACATACACATCCACTCATTCACCAACAGTTCTAAATGATCACTCATACATGTACTGACTAATGATATGTACTCATACACCTATATATCCTGTTATACACCAACACTCATCTATAGAGTTACTCACACATATACTCACACATGCAAATAAACTATCAAATATCATTCATGCATCTGTGCGCTAAGTAATACTCCCCACCGAACTCATGTAGCTACTCACCAACCCATGCAGCCACTCATATACAAAGTCAGACACTGATACAGATATTTAAATATTTAAAGATTACTCGCTAGTACACCTATTCACTATGATATACCTAATAAGTCAGTTATAAAATCAATTTTACAAAAAAAACATCCATTTAGACACGTATTTACCCATTTATTCTTCCATCGACCTTTAGATATACATATATAAAAAAAATGTTTTCAGAAAGACACATTCACTGGATGTTGTCATCAGTGATGTCATCAGGGATGTCATTTGAGATGTCATCAGTGATGTCACTGACCATGTCATGAGTTATGTAATATGTGACGTCATCAGCAGTGCATTACGGGCGCTCAAGTTATAGTTAGCTGAGCTAACTATAACGGAGGAATTTCAAAGGCTTTGTATGAGAGAAATGTTCAGCTAACTATAACGTGTGAAACCTATGGTTTTTTCAATGAATTTGCAAGGTTTTTTAAATGCTAATATATTTATGCCCAGAACTTCGTTGTCCGCCCCCAAAAAAACTGGAACCAGAATAACGAAACGGACCCAATCAGGTTAGTTTCAGCGCTTATTTATTTTTTGTGCACCCTCTTGTCCGCCATGACGCGTTTCGGGCCCTGGAGCCCTTGATCACATGCATCTTCAAGCCCTTGGGCATTCCCCTTCTTGGAACATATATATATATATATATATATTACCTACTGGCAGTCGCCAATAGGTAGTTATAGTTAGGACCTAGTTTCCATAGGAAATCCCCAACATTCTATTTGGATTAACTTTGGCCCCGGTGGATGAATCTTTGCGAATTTCTCAAAGAAGATGGCTCGGTCCGCTGCTGTTCTTCCGTGAAAGTTTGGGGGGGATTCGTCAAGTGGGGTCTGAGATAAAAGGGGGGTCCCAAAATGTGTTTTCTCCATGTTATTTTCCATAGGACGTTTAGACACAGCTACAGCTCAAACGGGTGAATGCATTTATAAGAGATTTGGCAAAGCAGTAGAGTCCGGCTCGCAGATTACGCTTTTTTTGGAATGGTGTAAATCCGTTCAGTAGTTGCTGAGAAAATTAAAGTTAAAGTCAAATATATATCAATACGCGCGCACGGGTGCGCGCACTCAAGCGGCTGCGCGTGAGCGGAATTTTGTTTTGTTGCTGCGTGACGTCTGTTAACATTCGATTAGAAGGAAATCAGGAAGTGTTGACCGACATTTTGTCACTGCGAGTAAATATATTGTTTATTTCAAAGCATTGGAACATGGAAAGGGGAGAAGGTAGAGATTGTCTTGCCGCGTAGGTTTTCTCAGGGTGTGCAGTAAGGCCCTTAAACGCGAAAATATATATTTTTTATTTTAAAAAAAGTTGCGGGGTGCGCGCACCCGGTCGCGCACACCTACTTACAAGAGTGTAAAAATGGAGATAAATCAGAAGTTTGAGTGCTTAGATATAAGGTGGCTCTGAAAAGAGCCCTTGTGTTAATTGAGTTTTTTCTGCATTTATAAGTAAGTACCGATGCAGAGCCTGATGTTGCAGAGGAAGATTCTGTTTCCTTCATCCGTGAAATGAACACCATCTCTCCTATAGATGTCTTGCATGTGGTAACGCAAGTTGTTGTGGTAAATAGAACCCATGCTATAATCTCTGAGGAAAGCAGAAACAGATTTATTTACATGTCTCCTTGCTTTCTCAATTTGTGCACAATGTTGATTGGACCAATTCCATTTCTGTCTTTGGCATATATTGGAATATACCAAGGCAGTTTGAGGAAAAAGTGTCATCAATTGTCGAAAGGTGTCTTTTAGAAGCATTTCCAGACCTACCCCAGTCAATGTGCCTAGATCGTTCCCACCACAGTGCACAATTATAAGGTCTGGTTCTGGGAGATGCATAAAAGTTTTCACCAATGGTATTAATTGGTGACATCTCAAACCTCTTTGGCCAATCCACGTTATCTGCACATTTGGTAAATCAAGGTTGGAAATTCGTCTGTTTGCTGCATATTTTCCACTCCAGTGAATATAGCTGTGTCCTAAAAGCCAAACCTTCATTTTCAAGGCAGATGCACTCGTACTCCGATGGGTTCTGGAAGTGGAATGGCAGTCAGAAGCTGAAAGTCAGGATAAAAAATGGATGAGGCTTGGTGTGGTTGAAAAACAAAAAATGATTGGTTGATTCTAATACGTGAAGATTGAAGACTACGTTGCATGTTAATGTTATATAAAACTAAAAGTACTATTGGGTGTGAAAAAAATGACATGTAACAGAGCTGTGGATAGGCAGGTGTTTCTGGAGGGAAAACAGTGTTCTTAGTTTGCTGTAGAACGTTGAGATATGAACTTTTGACCTGTGCCTTCAGCCAGGTGCAGAATGAGGTGTTACCATGGAAACAGCCAGAGAAGGCAGTGGGTGATGGGTGACTTTTATGTGACATTGAAAATATTGTGAGGAGAACCAACTGAAATGTAAATTTGAATACAAAATTTTGCGGGAGGAAATATGATTGGCTGAAGAGACATATATGAGTCTGTATTGACTGGATATCTGTGCCATTGAATAGAGATATTCTGTCTAGTCTTTGCAAGCAGTGAAAAGATAGGTAGTGTGGACCTTTGTCCCCCTTTTTGTAATCTGTCATGCCTATCTTCTCCCCACTGATTGGTAATTGGTTCTACCCGGACCATTTATTAGAGGTAGCTCGCCCTGCCCCACCGGAGGGCACCCCTAATAAAGAGGACATATATATAAAATACGGATTAACCGCTGTACCTTCCTAGCAAATTAGGGCACAAAAGAAAATCGCTAAGAAAAACGAAAGGAATCGCACAAAATCAGTAGGCCACTGATAGGATCCTTTTGACCCTGCTAAAACAAGAAACACTAGGAAATAGCCCCTCCGCGAAAAATATAAAACTAGGGGGAGGAGCCACGAGGTAGCTCGGCTCCGCCGCCCTCGCTGCCTAAGCATGTCTTCCCTACCACCCACCCCGCCCAATAAACGTCAAACCCTATGCAAATGGAAGTTTGGTGATACCCACCATCGGCGTTGCCAGATTGGGCTAGATCACGCACAATTGGGCTATGTCTTTTTTTTGGTTATGCAGTAACATCTTTGTGCTCGTTGCCAGATTACAAATATACAACACTCCAACAAAGTAGTATGACTAAAACGCTTTAATAACTTATAGATATACACAACACTCCAACAAAGTAAACACGTTAAAACACTCTTTTTAAACAACTATTTACATGGCAGCCTGCTGCAACATCCATCCCAAAGCATTCACCGTCCGCTTGACACTGTCCCTGTCCCTCCTTCCTCGGAGTAGCAACATTGGGCTGCTTTGGGCTGTCTATTAGTCGGCTTTGGGCTATAAAAAAGCCTACAAAATCCATTGGCCTGTGAGGCAGCATCAGTGGCGGACCGTTGTGCGAATAGGCCGGAGGCAACACGACACGCCGAGACCCGGGTGGCACGGAGGTGGTGTCCAGCAAGTTCTTGTGCTGGTCTGGCCATCCTACAATGCTGCGCCGAAAGACGGCGTGGGGTGCCCTGGGGGGAGGTGACACGAACGGGCCTCCCCCGCCTCCCCAGGTAGAGGCTTCTCAATTGCAGTAGGGCACCCCTTAGCGTTTCACTCGCCAACCAGCTGAGAGGGTGCCCCTTATCGTTTCACTCGCCGACCAGCTAAGAGGGCGCCCCTTAGCGTTTCACTCTCCGACCAGCTGCAATGGGGCGACCCTTAGCGTTTCACTCGCCGACCAGCTGTAGCAGGACAGCCATTAGCGTCTCACCTGCCGGACGGCTGCACCAAGATTGCCGTTTACGTCCCACTCGAGTGGGCCCCCGCAGGTGGTTGGTCGGGGTACCCACTCCGGTGGCTGTGGTGGAGAACTGCTGCTGCTACAGGACTCTCAAAATGGCGGCCGGCTCTTCGGATTCGGGCCTGGTCCACTAAGATGGCTCTGGGCTACCTTGGAACTCGGAAGCTTGCCTGCTCGGGCATGGGCCCCACCCTTGAAGACGTCCTCTCAGCTTTGCAGATTCTACGGGAGTCGTTGGCCCTCGACTCCCGCGGACTTCCGGTGGGGGCAACCGCCACTATTGCTCGATCATTCCACATTGACTTGTCTTTTCCCCAGGTGGCAGCTGCCTTGCCCGCATTTGGTGCCGTGAGAGAGGCTGATTCAGAGCATCGGCAGAGGAGCACGCCTGCTGCCCCGCTCTCCAAAAGGACCACGGCATCGCTGCGAGGTGGTGGTGCCCTCATGCTGATGCCAGCTTCTGTCTGAATTACCAGGAGACACTGCAGACTACCAACTCGAATCAGTTCCGGTGGAACCTCAGCGTGACCCGGCAGGGAAGACTTTGCTTTCCCCACCTTTGAGTCACGGTTCATGCTGCCTGTTCTTACTGTCGGCGTTAATGACATTTTTGAACTGCCGAAAAGGGTTTTGGTCCGACCGCTAGTCATTGGAGACATTCGGACTATACCCTGGACCCGCCCAACCTCGCCCCAAAATCGCGCCGATGTAGGCGGGACTCACAACTCCCTATGACGTTCCGGTTACTTGGCACTGATGTTAAGAGAGATGTATGCGGTCTTATTGCACATGGCGGGCAGTGGGAGAGGGGAGGGTACTGACTGGGCATGCGAACAACCTTATTGATGCTGGTCTTTTTATTATTGATCATTTTTATTGTCGCGTTAAAGTAGTGTTGCTCATGATACTTGACGCCTCTATTGCATCATATTCTTATACTACAGTGTAATCTCTCCTTACCTTGTGCGCTTCCAGTCTGCACCGTGGCCGGCCTATACGGTTGTAGGCCCGTATTTGTATACTGACATTTTCACAATAAAGGGTTTTCGAAGGAATTATGGAATCAGCGTCATAACAATCGTCCGGGTTGGTAAGGTTTTGAATAATTTCTGTTATTCCCAAACAATAGTAGACAGATAATGCAGACCCTTTGCTTGAATTTAGGATTGATTGAAATTTGTATCCGTCACGCCTGTGTTTTTCCACAGGTGTTAGAAAATGGTTGACTGTAGCTTAAGGTATCTGCCGAATATAAGGTATGGTATTTTGTCCCATAATATACGACTAACTGAGAAACAAATACACGAAGGGGGGAGGATATGGTACACATAAAATAATGCGAAAGGGATAGTCGAGATCTGTCGTGTTATACATTCCTGCAGCTAGTCTGGTACGTGGTAAGTAGAATTTTTTCGTGTTTATGCGCGCTGATATGCTTTGAATGCTGCGCCCCCCCACTTCTTTTCTCTTCTGTAGGTTACATCGGAGTTCCGACTGAAGAATGGAGTGGACATGGACCGTACCGTGCTCCATGTAGGGAAAGACATAGACAAGTGCTGTGAGATGGTGCGTGGAGTGCAGGCCATCACTGGGAACGCGAAAAATTGTATGGTGTGACTGTGCATACGTGCCCTGATTGTTCGGTATGAATGTGTATGTATTGCATATGCCTGGGTCATTGGAGAGAACGTCTTTGTATGACTGAAATGCTGGTCTACCGATCAAGGGGATGGGAAAATAAGCCCGAATATGGTAACTCCTCGTTTGAAGAAACAACTCTCCCTCAGCCCAGAAGTTAGGGATATTGGTATGTTTTAGATTCACCCCTTCTTCTTCCATCCACATAGAAAAAAAGAGTTGTACCATTGAACGTCCGACCAATACCCCTCCACTGCCTCAGTTTGGATCACCGCCTACCCAGAGGTTGGAAAGCTCCACCGTGAGTATAAGCACGACTGGACTAACGTCCGACCGGAAAAAGAGGAGTACGTTTTTTGAAATGAGGCCTTCAACAAATCGCCCAGAAAGGGAGGGGAGTAAAAAGTCCGACCCCTCCCAAATGAATTACGGAGAATACAGAAAATACGCAGCACGCATAGAAAAAGGAAAGGAGAAGAAAGGTCCCCTTACCCAAAATAGCTCTGTGTCTTCGTCTTAGGTTTCTGCGCTTGATGTATGTACTGTCACACCCTATACGGTATTTGTGTGTACGTGAACGTTGAATTTACGTTTTCCCTCAGCTTGTGTTTTTATACGCAAAACTGACCCGTGCAGCTCTATGTTGTGTGTGCACCAAGTAGCCTATTATCGTACATGTTTGTCTTTCTCTCTCTCTCTCTCGTTTTATGTCGTACGTGTACCGAATAGCCTACTTGATGCGCATCTCTCTCTCTCTCTCTCTCTCTCTCTCTCTCTCTCTTTCTCTTTCTCTCTCTCTCTCTCTCTCTCTCTCTCTCTCTCTCTCTCTCTTCCTCACTGAAGGCTCCCTTGCCCTCTTTTGAATAGATGACGACACTGTACCTCCTCGGTATATGTATAATTGGCCTAAACACGACAGTGTTCGAACAAATTTACAAGAAGCAAAATGACCGTATTTTGCCACACTACTACCTCTCTCCCAAATCTCAGACAAATTTCAATACGTTGAAAATAAGGCAAGGTAGGAACTTTCAAATTCAGTACCGCTTTAGAAGGAGTCTCTATAGAACCTGAACAGTCAAGAAAACGGTTTTGTTTCCGAAAAAAATATTGCCAGAACTTTATTGACAAAAGTATAGGTTGCATTCACGATATAGTTCTGAATTAGCATTTTAAAAACCTATGAAATTCACTGAAAAAAACATAGGTTTTACACTGGTCATAGTTAGGAAGTAGCATTTAAAAAACCTATGAAATTCACTGAAAAAACCATAGGTTTGACACATGTTATAGTTAGCTGGACATTTCACTCATATAAATCCAATGAAATTCCCCGTTATAGTTACTTCAGCTAACTATAACTCGCGCACCCGCAATGCACTGCTGATGATGTTACATATTACATCACTCATCACATGGTTAGTGACATCACTCTTGACATCACTGATAACATCTAATATCTCACATATGCTGCCTACAACATATAGGAATAGTATGTCACTGATTCTTGCATGTATGCAATATGTAAAATCTCCTAATGTAGCATATTAACACTTAGATACTGAGACACACTTGTTAATAATAAAGAAACAATAAACTATATAGATATAATGTATCAGTGATATAGCTACTCATCAATACATTCAGCCACTAAAATAGAAACAGATAGACTGACACAGATATGTATATATTTAAATATTACTCAGTAACCCATGTACTCATTAAGATATATTTAATCACTCAGTTATAGAATCTATTTTTCACCAAAAAACAAACCGTTTATACACTTATATACTACATTTTTGTTCAACCAACTTTCAGATCTACATATATAAAATATATGTAATTTTAAAACAAACTCATTTAATAGATGATGTCATGAGTGATGTGATGTGTAACATCATCAGCAGTGCATTGCGGGCGCGCGAGTTATAGTTAGCTGAAGTAACTATAACGGGGAATTTCATTGGTTTTATATGAGTGAAATGTCCAGCTAACTATAACATGTGTCAAACTTATGGTTTTTATATATATATATATATATATATACTCACTGAAAAAAACATAGGTTTCAGGGACGTTATAGCTAGTTGGACATTTCACTCTTACAAAACCATAGAAATTCTGCTGTTATAGTTAGTTGAGCTAACCGCTGCCTCCGGCCTACACTGTGGTCAGCAGGTCTCACAATTCAGATCGAGTAGCGATTACAGATGATGAAGTCTAGTAGGCAAGAGATATTGCTCCCAGTGTGGCCCGCCCACACCACGCATCTTCACTGGCTGTGCACATGCTGAGCGCCACAACTACCACTAACTCTATGCAGCTCAAGTCAATGCCTCATGGCAGTGGACCCTTCCTCACCGCTGCCTCCAGCCTACACTGCGGTCAGCAGGGCTCACAATTCAGATCGAGTTGAGATTGCAGATGACGTAGTCCAGTAGGCAAGAGAGATTGCTCCCAGTGTGGTCTGCCTGCACCACGCATCATCGCAGGCTGTGCACACGCTGAGCACCACACCTACCACTAAGCACTAACTATATGCAGTTCAAGTCAACGCCACATGGCTGGGGGCCCTTCCTGACCGCTGCCTCTGGCCTACACTGCGGTCAGCAGGGCTTACAATTCAAGATTAGTACCGATGCAAATTGTGTAAGAGACTATAATCGGTTAAAAAAACAAATGCTCCCAATCTGTGCAGCTCAAATGAAGGACACGTGGCAGTGGCCCTTTGCTGACCGCTACCTCCAGCCTACACTGTGTTCAGCAGGACTCACAATTCAAATTCAATCTTCATTCATTAATTTCAAAGTCCAGTAGGCAACAAACTATTACGTCCCTGAAACCTCCATATTTCGACAGCGTATTCCATAAATGTTTCATCTTTTGTTCCATACACCCACACTGCGGTCAGCAGAGCTCACAATTTTAATTGAGACATGATTTATTTATTGCAGAGAGAATTGTCCTCAAACTACTACTGCCTTCGATCTACACTGCGGATAGCAGGGCTCACAATTCACATTGAGTCGCGATTGCTGATAATGCAGTCCAGTAGGAAACACACATTGCTCCCAGTGCGGCTCTCCTTCACCACCCATCATCGCTGGCTGCACACATGCTGGATGCTTTTGATGCCCCTATGACAGTGCAGCACAACTTATGGACCCTTTACAATAGAATCGTTTGTGTATTATTTCACATCTGCTGCCCCTACCTTAGTGCAGCACAAATCATTGACCTTTTATGACTGAATCTCTGTGTCTGATCCAATGATTACTGTTGTACTTGTTGCCAGCAAAAACCATTCCCGAAGGGCTGGCTTACCCTCACCCCACACGCATCCAACACTGACATCACTGGACATGTGACCATCGTAATAAAAAGGAATTGAGCGCACATGCCCGTACCCAATTCCACTATCTATCTAACTGTGTCTGTGTGTTCATTATGTATGCAAGATGCTGCCCCTGGGCCCTACTACAATACATTGTGCTGTGCACAGCGTATGCAACCATGTTGCCTCTGGCAGTGGAGAAAACCTTAATTATGTAACTTTGACTCGGTCATTGTACAAGTACGTACGTAGAGACTGGATCATTAGAGTACTGCAAGGAGACTGTATAGTGAATTTATAAGTGCTGGGAATTGTCTCAGTGATTGTATAAGTAGATATGTTGGCGCAGCCTAACCATAACTATGAGTTGGGCTCTAATTGGCTGCCCTCCATGTGCCAAATACTGAAAATTGAACTTTGCATGGCCCTGTATATAAGAGCTTTATTGCGTGATTAAAAGAAAAATCATTGCAAATACAGAATCTTTAAAATTTGTAAAAGATACATTTAAAATACATATAAAAAATGGCGACTGATTGGGACCCAATGTGGATAGGGACAGCCGATGGAGCCTGCCAGGACTTTAAGCCAACGACGAATCACTGGCTTTTCGCCCCTCGCAGAGTTTTTTTTCTGCGAGGTCCATGAACCTTACCAAGGCACAGTTTAATTTCATGTTCCTGGGGTCAAAGCAGGCCAGAACTGCTACTCTGCACGATCTAATCTTGTTTGTGTTCCAAAGGTGCTTCAAAAGGAACCGTCTTTCATTCAGCAGTTTTGGACAAAGGCATAAAATGTGCGTGATGTCTTCTTTGTGATTCCCACAAAGTCGACAAAGTTCTCGTCCATGGTCTCTTTTCCATTTTGGGAAATGGGCCAACAGATTGATGACTCCCAGTCTCAATTTTAGGAATTTTGAGTTAGTTAGTGCAGTAAAACATACGGTTAAATACTGCTGTGGAATCAACAGGGCATAGGAATGCAGAGTCACCTATGACCCTGTATTGTTACAGCTGCAACACTCTACTGAATGTGTAGTACACATTCATATCCACACAGACAGATGTGTCATGTCCACCATCTTTCATGTGTGGAACTATGGATGAATGTAGGGTCAGTGATTACCCGTACCTTCCATGTTGGCCATGTTGTGGGACTTGGTTCACAGAGTGACACATTGGCACTTGCAACCCGAGTGACGGCAGCACTGCAACAGGGACACCTGCATCAGTTGATTTCTCATACAGCCCAGGATGGAGCCATGCCCACTACTCCGGAGTCATTCTTCACAGACGCACGCAGGACTGGCATACGCCAGGCCAGCCCACTCCGCTTAAGCTTACAGGGAAGAACAACAGCGCTACATGGATTCATTGCAGTGATCTGCTGGTCACAACCTAGTTGTCAGTATGCCACACCACTCCCATCCAGCACAGGTGCTACAGGACACAGGACACGTGACCATTCCAATAAAAAAGACCGGGTGCACGTACTCTACGCCATTTCAGGCTAGCTCACACCGCATGCACTGTGGCCCGCATAGGCACACCGGCACGGGACAGGGACTTTCGGTCCACTGAGGTATGGGTACCGTAACTGTTGGGTGGGTTTGCAGCATGCGGTGATGCCCCGTCCTGGTGGTCTGGACAGCTCAGGTTTTGTGTGCCCTGCTGGAACCCAGTGTAGGCCTGAGCCATGAGACAGTGCAGGCCTATCTTCTTCCCACTGATTGGTAATTGGTTCTACCCGGACCATTTATTAGAGGTAACTCGCTTGGCCCCACCGGAGGGCACCCCTAATAAAGAGGACATATATATAAAATACGGATTAACCGCTGTACCTTCCTAGCAAATTAGGGCACAAAAGAAAATCGCTAAGAAAAACGAAAGGAATCGAACAAAATCAGTAGGCCACTGATAGGATCCTTTCGACCCTGCTAAGACAAGAAACACTAGGAAATAGCCCCTCCGCAAAAAATATGAAACTAGGGGGAGGAGCCACGAGGTAGCTCGGCTCCGCCGCCCTCGCTGCCTAAGCATGTCTGCCCTACCACCCACCCCGCCCAATAAACGTCAAACCCTATGCAAATGGAAGTCTGGTGATACCCACCATCGGCGTCGCCAGATTGGGCTAGATCACGCACAATTGGGCTATGTCTTTTTTTTGGGTATGCAGTAACATCTTTGTGCTCGTTGCCAGATTACAAATATACAACACTCCAACAAAGTAGTATGATTAAAATGCTTTAATAACTTATAGATATACACAACACTCCAACAAAGTAAACACGTTAAAACACTCTTTTTAAACAACTATTTACATGGCAGCCTGCTGCAACATCCATCCCAAAGCATTCACCGTCCACTTGACACGGTCCCTGTCCCTCCTTCCTCGGAGTAGCAACATTGGGCTGCTTTGGGCTGTCTTTTAGTCGGCTTTGGGCTATAAAAAAGCCTACAAAATCCATCGGCCTGTGAGGCAGCATCAGTGGCGGACCGTTGTGCGAATAGGCCGGAGGCAACACGACGCGCCGAGATCCGGGCGGCACCGAGGTGGTGTCCAGCAAGTTCTTGTGCTGGTCTGGCCATCCTACAATGCTGCGCCGAAAGACGGCGTGGGGTGCCCTGGGGGGAGGCGGCGCGAACGGGCGTCCCCCCCCTCCCCAGGTGGAGGCTTCTCAATTGCAGTAGGGCACCCCTTAGCGTTTCACTCGCCGACCAGCTGAGAGGGCACCCCTTAGCGTTTCACTCTCCGACCAGCTGCAGTGGGGCGACTCTTAGGGTTTCACTCGCCGACCAGCTGTAGCAGGACAGCCATTAGCGTCTCACCTGCCGGACGGCTGCACCAAGATTGCCGTTTACGTCCCACTCGAGTGGGCCCCCGCAGTTGGTTGGTCGGGGGACCAACTCCGGTGGCTGTGGTGGAGAACTGCTGCTGCTACAGGACTCTCAAAATGGCGGCCGGCTCTTCGGATTCGGGCCTGGTCCACTAAGATGGCTCTGATCTACCTTGGAACTCGGAAGCTTGACTGCTTGGGCATGGGCTCCACCCTTGAAGACGTCCTCTCAGCTTTGCAGATTCTACGGGAGTCGTTGGCCCTCGACTCCCGCAGACTTCCGGTGGGGGCAACCGCGACTATTGCTCGATCATTCTACATTGACTTGTCTTTTCCCCGGGCGGCAGCCGCCTTGCACCCATTTGGTGCCGTGAGAGCGGCTGATTCAGAGCATCGGCAGAGGTGCACGCTTGCTGCCCCACTCTCCAAAAGGACCACGGCATCGCTGCGAGGTGGTGGTGCCCTCATGCTGACGCCAGCTTCTGTCTGAATTACCAGGAGACACTGCAAACTACCAACTCGAATCAGTTCCGGTGGAACCTCAGCGTGACCCAGGTAGGGAAGACTTTGCTTTCCCCACCTTTGAGTCATGGTTCACGCTTCCTGTTCTTACTGTCGGCGTTAATGACATTTTTGAACTGCCGAAAAGGGTTCTGGTCCGACCGCTAGTCATTGGAGACATTCGGACTATACCCTGAACCCGCCCAACCTCGCCCCAAAATGGTGCCGATGTAGGCGGGACTCACAACGCCCTATGACGTTCCGGTTACTTGGCACTGATGTTAAGAGAGATGTATGCGGTCTTATTGCACATGGCGGGCAGTGGGGGAGGGGAGGGTACTGACTGGGCATGCGAACAACCTTATTGATGCTGGTCTTTTTATTATTGATAATTTTTATTGTCGCGTTAAAGTAGTGTTGCTCATGATACTCGACGCCTCTATTGCATCATATTCTTATACTTTAGTGTAATCTCTCCTTACATTGTACGCTTCCAGTCTGCACCGTGGCCGGCCTATACGGTTGTAGGCCCGTATTTGTATACTGACATTTTCACAATAAAGGGTTTTCGAAGGAATTATGGAATCAGCGTCATAACAATCGTCTGGGTTGGTAAGGTTTTGAATAATGGCTGTTATTCCCAAACAATAGAAGACAGATAATGCAGACCCTTTGCTTGAATTTTGGATTGATTGAAATTTGTATCCGTCACGCCTGTGTTTTTCCACAGGTGTTAGAAAATGGTTGACTGTAGCTTAAGGTATCTGCCGAATATAAGGTATGGTATTTTGTCCCATAATATACGACTAACTGAGAAACAAATGCACGAAGGGGGGAGGATATGGTACACAGAAAATAATGCGAAAGGGATAGTCGAGATCTGTCGTGTTATACGTTCCTGCAGCTAGTCTGGTACGTGGTAAGTAGAATTTTTTCGTGTTTATATGCGCTGATATGCTTTGAATGCTGCGCCCCCCCCTTCTTTTCTCTTCTGTAGGTTACATCGGAGTTCCGACTGAAGAATGGAGTGGACATGGACCGTACCGTGTTCCATGTAGGGAAAGACATAGACAAGTGCTGTGAGATGGTGCGTGGAGTGAAGGCCATCACTGGGAACGCGAAAAATTGTATGGTGTGACTTTGCGTACGTGCCCTGATTTTTCGGTATGAATGTGTATGTATTGCATATGCCTGCGTCATTGGAGAGAACGTCTTTGTATGACTGAAATGCTGGTCTACCGATCAAGGGGATGGGAAAATAAGCCCGAATATGGTAACTCCTCGTTTGAAGAAACAACTCTCCCTCAGCCCAGAAGTTAGGGATATTGGTATGTTTTAGATTCACCCCTTCTTCTTCCATCCACATAGACAATAAGAGTTGTACCATTGAACATCCGACCGATAACCCTCCTCTGCCTCAGTTTGGATCACCACCTACCCAGAGGTTGGAAAGCTCCACCGTGAGTATAAGCACGACTGAACTAACGTCCGACCGGAAAAAGAGGAGTACGTTTTTTGAAATGAGGCCTTCAACAAATCGCCCAGAAAGGGAGGGGAGTAAAAAGTCCGACCCCTCCCAAATGAATTACGGAGAATACAGAAAATACGCAGCACGCATAGAAAAAGGAAAGGAGAAGAAAGGCCCCCTTACCCAAAATAGCTCTGTGTCTTCGACTTAGGTTTCTGCGCTTGATGTATGTACTGTCACACCCTATCCGGTATTTGTGTGTACGTGAACGTTGAATTTACGTTTTCTCTCAGCTTGTGTTTTTATACGTTAAACTGACCCGTGCTGCTCTATGTTGTGTGTACACCAAGTAGCCTTTTATCGTACATGTTTGTGTTTCTCTCTCTCTCTCTCATTTTATGTCGTACGTGTTCCGAATAGCCTACTTGATGCGCATCTCTCTCTCTCTCTCTCTCTCTCTCTCTTTCTCTCTCTCTCTCTCTCTCTCTCTCTCTCTCTCTCTCTCTCTCTCTCTTCCTCATTGAAGGCTCCCTTGCCCTCTTTTGAATAGATGACGACACTGTACCTCCTCGGTATATGTATAATTGGCCTAAACACGACAGTGTTCGAACAAATTGACAAGAAGCAAAACGACCGTATTTTGCCACACTACTACCTCTCTCCCAAATCTCAGACAAATTTCAATACGTTGAAAATAAGGCAAGGTAGGAACTTTCAAATTCAGTACCGCTTTAGAAGGAGTCTCTATAAAACCTGAACAATCAAGAAAACGGATTTGTTTCCGAAAAAACATATTGCCAGAACTTTATTGACAAAAGTATAGGTTGCATTCACGATATAGTTCTGAATTAGCATTTTAAAAACCTATGAAATTCACTGAAAAAAACATAGGTTTTACACAGGTTATAGTTAGGAAGTAGCATTTAAAAAACCTATGAAATTCACTGAAAAAACCATAGGTTTGACACATGTTATAGTTAGCTGGACATTTCACTCATATAAAACCAATGAAATTCCCTGTTATAGTTACTTCAGCTAACTATACCTCGCGCACCCGCAATGCACTGCTGATGATGTTACATATTACATCACTCATCACATGGTTAGTGACATCACTCTTGACATCACTGATAACATCTAATATCTCACATATGCTGCCTACAACTTATAGGAATAGAATGTCACTGATTCTTGCATGTATGCAATGTGTAAAATCTCATAATGTAGCATATTAACACTTAGATACTGAGACACTCTTGGTAATAATAAAGAAACAATAAACTATATAGATATAATGTATCAGTGATATAGCTACTTATCAATACATTCAGCCACTAAAATAGAGACTGACACAGATATGCATATATTTAAATATTACTCAGTAACCCATGTACTCATTAAGATATATTTAATCACTCAGTTATAGAATCTATTTTTCACCAAAAAACTAACTGTTTATACACTTATATACTACATTTTTGTTCAACCAACTTTCAGATCTACATATATAAAATATATGGAATTTTAAAACAAACTCATTTAATAGATGATGTCATGAGTGATGTGATGTGTAACATCATCAGCAGTGCAGTGCGGGCGCGCAAGTTATAGTTAGCTGAAGTAACTATAACGGGGAATTTCATTGGTTTTATATGAGTGAAATGTCCAGCTAACTATAACATGTGTCAAACCTATGGTTTTTTCAGTGAATATATATATATATATATATATATATATATATATATATATATATTCACTGAAAAAACCATAGGTTTCACACCAGTTATAGTTAGGAATTAGCATTTAAAAAACCTATTAAATTCACTGACAAAACCATAGATTTCACACCATTTATAGTTAGCTGGAAATTTTACTGACATAAAACCATTGAAATTCCCACGTTATAGTTAGTTGGACTCACTATAACTTGCGCGCCTGTAATGCACTGCTGATGACGTCACATATTACATCACTCATGACATGGTCAGTGACATCACTCATGACATCACTGATGACACCATCCAGTGAATGTGTGTCTTTCTGAAAAATAAATTTGTTTTATATATGTATTTGTAAAGGTCGATGGAAGAATAAATGTTTAAATAAGTGTGTAAATGGATTTTTTTTTTTTTTAAATTGGTTGGGTAACTGGCTTATTACGTGTATCTTAGTGAATACATATATTAGCGAGTATTGTTTAAATATTTAAATGTTTGTATCAGTGTTTCTCTTTGTGTATAAGTGGCTGCAGGGGTTGGTGACTGACTCACTGTTTGTATGTGTTTTGAAGACAGCATATGTGCAGGACTGTATGGGTGGATGAGTGTGTATATGTGTGTGTTAGTGAGTGAATGACTGTCTCACTAGTGTCTTCATTAGTAACGACATATGTTTTAATCTAGTATATGTGAGTATTGATGTATATAAGTGAGTATAGTATATATAGTGAGAGATTGTAGGAGTTCCTGTTTAAATAAGTATGTGTTTCTATAAGTGATTGTTTAAGAGAGTAAGTATGGGTAAGTTTCCTTAGAAGTAAGGTGGTAGTGTGTGTATAAATGTATATGCAAATAAATGGATGTTCAATAGTTTATTTGCATGTGTGAGTATGTGTGTGAGTAACTTTTGGATGACTGCTGATGTGTAACAGGATGTATAGGTGTATCACTACATATGATGAGTGAGTATATATATGAGTGACTATATAGAACTGTTGGTGAATGAGTGGATGTGTATATAGATGGTGGAATTACTGAATTGGTTGTTGTTACTGGTTTGGGTATCTCCATTTTTTTGAAAATGTTTGTTTCTATTTTTGAATATGTGTTTCAAGCGTTACATTACACTGAAATTAGGTCTGTCACTCTGTCACAAGGATGGTGTCATCAGTGATGTCATGAGTGATGTCACTGACCATGTCATGAGTGATGTAATATGTGACGTCATCAGCAGTGCATTACAGGCGCGCAAGTTATAGTGAGTCCAACTAACTATAACGTGGGAATTTCAATGGTTTTATGTCAGTAAAATTTCCAGCTAACTATAAATGGTGTGAAATCTATGGTTTTGTCAGTGAATTTAATAGGTTTTTTAAATGCTAATTCCTAACTATAACTGGTGTGAAACCTATGGTTTTTTCAGTGAATTTCAAAGGTTTTTTAAATGCTAATTCCTAACTATAACTGGTGTGAAACCTATGGTTTTTTCAGTGAATTTCAAAGGTTTTTTTAATGCTAATTCCTAACTATATAAGACCTGAAAGCCCACCAGGAATCTCCAGTATGCGCCAGGGGACTGCATTGCAGAGAGGTGTAATGAAGCCACAACCCTTTTTACACCTCTCTGCAACGCAGCCCCCGTGCATGTTTGAAGAGGGGGAACTAATTCCCCTTGCATACTGGGGGCCCCTGGAGGCCAATTAGCCCACCTGGAACCTCCAGTATGCGCCAGGGGCTGCATTGCAGAGGTGTAATGAGACTATGCCCCTTGTTACACCTCTCTGCAACGCAGCCCACTGCCGCGTTTGCAGAGGGGGAACTAATTCCCCTTGCATACTGGGGGTCCCTGGGGTCAACTGGTCCACCAGGAGCCTCCAGTATGCGCGAGGGAGCTGCATTGCAGAGAAGTGTAATGAGGCCACACCCTTGTTACACCTCTCTGCAATGCAGGCCACTGGCGCGTTTGTAGAGGGGGGACTAATTCCCCTTGCATACTGGGGGTCCCTGGATCATATCTGCCCAAACACCGATATTCCGAACGATTGTAAATTACTTTTCTTGAGAAACATTTGGATTTGGATTATCATGTCCTATACTTTGGAATTTTTGAAAGACTGACTTTGAGGATGCTATAAATTACTCAAGTCTGCCCGAATTGTGTGGGTAAAATTGATACCTAGTCACTTTGAATAAGAATATACTTATGTCTCGTCTAACATTTGGAAGAAATATCTAGTTATATGACAACTGGATACCGACATAACTTGAAGGAAATAAGAACGCCCTGAAGAAGTTCTGTTGTACAGAACGAAACCTTTCGGCTGGCTGTGGTACATAAACTTAAGGAAAATAAAAGCATTTGAATATACACCAAGATTCAGCGCTTCAATAAGGACTCTAAGTGATATGATTTGATTGGACTCATTGTGAAAGTGGTGCTGTGCCAAACTTTGGAATATTCTCCACTACTCTCTACTACTTACTCTCTCCTACTCCACTACTCTCAAATACTCACTGTCTACTACTCATTCTCTACTACTCTACTACTCTCTACTACTCTCTCTCTACTACTCACTCCCTACTACTCGCTACTCACTACTCCCTACTACTCACTATCTACTACTCTCTACTACTCACTCTCTACTACTCTCTCTCTACTACTCACTCTTTACTACTCACTACTACTCTCTACTACTCACTCTCTACTTCTCACTCTCTACTACTGTCTACTACTCACTCTCTACTACTCTCTCTCTACTAGTCTCTACTACTCACTCTACTACTCACTCTCTACTACTCACTACTATTCTCTCTGCTACTCATTCTCTACTACTCTCTACTACTCACTCTCTACTACTCACTCTCTACTACTCACTCTTTACTACTCTCTACTACTCACTTTCTACTGCTCTCTACTACTCACTCTACTACTTACTCTCTACTACTGTCTACTACTCACTCTCTACTACTCACTCTCTACTACTCTCTACTACTCACTCTACTATTCACTCTACTACTCTCTACTACTCACTCTCTGCTACTCTCTCTACTGCTCTCTACTACTCTCTACTACTCACTCTCTACTCTCTATTACTCACTCTCTACTCTCTACCTCTCTACCTCTCTCTTCTTCTCTCTCTACTAATCTCTACCTCTCTACCGCTACCTCTCTACCTCTCTACCTCTACACCTCTACCTCTCTACCTCTCTCTACACGCACACATATACACATATATGCATATATATATATGCATATGCATTTATATATATATGTATGTGTATGTATAAAAAAAAACAACAAAACATTTTTTTTTTAAACAGCTACTTTTAAAACTGTCATTCTTTTTCCCCATGGTATGCTCCCCGGTACGCTTACCGGTGCGCGTACCGGTGCGCGTACCGGGCGCTCACCCCGCGAAAATCAAAAATTTTTTTTATTTTTTTTTTGCTCCGCGGGGCCCTTTTATGGCCCCCACATCAAACCTAGGGGGTCAAGGGGGGTCTACTCTGCCCCCTTATGGTCATTTCCCTCTTTGTTTTGGCCACCTCTCGTGTCTCGATCCTACCGAGACACAAGATGGCGGCCGCTCCGGACTGTTTAGAATGTTTACAGACATCCCAGAGCCAATCAGCTTTCTGCACGCAAGTCGCGGTAAGCGCCCGGTGCGCGTACCGGTGCGCGTACCGGAGCGCGGCTATAGATATATATATTTTTTTGAACCTTAATTACTCAAAATCCACTGGAGCACATATCTTGAGACATAGCAAAGGCACATCGGGCTACCAGTCCCTACAATTTTGCCAAGTTTGGTGGAAATCCATTCAGCCGTTCGGGCTAAAAGTGAAATCGACCGCCCTATGGAAATTAACATGGGGAAAACGCGTTTTGGGACCCCCCTTTTATCTCGGCCCCCGCTTGCCGAATCCCCCCCAAACTTTCAGGGAAGGACCGGAACGCCGCGAGGCCATTTTGAGGAAATTTTCAGGCAGATTCGTCAACCGGCGCCAAAGTTATTCCAAATAGAATTTTCAGATTTAACATTGAAAAAAATCCTAACTATAACTACCTACTGGCGACCGCCAGTAGGTAATATATATATATATATATATATATATATATATATATATATATATATATATATATATATATATATGTATATATATATACATATATATATATATATATATAAATATATATATATATATATATATATACTCACTGAAAAAAACATAGGTTTCAGGGACGTTATAGCTAGTTGGACATTTCACTCTTACAAAACCATAGAAATTCTGGTGTTATAGTTAGTTGAGCTAACTGCTGCCTCCGGCCTACACTGTGGTCAGCAGGTCTCACAATTCAGATCGAGTAGCGATTACAGATGATGAAGTCTAGTAGGCAAGAGAGATTGCTCCCAGTGTGGCCCGCCCACACCACTCATCTTCACTGGCTGTGCACATGCTGAGCGCCACAACTACCACTAACTCTATGCAGCTCAAGTCAACGCCACATGGCAGTGGACCCTTCCTCACCGCTGCCTCCAGCCTACACTGCGGTCAGCAGGGCTCACAATTCAGATCGAGTTGCGATTGCAGATGACGTAGTCCAGTAGGCAAGAGAGATTGCTCCCAGTGTGGTCTGCCTGCACCACGCATCATCGCAGGCTGTGCACACGCTGAGCACCACACCTATCACTAAGCAATAACTATATGCAGTTCAAGTCAATGCCACATGGCTGGGGGCCCTTCCTGACCGCTGCCTCCGGCCTACACTGCGGTCAGCAGGGCTTACAATTCAAGATTAGTACCGATGCAAATTGTGTAAGAGACTATATTCGGTTAAAAAAACAAATGCTCCCAATCTGTGCAGCTCAAATAAACGACACGTGGCAGTGGCCCTTTGCTGACCGCTACCTCCAGCCTACACTGTGTTCAGCAGGACTCACAATTCAAATTCAATCTTCATTCAATAATTTCAAAGTCCAGTAGGCAACAAACTCTAACGTCCCTGAAACCTCCATATTTCGACAGCGTATTCCATAAATGTTTCATCTTTTGTTCCATACACCCACACTGCGGTCAGCAGAGCTCACAATTTTAATTGAGACATGATTTATTTATTGCAGAGAGAATTGTCCTCAAACTGGTCAAGATGTCTGTGCCAACTACTGCCTTCGATCTACACTGCGGATAGCATGGCTCACAATTCACATTGAGTCGCGATTGCTGATAATGCAGTCCAGTAGGAAACACACATTGCTCCCAGTGTGGCTCTCCTTCACCACCCATCATCGCTGGCTGCACACATGCTGGATGCTTTTGATGCCCCTAGGACAGTGCAGCACAACTTATGGACCCTTTACAATAGAATCCTTTGTGTATTATTTCACATCTGCTGCCCCTACCTTAGTGCAGCACAAATCATTGACCTTTTATGACTGAATCTCTGTGTCTGATCCAATGATTACTGTTATACTTGTTGCCAGCAAAAACCATTCCCGAAGGGCTGGCTTACCCTCACCCCACACGCATCCAACACTGACATCACTGGACATGTGACCATCGTAATAAAAAGGAATTGAGCGCACATGCCCGTACCCAGTTCCACTATCTATCTAACTGTGTCTGTGTGTTCATTATGTATGCAAGATGCTGCCCCTGGGCCCTACTACAATACATTGTGCTGTGGACAGTGTATGCAACCATGTTGCCTCTGGCAGTGGAGAAAACGTTAGTTATCTAACTTTGACTCGGTCATTGTACAAGTACGTACGTAGAGACTGGATCATTAGAGTACTGCAAGGAGACTGTATAGTGAATTTATAAGTGCTGGGAATTGTCTGAGTGATTATATAAGTAGATATGTTGGCGCAGCCTAACCACAACTATGAGTTGGGCTCTAATTGGCTGCCCTCCATGTGCCAAATACTGAAAATTGAACTTTGCATGGCCCTGTATTGTTACAGCTGCAACACTCTACTGAATGTGTAATACACATTCATATCCACACAGATGTGTCATGTCCATCATCTTTCATGTGTGGAACTATGGATGAATGTAGGGTCAGTGATTACCCGTACCTTCCATGTTGGCCATGTTGTGGGACTTGGTTCACAGAGTGACACATTGGCACTTGCAACCCGAGTGACGGCTGCACTGCAACAGGGACACCTGCATCAGTTGATTTCTCATACAGCCCAGGATGGAGCCGTGCCCACTACTCCGGAGTCATTCTTCACAGACTCACGCAGGACTGGCATACGCCAGGCCAGCCCACTCCGCTTAAGCTTACAGGGAAGAACAACAGAGCTACATGGATTCATTGCAGTGATCTGCTTGTCACAACCTAGTTGTCAGTATGCCACACCACTCCCATCCAGCACAGGTGCCACAGGACACGTGACCATTCCAATAACCGGGTGCACGTGCTCTACGCCATTTCAGGCTAGCTCACACCGCATGCACTGTGGCCGGAATAGGCACACCGGCACGGGACGGGGACTTTCGGTCCACTGAGGTATGGGTACCGTAACTGTTGGGTGGGTTTGCAGCATGCGGTGCTGCCCCGTCCTGGTGGTCTGGACAGCTCAGGTTTTGTGTGCCCTGCTGGAACCCAGTGTAGGCCTGAGCCATGAGACAGTGCAGGCCTACGCCATGTGGTGTCATCTACCTGGTCACAGAGTTTGTGGCACCGCAAGGGCTGAGCGGGTGTGCAGCCTGCAATGAAAAGCTGGGTGCACTGGTATTTCCTCTGCCATTGCAAAATCAAGAACCAGCACCAAATGTGAGACCTGTTGGCCTGCAGAGCGGGGCTGCATTATATGCAGGGTGCCCTGTCCGTGGGACCCGAGCTTGGTAGGCCCTCTTTTCTACATGCAGGTTGCAAAAGGTGAGCAGAGAGGCTTGTTTGCGCAGCGGAGGGCAGTCACCTCTGGGCAGTGGGAGTGGATGGGCTACAGCAGCCCGGGTGCGCAGCAACAGGCAGACACCTCCGGACAGTGGAAGTGGATGGGGTGTACCAGCCTAGATGCACAAAGGCCGGACAGTAATTTAGGCGTGCACAGTTGTATGTACTCTACCATTACTGATTCCATACTACGTTTCAGTTAAGTAAGCTTGAGGGCCACTCTGCCCCGGCACATGGTTGGAGATACACCGGGGGTGGAAAAGTGAGCTGTGAGGGTTTTGTCCACAGTGTGGGCAATCACTGCCCCTCTCCATCTCTTCCTTTCTCTCTCTCACCCTCTTTCTCTCTCTTCCTCTCTCTCACTCTGTCTCTTCCTCTCTCTCACACAGTTTCTCTCTTTCCCTCTCTCTTCCTCTCTCTCTCACTCTTTCTCTCTCTCTTACTCTCTCTCACTCTTCCTCTGTTTCTCTCTTCCTCTTTCTCACACTGTTTTTCTCTTTCTCTCTCTCTTCCTCTCTCTCACTGTGTCTCTCTCTCTTCCTCTCTGTCACTCTCTCTCTATTTCTCACTGTCTTCCTTTTACTCTTTCTTTCTTTCTTTCTCTCTCTCTTCCTCTCTCTCACTCTTTCTGTCTCTTTCTCACTCTCCCCTTTGATGGATGCATGACGCACAAGCTTATCTTGCTTTTTGTCTAGCAGGCTGTGATTGACAGATTGACAACCCCCCCGAAACTGAACTCCCGCCACGTGGTGATTACTTCAGTTCCACTGAGTTAGTGACACGAGAGCTGAGCATGTGTGCAGCCTTCGATGATGCGTGGCCTTGATTAGGGGTGGGCGTAGTTCGCAAAGTAGCGCTACACGTAACAACGCAAAGTGCACTTCGCTCTACGCGACCTACGCGTAGCACTTCGCGAACTGCGTAGTAGCATGTTCACACTGTGCAAAATGTCATTTTCAATATTTGCACAGTGCGGACAAGCATCCGGCACTGTGCAATCATTGAAAATGGCATCTTGCACAGTTTGAGCTGTAATTTTCTGCCGCTCTAGTAGATTTTTACTCGAGCTGCAGCTTTCTCAACGCGGACTAGTAGTTTCTAATGGCAAGCGATCGCGAGCATGCGCGACCACTCGCAATGAAAAACCAGACCTACCCGCATTGAGAATCTCACTGGGAGGTTTATTTTCTATGCTCGCGATCACGAACAAGGAAAAAGTCTTGCAAAGATGTCATTTTGCTTGCTCGCGGTCGCCAACTTGACGTTAAGGACTGCGAGCAAGCAAAAATGACTGCTGCACTACGCTACACTACGCGTTTTCGCACTGTGCTAGGTGCAGTTCGCGTAGTGCGAAGTTGCCCAAACTTCGCAAACTACGCGAGCGTAGCGTAGTGCTTTGCCCAGGGTTAGCCTTGATGCACGATCCTGGCAATCAAGACCCAGTCTGAATTGTGAGCTCAGCTTGACTGCGTGTATGCAACAGCTGAGGAGGTTGCTTCGGCACGTGGTGGACCCTCTTAAACACGCCAGTGGCGGAAGGTGAGCAGAGAGGCTTGTTTCTGCAGCAGCGGTCAGTCACTATTGGGCTGTGGGAGTGGATAGTGTGCAGCAGCCTTGGTCCACAAGAGCGGGCAGACTCCTCCGTACAGAAGGAGTGGATGGGGTACAGCAGCCTGGGTGCGCAGGAACGGGCAGTCACCTCCGGGCAGTGGGAGTGTTTAGCGTACAGCAGCCGGGGTGCGCAGAGGGGGGCAGACACTTCTGGGCAGCAGGAGTCGGGGTGCAGCAGCCTGGGTGCGCAGGGGCGGAACAGAGAATTAGGCGTGTGCAGTTATTTGTACTCTGCCATTACTGATTCTATACTATGTTTCAGTTGACTAAGCTTGAGGGCTGTACTATGTCCTGGCATGTGGTTGGAGACAATGGCAGAAAGTTGAGCTGTGAGGATTTTCTCTAGGGGTGGGTGGAAGTCACGTAAGGGACTATCGCGGAGAGGCACTCCTGCCTCTCTGTGATATTTCCATCACGCCAGCCTGTAGGAAGGTGGATATCTGACTATGGTTACCCCCAAACTTTTTGCCTGGTGTTTAGCTGGTTTTTGACATAGTTGGCCTGGGATCCTGCTATTCAGGGCCCCAGGCTGATTGCTCTCTCCTTAAAATGGACTCCATGTACCTTAGGTACATACACAATTGGATTTGGTTCACCTTATAGGCCCCTGTAACAATGTACCATAGGTACCCAGGGCATAGGTGTAGCCAAGGCATACCAGGGGCTGCAGCATGTATTGTGCCACCCCTGGCCTGGCCTCCATATTTGACACAACTGGCTGATCACTCAGCTGGGGCAAGTTGGTGTAATCACCTCTTACTTAGATATAGTATACCTATATCTAACCTATCTGGACACATAGTAACCTATAAGCCACTCCTACGGAAGGCCTCAGCAATCCTGGAGGCAAAGTGCGTGGTTTTATGTGAGATGGTGCTCTGGCACGAGCTGAGCCTGTCTGCAGCTGTCGCGAATAACTCCCTTAGCTGTTCCAGGATATTGTCATACCATATACTCTTAAGTGCATTATAATCCTCGCGGTTATTTGCTAACTTTGGTTTGGCTTTATCAAAACATGTCGAGTAAGGTGTCATACGAATTGGGATACTACCCCCTCACCAATTCTGGTGACGGGGTAGCATTCCACCCTTCTAGAGGGACACGACATGTACATAACCTGAACCTCGGTTAAACTTAATCTCGAGCCTTAGCAGCACAAAAGGGATGCTGCCACCACAGACACAAGTCTGACCTCCTGCTGCTGGGAGTCCTTCCAGCGAGGGAGGCTTGGACAAAGGGTTTCCTGCCTTAGAAGGTGCGAGCACCACCCCAGACAGGATTTTGTGTATTGGGTAAGACAGGGCTGAATAGAATGAGACATGCCTGGGGCACACAAGGTGTCCCCGTGCATAAGCAGTCCAAACTGGTGCTGGGGCTTTCCAGCCCCAGTCCTGGCGCGGAGCTGGACAAAGGAAAGGGGGTGTAACCACCCCCCTTCCTGGTCCCACCCAGAGGAGGGACCTAGCAGGTGATCCGGCCCCCAGATTTGGAATAAGAGTAGGAGCTGTGTCCCAAGACTTCAGATCATCCTGAACTCAACTTGAAACTCAGAAGAAGACTGGACTTCGACATTCTGCTGCACAGAAGACTGAAGATCATCTCCCTTGTGGCCAAAGAGTGACGACCCTGTGAATACAGGCACCATCCAGCAACTCGACATCTGCTTTGCCGCCGCCTCCTGCCGGAGCCCGAGCCCAGAACCCAACGAGACCCAGACTCCCAGACATCTCAGAGCCCGATCCACAGTCCCTGCAAAGAAGAGACCCGTGGATGCACCGAGATACGTTGGATCGGACATCTTGAAAGACCCCCGAGGAGCTGACTGCGCAGCACCCGAGGCACCCTCGATGCTGTGCTTTGGGGTTTGAGAAGCCCGAGCACCGAGCAGTATTTGCACTGAAGATCAGCCCCCCAGCATCTCCACGATCTGCGTGGGGCCCTTTTGCACTTTGCCACTCAACGCGCCATCCCGGCCATTTGCCACGTGGCTAGTAGCCATCTTGGCAACAAAACCTATAAACAACACCACTGGTCTGGCTGCTCCAGACTGGCCCTCGCTCCCCTGAAAAGGAGCACCCACTCTGACCTTGTTGGTCCGTGTGAGAAGCTTGCATCGATTCCTGCGTGGCTTGCATTAGCCAAAGCCTGTTTGCCCCAATCAAGAAGTCGACACCGCCATCAGCTAGAGCCTTTGTGGGACAGCTTGTGACCAATGCCTGGACGTCCTCGACCTCTTCGTGTCCACGTGGCTGCAGAGACAATCTTCACCTCTTTGCCTGTTTGCACCCGACATCGCCTGGTTCCATCCTGGTTCCACGGTAGTCAATGGCTAGTGACTTTGAACATTGTCCCCTCTGCTTTCAGGTCTTCACCTCTTTAGATCCACCCTTGGATCCACCGGAACTCTCCTCGACGACCCGCCTGCTGCATCTTCATCTTCAGGCACCATCGACCTGCGTGACGAAACCCGACACTGCTTTGCACCTGTGCACCCGCTTCCTGTGGGTGAGGTAACGCTCCTGCACTGGTACACACTCCTAGAGTATATGTCTAAAGTTTCGTCCTTCGAGGTCAGTCGGAACGTTCCTTAAACAGTAACTTTATAACTTTTACGCACCATTGACATTGCATTGGTGCATGCGTGTGCTTTAAGCGCTGCACCCGAGTCCAGCAGGCCTTTCCCGACTTCTTCACTGTTAGTCCCGAACAGCTCCAGCGAAACCCCAGGCCCTAGGCCTACTTCCTTTCCGATAGGTGGTTTTTATACCACTATTTTAGTATATGGTTTAGGTGTTCCCTAGGGCTCATCCATATTGTGCAACTTTTATATATTTAAACTGTGTTTTGTTTTAACGCATTTGCTTCTGTGCTCATAAAGAGTATAGGGGATAATTGCAGTAAATAAATATATATATTTTCAATATATATCTGTGTGGTGTCCTTTCATTTGGTATTCAAGGGGATTGTGTTTGGTAAAACAGCTTGCTTCACATGCCTTTACAGAGTTTAGCCTAAGACTGCTTTGTCCACGCTACTAGGATAGCTAGGATAGCTGGTCAATAAGGTTGACTTACAACCAATCATCATATGGAATGGTACAAGGTGATCACTAGAACTAGTGAGCATCATATACCAGGCCAACTTCTCACAGAGCCCACCCCCCGCCTCCTGCCTGCCTCCCGCCCGCCGTATTAAATTATATATAAAAGCCTAATATTAAACTTATATTAAACTTACCTTACTGCAGCCGCATCCTTGCCCCATCGCAGCTTCATCTGGGAAAGTGCGCATGCACGTGAGCCTGCGCATGGGCAGTCCTCGCAAGTTTGCCATCACTGGCTCTAGGAGGGGGCCACATGGCCCCCCTCCCAACATGAGTGAAGCCCCCGGGGAGGGGGGGGGCCCTTGGGCCCCCACTATTATTTTTTAAGACATGCCCCCAGAACCTAGCCCACCCCGGGACCTCATTAAATAAAACGCGCAACCCCACGCTTAATTGTTTTTCAAAAAGTGTCGGAGGAATTCGTGACCCTAGTGTGAATTGCACCGACATTTTAGAAAAAGATATGCTTTTTTTGGCCCTGTGGGTCCTTCTGGGACCGCCTGAGCAGGCCTAGGGGGTCAGGATGTTTCTAACCTGCTCCCTTCTCTTGTTTAATATCTTTGTTTCTCTGTTTTCTGCCGAGTTACAAGATCGCTGCCAACACTTCCTGGTTTGGAGTGTTGACAGTCAATTAGAATGAAGCTCGTGGTCGGAGGCGTCACGACTCCAACGCAGCCATAGATATCGATATTTTTATTTTTTGGTTTTCACAGCAACTACTGAACGGATGTGCACCATTTTACAAAAGGTCGCTTTCTGGGACAATAATTATATTTTTGCCAAATTTGGGGTAATTCCATTTAATAGTTTTGCCTATAGCCTTGCCCAAAGTTTCCTATGGGAAATTGATTTTTTGACTCTTAGTTTTTTCAATTTCTCAGCAACTACTGAACGGATTTACACCATTTAACAAAAAGGTCGCTTTCTGAACCAAGCCCTACCTTTTTGCCAAATATAGGGTAATTCCGTTCTGCAGTTCGGGCTGTAGCCCGTCACAAAATTTCATATGGAAATTAAAATGGGTAAAACGCGCTTTGGGACCCCCCTTTTCTATCAGCCCCCACTTGATAAATCACCCCAAAACTCTTAGTATAGGAGCTGACCTGGATAGAATTTTTTGAGGGGGAATTTTGCGAAGATTCGCCAAACGATGCTATAGGTATTAGCAAATAAAAAATTGCTGCTCCTATGGAAACTAGGTTCTAACTATAACTACCTACTGGCAACCACCGTAATACATATATATATATATATATATATATATATATATATATATATATATATATATATATATATATATATATATATATATATATATATATATATATATATATATATATATATATAACCTACTGGCGGTCGCCAGTAGGTAGTTATAGTTAGGACCTAGTTTCCATAGGAAATCCTCAACATTCTATTTGGAATAACTTTGGCCCTGGTTGAAGAATCTTAGCGAATTTCTCAAAGAAGATGGCTCGGTCCGCTGCGCTCCTTCCCTAAAAGTTTGGGGGGGATTGGTCGAGTGGGGGCTGAGATAAAAGGGGGGTCCCAAAACATGTTTTCTCCATGTTATTTTCCATAGGACCTTTAGACTCGGCTACAGGTCGAACGGGTGAATGGATTTATAAGAAATTTGGCAAAACTGTACAGTCCAGCTCGCAGATTACGCTTTTTTTGGAATGGTGTAAATCTGTTCAGTAGTTGCTGAGGAAATTAAAGTTAAAGTCAATTATATATCTATACGCGCGCACACGTGCGCGCACCCAAACGGCTGCGCGCGCGAGCGGAATTTTGCTGCGTGACGTCTGTTAACGTTCGATTCGAAGGAAATCAGGAAGTGTTGACCGCCATTTCGTCATTGCGAGTAAATATATTGTTCATTTCAAAGCGATGGAATATGGAAAGGGGAGAAGGTAGAGATTGTTTTGCTGCGTAGGTTTTCTCAGGGTGTGCAGTAAGGCCCTTAAAGGCGAAAATATATATCTATTTTTTTTTTAAAGTTGCGTGGTGCGCGCACTCGGTCGCGCACACCTTTTTACTAGAGTGTGAAAATGGAGATAAATCAGTAGTTTGAGTGCTTAGATATAAGGTGGCTCTGAAAAGAGCCCTTGTGTTAATTGAGTGTTTTCTGCATTTATAAGTAAGTACCGATGCAGAGCCTGATGTTGCAGAGGAAGATTCTGTTTCCCTCATTCGTGAAATGAACACCGTCTCTCCTATAGACGTCTTGCATGTGGTATCGCAAGTTGTTGTGGTAAATAGAACCCATGCTATAATCTCTGAGGAACGCAGAAACAGATTTATTTACATGTCTCCTTGCTTTCTCAAATTGTGCACAATGTTGATTGGACCAATTCCATTTCTGTCTTTGGCATATATTGGAATATACCAAGGCAGATCGAGGAAAAAGTGTCATCAATTGTCGAAAGGTGTCTTTTAGAAGCATTTCCAGACCTACCCCAGTGATTGTGCCTAGATCGTTCCCACCACAGTGCACAATTATAAGGTCTGGTTCTGGGAGATGCATAAAAGTTTTCACCAATGGAATCAATTTGTGACATTTCAATCCTCTTTTGGAAATCCATGTTATGTGTACATTTGGTAAGCTGAGGTTGCAAATTCGTCTGCTTACTGCATATTTTTCACTCCAGTGAATATAACTGTGTCCTATTAGCCAGAACTTCATTTTCAAGGGATTTGTAGTCGTCCTCCGATCGGTTCTGGAAGTGGAATGGTAGTTAGAAGTTGAAATTCTAAATAAAGAAAAAGGAAGAGGCTGGGTGTGGTTTAAAAAATAAAAATGATTGGTTGATTGTAAAAAGTGGAGATTGAACAGTACGTTGCATGTTAATGTTTATGTTAAATGAAAAGTACTATTGGGTGTGAAAAAAAAAGACATGTAACAGAGCTGTGGATTGGCAGGTGTTTCTGGAGGGAAAACAGTGTTGTTACTTTGCTGTAGAACGTTGAGATATGAACTTTTGACCTGTGCCTTCAGCCAGGTGCAGAATGAGGTGTTACCATGGAAACAGCCAGAGATGGCAGTGGGTGATGGGTGACTTTTATGTGACATTGAAAATATTGTGAGGGAGAACCAACTGAAATGTAAATGCTTACGTTACGCGCTCCGCATTGCTTCCGGGAAGCTGCGCTTCGCGCCTCGCGCACCGGAGCACTTCCGGGTGCGTTAACGCGGCGCGTCACATGACGGATTACGCAACAACGCGATACGTCGTTGGGGCTCCACCGGAACTGATCGAATTGGTAGTCTACAGTGTTTCTGGATGTTTCAGACTAAAGCTGGCATCAGCATGAGAGCACCCCGTGGCTACGTCGTGGCCATTCCGCGAGCAATCATGGCAGTCGCTCCCCACCGGAAGTCTGCAGGAGTCGGGGGCCTCGGTGACTCTTGTAGAATCTTCAAGGCTGAGGGGACGCTTTTGGGAATGGGGCTCATGCCCTAGCAGTCAAGCGTCCGAGTTCCAGGGTTGCCCAGAGCCATCCTTGCAGGCCAGGCCCAAGTCTGTGGAGCCGACCGCCATTTCCTGAGCTCCGTGGCAGCCGCCTGTCGCTGTATCGGAAGAGTGGGTGCAATTCAGCCGGATGGCGGGTGAGACGGTGTAATAGCAAGAGCAGGCGTAATTCAGCTGGCCGAGCGAGGCACTGTGCCGCAGGAGCAGGCGGAACTCAGCTGGCCGAGTGAAGCACTGAGGTGTAGCTAAGAAACCTCCACCTGGTGAGGTGGGAGAGGCTCGTTCGCGCTGCCTCTCCCTTCCAGTGCACCCCACGCCGTCTCCTGGCGCAGGTATATGTGATGGTCGGACCAGGGCACCGCAGGACGTGTCTTCAGGTCAAACGGATTGTGGGACAAGGTCCAGAATGGAAGAGGCATCAAAAGGCAAGAAGTTCCGCCTGACCCCGGGAGCCGGCCGCCTATGTCGGGGGGATCTCAGGCCATACCAGGGGAACAAGACTTGGGGAGGGGGCAGGAGCCAAGCGCCCCCTCCGAGTCCGCGTTTCTTGGACCCTGAAGTATGGCACTCAACATTCAGAACTTATGACATTTGTGCAAGGCAGGGACATCGAAGCCTCTCAGGGACCAAGTATATACAGCGTCCTTCCTACAGAAGGTGGTGGGGGTGGCGGCATTAGCAAGGCATCCCCCCACACAACTTGTCGGACCCTGAAGTATGGCTCTCAACATCCAGAACTTATGACATTTGTGCAAGGCGGGGACATCGAAGCCTCTCAGGGACCAAGCATATCCAGAGTCCTTCCTACAGAAGGTGGTGGGGGTGGCGGCATTAGCAAGGCATCCCCCCACACAACTTGTCGGACATGACCTCTGGATGTACTGGGTGTTCAATTTCAGAATTGAAACTACTAAGAAGCAATTAGAAGTGTTGTTTTCATGTTGCAGTAGGCTGCCATGTAAATAGTTATTTAATAAAACGTTTTATCCTGTTACTTTGCTGGTGTGTTGTATATATTTATAATATTTGCATAGTGTTTGTCGTTATTTTGGGCGGGGTGGGCGGCGGAGCCGAGCTGTCTTGCAGCTATCATGGCGTCGAGCTCGGTTCCTCTCTCTAGTTTCATGTTTTTTCTAACGATTTATATGTTATAGTTTGCTAGCACGATACAGCGGATAGTCCGCATTTTATATATATGTCCTTTTTATTAGGGGGGTCCTCCGGTGGAGTCGGACGATCTACCTCTAATAAACGGTCCGGGTTGAACCAACTACCAACAAACGGGGCAGAGATAGGCATGATGGGTTACAAAGGGGACAAAAGTGTGCACTACCTATCCTTCACTATCTGCAAAAACTAAACAGAGTATTGCGACTTTATGCTTATTTGTGAACAGAGAATGACCCAAAGAGAACCAATTTCGAACAATCATAGGCTATTGGTAGTGGGCAGAGAGGCCATGACACAGAAAATGGCTGTTACTTACGTGCATGATGGGGCCTAAAAGGGACTAGATGGCGTGGCTACTGTTTCGCGACTTTCACTTTACTTTTAACAATGGCTGTGGTGAACATAAATGAACGCCGCTTATGTATACCTAATTTTAGTCATTTTCCACAAAAAAGCTTTTGATATTTGCTATTAAAAAACCAAAGAAAATCACTGAAAAAACCATAGGTTATAGACCATGTATAGTTAAATATCTGAAGTCCATCTCTGCGCTCGATGGGGATACAGGTCGTCGATCAGAAGATGTGCTGGCCACCTCTAATGGTAATAGCGTGGCCAGGGCTCTTGTCGTTGCCTCTGCAAATTGCAGAGGGTGCACTTGTTTGACATGACGCACCATGGTATGTATGGAAAAGGAATATTTTTTTGCTGGATTTCTTCTTGAGAGAACCAAGTCACATATCGTGCAGGTTACTTTTGGTGCATTCACTTTCTTTTGATCTTCAGGATAAGTGAAAAATTGCCAGATGAAAGATTTATTTTTTCTTATTAAAGGTAGTCGATCATTTTGGTCAGATTCGGAAGATGAATGAGATACGGTAGCCATTTCACCAAAGTCTTCCGAAAGATGTAGGACGTTGTTCTCTCTTGAGAGTAGAAAAGATAGTGAGGGAAGTGGGTGGAGTGCTGCGTGTAAATTCCAGAATTGAAACTATTAAGAACCAATTGAAAGTGTTGTTTTCATGTTGCAGTAGGCTGCCATGTAAATAGTTATTTAATAAAACGTTTTACCCTGTTAATTTGCTGGTGTGTTGTGTATCTTTATAATATTTGTCGTTATTTTGGGTGGGGTGGGCGGCGGAGCCGAGCTGTCTTGCAGCCATCATGGCGTCGAGCTCGGTTCCTCTCACTAGTTTCATATTTCTCATGAGGGGTTGTTCCTAATTTTTCTATTTTAGCGAGGTCAAAAAAAGATCTCATCAGTGGCCTACTGATTTTGCTCGATTCCTTTTGTTTTTTCTAACGATTTATATGTTATAGTTTGCTAGCACGATACAGCGGCTAGTCCGCATTTTATATATATGTCCTTTTTATTAGGGGTGTCCTCCGGTGGAGTCGGACGATCTACCTCTAATAAACGGTCCGGGTTGAACCAACTACCATCCTGATTTTGTATATCTTCTGAGCTGGATTTAAGCACACAATTGTTAAAGTATGAAACGTTTTATATTTCTAAAAAAAATACTAAGGTGTGTACATCCGGTAACGCACGAAAGTTTAAAAAGACATTCGGCTCCATTTACTGAAAAGTTTCATAAGAATAAAAAAAGAAGTCTAGGTACAGTCTCTTTGACGTACTATAAGTTCTTTGAGGGGTGTATGAAGAAATTCAATAAGTTCAAATCACAAGGTTTTTACGAAATATATAGGCTGGTGCGCGCACTCGGTCGCGCACGAAAGCCTGGAAATGCGATATCCATTTTATTGACAACTGTTGCCGAGAGTGCGCACACCGGGTCGCGCACGAAAGTTTAGTAAGGCTATTTTTATTTACAGACAAATTTTAATGTGTTTAAAAAAAGGCAAGGTACAGACTTTCGAATTCTGTATTGCTTTACAAGGAGTGTCTATGCAACTTGAACAGTGAAGAAAACGGCTTGTTTTCGAAAAAAATATTGCCAGAACTTTATTGCCAAAAGTATAGGTTGCATACACGACATTTTTCTGAATTAGCATTTTAAAAACCAATGAAATTCACAGAAAAAACCATAGGTTTTACACACGTTATAGTTAGGAAGTAGCATTTAAAAAACCTATGAAATTCACTGAAAAAACCATAGGTTTGACACATGTTATAGTTAGCTGGAAATTTTACTGACATAAAACCAATGAAATTCCACGTTATAGTTAGTTGGACTCACTATAACTTGCGCGTGCAATGCACTGCTGATGATGTCACATATTACATCACTCATGACATGGTCAGTGACATCACTCATGACATCACTGATGACACCATCCAGTGAATATGTGTCTTTCTGAAAAATAAATATTAGTGAGTAATGTTTAAATATTTAAATATATATATTAGTGTTTCACTTTGTGTATAAGTGGCTACATGTGTTGGTAAGTAGCTACATGCGTATGTATATGGGTTATTAGATGTTTCTCTTAGTATCAGTATGAGTGTCTATATGGTTTGGTGGGGGTATTACTTAGCACATAGATGCATGAGTGTCTGACTCTCTGTTTGTATGTGTTTTGAAGACAGCATATGTGCAGGAGTGTATGGGTGGATGAGTGTGTATATGTGTTTGTTAGTGAGTGAATGACTGTCTCACTAGTGTCTTTATCAGTAACGACATATGTTTTAATCTAGTATATGTGAATATTGATGTATATAAGTGAGTATATGTGAGAGTAAGAGATTGAAAGAGTTCCTGTTTAAATAAGTATGTGTTTCTATAAGTGATTGTTTAAGAGAATAAATATGTGTAATTTTCAATAGAAGTAAGGTGGAAGTGTGTGTATAACTCTATATTCAAATAAATGGATGTTCAATAGTTTATTTGCACGTGTGAGTATGTGTGTGAGTAACTTTTCGATGATTGTCGGTGTGTAACAGGATGTATAGGTGTATCACTTCATATGATGAGTGAGTATATGTATGAGTGGATGTGTATATAGATGGTGGAATTACTGAATTACTTGTTGTAACTGATATGGGTATCTGCATTTTTTTTTAAATTTCAGTTTCTATTTTTGAATATTTGTTTCAAGGGTTACATTACAGTGAAAGGAGGTCTGTCACTATGTCACAAGGATGGTGTCATCAGTGATGTCATGAGTGATGTCACTGACCATGTCATGAGTGATGTAATATGTGACGTCATCAGCAGTGCATTGCACGCGCAAGTTATAGTGAGTCCAACTAACTATAACGTGGAATTTCATTGGTTTTATGTCAGTAAAATTTCCAGCTAACTATAACATGTGTCAAACCTATGGTTTTTTCAGTGAATTTCATAGGTTTTTTAAATGCTACTTCCTAACTATAACGTGTGTAAAACCTATGGTTTTTTCTGTGAATATATATATATATATATATATTTTTTTTTTTAATTGATATCAAGTACAGGTAAATAAAAACAAATAACTTGGTTTTTAGCACAACATTCTTCTAATCTTAGAATGCTAACTTGTTTATTAATGTGTACATATGAATTTTTGTCATGCAGCCAGATTTGCAATCATATTTTTTTTAACTTTGCACATTGCACTAAGCACTTTGGTTAATAGCATTTTTGTAATTAGCACGTTTAAAGATGCCCGCTATGGATTTTACATTGAATGATGCATAACTCCTTCTTTTATGTTCAGTGTTAACACGTGATGTATTGTCATTTTAAATAATTTTGTGATATACAAAGAAACTGATATTGAGGAAGCCGTAAGGCGAAACGCATCTATCAAGGTGGGGTCTGCACAATAAAGCATTTAGCTTAAAATCTATCTGTATCTGCTCTCAGTCTGTTATGGCTGAGATACCCGCCACCCCCTCTCAACACAATCCCCAACGGAGGGAAACCGGAAACAGTTCTTGAAGTTTTTGGAAGAGGGAGGGAGTGACCCTCCCCGGCCGTATTTATTAAAACAAAAAACAGTTTCATATTAATGTACAATTTCATTACCACATTGCGATGTTTGGCTAACCTTAACAGATTCTCTAATACAGAGGTTCTCCTAGCCGAACTAACAACCTACAAAACATTTTCTTGAAATATTGAAATTGTACATCCTAACGTTTAAGGGCCAACGGCAAGGTCGTAACCGGTGTCAAGATCCCTAACCAGAAATACCCCCCCCCCCACTTGGGAGGGGCGACAGCACTGAGGCGTACCTCAAGTGCAACTACCAATTTCCCTTGACTTGACGGGGGCCCCAATAAACTCGACGCCACTTAAAGGTCGTTCGAGGACTCGTGTGAGTATCTAGAAGGTAGCGTAGACCTCCCCCCAAACCCCACACAACTTACCACATCTGCCGTCGCAGACGTCACTGGCCCCGGGAAATTCCCCAGGAGGGGGCTGTAACCCCTCCTACACAGGAAGGGGCCTTGACCGCCTTTCCTTTCCTTCCGGCGGCCTCTCCTTAGACAGGACCGCCTCCCCGTTGAGGGGCCAAAGGCCACCTCTCCCGAGCGCTCCCATCCGTGTTGGGTGACGCCCACTCATAGGGATCTTCCAATTACTGCTCACCGATCATGACCTTACCGCCCGACCAAAAATAAATACGACAATGCTAACTAAACCAACAATACATTGGCCACTACGACCAAAATAAGCATGCTTATAAATGGAGACTAAAAACGGAATATCTTTAATCACAAAACATACATAAAATCGACCAACTTTATTACACACTCAATATCAACACGAATAATACCACAACCTGTAAACGAAACAGAATTATCGATCCATTTTATTACAAACAACTGGCTGTCTTCAGGGGCTGGTGGGTGGGTCAAAATTGGCTCTTCGTTCCGTCTCGAGCTCACGTGCAGCGAGGAGGTGCAGCTTCAGAGCACAGGAACAAGAGGATGTCTTCTGGTCTTGCGTCCCTTTTTATCCGTCTTCAGGGCGGGCGTAAACCCGCCCCTGCCTGCCCCGAGGGCGTGGCCAGCCGCGTCAGTGTCTAGGCCAGCCCACTCTAGGGCGGGAAAGGGCGCGCCCCGGCTACGCCGCTTCGGGCATACCAGCCGAGACGCGCCTCCCGCCCAAAATGGCTTCCCGGGGGGATCGAGGTACTCTGCCATACGTTCGGGGGGACCGAGTGGTCGCCCCTTTCCATATGGCTGAGATACCCGCCACCCCCTCTCAACACAATCCCCAAAGGAGGGAAACCGGAAACAGTTCTTGAAGTTTTTGGAAGAGGGAGGGAGTGACCCTCCCCGGCCGTATTTATTAAAACAAAAAACAGTTTCATAATAATATACAATTTCATTACCACATTGCGATGTTTGGCTAACCTTAACAGATTCTCTAATACAGAGGTTCTCCTAGCCGAACTAACAACCTACAAAACATTTTCTTGAAATATTGAAATTGTACATCCTAACGTTTAAGGGCCAACGGCAAGGTCGTAACCGGTGTCAAGATCCCTAACCAGAAATACCCCCCCCCACTTGGGAGGGGCGACAGCACTGAGGCGTACCTCAAGTGCAACTACCAATTTCCCTTGACTTGACGGGGGCCCCAATAAACTCGACGCCACTTAAAGGTCGTTCGAGGACTCGTGTGAGTATCTAGAAGGTAGCGTAGACCTCCCCCCAAACCCCACACAACTTACCACATCTGCCGTCGCAGACGTCACTGGCCCCGGGAAATTCCCCAGGAGGGGGCTGTAACCCCTCCTACACAGGAAGGGGCCTTGACCGCCTTTCCTTTCCTTCCGGCGGCCTCTCCTTAGACAGGACCGCCTCCCCGTTGAGGGGCCAAAGGCCACCTCTCCCGAGCGCTCCCATCCGTGTTGGGTGACGCCCACTCATAGGGATCTTCCAATTACTGCTCACCGATCATGACCTTACCGCCACAGGTCCGGATAGTTGACCGGCTATCCGGACCCCCCACAAAGCTCCTACCTAAAGGTCATGCTTTAACGTTTTTAACCATGCAAAGAAGTCTCCTATGAGTAACTCATTCCCCACCCGAGACAAATGCACACCATCCCCCGAATACATACTGTCATCATTAATACAGCCATGCGAAATAGAATGCAATGTCCCGGAACGGAACAACCTACTCACTTTGTTATTAAGCTTTCTAACAGACTGATTCAAAGCAGGAATAGAAATAGCCCCCCGCCACACCTTTCGTGGGATCATATGGGACCACGCAATTGTGCACCCCGGAACTCTCCTCGCCAACCAACTTACAGTGGAAAGCATTGCCTCCAGGAGAAGTCGTCTACCGGTGGTGACCAAATCATTGCCCCCTAAATGCACTATGACTATAGACGGCGGTGACCTCGTCCGCCCTAACAAATCCTCAAAATATGCTTGAAACTGGTCAATACAGAGACCGCCTCTTCCGTAGAAGGACACCCTGTACCCGTATTCCCCAGCTACGTGAATCATGTCACCTGCTTTGAATACGTCCGCGGCACGCCTCACGTATGAGTGGCCCACGACCCACACCTCCTTTTTCACAGCCGGTGATGTCTGACCGCTGGCCCGGTGTTGGGTCGACTGCATAGTCCGCCCCGCCTCGTAGGCTTGCGCAACTGAAAACCAAACAAAAACAAGAGGCGTGAGTACGTCATTACAGCTTTACAACATGTGCAACCGCACATACCTCTTATAACAATTGGAGGACCAACGCCCCACTCGTTTCACTTGTTCAACATTAAGACCCCTGGCTGTAGCTTCCGTAGCAGCCCCTATCCGAAAGGAATGGGTCCCAAACTCGCCCGGGTTCAAGCCCGCAGCGGCAATTGACATCGCAAGCACCCGCTGAAACTGAAATTTCGTCAGTGGGGTGGCGTCCGCGTGTCTCAACAAGGTCCCCCCCCATAATGCCACCCTTCGTGCTAGGTAATCTTCTAAACACTTTACCGGACACATGGAGGACCCGGGAATCCTGCGTATGATTATGCAGTCACCCATCCCGTCTTGATCGGTCTTGGACCTGACAAAGGAGACCGTCATTGCCTCTCCTCTGATCTGAACGTGTTCTTGGCACAAACCCCCTGCCACATCCTGTTTGTTCCTTGCCACCAGTTCGCTTACTCGCATCGCCCCGTGAAATGCTAGCGTAAAAGCGGCTCGGAACAACACCGCCTCAAACTGAGATGAGCATGTGGCAGGGAGTGTAGCCAACAACTGGGCCAACCTATCCAAACCTATCGGGCGCCTCTCATCTACTCTGCGACCCTCAAGGCGTTGCCACCCACGCAGCGCTTTCTGTACAACGAAAGACGCTGTCGGGTCCTGGATACTCTGAGCCCTGGCAACAAAGGAAATAGCAGCACGATGCCTCTGGGCCGTAGCCACAGATTTCCCAGCCCTACGTAAGGACATCAGAAAATTCACTACCCATTCCTCGTGGCCCCAAAGCCTCTCTCTATCAGTACCCAAAAAGGCTACATAGGACCTAAACGCCCCTTCATATGCTTTCCTCGTCCGTGGTGCTAGACTCTCTCCCACGAGGTGACGAAGTTCGGGGCACCGAGAGACCAGAGAGCTTCGGGGAAGGGTGCCGGCTCTGGGTCCGCTGAGGGAAGGAAACCCGAGAAAGCCTGCATATGAAAACGAGACAGTGCATCAGCCGCCTGATTCATTACCCCTGGGACATGTTTCGCTCTGAACAGCACATTCAGTTGCATACACAGTAAAACAATTTCTTTGAGCAGTCTTAAATTCAGTTTACATCGTGCTGCCTGACTATTGATGCACTCGACCACGGTCATATTGTCAGACCAAAATATCACAGAGTGATCTTTGAACCCTTCTGGCCAGGTTCTCAGGGCCACCAAAATGGGAAAAAGTTCCAGGAAAGCAATATTACTTGTCAGACCATTGTCATGCCACCATGTCGGCCACCTTTGTGCCGACCATTTTGTGCCGAAGATGGCACCAAAACCTATGCTACCTGCTGAATCTGTCCATAGCCCCAGCTCTTCAGAGGATACGGCTGGTTTGTTCCAGATGACTCGACCATTAAAGTCCGCCAGAAATGCTAACCAAATACGCACGTCCTGGCGGACCTCAGCCGATAGTCTCGTGCGATGATGGCCCTCCTTTAGGCCGACCATAGCTTGGGCAATTGAACGAGAAAAGGGGCGGGCCATCGGTATAACTCTCAGGGCAAAATTCAACTGTCCCACCAACTGCTGTAATTGATGCAGCGTAACTTTAGATCCATTTAGACACACTTGCAGGGCTGCCCTGAACTTCCACACTTTGTCAGTTGGCAAACGAAAACAACCTTCTCTGGAGTCTAACTCGATCCCCAGAAACTCGAGGCAAGTCGCAGGACCCACCGTCTTACCTGGTGCCAATGGCACACCAAACTGCTTCATTAATACACAAAATTCGGCCAAGGCCCGGCCACATTCGAGATCCCCGGCTGCCCCAAGGAACAGAAAATCATCAAGGTAATGCATTACATGTTGGAAACCCGTCTTCTTTGTGAAGACCCATTGTAGAAAACTACTGAATTTCTCGAAATAGGCACAAGATATAGAGCACCCCATCGGCATACACTTATCCATGTAATAATAACCCTGAAACATAAAACCTAGGAGACGCTGATCGTCCGGGTATACCGGGAGCAACCGGAACGCTGACTCGATATCTGACTTCGCCATCAGCGCCCCGGGCCCCAGGCGATTCAAAATGGCTACGGCCTCATCGAAGGATGCGTACCGCACCGAACACACTTCTGGGTCTATTGCATCGTTTACAGAAAGACCACGTGGAGCTGACAAATTATGAATCAGTCGAAACACACCCGGGTCCTTCTTGGGGACCACCCCTAAAGGAGAACACACAAAATTCTGTACCGGGGGTACACTAAATGGGCCGGCGACCCGACCTCGAGTAACCTCTTTCCGGATCTTTTCCTGAACCACGGTCGTATGCCGCAGGACGGAAAGTTGATTTTTACACTTCTCCACGCCCTGAAAGTCCCCTACCGGGATGCGGAAACCATACGAAAATCCGTTCCGCAGCACCCCAGCAGAAGTACGATCCGGGTATTCACTGAGCCAGGGAATCATCGCCAAGGTATCAATCGGGGTAGGTAAAGGCGCCCCTCGGACTACGTTAGACCTGTTTGGCGCCTCCTCTCCCCCCGTTATCACCCGTTTTGGCTCTGCACGTGGACTCAGGATGGGACGACCCGCACCCACTACATTCATGTTTAAATTTACACGACCCCTGGGGCCTGGTACATTTACCTTTGTTGAAATTGAAGCAGAACCCCCTTTTTCCTGTATTGCCGGCAGGTCTCGAGTAATCGTCGGTACTCGTACCTGACCGAAAGGGCGTCCCCCCATAATGGCGGGAGGATTCGCCAACATTACTTCCTACCAATGGCATTTTCAACATACCTGTCTCCTTCATTTTATCCCATGTCAAAGAATCATAACAATCCCAGGTTAAGCTTTTATTATGCTCTTTTGCCTTTCTAAAAAGATTATCGTAGCAGAACCAATGGTTACCCTGGTATGATGTCGAGTACCCCATGATTCTTGACTGATAGGTCGGCAACTCGGAAAGCAACTCGGGCCTACGTTCCCCCAAGATTGACGTAAAAATTCCCCATGCATTGCCCCAATTGCCGATAGTCTCATTTACTTTAAAGGCGGCCATTTTTGCGCGCCAAACACTCGGATGCATAAGATCTTTCCGACCCTTAACATGCTCCACCTCATAATGATCAACAAGCAACGAGAAGATGTTCACGTATTCCCCCGCCCAAATCTTCTCCTTAATTGCCAAAGGCACATGTTGACCCAACCTTTCTCTACGAGAGGGTGCTGACTCATCCCTCGCAATCGGCAATGGCCGCTTACCTGCACCGGACGCTGCATCTGCGGTCGCAATCGTCCCTTGTGGCTTGTCAACTACTGCAGCCGGCGCGGACGCCTTGGCTGCATCCCGTTTCTCGCGCAATTGCTTCATCAGCGCCTGGGCCTCGGCAGCCGTGGCGCCCTCACTACTGTCGCCCAACCACGCTGCAAGTTGTGCTGCCAGCTCGGGCGGCATATCCTCTTTGGACACCGGGGTGACCACCACAGGAATCGGATTCCCCTCTACTGGTACTGGGGTTGGCGCTTCGAGCGGGGTACAGGGAACCGGGGCGTCTCCCCCAGCTGGTCCCCTCCTTGGCCTCTTGGCTCTTCCTCCCGGAGCTGCTCCAGCCGACGGATGCTCCGGCCCCCCTTCCCCGTCTCTCTCCGCTACCCGCTTCTTCAGCTCGGTCATCTCCTTCATGAGGACCCGAACCATCTGTTCGGTCGTCATTCTCTTCCCGCCTTTCTTGGGCATTTCTCCGACAGAGTATCTGTAAGACAAAAGAAAGATTACAACGCTCAAAATTGGCTCTTCGTTCCGTCTCGAGCTCACGTGCAGCGAGGAGGTGCAGCTTCAGAGCACAGGAACAAGAGGATGTCTTCTGGTCTTGCGTCCCTTTTTATCCGTCTTCAGGGCGGGCGTAAACCCGCCCCTGCCTGCCCCGAGGGCGTGGCCAGCCGCGTCAGTGTCTAGGCCAGCCCACTCTAGGGCGGGAAAGGGCGCGCCCCGGCTACGCCGCTTCGGGCATACCAGCCGAGACGCGCCTCCCGCCCAAAATGGCTTCCCGGGGGGATCGAGGTACTCTGCCATACGTTCGGGGGGACCGAGTGGTCGCCCCTTTCCAATCTGCTCTCAGTTTTGGGCTGCAAATGTGTTTGCCTGATTTGTGTAATACATATATATATATTCACTGAAAAAACCATAGGTTTGACACCAGTTATAGTTAGCTGGAAATTTTACTGACATAAAACCATTGAAATTCCCACGTTATAGTTAGTTGGACTCACTATAACTTAATAGGTTTTTTAAATGCTAATTCCTAACTATAAATGGTGTGAAACTTATGTTTTTTTCTGTATATTTCATAGGTTTTGTAAATGCTAATTCCTAACTATATATAGTGCCTCAAACCTATGTTTTTCAGTGAATTTCAAAGGTTTTTTAATAGCAAATTTCTATTGCTATCAAATAAAATATTTTTTATAATGAATCCTATATAATATATTTATGTAATACTAATTCTTTATGTATATTCTTCATTTGTTTATTTATTTTTTTGCCCTGGAGCGCACCGGAAAGCGCAGTCTTGTGGCGCCCCCCGGTGCGCGTACCGGTGAGCGTCCCGTTTGCGCTATTGCCACAAACGAAAACATCATCGTGACGTATCGCGTAGCTGTGTCCGCATGATACACACGGTGTAAGCGCACCCGGAAGCACCCGAGCGCATACGATATATGCGCGAAATATAGTTAGTACAACTAACTATATAGGAGCAATTCCAATGGTTTTGTATGAGTGAAATGTCCAGCTAACTATAACACCCCTAAAACGTATAGTTTTTTGAGTGAATTTGAAAGGTTTTTAAAATGCTAATTCCTAACTATATAAGGCCTGAAACCTATTGTTTTTTCAGTGAATTTCAAAGGTTTTTTAAATGCCAATTCCTAACTATATAAGGCCTGAAACCTATGTTTTTTTCAGTGAATTTCAAAGGTTTTTTTAATGCTAATTCCTAACTCTATCATCTACAGACCCTCGGGACCACGCACACAATTCAACGAAAACATCCCGGACTTCATCAGCCCACACGCCCTCCCCTCCGCCGACTACATCCTCCTAGGGGACCTCAACTTCCACCTGGAGAACAACAAGGACCGCAACACCGCCGCCCTACTGGACAACCTCGCCAACCTCGGACTCAAGCAACTGGTCAACACCCCCACCCACTACGCCGGCCACACGCTTGACCCCGTCTTCTCATCCAGCAAGCACATCACCTTCAGCCACTCTACCGGACTCCACTGGACCGACCACAGCTGCTTCCACTTCAGCTTCAGAAGAACCACAACCCACCACCACCCACAACAGGTTCCTCACAGAAGCTGGAGCAAGATCACCGCCGACCAGCTCACCACCTCCCTCAGCCAGAACCCACCCACCAGCACAACGGACCCCAACGAAGCAGCCCTCAACTTCACCCAGTGGCTGACCGCCTGCGCTGATGAACTTGCACCACTGAAGAACCCTCCCAGCAGACCCAGAAGCAAGAAGGCCTCCTGGTTCACCGACGAACTCAAGGTCTCCAAGAAGACCTGCCGCACCCTCGAGAAAGCCTGGCTCCTCGACCAGACCACTTACAACATGACCGCCCTCAAACATGCCACCCGCAAGCACCACCAGCTCATCCGCACCACCAAGAAGGAACGACTGGACAACAACGCCCACGACAGCAAGGAACTCTTCACCATCATCAAGGAGTTCTCCAACCCCAGCACCGGCAACAACGAGATCACTCACTCACAAGATCTCTGCGACTCTCTCACCTCGTTCTTCCACAGCAAGATTGCCGACATCCACAACAGTTTCAGCGCACCACCCACACACCCAACCGTCGAACCAACGCCCCCCACCGCCACCCTCCGCACCTGGACCACGGTGACCACCGAAGACAGAGCCCGCACGATGAACACCATCCACTCCGGATCTCCGACTGACCCCTGCCGCCACCACGTCTTCAACACGGCCAACTCCACCATCGCACCCCAACTCCGAGACGTCATCAACACCTACTTCGACACCCCCACCTTCCCGGAGAGTTGGAAGCATGCCGAGCTCAGCGCCCTACTGAAGAAACCAACAGCAGACCCCACCGACCTCAAAAACTTCCACCCCATCACGCTCCTTCCTTTTCCTGCCAAAGTCATCGAGAAGATCGTCAATAGACAGCTTCCCGCCTTCCTCAAGACGAACGGATCCCTCGACCCCTTGCAGTCCGGTTTCAGAGCCAACCACAGCACCGAGACCGCCCTCATCGCAGCAACCGACGACATCCGAGCCCTGCTCAACAACGGGGAAACAGCGGCACTCATCCTCCTGGACCTCTCCTCTGGGTTCGACACTGTCTGCTACCGCACCCTAATACAGCGCCTCAGCAATATCGGCATCCAAGAGAAGGCACTGGACTCCTCCCTCTCAATGACCAGACAAGTCAACGCCGTCTCCTCATCATGCTGACGTAAATAATTAATTTACTCTCTTAATTTCTATGCAGGTAAGTACTTAATCAATAATAACTCAGATCGGATGAAAAAAGACAGAGTCCGTGGTGTGAGAGTTCTAAGGGGTTTTATTCCTTAAAAAGGAATGGTCATGGCCAAGATATCATGTTCTGACCACCACACAGGGTGTCAGAAGGGATAGATGAGCGCGCTACTTTTTATTAACAGTACATAGCTTATATACTTATTTCATTCCATAAGTAACAGTGCAAGAGGCGTAACAGCTGAGAGAAGACAAGATAACAATATACACGTGGTACATGTACGTAATCAAGAGGCGTGAACTAGAGGTGTGTTCTGAAAACGTCACTGATAGGTGTCACAAAGGGGTGGCACTAACAGAAAATGTGGCAATGTCAGCAGAAATCGGAAGCTTGGATGCGTGCGCAGCTGGATGACGTGTAACTGGAGGGGTGCAGGGGACTTGACATTTACACTGACGGAAAGAGACAGAAGTCTGGCATGTCAGATCAACTTGTGCTTCTATCATATCTGATATCTGATGTTTAGGAACTAAGCTATCTGGGCAGAAAGGTCTCTAGAGCAGAAGCTATTCTATACTTGCTGTGAGTGCGTGTATAAGCGCCTGAGTGTCTGTATGAGAAGCGTGGGGCATGGGGCCTTCCATGGAAGCATGGCAACAGAAGCTATGAATTACTTGCATAGAGACAGGTCGGCCCTTTAGCCCTGTAGCTGAGGAAAGATGTTTACTGAAGCTAGCAGGCTGGAATGTATTTTCGGGGAGGGAAACAGATAACTCGAAGGTTATAGTCAATCTTGGCAGGCAGCAGGCTGAGCTGAGCACGGAGGGCCGCGCTAGAAGTAAGTCAGAGTTCACGGGTACGGGGGCTGCCTGGGCAGAGATTTCTCGGAGTCAGAAGCCAGAAAAGAGGCTCGGTGGCAGAGATTCAGGGCCTACTTCAGCCAGGGCTGAAAAACGTAGGAGTACACTACAAAAAGACGTTGGCATAGCATACTTAGGAACGGACCATTCAACCCATTCATAGTGGGTCTGAAAGAGGACATGTTAACGTTGGACGCAAATGTATTTGCGTCTTCATAGCTGACACAGGAGGGAAGTTACATGCACTTTAACTCGTACATGGAGTCGGTGGGGTACTCGCTAGGGAACACAACTTGACCATAAAATTTATATTACCTCATTCCCTCCTTGTTCCCTACGGACCCTTCATGATATATCGATCCTCATAAATCGATCGGTTTGTTCTTGTAACATTATATGTTCATCTTTCTTTCTTTGACTGTTTGAGAGACAACTGGAATGTTCAATGCACGATGTGGCACACAGTCCACAAATCACTGGCCCACACTGTAGGCACAGGCAGCAGCTGAATACTATAACAAGGCCAATGCCTAGGAATGATAAGATCTTCCATCCCCAAGCTGTTAACGTAGTCCAGAACCAACCGGACCAAGTCCAGGTGCCTGGATTCTGATGTATCTGATTTGCAATTTTATGCAGACGGGTAATAGCTTGATAGACAGATGGTGCGTTTTGTGGGATGAAAACACAGCAACTTGACCCGATGACCTTACAGGCTCCACCTCTATCTGCCAAGATGACGTCAATTACAAGACGATTTTGAAGGACAACAACCCGTATAGCAGATTGCTCCTCTGTTAAGTTACCTAAGGCGGAGGCAGTTTCATGTACTACTGCTTCAAGTGTTCTGGTTAATCTGCGTATTAATTTACTGTTTTGGACAGGTCCTAGAAAGAAAAAGAATCCTTTATTGAAATCAGTGTACTGTTCCCATGCCGTTTCTGTGTAGTCGACAAGTGGAATATCTCTTTTGGGTCTATTCTGTACTAGATTCGTATTTCTATGGTAATCTGGGGGAGCTAGAAAAACAGGTGGCAGAAGGAATGCAATATAACAGGTACCATCCCAATCTGGAGGCAAACGTATGTATGCGGTATGACCACAAACAAAATAGGAGTGACTTATAGCTTTAAAGGACGATTTACCATGGTCACTGAATTCGACCACAGTAGTGCATTTACTATGACCTACGTGTACTGAACCTTTCTTGCTAACACATAGTTCACCTGTGACTGGTAATACCAACATATGGGGCAGAACTGGAGCAGCTTCGGATTCAACAGTAAGGATCATAAGGCTAATTGTGTAATTACCTAATCCATATACTTCATTTTCTAGATCAGTTCCTATTCGAGTGGGAAGTCCCTCTTTATCAGGGTAACAGACGTTGAGCAGGACTAAGTTCAAGTTTCCCCAAACCCAGCCCCCATCGAAAACAGCAATATCAGGATCTAAGGAATTAATTATTTTAAACCATGCCCCACAGGAGCCATTGTGAGTGAACGGGTACGGAAAGAGGGGCAGAGCTCCCTTGTAATTCTGGTAGGGAGGGAGTCGGCCACATATCCAGCAGTCTGTAGCATTATTCGTCTGATGGGAGTGATGTAACATACTAATGAATGTATTGTTGCGCAGCGCAAGTCTGTAAGAGAGTTCATGTGCAGGAAGTTCACTAAAAGTGTGTTCAGCAGAGACATTGTAAGCAGATTGTTCACGCCTGAAAATAGGCCAATATATAGGTAGCAGAATGCTGGCAATAATAATTAGAATACTTAGGAAAAACATTATTAACAACGTCACTATACAGTGACTACGCAGTGATTTGCAGTATGTACGTTTCTTTGCTTCTCTCTCTCTCTCTCTATCTCGATCTAGGGGATACATGTCAGGAACTATTTAACCGATTCACCTAGGGGAGGACTTAAACAATTAAACTGTCTGACTTGCTAGATCGGAGCTTCATACGGTACAGTTCTTGGGGAGTCTTTTCTCGTTCGGTAACGGTAAAGTCTTTTTCCTCAACACAGTCTTTGGTGGGGGTGGACGAGTCAGAGTCCTGTTTTAGTCCGTTCTTTAGTTCATTGCAAAGTTTGATGTGACTCGTATGGACCCACCCCTTTCTCCCCTCTATCTTCACGGCGGTCCTGGTTGTAAGGAGGACGGTCTTCGGAGACTTCCAACGGGGTTCCAGCGGACTTTTCCGGTCGAAATTCCGGACGAGTACCAGGTCCCCAGGACGGACCTCATGCGCCTTTACATCGGTGTTGTCAGGGAAGGCTGCGGCAACCTGTGAACGACATGATTGGAGTGCAGACATCAAGGAGGCAAGGTAATCTGTCAACATATTACAATCAACATCAGTTATTTTCTTCGGAATGGGCGTCCCCCACATATTCGGTGGTCTGCCAAAGACCACTTCGTACGGGGATAGCCCTGATCTTGAGTGGGCGACCATTCTCATGTAGAATAGTGCCACGGGCAGGGCGACTATCCAGTCGACCCCTTTTTCCTGACAGATCTTGGCAAGGCGGATTTTTAGCGTCTGATTATGCCTTTCTACAAGGCCTGCTGCTTCGGGATGTCGGACACAGTGGAACCTCCACTGATATCCTAGCAAAAGGGAAACCTGTTTCATCAACTCGGACGAGAACGGCTGTCCGTTATCTGAATACACGACACGGGGCAAACCGTACCGTGGGAAGAATTCACGAACCAACTGTCTGGCAGTGGTCGGAGCAGTGTAGTCTGGGACTGGGTATGCTTCGGTCCAGCGGGACAGAGCACAAACAATTACAAGGACATATTTAAAACCTCGACAACTGTTCATCTGGATATAATCCATCTGGAGGACTTCAAAAGGGTGATCGGGAGGATGAAATCCTCCTTGCTCTACAGGGACGCTTTTACCTGGATTGAACTGACAACAGATCATGCAAGTACGCACTTTCTGTTTTGCTGCTGCTCGTAAGTGTTTGTTGTACCAGAGATTCTGTAAACTGTCTAACATCGCCTTCTCTCCTAGATGTGCCGGACTATGTGCTGTATTTATCATCGCTTGAACCATTGAGTCAGGGAGAAACCATATAGATTTTCCCTTCGTCACCCAACCTTGATCTGTCTGAGTCCCTCCTAGTTCAGTCCATTTCTTTATTTCATCTGGAGTAGCATGTGTCTGAATGTCAATTACGTCTAGGGCGGGATCTCTAACTGTCATAGACTTTGTCGGTACTATTGTCTTTGTCACATCAGTAATCTGGATGTGAGTCAGTGCTGTATGTTTTGCTGTCTGGTCTGCCAGGTCGTTACCCTGGGAAACAAAATCTGTAACTTTAGTATGTGCTTTACACTTCATGACTGATATGCCCGAGGGCAAATGTATTGCTTCTAATAGTGCTTGAATGAGGGGACCATGTTGTATCTTGGCCCCATGAGAGGTCAGGAAACCTCGTTCTTGCCAGAGGACTCCGAAGTCGTGTACAACTCCGAAGGCATAACGGGAATCAGTGTATATGTTAACATTTCTGTTTTTAGCGAGAATACAAGCTCGGGTCAGAGCGATGAGCTCTGCTGCTTGAGCAGACAGTGTGTCAATACGATGTGTTTCTTTAACTTCAGTTTCAGTGGTCACGGCATACGCGGCCACTAATTCTCCTGTATTTGTTCTCATGCATGAACCGTCCACATAAAGTGTCAGGTCTGGATTTGTCAATGGAACATCTGTTAAATCTCGTCTAGGCTTTGTTACTGCATTAGTGATTTCTATACAATCATGTGGGGCTGGATCTGTCATAACTGTTGGTAATAGTGTTGCGGGGTTCAGGATACTGCAGCGTCTGATTTCTATGTGTGGCTGGAATAGTGTTAATTCATAACCTGTCAGTCGTGCTATAGTCAAGTGTTGAGTCTGGGTTCTGTTTAACAAAACTTCTACAGAATGTGGTACTTGAACTGTTAACTGATGACCTAAAACAATTGAATCACTTTGTCTTATTGCTAACGCTGTTGCTGCTACTGACTTTAAGCACGCAGGGAGTGCTTGGGCTACTGAATCCAATGTACTAGAAAAATAAGCACAAGGCTTATGTGAACCTGCTTGATCTTGAGTGAGGACAGACAACGCTGTACCGTCACGTTCTGTAACAAAAAGTGTAAACGGTTTGCTGTAACATGGTGTCGCTAAAACTGGTGCTTGACATAAGGCTTTCTTTAAGTCTTCAAAAGCTTGTGTGTGTTCCTGAGTCCAAGGGAGGGCAGTCGAAGTCGCTGCCTCCTGTGTCGTTAACTGGATGAGTGGCTTGGCTAGAAATGCATACTGGGGAATCCATTGTCTGCAGTACGAGGTGAGGCCTATGAAGGCCCGCACTTCCTTTTGTGTCTGGGGTTGTGGCATATTTGCAATTAACTGAATGCGATCGGGAGTGAGCTGTCTCCCCACTTTGGACAGCAAGTGACCCAAGTACACAACTTGCTGAACACAGAATTGTAGCTTCGAAGAAGACACCTTGTGTCCCTTGTCGGCCAGAAAGTGTAGAACTGTCAGTGATGCTTTTTCACATTCGGGCTCACTTCGTGCGGTGATCAGCAGATCATCGACATATTGCAGTAAAGCGGTGTTAACTGGCATTTGAATACAATCTAGTTGTCTTTTCAGTGCTTGACTATAGATGCTGGGGCTTTCTGTGAATCCTTGAGGTGCGCGCGAAAATTTGAAACTGCGTCCATTTAAACTGAATCCGAAGAGATATTGGCTCTCTGGATCAATAGGCACGCTGAAGAAGGCGTTCTTGAGATCAATTACAGTAAAGAACGTTGCTTCTGAATCAATAGCAGTCAGTAGAGAGGAGATATCGGGGACCACAGGATACTGTGGAATAATGCATTTATTTAATTCTCGAAGATCAATCACCAGCCGATATACTGGCGGTGCATTGGGATCAGTACGTTTAAGAATCGGAATGATGGGTGAATTACAGATATTGGAGTCGGTCTCGACGACCACTCCTTGGGCAATGAGCTCTTCAATGATTTTCAGTAAAGCCACTACAGCATCGGGTGGTAACTTATATTGTCTGATTCTGGGTAATACAACACCTGCCTTGAGTGTAACGCGGTATGGTGTAATGTGCATACAGCCTACATCTGTTGGGCCTTTTGCCCACAAGTAATCAGGTACATTTTTTAATCTGACATCAAACTCACGCAAAACATAATGACCCTTGAAATCCCGCAGAAAGAGTCTAACTCCCTCCGGGGAACAGCATATTATAGCTCCTAGAGCCTTCAATGTTTTAATTCCTAACAGATTTTCTGGACATGATTTCGTGAGTAACAGGTCTGTAACGCGTGATAATGGACCCACAGCCAGGGGGACTGGTTCGGATACTTCATTTACAATAGGCTGTCCTGAAAAACCCAGGGAAACATTCTGTGAGCCTGAGAGGGGTGCCCCGGGAACTTCATCATGACTTATTGTAGTGCGACTTGCCCCTGTGTCAATTAAAAACTTTCTGTCTTTTCCCAATACTTGACTGTGTACATAAGGACCTTCTTGATCTACAGGAATCTCAATAAGAGGCAAGCCACCTTCCCTCTCTAGGCTGTTTCATGTATATCGGGAATATTCGGGGTAAGCAGACTGGGCGTACTGGTACATCTGCTGTGAAACTTGCTGAGTTGCGGCAATGGGCTGTGGCTGCGGTACTGCTACGGTCTGTGCTGGAGTCGAGGAAGCATGCATAGGCTGTGTATTCTGTGTAGACTGATGCTGGTTATGGTCTTGTCTAGGCGGATGCGGTCTTTCTTTAGTTTTACCTGTCGCTATGTTATGTTTCAGAACTGGGCATTCGTGTACGTAGTGACCTGGTTGCTTGCAATAATTGCATGTCCCTTTAACAGGAGCTGCAGTGTGACTTGTCTGGGTCGTACCCTTTCTGTGTCCGTCGGATGGGATTGTCTGAGCTACTAACATTTTCATCTTTGTGTCTTTCATGCGTTTTTGTTCCTGATCTTGTTCTTCTCTAATTCTGTTCTGATGATATTGTAACATTTGTAGCATCTGGGATGGCGTATTTGCTTGCCATGTACTCTCAACCTTGTACACTCTATTTTTAACTAACGGTAGGGAATTCTCGACTAATTTTGATACAAAAAGATGTGGGTACGACTCGCTACTTGGCTGGAGGCCACTATTAATAATAAAACATTTCTCGAATCTTGAATAGAAGTCACTAGTATCTTCGTCATGTTTCTGTTTACAGGACGAGATTGCATCCCAATCCTCCTTTCTAGTTGTCAATAATCTGGGCAGGACCTGTACTATCAAACCTGGTAATGCTTTAGTTTTGTCCCCAAGGCCTAACCCTGGGACCCGTTTCTTTTCTTCTTCCTCTATTTCTGCCCAGGCAATCTTTGTGTCTCCCACCTCCCATTCCTTTTCCTTTAATTTCTCGAATATACCCGTAGGCAATAATACTTTCAACATTTTCATGATATCATCATATGTGTAGTCCCCCATTAATAACATGTCTTTAAGCTCTCTATGGAAACCTGCAGGGTCTTTATCATGGCATGGTACTAGTTTCTTCATTTTTAACAGTTCTAATTTAGTCAGAGGCGTGTGTACATACACGCGTTTCAAAGTTTTATCCTCACCCATAACAGGGTGCACTTCTCGTAAGGGGTTCTGACTTTCAATACCACCCCCGCATTGCATATGGTACATTTTCCTTTCTGGAGGTGGGGCGGGAACATATTCAGAGCTTACAAAGGTATCATATCTGTGTCGTTGTTCTAGAATTATTTGAATTAATTTAGTGCTTAGACCTCTCCATCTATCCATCAGTAGTGCTTCTAGTGTCTCGTGTAAGGGACCTGGATCGGAATAATGTTTTCTGTATTTAATGAGAAGGTGCTGAATCATGTATACACCTGCTAATTTCTGTTCGTCGGGGGAGAGGTTCAGAAATGTCTGCGCTACTGTGTCGTCATTATATATGTCTGCATTTTCAGCCCATGATACAGCTGATCGGGCTAGTTCTTGTTCATCCATAGAATTGAGTACATGGTACCCAACTCGATCTCGAAGCCTTTTATCAGTTTCCTGGAACTGATGCTCAGCAGAATTCGGATTTGTTAAGGCAGAGAAGAAAACTCTCTTGCTCTCCGGACGGATACCCTTCCTAAGGTAAGTTCCCTTACCTACATATGCTATTGTTCCTATATTTCTTTCGGATTCTTCCTGTACTTCTTCCTCCTCGGAGGAAGCCTTTTCTTTCTCTTTCTGATGTACTGCTATCACTGCTTTCTTAATCTTTTTGTACATAGAGTCTATGCAATTTTGTCTGTCATGTCTTCCATCAGCTATATTTTGACCCCACTTGTTCAATGCGTCTAATTCACTCTGATCTGTTCCGGGCCTGTCTCGTTCTCTTATTAGACAATTTATGAAAAATCGTAGTATCAGTGCTTGCATGCCAACTTTCTGTTTCTCCATGGCATCCTTAATACTGTCAGAGTCCTTTCCTGTCTGAACGAACTCATATATTCTGTCTAGACGATCCTTCATTCCTGCATAGCATAACAAGCTATCAGTAGCGGATCTTAACCGTAATGATGCCAATATCATTAAATCGTCTTTTCCGGGTACTGGATCATATCTGCAAACTGACATGTTTTCTTTTAATGCGTCAAGGCGGGATGAATTAGAGGAGTGGGGAGACCTGTACGTGAGAGGACTCTGCATATCTCTGAGATTGAATCTGTGAGTTGGTGGCGGGGTCTGAGGACCCGCGGTCGCACCTCCTGAAGCGGGCGCTTGTACATTACCTCCCTGGGGAGTCTGTATCTGAACTTGAACTTGTCGTTTAGGTGGATCAGGTAAACGTGGTTTCGTAGGTCAGTTTTGAGTACGGGAAGTGGCGGGGCTGGCGGAACGGGAGAAGTCTGTTGCGGTACCGGCGGAACGTGACCTGGGGGTGGAGTGCCACCCCCGTCCCTGTCAATAGGCAAGGCACGGACAGGCAGATTGGTGTAAGCTGGTGCTACATCGTCTAAGTATGAATTTAGGAATATGTCTTTAGTAGTCTTATGCATTACTTTAGTTGGAACTAATGGTGACGGCAAATTTTTCGGTATTTCTGAAATGGCGTCAGGGGTACCTTCGGCCAAAAGATACATGTTGTTCACTTGGCTATTTCGGATGCGATCTATTTGTTCTGATTTTACTCGAATTCCTTCAATAACTAATTCGTTTTCTTGGGCCTTTTCTGATTCCTTAAGTCTGTCTTCTCTACGGAGTGCTCTTTCAGCACGTTTATGTGATTCCTTACGCCAAAATTCTATGGCGTCTTTCTGAGATTGTCTGGCTTTCTTTTTCCGTAATGCTTCTTCTACCTTTATGATGCACTCGGCATCCCATGTTCCGTTAACTGGCCATCGGTATCTTTCCTCTAGGTGCTTGGTATAATCGGTCCATAACTCTAGATACAATATGGCGTCTATGCCATGCTTATTATACATAAAATTGCCTGGAGTGTCCCTAGGGGGGATAGGGATTTCTTCCTCTAACATCCCTTTCCTAGTTCCTATCTGCTTTAACTTGTTGAAAAACGGCATTGTGCCTACTTGATACTGAAATGCTTGATCCTTGATACTTAATTCTGAATGTAACTATTTATACAAAAACACAATAATGCACAAGGAAAACAATCACATTCATACCACGACATTAATCACAAAAACATTTAAAACATAGATGATTACCCCACTATACTAGATGTACTGCTAAACAGTACAGATACACTGTTGTAACAGTGCAAAAATTCAGAAATTCGGAATACTAGATATACTGCTAAACAGTACAGATACACTGCCTAAAAACAGTGCAGACCGGACTTGCGTACCCAAACCCGTCTAGATACGACCCAGCAATGGTACTCACCGGGAAGCACGGAAACAGAAGGCCTCGGAAAAACTCGACTGGACTCGACTCGATACTTCGGAAAACTTCGGAAAACTTCGGGAATTTTCGGAAAACTTCGGAAACCTGGTGGGCCTCTTGACACCTCGGACCTTGCTTCTTTCGGCTAGGCTCTGGTCGGGATCCTCCGCACTCCTCACCGCCTCGTCTGGGCACTGATCGCAGTCTTCGTCACCTCCGTGGGTCAGAGGGAGATGCAGGAAATCCTGCCGGTACGCGTATGTTCCTTCTAACTGATGGCAGGGGACAGAGCTTGCAATGCGCCAACCGGCGCGTGAGGTGGGGGAGGGGTTCCTATTCGGGCGCCAAAATGACGTAAATAATTAATTTACTCTCTTAATTTCTATGCAGGTAAGTACTTAATCAATAATAACTCAGATCGGATGAAAAAAGACAGAGTCCGTGGTGTGAGAGTTCTAAGGGGTTTTATTCCTTAAAAAGGAATGGTCATGGCCAAGATATCATGTTCTGACCACCACACAGGGTGTCAGAAGGGATAGATGAGCGCGCTACTTTTTATTAACAGTACATAGCTTATATACTTATTTCATTCCATAAGTAACAGTGCAAGAGGCGTAACAGCTGAGAGAAGACAAGATAACAATATACACGTGGTACATGTACGTAATCAAGAGGCGTGAACTAGAGGTGTGTTCTGAAAACGTCACTGATAGGTGTCACAAAGGGGTGGCACTAACAGAAAATGTGGCAATGTCAGCAGAAATCGGAAGCTTGGATGCGTGCGCAGCTGGATGACGTGTAACTGGAGGGGTGCAGGGGACTTGACATTTACACTGACGGAAAGAGACAGAAGTCTGGCATGTCAGATCAACTTGTGCTTCTATCATATCTGATATCTGATGTTTAGGAACTAAGCTATCTGGGCAGAAAGGTCTCTAGAGCAGAAGCTATTCTATACTTGCTGTGAGTGCGTGTATAAGCGCCTGAGTGTCTGTATGAGAAGCGTGGGGCATGGGGCCTTCCATGGAAGCATGGCAACAGAAGCTATGAATTACTTGCATAGAGACAGGTCGGCCCTTTAGCCCTGTAGCTGAGGAAAGATGTTTACTGAAGCTAGCAGGCTGGAATGTATTTTCGGGGAGGGAAACAGATAACTCGAAGGTTATAGTCAATCTTGGCAGGCAGCAGGCTGAGCTGAGCACGGAGGGCCGCGCTAGAAGTAAGTCAGAGTTCACGGGTACGGGGGCTGCCTGGGCAGAGATTTCTCGGAGTCAGAAGCCAGAAAAGAGGCTCGGTGGCAGAGATTCAGGGCCTACTTCAGCCAGGGCTGAAAAACGTAGGAGTACACTACAAAAAGACGTTGGCATAGCATACTTAGGAACGGACCATTCAACCCATTCATAGTGGGTCTGAAAGAGGACATGTTAACGTTGGACGCAAATGTATTTGCGTCTTCATAGCTGACACAGGAGGGAAGTTACATGCACTTTAACTCGTACATGGAGTCGGTGGGGTACTCGCTAGGGAACACAACTTGACCATAAAATTTATATTACCTCAATGCTTTCACACCCTACGCATGCTTCGCAAGATCTTCCGATGGATCCTAACCAAATCCAGGAAGACGGTCACCCAGGCCCTCGTCACCAGCCGATTGGACTACAGAAACACCCTCTACGCCGGAACCACAGCCAAGCTACAGAAAAGACTCCAACGCATCCAGAACGCCTCCAGCCAACTCATCCTGGACATCCCCTGAGGCAGCCACATCTCCGGCCACCTGAGGGACCTGCACTGGCTCCCCGTCAACAAGAGGATCATGTTCAGGCTCCTCACCCACGCACACAAGTCTCTCCACGACCTGGGCCCCAAGTACCTCAACGACCGCCTGACCTTCTACACGCCCACCCGCCAGCTACGGTCTACTAGCCTCGCCCTCGCCGCCGTACCACGCATCCGAAGAGCAACCGCCGGAGGCAGATCCTTCTCCTACCTGGCGGCCAAGACATGGAACTCCCTCCCCATCCACCTTCGGCTGACCCAAGACCACCTCACCTTCAGTAGACAACTCAAGACCTGGCTGTTCGAGCAGTAGCGGACCCCCTCCCCCAAGCGCCTTGAGACCCTTCCGGGTGAGTAGCGCACTATACAAATGCTATGATTGATTGATTGATTAACTATATAAGACCTGAAAGTCCACCAGGATTCTCCAGTATGCACCAGGGGACTGCATTGCAGAGAGGTGTAATGAAGCCACGTCCCTTTTTACACCTCTCTGCAACGCAGCCCCTGTGCATGTTTGAAGAGGGGGAACTAATTCCCCTTGCATACTGGGGGCCCCTGGGGGCCAACTAGCCCACCTGGAACCTACAGTATGCGCCAGGGAGCTGCATGGCAGAGGTGTAATGAGGCTATGCCCCTTGTTACACCTCTCTGCAACGCAGCCCCCGGCCGCGTTTGCAGAGGGGGAACTAATTCCCCTTGCATACTGGGGGTCCCTGGGGGCCAACTAGCCCACCAGGAGCCTCCAGTATGCACCATGGGGCTGCATTGCAGAGAGGTGTAATGAGGCCACACCCCTTTTTACACCTCTCTGCAATGCAGGCCACTGGCGCGTTTGCAGAGGGGGGACTAATTCCCCTTGCACACTGGGGGTCCATGGGTCATATCTGCCCAAACACCGATATTCCGAACGATTGAAAATGACTTTTCTTGAGAAACATTTGGATTTGGATTATCATGTCCTATACTTTGGAATTTTTGAAAGACTGACTTTGAGGATGCTATAAATTACTCAAGTCTGCCCGAATTGTGTGGGTAAAATTGATACCTAGTCACTTTGAATAAGAATGTATTTACATCTCGTCTAACATTTGAAAGAAATATCTAGTTATATGACAACAGGATACCGACATAACTTGAAGGAAATAAGAACGCCCTGAAGAAGTTCTGTTGTACAGAACGAAACGTTTCGGCTGGCTGTGGTACAAAAACTTAAGGAAAGTAAAAGCATTTGAATACACACCAAGATTCAGCGCTTCAATAAGGACTTTAAGTGATATGATTTGATTGGACTTATTGTGCAAGTGGTGCTGTGCCAAACTTTGTAATATTCTCCACTACTCTCTACTACTTACTCTCTCTGCTACTAATTCTATACTACTCACTACTACTCACTATCTACTACTCACTCACTACTACTCTCTACTACTCACTCTCTACTACTCTCTACTACTCACTCTACTATTCACTCTACTACTCTCTACTACTCACTCTTTGCTACTCTCTCTACTGCTCTCTACTACTCTCTACTACTCACTCTCTACTCTCTATTACTCACTCTCTACTCTCTACCTCTCTATCTCTCTCTACTTCTCTCTCTACTAGTCTCTACCTCTCTACCGCTACCTCTCTACCTCTTTCTCTCTACCTCTACACCTCTACCTCTCTACCTCTCTCTACACGCACACATATACACATATACACATATATATATGCATATATATGCATTTATATACATGTATGTGTATGTATATATATATATATATTCACTGAAAAAAACCATAGGTTTCACACCAGTTATAGTTAGGGATTAGCATTTAAAAAACCTATTAAATTCACAGAAAAAAACATAGGTTTGACACCAGTTATAGTTATCTGGAAATTTTACTGACATAAAACCATTGAAATTACCACGTTATAGTTAGTTGGACTCACTATAACAAGCGCGACTGCAATGCACTGCTGATGACGTCACATATTACATCACTCATGACATCGTCAGTGACATCACTCATGACATTACATTACATTGGTGGTCAAGAAGAGGAGGAGGAGGAAGAGGAGGAGGAGGAGGGGAGAAGATGGCTGCAAGAAGACAATACCCCATACAAGCCAAGGCCACACATTGTATGGGAGTATTTTTCTATCCCAGAGGGCAAGAAGAAAGTCAATGCGGCCAAGGTGACTTGCCAAATCTGTGACATGGAACTTTCAAGGGGAAACCCGAACAAAAAATATTTTTTTGGTAATAATACCATGATTAGACACATGCAGCGCAAGCATCCGAACAACTTTTCTGCTGCAGAGATGAGGGAACTGGCCAGTAACCCTCCCCAATCTTCAAGCACCACCTCCAAAAGAAAGCAACCCACTCCATCGGGACCAGAGACAAGGGAGATGATCCCTTGCATCCAACCACGGTTTGGGGATTTCCGAATTACATGTATTTTTTGTGGTAAGACCATCTCCTATGGTGAACAGAGCATAAAGCTCATCGTCCTTGCTGGTGACAACCACATTTGCCTCAAAAAACTCTAATTTTTTCCTTTTTTTTTTCTCCAGTTGAGCCATTTTCTATTCCCTGTTTTTTCGTTTCTCCTCATAAAAATAACAAAAAAATATAAAATAGTTCATAAAAGCCAAAAAAAGTACAAAATGTTAAAAAAACACTAAAAAAATATAAAACAACAAAAAGAAGAAAAAAACTGTTCTTTTTAGAACTACCTCCAATTTATTAAAAAAGGCTACATTTTTAAAAAACTGTCATTCTTTTTTCCCCATGGTTCGCTCCCCGGTCCGCTCCCCGGTGCGCGTACCGGGCGCTCCTCCCGCGCAAATCAGAAAAAATATATATTTTTTTCCCTGCGGGGCCCTTTTATAGCCCCCACATCAAACCTAGGGGGTCAGGGGGGGTCTACTCTGCCCCCTTATGGTAATTTCCCCCTTTGTTTTTGCCACCTCTTGTGTCTCGATCCTACCGAGACACAAGATGGCGGCCGCTCCGGACAGTTTGGAAAGTTGACAGACGCCCGAGAGCCAATCAGCTTTCCGTGCGCAAGTCGCGTGGCGCGCCCGGAGCGCTCCCCGGTGTGCATACCGGGGTGCGGCCATAGATATATATATTTTTTTAACCTAAATTACTCAAAATCCACTGGAGCACATATCTTGAGACATAGCAAAGGCACATCGGGCTACCAGTCCCTACAATTTTGCCAAGTTTGGTGGAAATCCATTCAGCCGTTCGGGCTAAAAGTGAGGTCAACCGCCCTATGGAAATTAACATGGGGAAAACACGTTTTGGGGCCCCCCTTTTATCTCTGCCCCCGCTTCACGAAGGAAAGGAAAGGGAAGAACCGGAGCACCGCGAGGCAAATTTGAGGATATTTTCAAGCACATTCCTCAACCGGCGCCAAAGTTATTCACAATAGAATGTTGAGATTTTGCATTGAAAATAATCCTAACTATAACTACCTACTGGCGACCGCCAGTAGGTAATATACATACATATATAAACATATATAATCTGTATATCTATATAAATACAAATATAAATGCATGCATACATATACATATATGCATACAGATGCATGTTATTTACATGAAAGTTTAAAAAACACTAATAAAAGCAAAGCTAAAAACCCACCTCATTACAAACAGAATGGCTTTAACTTAAACAAGGGCGAGATCTGTTGCATTTTCAATGCTTGTTTACTTTGGTTCCATCAAGAAGGCATTCAGATGTGTCACACATTTGCCATAAATTCTGAATGTTAGCACTCTAGTTGCTCATTAGATCACTGTAGTAAAGCGACTGCTCACCAGGGAAGTCTGCTGCTGGAATTCAAAGTGCATGTTTCAGTCTGCATGTCAGAATTCTTTTAATGAAATGGAAGAGGATTTGAGAAGTCACTCAAAATGATCCCTAATTTTTCTTTCTTAAGCACTAATCATACTTTCTATGGCATATGAACCCCCTCATTTTGTTCTTTTTTAAATTAAATGTTTTCAGACTTACCACTTCATTCCAATCAAGATGGCTTCTGGTGTGCCATACTTTTGTCATAAGTAAGGCTGTTAGCGCTCTAATTGTTCTTTAGAACACTCTGGGACATTCTGTCATTGGGCTATACTTGGGCTACATCTGGGTAATATTTGGGCTACATTTAGGCTCTTTTGTCTCTGGTGGCCATCTTGGGAGACTGCATGTCAGAATTTTTTAATGAAATTGAAGAAGATTTGAGAAGTCACTCAAAATGTGCCCTAATTTTTCTTTCTGCAGCACTAATCATACTTTCTATGGCAAAATATACCCCCTCATTTTGTTCCTTTTTAAATTAAATGTTTTAAGAGTTACCACTTTATTCCAATCAAGATGGCTTCAGGTGTGCCATACCTTTGTAATAAGTATTACTGTTAGTGCTCTAGTTGTTCTTTAGAACACTCTGGGACATTCTGTCATTGGGCTATACTTGGGCTACATCTGGGTGATATTTGGGCTACATTTGGGCTCTTTTGCCTCTGGTGGCCATCTTGGGAGACTGCATGTCAGTATTTTTTAATGAAATAGAAGAGGATTTGAGAAGTCACTCAAAATGTGCCCTAATTTTTCTTTCTGCAGCACTAATAATACTTTCTATGGCATGATATACCCCCTCATTTTGTTCCTTTTTAAATTAAATGTTTTAAGAGTTACCACTTTATTCCCATCACAATGGCTTCAGGTGTGCTATACCTTTGTAATAAGTAGGACTGTTAGCGCTCTAGTTGTTCTTTAGAACACTCTAGTAGGCTGCAGTAGAACCCAAAGGAATCAACTGACAGTCTCTGTCCTTGTTGGATGTACATGTTTTACTGAGAATGTCAGACTTCATTTTCACATGACTGAGAAAGATAATGTGAATTTACAGAAAATATGCTTTCAGTTTAGCTTATAGATCCCCTTCCAAACCACTGTGGGAAAATCATATTAGTTTTCTTTCAAACATGATTCATGATATCACAGCAGAAGGCTTTTTCACATGGTAAAATCACCTCAGAACACACCACAATTCCTAAAATGAGTATGGTACCATCAACAAATGATTTATAATATAACTAAAGTCCTAAAACCCTCTATTAACTACAATGCTTTTTAATGAGGTGCTATCATGTATATTGGTCCCAAGATCACTGCCAACACTTCTTGAATGAAGTGCCGGCATCCAATCAGATCAGATGTGTGGTTAGGCTCCGCCCAGATATATATATATTTTTTAACCTATATTACTCAAAATCCACTGGAGCACATATCTTGAGACATCTGGCTACCAGTCCCTACAATTTCGCAAAGTTTTGTGGAAATCCATTCAGCCGTTCGGGCTAAAAGAGAGTCCAACCGCCCTATGGAAATTAACATGGGGAAAACACGTTTTGGGACCCCCCTTTTATCTCGGCCCCCGCTTGACGAATCCCCCCCAAACTTTCAGGGAAGGAGCGGAGCGCAGCGAGGCAAATTTAAGGAAAATTACAGGCAGATTCCTCATCCGGCGCCAAAGTTATTCCCAATAGAATGTTGCAGATTTCCTATAGAAAACAATCCTAACTATAACTACCTACTGGCAACCGCCAGTAGGTAATATATACATACACATATATATTACCTACTGGCGGTCGCCAGTAGGTATATATAGTTCGGACCTAGTTTCCATAGGAAATCCACAACATTCTATTGGGAATAACTTTGGCGCCGGTTAATGAATCTATGTGAATTTCTAAAAGAAGATGGCCCGTTACGCTCCGCTCCTTCCCTGAAAGTTTCGGGGGGTATGTGAAGCGGGGGCCGAGAAAAAAGGGGGTCCCAAAACATGTTTTCCCCGTGCAGTTTTCCATAGGACATCTAGACAAGGCTACAGCCCGAATCGATGAACGGAATTACACCAAACTTGGCAAAATGGTAGAGCCTGGTACGGAGTACGCCCTTCTGGTAAAATGGTTTAAATCCCTCCAGTAGTTTTTGAGAAAATCAACTTTGAAAAATATATATAGCTATAAGAGCTTACTGTAAGCTTACTGTAAGCCTACTGTACTATGTACCTTCCCTAGCACAAGCTGAATGCTAATTGGCTATCGACACTCCAAACCAGGAAGTGTTGGCCACCATCAATCAATCAATCAATCATCGCATTTATATATCGCACTACTCACCCAGAGGGTCTAAAGGCGCTGGGGGAGGGGGGTCCGCTACTGCTCGAACAGCCAGGTCTTGAGTTGCTTCCTGAAGGCGAGGTGGTTCTGGGTCAGGCGGAGGTGGGTGGGGAGGGAGTTCCATGTCTTGGCGGCGAGGTAGGTGAAGGACCGTCCCCCTGTGGTGGCTCTTCGGATGCGGGGGACGGCGGCGAGGGCGTGGCTGGTCGATCGAAGCTGGCGTTTGGGAGCGTAGAAGTTGAGGCGGCTGTTGAGGTATCCTGGGCCTTGGTTGTGTAGGGCTTTGTGTGCATGGGTGAGGAGACGGAAGGTGATTCTCTTGTTGACCGGGAGCCAGTGCAGGTCTCTCAGGTGTCCGGAGATGTGGCTGCGACGGGGGATGTCCAGGATGAGTCGTGCTAAGGCGTTCTGGATCCGCTGGAGTCTCTTCTGGAGTTTGGCGGTGGTTCCGGCGTAGAGGGAGTTGCCGTAGTCCAGATGGCTGGTGACGAGGGCCTGGTTGATCGTCTTCCTGGTCTCGGTGGGGATCCACCGGAAGATCTTACGTAGCATGCGCAGGATGTTGAAGCACGACGAGGAGACGGCGTTGACTTGTCTGGTCATGGAGAGGGAGGAGTCCAGGATGAAGCCCAGGTTGCGTGCAAACAACCATCTTGTTTTTCAGAGAACCGAGGCACAAGAGAGCCCAAAACAAGAGTGGAAAATGCTAAAATGCTAAAAGGGGGCAGGGTAGAGACCCCCTGACCCCCTAGCCCTTCTCAGGGGGTCCCAGAAGGAAAATCGCGGGGGTCCGCGCACCGTGCGCGGACGTGCGCACCGTGCGCAGATCCCTGCGATTTTTTCAAAAAGTTTATTTTTTTTTGCCCTGGGGGTCATTCTGGGACCATCTGAGAAGGGCTAGGGGGGCAGGGGGCCTCTAAGATGTCATCAGTGATGTCACTGACCATGTCATGAATGATGTAATATGTGACATCCTCAGCAGTGGATTGCGGGTGCGTGAAATATAGTTAGTACAACTAACTATATAGGAGCAATTTCAATGGTTTTTTAAATGCTAATTCCTAACTAACATAAGGCCTGAAACCTATGTTTTTTTAATGAATTTCAAAGGTTTTTTATATGCTAATTCCTAACTATATAAGGCCTGAAACCTATGGTTTTTTCAGTGAATATATATATATATATATATATATATATATATATATATATATATATATATATATATATATATATATATATATATATTATTACCACTCTCTCCTTCACAGAAAAGAAACGAGCCGCACTCCAACAGGCAACTTTCTTGAAGTTTATTTGTTTTTCGCAGTCTTGACGCGTTTCAGCCGTGTCTCCGACTTTCCTCAGAGGATATCTGCCTCGGCATCTCGTCCACACCAACAGGGTAATTTCCTTTTAAGTTTTTTTCAGCCCGCCAGTGGGCGTTGGTTTTTTTCTTTGCTGCTAAGCATTCTGGGAATTGTGGTGTGTTCTCGAGCCCTCCAGTGGGTTATGCCTTAATTGTTGCCATTTTCACTTTTGTCACTGTTGCTCCTTAACATGCCTCCTTTAGACATTGTAGGGAAGCCAAACCCTAGCAGTTCTAGGTAGCGCCTGCTTGCCCTATTCGTTTCCATGAGCTACCAGTTAGTTCATTTTCGGGCAATTTGCGGCGCATTTACTGGCTGTGCGATCCTCCGGGCAGAACCAAGCCCGTTAATATTATTGCCAATCTCTCCTTCACAGAAAAGAAACGAGCCGCACTCCAACAGGCAATTTTCTTGAAGTTTATTTGTTTTTGGCAGTCCTGACGCGTTTCAGCTGTATATATATATATACAGGGCATATCTCCAAACCACTTCCAGCAGTGCTGGCGAAGAAGGAGGATGGACCACTTAACTTTGAGGCAAGTTCTTATTTTATTTCAGCCTGTTTTCCAGCAGTGACGCGTTTCGGGCTTTGCAGCCCTTGATCACACATCGGGTACAAGGAGAATCTACCTTTTTAAAGTGATTTTTTTGATAAGTGCACACCTACTCACACCATGTGATTATTTCACCTGACCATTGTCATAGAAAAAATACTGGCATTTTTCTAGCATACTTACAAAGTTACATTTGTTTAAATACATTTGACATTGACTACGCCAACACTCTGTACTCCTGCATACCTCCTTCACAAGTTGCAACTTGTGCAAAATCAGGCTGCATGCCTGGTTGACCACCAACCTCGACACCAACACATCTCGCCGCTACCGCAGAGCCTTCATTGGCTCCCTGTGGCCAAGCGTTGCATCTTTAAACTGGGCTGCACAATCTTTAAAGCCCTGTCTGATCTTGCTCCTATCTTTATTTCCTCTAAATTGAAATGCTATGTTCCTTCCACAAACCTCCGCTCCTCTGGCCACAATTTGCTAGTCATTCCAAAAACTATACGGAAAAAACATGGTTGCTCCTGTTTTTCTTTCTGCGCCCCCAAAATCTGGAATACTCTCCCGTCTGCCATTCGACACTGCCCTACCTATGGCTGTTTTCGTAAACTGTTAAAAACGTATCTTTTCCAGTCTGCCTTTGAGTAAAAACACGTCCCTGCCTCCCCGCATCTGTCATGAGCGCCATGAAACCGTATGGTGTCCGAGCGTGGTACAAAACGTTTTACCATACCATACCATACATTTATCTCTGTATAAATACTTTACGAGGTAGGAAATGTTTTCTTTTTAAAAATGCAATACATTGTAATAGCATTAATAATTAAGAGAAAGAATAGCAGCTATAACTGTATAAATACACGATTACATATTTGAAATAATCACAATTCTAACCGTATAAATACTGTGTCTCTGACAACATCGGTGTACATATCAAATATACGTAAGAGAACACTATAGAGTGTCAAAATCTGCTATCATTCCACAAGTTGTACTAAATTCCTAACCAGTACATAATGACGTATGCTACAGAACGTTGTGCAAAACAATATATATAGAGGTAAACATCTCCACTGTGCAAAACTGTGCAAAATAGTGTGCAAATGAGCTTGGAAAGTGCGAAACCGATTAGGGCAACATTAATATATAAATATTGTTAACAAGAATTCGTAGATCTAGAATTTCATTGTTAAAAGACATATAAATAATCATGTTGTAAAACCATATTAAATCATCCAATCGGTAAAAACATGTGCAAGGGAGGTGCTAAAATAATACCACCAATGTATCTACATTATTACATAGAAGTGTAGAAACAAACTATTTACATAGGTGCCAATTATTATGCAGGTAGTTCCTGATATAAGGGAACCTCTATATCAGAATGATGGCACCAAACTTCCTAAAAAATTATCCTGTGAATACAGTAGCCACTGAGACACAGGAAATTTCTATCTCATAGTTTAGGCCCAAATACATAGTGTCCAACGGGGAAAAGGTACTCAGGCTATAGAAAGTTATGTATTTCCTCTGTGTTATTAAGACCGTTCGGCCACTTGCTATCGAACTCTAATATCATTTTAGTTTCCAGTCGACGCAGCTGGCCTTCACGGTTGCCTCCTCTACGCAATTTAGGAATGGCATTAATTATGTAGTATTGTAGGTCAGACAGATCACTTTTATGTTTTTGCTTAAAATGACGAGCTACAGGGTAAGCTTGGTCATTATGAAGAATGGCGTGTAAATGTTGCAGAATCCTTACATGTACCTGCACCTTAGTGCTGCCAACATATTGCAGACCACAGGTACATGACAGGACGTAAATAGCATATTCGGTCTTACAATTATAGCTGCCAGAAATTGCCACCTCCTGGTTGCTGAATGGAGTCTTATAGTGAGTCATATTTACTGCAAATTTACATGCCCGACAGCTACTGCATTTACGGAAGCCAGGTGTAGTTTTAAGCCATATGGATTTAGTAATGGCCTCAGGACTGGTCTTATCAAGCACTCTGCCCATGTTATTTGCTCGTCTTATACATATATATATATATATATATATATTGTTTACCAATCCATTTCCATCTGATAAAGGAAGGCACTGACTCCGTGACTTTGACTCAAGAAAAGTTTAATCCGACATGCTGCACAGACGCGTTTCGGCGGAAGCCTCCGCCTTGCTCACCTATATATATATAAACATCGAGACGGCCTCAATGCCATGAAATACTACCTTGGAAACAGACCCATTGAACTTCATCAGCATACACAAATGGTATTGGAAATGGCTGAGTGGTGTCTGACAAATAACATCTTTATTTTTGACAGACTTCATTACAAACAGCTCCAGGGATCAGCCATGGGTACTTGCTTCTCCCCCAGCTATGCGAATCTACACATGGGCTGGTGGGAGGAGCAGGTCCTGAGAGTCCAACACAGAGACACTATGTTAAACAATGTGGTGATGTACAAGAGGTACATTGATGACATTTTTATTCTATGGCAATGTAGTGTTGAAGAAGCAGAAAGATTTGCACTGGCTCTAAATGAAAATGTATTGAACCTAAAGTTTACATGTAACACAAAGGCTGTCAATATCCAATTCCTTGACTTAGAACTGTATGTACAAGACAACAAAATACAGACACGTACATATAGAAATCCTACCGCAGGAAATGCCCTGCTACATGCGCACAGCTTCCATCCAACACCATTAAAACAGTCAATTCCCTATGCAGAGTGCCTGAGAATGACACGGAACTGTAGCACCAATGAGGGACTCTCCAATGCCAAACTAGAGTTGTTTAAAAGACTCAGGAAGAGAGGGTATACTAACAGCACTTGCCAAAGGGCCGAAGACAAATGTAGAGGAAAAAATAGGAAAGATCTAATTTTCCCAGTGACTACAACAAAAATAACAACTGAGCCCAACAGTAAAGATCCTCCCAGACTAATAACTGGTTACAACAGATACCATAGTAACCTACGCAAAATCCTGACAAGACACTGGCCTTTAGTTCGGGGAGACCCAAGCATAGGTGAATCAGTGGGCACCAGTCCTTTAATAACATTCAGAAAGGCTAAATCTATGAGGGAAGAACTGGTGTAAATGCGCCAGCACTCAAAAAGACCAAAAATTGGTTAGATTCCCAAAGGGGCTTCAAAAAGTGTTCAAAATGTAAAGCCTGTACCCATGGTGTGAACACTACCAAAGTACAAGTCCCGTTCAGGATTAAACCTTATGTTTTAAGAGACGCATTCACATGTAAAACAGACTTCGCAGTTTACGTACTAGCATGTTCATGCGGTAAAAAATATGTAGGCTCCCCCATTCATCCAGCACACGTACGGATCTTACAGCATCTGCGAGCAATCGCCAATAATGATCCAACGTACCCTGTAGCCAGGCATATACATGAGACCCATAACGGTAATGCTAAAAACATCCAGTATTTTGTAATCGATAGCATTCCGAAAAACATGAGGGGAGGTAACCGCCCGTTAGCGCTGCGCCGCCTGGAGTCAAGGTACATTATACTCTTAAACTCCAAGATCCCATTCGGCCTGAATGCGGACGAAGCCTTAAGTGTCCACTTATAACTAGTAGACTTCGACACATCTATGTGGCATTCCTTTCCCCCGAGTACCATTCGATAAACATCTGCAGTTCATCTACTACACAATTCACGGGTCACACATGGGCACAATTAGAGCACATCTCAGACATAGGATTATGTCCGAGTACACAGCACTTATCACCCTATTTCATACCTTACAAACACACTTAGACACTTTGCCTCAGGTACCCCCCGTCCACTCACTCTACTTAGAGAGATACATTTTGGATGTTTTTTCGTAAGAGGCACACGCGCAATACCCCAACCCCAACTCTAGATGTGGCATGGTTCATATTATTAAACGCCACTGACCTTAAACTAACAACAGTGATTCACGTACAAGCCAGTGACTAACGTTAATATTTGCAACTGCCACGAAACACCATACGAGTAGTTAAGCCCACTCGGGCAGCACTACATAGAACTCGGCCGCATGATCACGAGCGGCATCAATGGGCATGTAAACACATGAGCAGCTAAGCGCGCATAGTACTTACATAGCGGCACTCCTAGTCTGCGGCACGGCGTGGCTAACTTGGACCGATCTGGTATGTCCAAACAAACACGCTGACATGTTTGGGACATCTGTACGATGGTGATACAGGCAAACCAGATGGCCTACTAGGACAGGACCTTTTATTAGGAACATCCATGGCAAGAACATGGGGAAACCGTAGCAAAGTGTGCTAAATTATTATTTTTCTCACGAGAATTCCATGCAAATGCTTTTTACCTTAATGTTAGCTGTGATTATTAACATGCTACATGACGAAAAGGTTGCAAATATTATTTTAAACACATGTTTTGGTGACTTAAGGAATTTATATCATGTTTGAAAAATATTTCTGATGTAATGCTCGTCATATGTGTAAAAACTGAAAAAAGACTTTTTTCAAAATACAGGTTTTGCCTCAATGTAACCATGGCATCTGGATCTAACCTGTATGCTAATTGATAGACACGCCCATGGCTCTTTTTGTATATATGTAGAAACTCAATGTAGATGCAGATGTAGTGAACAAGGCGGCAACGCCGAAACGCGTCTAAGCAGATACTGATCGAATAAATCGAGTTTGGATTCAGATTCATGGTGTCAGCGCCTTCTTCAAATTGTACAAGTTTGGCAAGACTGGATATATATATATATATATATATATATATATATATTTATATAAATAGATAAATATATAGATGAATAACACCGTCAATCCTGTGCTCTGCTTGTCGTCCACAGCACAAAAGGTACGGGCACGGATCAAAGTTTCAAAATGCAGTTACTTTGTTCGTGCAATTCCTGTCGCCATAACATTTCGGCTCCAAGGAGCCTAGTTCACATATATATATTACCTACTGGCGGTTGCCAGTAGGTAGTTATAGCTAGGACCTAGTTTCCATAGGAAATCCGCAACATTCTATTTGGAATAACTTTGGCGCCGGTTGATCTTTACGAAATTCTTCAAGATGGGGCGCTCTGCCCTGCTCCTATCCTGAAAGTTTCGGGGTGATTCGTCAAGTGGGGGCCCTGAAAAAAGACAGTTATTTACCCATTCATTCTTCCATCGACCTTTAGATTTACATGTATAAAAAACATTTATTTTCCAGAAAGACACACATTCACTGGATGATGTCATCAGTGATGTCATGAGTGATGTAATATGTGACGTCATCAGCAGTGCATAGTGGATATTTAAACACATGTTGTCCCACTAGTCTGATAAGCCTAATCAGGTCTCAGATGTGCTTCATTCCATTCGTCAAGTGGCTGTTACATGTACTGTTAATACGAGGTTGAATTGACGTGATAAACTACTTTTATGCAATAGTAAGCCTAACATAGTTAAAACAACTACTAGTTCAAGTTGTATGTTGCAAAAAAGCGCATTGTGTATAAAATTGCCGATTACCAAGCACTGGTACCCATGAGCCACTATTTCATTAGCCAAGTGGCAAAATTAGAAACAGTACAAACAAAAACATAGACATATATTGTGGTAGACCAACACCAGACTCCTAATCAATAAAAATGAATAGAATGTTTCATATCTTGTCCAGTGTGTTAAGACCAGGAATGGAGAAGAAAAGGGTAGGGAACCTGTGAAGTGCCCGTTGATTATGGTGGGGCCGTTCCTTTCCTCCTGTGAAAATGATACAAGAAAAGAGAGAATGAAAACATATACTTGAAAACCCTATTGTAACTGGATAAAGTTAATGAATACATACATTTTAAAACATGTTATCATACAGAATTCAGAATCAACAACATGGAGAGACCAATCAATGGAAATAATTGAATTGGTCTAGCTGGACTATGGACTGCATTAATCTTCATGCAAATGTATTGCTAGTTCCTCGCCTCAATTATGAACTCCCGGGAATTTGGTTTTGAGCTCAAATATCCACTTGGATTCCTGCTTGCGTAATCTTAATTCTCTGTTACCACCTCTATGTCCCATATTGATCTGCTCAATGGCAAAGAAGCGTAGAAGGGAGTTATTTGATTGATGATGGTCCTGAAAGTGTCTGGCTATCGGATAATGCATATCCTTGTTATTAATAGAAAAGGTTGTGCTATGGCTTGAAGATTTCTATCGAGTTGGATAGCAAGTAGGACCTACTTGCTATCCGACTCGATAGAGGAGTAACTAAGCATTGTGCCGTGACTACCAGAATAACCGTTTTCTTTGACGAACTTACTACAAGTTGGAATTATATAAGTATAACAATATTGCCCTGAAGAAGCCCCAGACCTGCTGGCCGCTTAGGGGTGAAACACGTTGGCTGTTCACTCTGATGTGCTAATAAACACGCTCTGCACCAACTCATGTGATTTTATTGGAATTATTCCAAGAAGAAAAGATTAAAATCTTCAAGCCCTAGCACAACCTTTTCTATTCTCGATTCAAACAAGGGGGTAAGGGGTGTCCCCCTGCTGAGGGCTGAAATTCAAACAGATTGGGAGCTCATTAAAATTGGTTATTAAGGATTTGTGACCTTGTTACCCCTTCAACCTGTGCCTTGTTAGTAATAGCCCTAAGATATTCTAGTATCCTCTTTTCAACCATTAAAGTCGTACTGCCGATCGACCTCTTTCTACATGGACACTCCAGGACATAAATCCCGAAACTGCTGCTACATGTAAGAAACTGAGAGATGTTTCTGTTCTTACTATGCCCCGGTACTGTGAATTGCTTCACCATGTGGGTGAATTTCCAGGCTTTACAGTGCCTGCACAGAAAAAACCTTGAGGTTGTGTGTGTTCGCTAGATGGGATTCAGTGATGTCATTATGTACTAATGTATCCCTCAAGCTTCTACTTCTCCTGTACGTGACCATAGCCCAATCACACAGGTTCTAGCCCACAATGGGATCAGTATTGAGAATGTCCCAGTTGTCAGCTAGTATTTTATGCACTTTTTGAGATTGCCTGTTGAATATCATGATTAACCTGCTCCCAGATTCCTTCTTGTCTCTGACTGGTGCTTCGAGGGTTTCTTGTCCAGTGACCTATTTTATTTTCATAATGGCTTTCCGGAGGACCCACTCAGGATATCCATGTGCTTTGAGTCTTGAGGGCATGATCTCTTGTTGCCTCTTTTTGCACTTGTCTTCCCTATTTCTGCACCTCTCTTGACTCTATGGGTACCTCTCTTGTGTCTTTGTGCACCACTCGTGTACCTTTCTACACGTCTGTTGCCTCTTTCTGCTCCTCTCTTTTCTTTATGTATACCTCTCTTCCCTCTTGGTGTACCTATGTTTCTTCTTTCAGAATTTCTCTTGCTTCTCTCATACAACTCTTCCCTCTTTCTGCACCTCTCTTGCCTCTTTCTGTTCCTCTTCTGCTTCTTTCTATACTTCTCTTGCTCCTCCTGCACCCCTGTTGCCTCGGTCTGCACTGGTCTTCACTGTCTGTGCACTTCTCTTCCCTCTTTCTGTACTTCTCATGCCTCTTTCTGTACCATTGTTGCTTTTTTCTGCACTTCTCTTGCTTCTTTCAGTACCTCTCTTGCATCTTTCATCACTTCTTTTGCCTCTTTCTGTACCCTTATCTTGCCTCTTTCTGCACTTCTGTTGCTTCTTTCTCTACTTCTCTTGCCTCTTTCTGCATTTCTGTTACTTTTTTCTATACTTCTCTTCCCTCTTTCTGTACCTCTGTTTCTTGTTTTAGCATTTCTCGTGCCTCTTTCTTACCCCTCTTACCTTTTTTTGTACCTCTGTTACTTCTTTCTGTATTTCCCTTGCTTCTTTCTGTAACTCTCTTGCTTCTTTCTGTACCCCTCTTACCTCTTTCTGTATCCCGCTTCCCTCTGTCTGCACCACTTTTGCCTTCTTCTGCACCTCTCTTATCTCTTTCTGTCAAGTCAAGTCAAGTCAAGAGATTTATATAGCGCGCTACATACCCATAGGGTCTCAAGGCGCTTGAGGAAGGGTGGGGAATTACTTGTCGAATATCCAAGTTTTAAGTTGCTTTCTGAATGCCAGGTGGTTCTGAGTAAGGCGAAGGTGAGTGGGAAGTGAGTTCCAGGCTTTAGCTGCCAGGTAGGAGAAGGATCTACCTCCCATGGTGGTTTTGTTGATGCGAGGTACAGTGGCCAGGGCTTGGTTGGAGGATCGTAGCTGACGGGAGGGGGTGTAGAAGGACAGTCGTGTGTTGAGGCATTCAGGTCCAAGTTCGTAAAGTGCTTTGTGTGCGTGGGTTAGGAGGCGGAAAGTAATCCTCTTATTTACGGGGAGCCAGTGGAGGGTTTTCAGGTGACCAGAGATGTGATCTTTACGCGGGATGTCTAGTATGAGCCTGGCTGAAGCGTTCTGGATGCGTTGGAGTTTTTTCTGCATCCATTTTGCTCCGTATTGTACTTCCATTGCTTCTTTACGTACATCTCTTGCTTCTTTCTATACCTCTGTTGCCTCTTTCTGCACTACTCTTGCCTCTTTCTGCACCTCCTTTGCCTCTTTCTGCACTTTTCTTTTCACTTTCTGCAACTCTGTTGCTTCTTTCTGCACTTCGCTTCCTTTTTTCAGCACCTCTCTTGCTTCTTTCTGCACCCCTGTTGCCTCTTTCTGCACCTCTCTTGTCTCTATGTGTACCTCTCTCCCCTCTTTGTGTACATATGTTTCTTCTTTCAGCATTTTTCTCGCCTCTTTCTTACCCCTCTTGCATCTTTTTTGCACCTCTGTTGCTTCTTTCTGCACTTCCCTTGCTTTTTCTGCACATCTCTTGCTTCGTTCTGCCCCCTTCCTATCTCTTTCTGAACCCCTCTTCCCTCTTTCTGCACATCGCTTGCCTCGTTCTGTAGCTCTCTTGCCTCTTTCGGCACCTCTGTTGCTTCTTTGATACTTCACTTGCATTTTCTGCACCCTCTTGTGTCTCTTTCTGTACTCTTGTTGCCTCTTTCTACACTATACCTATATCTGCACCTCTCTTATCTCTTTCTGTACTTCTCTTGCCTCTTTCTATACCCCTGCAGCTTCTTTCTGTACTTCTCTAACTCCTTTCTGCACCTATCTTTCTTCTTTCTGCACCCCTCTTGCCTCTTTATGCACCCCCGCTGCTCTTTCTGCGCTTGTCTTCCCTCTTTCTGCACCTCTCTTGACTCTATGTGTACCACTCTTGTCTCTTTGTGCACCTCTCTTGTCTCCATGTGTACATCTCTTCCCTGTTTGTGTGCCTATGTTTCTTCTTTCAGCATTTGTCTTGCTTTTTTCTTAACCCTCTTCCTGCTTTCTGCAGGTCTCTTACCTCTATCTGTATCTCTGTTGCTTCCTTTTGTACTTTTTTTGCTTTTTTCTGCACCTCTCTTGCTCCTATATGCACCCCTGTTGCCTCATTCTGCACTGGTGTTGCCTCTTTGTGCACTTCTCTTGCCTCTTTCTGCACTTCTGACGCAAGTCAAAAATTAATTCCCTTTGGGCGAATTAACGTTAATACATAAGTACTTACAGAGACACAATAAACTTACCAATACCAAACAAATAACAAGGAAGCAATGAAAATAGTGATAAATTCAATACACGTGAAAACACTATGGTAAAATTAAGTATTCGGACAATTTATTAACATACATTACATTTGTTAAAAATTGGGAAACACATACAGGACGGAACAATAATCAATAAAATCAACATTCCAATAAAAAGGAGCTACAGGGAAAAAGGACTAAACTCAAACAAAAACAGTTATTTTGAATTTTCCTTAATTTCTATTCCCAAATTCACTCCTTGAGCATCGACGCGTTTCGGCGGTATAGTCAATATAAAACCGCCTTCATCAGGGCAATTTGTACAAATGTTTCCCAATACTTCTCAGGTAAGCAAAGGGTCTTTCAGTGTATCTTAAGGGGTATACTACCTCCTTATCCTTTGTAGGAGATATTCGTCCAGCGAATTATCTTCTTAATAAATACAGTATTCTCAATTAAAATGATGGCGAAATCCTTATCAAAATTCCACTTTCAGTAACGCATCCAGCATAATGGCTGGGAAAAAAGGGTTAAAATTAATATGTCCCAAGCACGCGGTAGAGCAGAAATAATGAGCACTGGATACCGACTCCCAGCTATAGTCGAAGCGGTTACAGCGTTGTGGGGTTCCAGGTTCCGAAAAGATACCCAGGACATGAGATAATTTCCTCCGTGTTTTACCCTCCTTCATTCACTTGAAAAGTGTCCCGCGTGGATGTCTGCTCCTCCTACCGGCTCTGCACTTCTCCTGTCTCTTTCTTTACCCTTGTTGCTTCTTTCTGCACTTCTCTTGCTTCTTTATTTTACCTCTCTTGCTTCTTTTTACACCACTCGTGCCTCTTGCTCCACCCCTCTCTCCTCTTTCTGCAACTCTTTTGCCTCTTTCTGCACCCCTCTCTTGCCTCTTTATGCACTTCTGTTACTTTTTTCTGCACTTCTCTTGCTCCTTTCTGCATTTCTGTTCTTTCTTTCTGCACTTCACTTCCCTCTTTGTGCACCTATGTTTCTTGTTTCAGCATTCTCATGCACAGGTCAGCGCTCTAGCGACGCTGATAGTAAAAGTTTATTTAAGGTCAGTTTGGACTGGAACGCTCTGTGGAGAAGAGTGTTGCCGGTGGCAGAGGCAGCCTCCATTCACTTTGCGCTTTTAAAAAAATACCGTATTTCACTGCACTGCTCGCGCTGTAGTTACAGCGAATGTTTTTATGTAGCGATTAGAGGCTATTTTTTAAAATGTTCAGTGTGGGTTAGCGGATAACTTACTTTAATTTCTGGTTCTCTCCTCAGCTGTTCAGTTTATTTCTCCCACTCCCGCCCTGGTCCGCCGCGTCCAATCATGGGCGTTTGATGCGGAGGGCGAGGAGGAGCCTTACACTTCCGGGCTCAGGGAGCACAGGTCAGCGCTCTAGCGACCCCTCCCATTACTATAAATGTGCTTAGGGCAGCTACCGCGCAGCGGACGCGTGCAGCGGGCGCGCCGGAATTGCGCCGAAGTCGAGCCAAAGTCAAGCCCGTCTGTGCCCGTCCGCGGCCGGACGGGGCGCGGGGCCACAAACCCTGGCTCTCCTACCACAACCACTATAAGGTATGGCAGACAGGAATTGCTTGCTCTCCAATCTGATACGCCTGCAGCTTGTAAACACTCCATGCATGCCCTGTCGCTAAATAAATGCACTTTGTGCAGTTTTGTACCCATCACTCATGTCCCAGCCACTAGCACGGGTCATACCATCAAAGCAGCCTTACTTAACTGTAGATCCTTACGTAAGCACGCCATAGAAATCTTCCACTTACTTGAAGACCAGAACCTTAACATCTTATTCCTGACAGAAACTTGGTTGGATGACTATTCAGACCCTGATATTATTCAGGCCCTACCCCCTGGTTACTCCCTCTCCAGACTGGATAGGAAAGATGGCAGAGGGGGTGGCATCGCCATAGCTACGAAAGCCCCTCTAGTATGCTCCCTATCTCCTATACAGGTTGACCATAGTGAAGCTGGCTCCTTCCCGATTAACACCGGTCCCAATTACTCCATATCAGGTATTCTGATATATCGACCACCTGGTAGGTTATTTGACTTCACTTCCACTCTGATGGAAGCCATAACTCACTTTGCAATAAGGAAATCTCGCTTTTTAGTGCTAGGAGATCTCAATGCCCATTTTGAAGACCCCTTAGATACTGACGCAACTGATATTCAAGCTGAGCTACTCTCGGTACAGCTCGAATTAAAGAATAAGGAACCGTCACATCAATTAGGTCATTTATTAGACCCCATTTTTGGCAACTGGAAGGGAGTTCATACCTCAGATCCTAAACCCATACCCTGGTCGGATCATTACATCATTCCCATAACGATTCAACTAGACAGAACCGAGCATTATCGACATCAATCTCTACATTATAAACGCAGAAAATGGAAGAACTTTTCAATAGAATCTTTCATTAAAATTGTCCAGGATGAAGGCCCTCCTAAAGGGGATGATTGCGAATCAGCTAACAAGCACATACACACTTTCGTCACTAAGGCCCTTGATACTACGGCCCCCTTTCGTACCACGACCAATGCCAGGAGAACAAATAAAGCCGCTCCCTGGTTCAGTCAAGAACTGCAAACCATGAAGACGGCATGTAAAAAGCTTGAAAGAGCATGGCGCCAGAACTTTTGCCCAGAAATTAAAATCCAGTATAAAATAGCGCAAAGAGCATACAACAAAACCATACGTCTGTCTAAGGCAGCTCATTATCATACCCGGATTATGGAAGCAGAAAACTCCTCTAAGGAACTGTATCAAATATACAAAGAAATCTCCATAGTGGACGTGACTCCTTCTGCCCAAAATGATTCTGTGGAAACGTGTGACAAAATTGCCCAGTACTTTTCAGGAAAAATTACTAAAATCTATGCCAGCTTTTCCAATAATATAAAGTCGGCTACTGAATTTATTGAAAATGATAATCTCATAAACACACCAGAGTGCCTAGGATCTTTCGAAGTTCCTCCCTATGAAGCTTTGGCCAAAATGTGCAACAAAATCAAATCAGGTTCTCCTCGAGACCCTGCGCCTCCTAAAATTCTAGCTGAAGCTTTCCCTGCACTAGAGCCTCACTTCAGACATCTGCTTCAAGTCTCCTTCTCCACGGCATGTTTGCCGGTGGAATGGAAACAGGCAGTAGTGTTACCGATTAAAAAAAAGCCGAACATAAGTCAAGACATTTTGGAAAACCTTCGCCCAATATCTTTGTTACCTTACCTTGCAAACCTAGCCGAGAAAGTTGCTAATATTCAACTTATGGAACATCTAGAAGCCCATAATGTTTTTCATAAGTCCCAATCGGGTTTCAGATCTAATTTCTCCACTGAGACAGCTCTTTTGAGGGCTACTGAAACCCTACGAGAAGGAGCGGATGAGGGCAAGACCATGGCTCTTATCATGCTAGATCTCAGTGCCGCGTTTGACACTGTAGCGCACTCCATCCTGCTACAGTGTCTAAACAGAGCTGGAGTCACCAATAAGGCACTGGGATGGCTGAAAGCCTTTCTGATCAACAGGAGCTTTCAAGTCCAAAGAGGGACTTTCCTCTCAGACAGCGTGTTGCTTGAACAGAGGGTACCTCAGGGCTCTGCCCTGAGTCCCACCCTGTTCAATCTATACATGGCCCCCCTGGCAGAAGTGGTGCAATCGTTCGGCGTAGAGCTTGTCTCTTACGCCGACGACACGCAACTTCTTATATCTCTATCTCAAGCCCCTTCTATGGAAGCTGATAACTTCAATGCTTGCATGAGTAAGCTTGCCGCTTGGATGACAGAGCACTGTCTAAAACTGGCACTAAAACGGAGGTTCTTATAATTGGAGGCAATGAGGCCAAATGGACAAAAGAATGGTGGCCCAGCTGCTTGGGTCCGCTGCCCCCTCCTAACCGGGAAGCAAAGAATCTAGGTGTCTGGGTAGACAATAAGTTGTCTTTTGATAGCCACATTAAGAAAACAGTAGGCAAATGTTTTGGAGTAATGAAAACGCTCAATCGCACCCTTGACTTGCTGCCTCTGAACTCCAGACGTACCATGACGCAGGCACTAATTACTTCCCGTATTGACTACGGGAATGTGCTGCTCCTCGGCACATCGGCTAAAAACATCAAGAAACTACAGGTTCTACAAAATTCTGCAGCACGCCTAGTGTTAAGGCTTCCCCGTAGAGCCCCCTCGAGACCCTCTCTGGCATCTCTCCACTGGCTACCTATTAGCAAGAGGATTGTTTTCAAAGCTCTACTATGGTGCCATAGGATAATCCACCAAAGAGCGCCGGCCTATATGTCGGATCTGGCATCCTTGTACGAACCTAACAGATCCCTCAGATCTAAAGGAATGGGTCTGCTCAGAACTGCTCGCCCCAAAAAAGCCAGAATGGGAGGCAGGTCCTTCCGCTCATTAGCGGCCATGCACTGGAACCTCCTGCCCACGGACACCAGGCTAGAGACCAATGAGACCTCTTTTAGAAAGAGGTTGAAAACCTTTTTATTTACTTCATAATGGTACTCCTCTTTCTCCTCATAAAAATGCTCTCTCCACAGCGCGGGGACACGCCGGGAGGCGTCACCAGGCGCTTTATAAACTCCTTTAAACTAAACTAAACTAAACTTTCTTACCCCTCTTCCCTCTATTTGCACCTCTGTTACTTATTTTTGTACTTTCCTTGCTTGTTTCTGTATCTCTATTGCTCTTTCCTGCATACCTCTTACCTCTTTCTGCATCCCCCTTTCCTGTTTCTGCACCTCTTGCCTCCTTCTGCACCTCTTATCTCTTTCTGCACCTCTCGAATCTCTTTCTGCACTTCTCTTGCCTCTTCCCACACCCATGTTGCTTCTTTCTGTACTTCTCTTGCGTATTTCTGCACCTCTCGTGCTTCCGTCTGCATCCCTCTTAACTCTTTCTGGGGCCCTCTTTTCTCTTTCTGCACCTCTCTTGCCTCTTTCTGCACCTCTTTGCCTCTTTATGCACTACTGTTTTCTCTTTATGCAACTCTGTTGCTTCTTTCTGCACTTCTCTTGCTTTTTTCAGCACCTCTCCTGCTTCGTTTTGTACCCCTGTTGCCTCTTTCTGTACCTCTTTTGTCTCTATGTGTACCTACCTCTCTTCCCTCTTTGTTTACCTACGTTTCTTCTTTCAGCATTTCTCTTGCCTCTTTCTTACCGCTCTTGCCTCTTTTTTCCACCTCTGTTGCTTCTTTCTGTACTTCCCTTGCTTCTTTCGGCACGCCTCTTGCTTCTTTCTGTACTCCTCCTACCTCTTTCTGTACCCCTCCTCCCTCTTTCTGCACATCTCTTGCCTCCTTCTGTACCTCTCTTGTCTTTATGTGTACCTCTCTTCCCTCTTTGTGTACCTATGTTTCTTCTTTCAGCATTTCTCATGCTTCTTTCTTACCCCTCTTCTGTCTTTCTGCACCTCTCACCTTTTTCTGTACCTCTCTTGCCTCTTTCTATATTTCTCTTACCTCTTTCTGCATCTCTCTTGCTTTTTTCTGTACCCCTCTTGGCTCTTTCCGCACCCCTGTTTTCCTTCTGCATCCCTCTTGCCTGTTTCTGCACCTCACTTGCCTTTTTCTGCACCTCCCGTGCTTCCTTCTGCACCTTTGTTGCTTCTTTCTGTACTTCTCTTGCCCCTTTCTACATCTCTGTTGCTTTTGTCTGCACTTCTCCTGCCTCTTTCTGCACCCCTCCTGCCTCTTTTTGGACCTTTGTTACTTCTGTCTGCACTTCTCTTGCCTCTTTCTGCTCCTCTTTTGCCTCTTTTTGCAGTTTTCTTGCCTCTTATGGCTGAGATACCCGCCACCCCCTCTCAACACGATCCCAAAAGGAGGGAAACCGGAAACAGTTCTTAAAGTTTTTGGATGTGGGAGGGAGTGACCCTCCCGCGGCCGTATTTATTAAAACAAAAAATTAAACATTAAACGTTTCATGTTATGTACAATTTCATTATCACATTGCGATGTTTGGCTAATCTTAACATATTCTCTAATACAGAGGTTCTCCTAGCCGAACTAGCATCCTACAAAAAACATTCTCTATAAAAATTGAAATTGTACATCCTAACGTTTAAGGGCCAACGGCAAGGTCATAACCGGTGTCAAGATCCCTAACCAGACTTACCCCTCCCACTTGGGAAGGGCGACAGCACAGAGGCTTACCTCAAGTGCAACTACTAACAATTTCCCTTGACTTGTCGGGGGCACTTAAGACTCGACGCCATTTAAAGGTCGTTCGAATACTTGTGTGTGGTATCTAGAAGGTATCGTGGACCTCCCCCCACCCCACACAACTTACCGCATCTGCCGTCGCAGATGACACTGGCCCCGGGAAATTCCTCAGGAGGGGGCTGTAACCCCTCCTACACAGGAAGGGGCCTTGACCGCCTTTCCTTAACTTCCGGCGACCCGCCCTTAGACGGGACCGCCTCCCCATTGAGGGGCCAATGGCCACCTCCCCCGAGCGCTCCCATCCGTGTTGGGTGACGCCCACTCATAGGGATCTACCAATTAGTGCTCACCGATCATGACCTTACCGCCTACCAAAAATAAATACGACAATTCTTACTCGAACCTATGAAAACATTGGTCGCTACGACCGAAAGAGCATGCTTAAAATGCAACACTACATCAAGTCATTTTAATCGTAACAACCTAAACGATATTCACCATACTTTATTATGATAAACAACAAAACTGAAACTTTCACAACCTGTAAACGAAAACAGCAAAACATACTTAGAAAAAATTCACTTTATTGCACAACAACTTGCTGTCCTCAGGGGCTGGTGGGTGGGTCAAAATTGGCTCTTCGTTCTGTCCCGAGCTCACGTGTAGCGAGGAGGTGCAGCTTCGGAGCACAAGAACAAGAGGACGTCTTCTGGTCTTGCGTCTCTTTTTATCCGTCTTCAGGGCGGGCGTAAACCCGCCCCTGCCCGTCCCGGGGGCGGGGCTGGTTACGTCGGTGTCTAGGCCAGCCCACTCTAGAGCGGGAAAAAGCGCGCCCCGGCTACGCCGCTTCGGGCATACCAGCCGAGACGCGCCTCCCGCCAAAAAATGGCTTCCCGGGGGGATCGAGGCACTCCGCCATACGTTCGGGGGGACCGAGTGGTCGCCCCTTTCCATATGGCTGAGATACCCGCCACCCCCTCTCAACACGATCCCAAAAGGAGGGAAACCGGAAACAGTTCTTAAAGTTTTTGGATGTGGGAGGGAGTGACCCTCCCGCGGCCGTATTTATTAAAACAAAAAATTAAACATTAAACGTTTCATGTTATGTACAATTTCATTATCACATTGCGATGTTTGGCTAATCTTAACATATTCTCTAATACAGAGGTTCTCCTAGCCGAACTAGCATCCTACAAAAAACATTCTCTATAAAAATTGAAATTGTACATCCTAACGTTTAAGGGCCAACGGCAAGGTCATAACCGGTGTCAAGATCCCTAACCAGACTTACCCCTCCCACTTGGGAAGGGCGACAGCACAGAGGCTTACCTCAAGTGCAACTACTAACAATTTCCCTTGACTTGTCGGGGGCACTTAAGACTCGACGCCATTTAAAGGTCGTTCGAATACTTGTGTGTGGTATCTAGAAGGTATCGTGGACCTCCCCCCACCCCACACAACTTACCGCATCTGCCGTCGCAGATGACACTGGCCCCGGGAAATTCCTCAGGAGGGGGCTGTAACCCCTCCTACACAGGAAGGGGCCTTGACCGCCTTTCCTTAACTTCCGGCGACCCGCCCTTAGACGGGACCGCCTCCCCATTGAGGGGCCAATGGCCACCTCCCCCGAGCGCTCCCATCCGTGTTGGGTGACGCCCACTCATAGGGATCTACCAATTAGTGCTCACCGATCATGACCTTACCGCCACAGGTCCGGATAGTTGACCGGCTATCCGGACCCCCCACAAAACTCCTACCTAAAGGTCATGTTTTAACGTTTTTAACCAAGCTAGGAAGTCTCCTATGAGTAACTCATTGCCCACCCTCGACAAATGCACACCATCCCCCAAATACATACTGTCATCATTAATACAACTATGTGAGATCGAATGCAATGTCTTGGAACGGAACAACCTACTCACTTTGTTATTCAATTTTTTAACGGAATGATTCAAAGCAGGGATCGAGATAGCCCCCCGCCACACTTTTCGTGGGATCATATGAGACCATGCAATTATACACCCCGGAACTCTCCTTGCTAACCAACTTACCGTGGAAAGCATAGCTTCCAGGAGAAGTCGTCTACCGGTGGTGACTAAATCATTGCCCCCCAAATGTACTATGACTATGGACGGCGGTGACCTCATCCGCTCTAACAAACCCTCAAAGAATGCTTGAAACTGGTCAATACAGAGACCGCCCCTTCCGTAGAAGGACACTCTGTACCCGTATTCCCCAGGTACATGAATCATATCACCTGCTTTGAATACGTCTGCGGCCCGTCTCACGTATGAGTGGCCTACGACCCACACCTCCTTTCTCTCAGCCGGTGATGTGTGACCGCTGGCCTGGTGTTGGGTCAACTGCACAGTCCGCCCTGCCGCGTAGGCTTGCGCAACTGAAAACAAACAAAAGACAAGAAGCGTGAGTACATGATTACAGCTTCACAACATGTGCAATCGCACGTACCTCTTATAACAGTTGGAGGACCAACGCCCCACACGTTTCACTTGTTCTACATTAAGACCCCTGGCTGTCGCTTCAGTGGCAGCCCCTATACGAAAGGAATGGGTCCCAAATTCACCCGGGTCCAAGCCCGCTGCGGCAATGGCCATTGCAAGCACCCGCCGAAACTGAAACCTCGTCAGCGGGGTGGCGTCTATATGCCTCAACAATGTCCCTCCCCATGATGCCACCCTTCGTGCTAGGTAATCTTCTAAGCACTGTACCGGACACATGGAGGACTCGGGGATCCTGCGAATGATCGTGCAGTCCCCCCTCCCATCTTGGTCAGTCTTGGACCTGAGAAAGGAGACAACCATCGCATCACCCCTGATCTGAACATGTTCCCTGCACAAGCCCCCCGACACATCCTGTTTGTTTCTTGCAACTAGCTCACTAACTCTCATAGCCCCGTGAAATGCCAGCGTAAATGCAGTCCGGAACAAACAGGTCTCGAAAGGGGACGAGCATGTGCTAGGGAGTGTGGCCAGTAACTGGGACAATCTATCAAAACCTATCGGTCGTCTTATGTCCACTCTGCGACCCTCTAGACGTTGCCACCCACGCAGCGCTTTCTGTACTGTAAAAGACGCTGTTGGGTCCAGGATGCCATGGGCCCTGGCAACAAAGGAAATGGCGGCACGATGCCTTTGAGCCGTAGCCACCGATTTCCCAGCCCTACGTAAGGACATCAGAAAAAGTACTACCCACTCTTCCTGACCCCAAAGTCCCCCTCTCTCTGCCCCTAAAAAGGCTAAATAGGCCTGAAACGCCCCTTCATATGCCTTCCTTGTCCTGGGTGCTAGACTCTCTCCCACGAGGTGACGAAGTTCGGGGCACCGAGAGACCAGAGAGCTTCGGGGAAGGGTGCCGGCTCTGGGTCCGCTGAAGGAAGGAAACCCGAGAAAGCCTGCATGTGAAAACGAGACAGTGCATCAGCAGCCTGATTCAACACCCCTGGGACATGTTTTGCTCCGAATATCACGTTCAGTTTCATACACAGTAGGACAATTTCTTTAAGCAGCCTCAAAATCAATTTACAACGGGCTGCCTGACTATTGATGCATTCTACCACGGTCATGTTGTCGGACCAGAACACCACAGAATGATCTCTGAACCCTTCTGGCCAGGTTCTCAGGGCCACCAGAATGGGAAATAGTTCCAGGAAGGCAATATTACTCGTCAGCCCTTTTTCGTGCCACCATAGGGGCCACCTTTGTGCCGACCATTTTGTGCCAAAGATGGCGCCAAAGCCTATGCTCCCTGCTGAATCTGTCCATAGCCCAAGCTCTTCGGAGGACACGGCTGGCTTGTTCCAGACGACTCGGCCATTGAAGTCCGCCAGAAATGCTAACCAAATCCGCATGTCCTGGCGGACCTCGGCCGATAACCTCGTGCGATGATGACCCTCTTTTAGGCCAACCATCGCTTGGGCAATTGAGCGGGAAAAGGGGCGAGCCATTGGGATCACCCTCAAGGCAAAGTTCAACTTTCCCACTAATTGTTGCAACTGCTGTAGTGTAACCTTGGATACATGTAAACATACTTGGAGGGCTGCCCTGAATTTCAAGATTTTGCTAGCTGGTAAACGGAAACACCCCTCCCTTGAGTCCAACTCGATCCCCAAAAACTCGAGGCGAGTCGTGGGACCCATAGTTTTACCCGGTGCCAATGGTACGCCAAAATGACCCATCAACACACGGAATTCAGCTAAGGCCTGTGCACATGCGGGATTTCCGGCGGGGCCAAGGAACAAAAAGTCGTCAAGGTAATGCATTACATTTCGGAAACCCGTTTTCTTAGTGAACACCCATTGCAAAAAAGTACTGAATTGCTCAAAGTAAGCACATGATATAGAGCAACCCATTGGCATACACCTATCCATGTAGAATGACCCCTGGAACCCGAATCCCAGCAGACGCTGATCGTCTGGGTGTACCGGGAGCAACCGGAACGCTGACTCGATGTCTGATTTTGCCATCAGCGTCCCGGGCCCCAGGCGATTCAAGATGGCTACTGCTTCATCAAACGATGCGTATCGCACCGAACAAACTTCTGGATCAATTGCGTCGTTCACCGAAAGACCATGGGGAGCAGACAGATTATGGATCAAACGAAACTCACCCGGGTCCTTCTTGGGGACCACCCCTAACGGAGAACAAACGAAATCTGGTACCGGGGGTACACTAAACGGGCCGGCGACCCGACCCCGGCTAACCTCTTTCTGGATTTTTTCTTGCACTACAGATGTATGTTGTAAAACGGAAAGCTGATTTTTGCACATCCCTACACCCCGAAAGTCCCCTACCGGGATGCGGAAACCATGTGTAAAACCGTTCCGCAGCACCCCGGCAGAAGTCCGATCCGGGTAGTTGCTGAGCCAGGGAATCATTGCCAGGGTATCAATCGGGGTTGGTAAAGGCGCCCCTCGGCCTAGCTTAGACCTGTTTGGCGCCTCCCTTACCCCCATTCTCACTCGGTCTGGCTCTACACGATGACTCAGGATGGGATGATCCACACATACTACATTCGTGTTTGAATTTACACGACCCCGGTGGCCTAGTACACTTCCCCTTGTTGAAATTAAAACAGAAACCCTTTCTCCCTGTATTGCCCGCGGGCCTCGACTGGTCGTCGGTGCTCGTACTTGGTCGAAAGGGCGTCCCCACATTTTGGCGGGAGTAATCAACAACATTGCTCCCGACCAATGGCATTCTTAACATTCCCGATTCCTTCATCTTATCCCATGTCAGAGAATCGTAACAATCCCAAGTCAAACTCTTGTTATGTTCCTTTTCCTTCCTGAACAGATTGTCGTAACAAAACCAATGGTTACCTTGATACGTTGTCGAGTAACCCATAATCCGTGATTGATAAACGGGAAACTCCGGGAGCAACTCGGGCCTACGTTCCCCCAAAATCGATGTAAAAATACCCCATGCATTGCCCCAATTGCCAATGTTCTCATTTACCTTAAAGGCGGCCATTTTTGCGCGCCAAACACTCGGATGCATTAAGTCCTTCTGACTTTTCACATGCTCCACATCATAATGATCAACAAGCAAGGAAAAAATATTCACGTATTCCCCTGCCCAGATCTTTTCCTTTATGGTTAAAGGCACATGTTGTCCCAATCTCTCTCTACGAGAGGGTGCTGACTCGTCCCTTGCAATCGGCAATGGCCGCTTACCTGAACTGGACGCAGCTTCTGCCGCTTGCGGCTTGTCTATCCCCGCCAATGGCGCAGCCACTCTCGCTGCCTCTCTCTTCTCCCGAAGCCCTTTTATCAGCGCCTGTGCCTCGGCAGCCGTGGCGCCATCACTACTATCCCCCAACCAAGCTGCTAGCTGTGCTGCCAGCTCGGGGGGCATGTCTCCCTTGGACGTCGGGGTGACGACAACGGGGATCGGATTCCCCTCTAATGGAACTGGGGTCGGCGCCTCGAGCGGTGCAGGGGGAACCGGGATGTCTCCACCGGCTGGAACCTTTCTCGGCCTCTTCGGTCTCCCTCCAGCCGGCGCAGGGCCCGAACCCTCCTCCCCGTCTCGCTCTGCCAACCGTTTCTTTATGTCCGCCATATCTTTGAAAAGTGCCCGCACCATCTGGTCGGTCGACATTTTCTTTGCGACTTTCTTTGGCATCTCACCGACGAAGTATCTAGAAGACAAAGAAAAAGATCAAAACACTCAAAATTGGCTCTTCGTTCTGTCCCGAGCTCACGTGTAGCGAGGAGGTGCAGCTTCGGAGCACAAGAACAAGAGGACGTCTTCTGGTCTTGCGTCTCTTTTTATCCGTCTTCAGGGCGGGCGTAAACCCGCCCCTGCCCGTCCCGGGGGCGGGGCTGGTTACGTCGGTGTCTAGGCCAGCCCACTCTAGAGCGGGAAAAAGCGCGCCCCGGCTACGCCGCTTCGGGCATACCAGCCGAGACGCGCCTCCCGCCAAAAAATGGCTTCCCGGGGGGATCGAGGCACTCCGCCATACGTTCGGGGGGACCGAGTGGTCGCCCCTTTCCATTCTGCACCTCTGTTGCTTCTTTCTGCACTTTTCTTGCATCTTTCTGCAACCCTCTTACCTCTTTCTGTTCCTCTGTTGGTTGTTCCTGTACTTCTATTACTTCTTTCCTCACCTCTCTAGCTTCTTCTTGTTCCCCTCTTGCATCTTTCTGCATCCCTCTTCCCTCTTTCTGCACCTCTCTTTCCTTTTTCTGCACCTATGTTTCTTCAATCTGCACTTCTCTTGCTTCTCTATGCACCTTACTTGCTTTTTCCTGCAACCCTCTTGCCTCTTTCTGCTGCCCTCTTGCCTCTTTCTGCACCTCTATTGCCTCTTTCTGCACCCGTCTTGCCTCTTTCTCTACCCTTCTTCCCCTTCCCACACCTGTCTTGCCTCTTTCTGCTCCTCTCTTGTATCTTTCTGCACTTCTATTGCCTCTTTCTGTACTTCTCTTGCCTCTTTTTGCACATTTTACTCTTTCTGCACCTCACTTGTTTTTTTCTGCACTTCTCTTTCTATGCTTTTCTTGCCTCTTTAAATGGGAAGTGCAAACTGTCAAGTTTAAAAGTCTGCGCCCTCTCATGACTGAGGTATATGTATACTTGTGCATGTCTTCTCACATGTGTTATACATCTGAAGATGGTACCTTAAAAAGCAGGTAGGTTCTCCTATAGGTGGTCAAATATTCCCAGTTCTGCTCCTTCATTCAGTTGTACAGGCAGATATCTCTTATATATTGGTGTTATAGAGCACCTCAAATATACTATTAAATATCCTTGTGCCCTATATTATGAGCAGAAAGAAAAACATACAAATGTATGTACACACATTTATAGAGTATGCTGTTTGAATCACAGGTATTCAAGTATTTGTAAGTTTATTTTTATGTAACATGTCACTAGGCAAAAGCAGAGACACACGCATGCATACTAATCCCGAGTGGAGCAGGTACAGTTGCTCTACGGAGTAGGCAAAACACTCCATGGAGCTACGCTCTGCGCCTCCCACCACCTGCAATAAATATTTTTTCAATAACATTTACAGTTAAAGTAAAATAAAAGCACACTTACCTTATCACGGGATCTCAGGCTGCCCTCCTCCTACTCGCTATAATCCCTTACGTCATGGTAGGACTGCGCATGCGTGCACATGCGTAGTCCTACCATGATGTATGTCTGACGTAGGGGATTGTGAGCATTATGTTCGCAAGCGCGATCTACCTCTCGGGTAGAATTTCTACTCGAGCGGGTTCGCACTGAACTCCGCCACTTGCAGAACTTCGCTGAGTTTTTTGGCACTTTGCGGAGTTCTGCGTAGCAAAACTCAGCGAACTTCACCCAGACCTGCACAAAACCAGAGAAATTCAGAGGTTATAGTTAGCTCAGCTAACTATAACTCGCTCCCCGCAATGCACTGCTCATGACATCCCTTTTTACATCACTCATGACATAGTCAGTGACATCACTGATGACATCACTGATGACATCTCAAATGACAACACTGATGACATCATACCCTCGCACCCTAATATAACCTTTAATATACCCAATCTAGGATACAGACTACCATTCTCGAAACCATAGACACGCCAATACCAGTTAGTACATACCCACTCACTGATTCATAGGTCTACACACACATCCACTCACTCACTTATACAGTTACTCGTACACGCAGCCCCTCATCAATACAGCCACTGATATATGTATTCATACATCCATACATACACTCACACAGCGCCACTCACCCATAGAGTTACTAACACCCTAGTCAGTCACCCAAAAGAATCAATCACACTGCCATTTACTCACCTATACAGTTATAAAAACACCACCTCACTTATTTATACAGATATTAACACAGACTTACTCCCTTCTACAATCAGTGACATGAGCACACACTCATGCATACAGCCACTCTCACAATTACTCACTCTAACATATAGTCACTTATATACTCCAACACTCACATATACTGCCTTTCACATATGTAGTTAGTCACACATATACTACTGAGACAACGATTCACTCACTAACACAGCCATACACACACTCACTCACCAATTCAGTACCTTGCAGATCCACTCCTGAACCCGTACACCCAATGATTCATCTACTCACACATCAATAAAGGGTGTCACACATACCCCCACCTACCCACACAGACACTCAGGCACCCATACAGGTACTCAGACAAGCAATCATTAACCCATATAGTCACTCATGTAGCTACTCACTAACCCATGCAGCCACCTACACACCAACTGACAGACGAATATAGACATTCACACAGATTAGTCATTCACCCATGCAGTCCTTAAGACACATTTAATCACTCACTTATAGTCAGTCATGCACCCATAAATCACCCATTTAGACACTCAAACACCCACTCATTCTTCAATACAGCTTAGCGTGTATATATAAATATATATATGTGATAGAATATGTGACATCATCAGTGGTGCATTGCGGGGGCGCGAGTTATAGTTAGATCAGCTAACTATAACAGCTGAGATTCTCTGGTTTTGTATGAGTAAAATGTCTATGAAGCCTGTTGCTTTTTCAGTGAATTTCTAAGTTTTTTTTAAAATGCTAATACTAACTATAACGTCCCTGAAACCTATGGTTTTGTCAGTAAAATTCTAAGGGTTTTTAAATGTTAATTTCTAACTAAGCCTACATAGGTAGGACATGAACAGAAAGATTAAAAAAGGAGCAGAAATAAGCAAGAGAAGTGCAGAAGGAAGAAGAAAGGTGCAGAAAAAAGCAAGAGATGCAGAAAGAGGCAACAGAGTCCAGAAGAAGGTACAAAAGAAGCAAGAAAAGTACAGAAAGAAGTAACAGAGGTGCAAAAAGAGGCCTACTACGACTGTACCTTTCCACAGACTTATACAAAATAACCTAATCAGCAATCCTCTAAAAATGTCTTAAACCTCACTTTTTTCTTGAAAGTGCACTATTCATTGACTGCTCAAAATGTTAGGCCTACCAAATGTAAAACAAGAATCCTAATCATATCACTGTTGTAAGACCGACCAAATTTGTGAACGTATTTCTCGGATTTTACCTAGTGACGTGTTACATAAAAATAAACATACAAATATTTGAATACCTGTGTTTCAAAGAACATACTTTGTATATTTGTGTACAAAAAGTTAGAACCAAGATATGCTCAGAAAGAAGCAACTGGGGTGCAGAAAGAGGCAAGAGAAATGCAGAAAGAAACATCAGATGTTCAGAAAGAGGCAAGAGAAGTGAGGAAAGAGGCAACAGAGGTATAGAAACAGGCAGGAGAGTGGCAGAAAAAGGGAACAAGGGTACAGAAATAGGCAAGAGAGGTACAGAATAGGGAAGAAAGGTGGAGCAAGAGGCAAATGGGGTGCAGAAAGAAGAAAGTAAGATGCAGAATGAGGCAACACTGGTGCAGAAAGAGGCAAGACAAATACAGAAAGAGGCAAGAGAAATTCAAACAGAGGCAAGAGAAGTGCTGATAAGGGCAACAGAGGTGAACAAAGAAGCAAGGCATGTAATGAAAGAGACAAGAGCATTGAGGAAAGAAACAAGAGAGGTGCATAAAAAAGAAAGAAAAGTGCAGAAAGAGGCAACTGAGGAACAGAAAGAGGCAATTGAAGTGCACAAAAAAGGCCAGAGAGGTGCAGAAAGAGGCAAGTTAGGTACAGAAACAGACAAGAGGTATGCAGAAACATGCACAAGAAGTGCAGAAAAAAGCAACAGAGGTGCAGAAAGAGACAAGAGTGGTATTAAAATTAACCCTGGGCAAAGCACTACGCTACGCTTGCGTAGTTTGCGCAACTTCGTACTCCGCAAACTGCACGTAGCACAGTGCGAACATGCGTAGAATAGCGTAGCGTAGTGCAGCAGTCATTTTTTGCTTGCTCGTGGTCCTCAACGTCAAGTTGGCGACTGCGAGCAAGCAAAATGACATCCTCGCGAGACTTTTTCCTTGTTCGCGATCGCGAGCATGGAAAATAAACCTCCTGGCGAGATTCTCAACGTGGGGAGGTCAGGTTTCTCATTGCGAGTGGTCGCATACTCATGACCGCTCGCGATGAGAAACTACCAGTCCGCGTTGAGAAAGCTGCAGCTCGAGTAAAAATCTACTCGAAGGCAGAAAAGTACCGCTTGCACTGTGCAAGATGCCGTTTTCAATGATTGCACAGTGCTGGATGCTTGTCCGCACTGTGCAATCATTGAAAATGACATCTTGCACAGTACAAACATGCTACTAAGTAGTTTGCGTAGTGCTACGCATAGGTCGCGTAGTGCGAAGTGCACTTCGCGTTGCTACGCGTAGCGCTACTTCGCGAACTACACCCACCCTTAATAAAAATAGGCAAGAGAAATGAAGAAAGAAGGAACAGAGGTACTGAAAGAGGAAAGAATGGTGCAGAAAGAGGCATGAGAGTTGCAGATACTGTCAAAAGAGGTGTAGAAAGAGAACAGGGGTACAACCAGAAGCAAAAGTGGTACAGAAAGAGGGAAAAGGTTGGCAGGAAGAGGCAAGAGGGGTGCAACAATTTACACGAGAGGTGCAGATAGAATCAAGAGCAGTGTCGAAAGAACCAACAGAGGTGCGGAAAGAGACAAGAGGAGTGCAGAAAGAGGCAACACAAGTGCAAAAAGAAGCAAAAGAGGTGCAGAAAGAGGCAAGAGAACTGCAGAAAGAGGAAAGAGAGATGCAGAAAGAGGCAAGAGAGGTGAACAAAGAGGCAAGAGGGGTCCAGAAAGAGATAAGAGAGGTGCAGAAAGAAGCAGGAGAAGTGCAGAAAGAAGCAACAGAAGTACAAAAAGAGGGAAGAGGGATGCAGAAAAAGGCAAATGTAGTTCAGAAAGGAGCAAGTGAGGTGCAGGAAAAGGCAAGAGTAGCACAACAAGAGGACACAGAGGTGCAGAAACAGGCAGGAGAGGTACAGAAAGAGGGAACAGAGGTACGGAAAGAGGCAAGAGGGATACAAAAAGAGGGAAGGGGTTCAGAAAGAGGCAAGAGAAGTGCAGAAAGACCCAAGTGAGGTACAGTAAAGGCAATACTGGTGCAGAAAGAGGCAAGACATGTGCAGAAATAGACAAGAGAAGTTCAGAAAAAAGAAAGGGACGTGCTGAAAGAAGCAACAGAGGGGTGGAAAGAAGCAAGTGTTGATGAACGAGACAAGAGGGTTGCAGAAAGAACCAAGGGAGGTGTAGTAAAAAGGCTAGAGAAGAACAGAGAGTAGCAACATAGGTGCAGAAAGAGGCAAGAGAAGTGCAAAAAGAGGCACCAGAGGTACAGAAACAGGCAGGAGAGGTGCATAAAGGGGGAACAGGGGTGCAGAAAGAGGCAAGAGAGGAACACAAAGAGGATAGATGGGTGCTTAAAGAGTCAAGAGAAGTGCAGAAAGATGCAAGTGAGGTGCAGAAAAAGGCAACAGTGATGCAGAAAGAGGAAACAGATGTGCTGAAGGAAGCAACAAAGGGGTAGAAAGAAGCAAGACAAGTGGTGATGAAAAAGACAAGAGAGTTGCAGAAAAAAACAAGAGAGGTGCAGAAAAAAACAAGAGAAATGAAGAAAAAGGCAACTGAGGTGCCTAAAGAGAAAAGAGAAGTGAAAAAAGAGGCAAGAGAGGTGCTGAAAGAGGCAAGGTAATGTAAGAAATAATCAAGAGGGATGCAGAAAAAAGCAGGAGAAGTACACAACAGATGTGCAGAAGGAGGCAAGACAACTGCAGAAAGAGGGAAGAGAGTTGCAGAAACAGGCAAGAGTGTAAGAAGGGTACAGAAAGGGGCAAGAGGCGTGTAGAAAAGAAGCAAGAGATGCAGAAAAACGCAAAAGAAGTACAGAAAGAACCAACAGAGATGCAGAAAGAGGCAGGAGGTGTGCAGAAAGAGGCTAGAGAGGTACAGAAATAGGCAAGAGAGGTGCAGAAAGAGGGAACAGGGGTACAGAAATAGGAAAGGGAGGTACAGTACGAGGGAAGAGAGGTGATGAAAGAAGCAAGAGGGGTGCAGAAAGAAGCAAGTGATGTGCAAAAAGAGGCAATGGTGGTCCAGAGAGAAACAACACAGGTACAGAAACAGGCAAGAGAAGTGCTGAAAGAGACAAGAGAAGTTCTGAAAAGGGCAACAGAGGTGTAGAAAGAAGCAAGACAAGTTATGAAAGAGACAGGAAAATTGAAGAAAGAAACAAGAGAGATGCATAAAAAGGAAATCAAAGTTTGGTGCAGAAAGAGGCAATCAAAGTACACAAAAAGACAAGAGAGGTGCAGAAAGAGGCACGTTAGGTACAGAAACAGGCAAGGGATGCATAAAAAAGAAATCAAAGTTTGGTGCAGAAAGAGGCAATCAAAGTACACAAAAAGACAAGAGAGGTGCAGAAAGAGGCACGTTAGGTACAGAAACAGGCAAGGGATGCAGAAACATGCACGAGAAGTGCAGAAAGAAGCAAAAGAGGTGCAGAAAGAGACAAGAGTGGTACAAAAATAGGCAATAGAAATTAAGAAAGAAGGACCAGAGGTACTGAAAGAGGAAAGAGGGATACAGAAAGAGGTAAAAGGGATGTGATGCAGAAAGAAGCAAGAGATATGCAGAAAAAAGCAAGAGAAGAGCAGAAACAACCAATAGAGGTGCAGAAATAGGCAAGAGGGGTGCAGAAAAAGCAAGAGAATTACAGAAAGAAGAAACAGAGGTACAGAAAGAGGTAAGAGAACTGCAGAAAGATGCAAAAGAGTTACAGATACATTCAAAGAGGAGCAGAAAGAGACAACAGGGGTACAGCCAGAGGCAAAAGAGGTATAGAAAGAGGGAAAAGGGGTACAGAAAGAGGCAAGAGGGGTGCAACAATTTACAGGAGAGGTGGAGAAAGAATCAAGAGCAGTGTAGAACCAACCAACAGTGGTGCAGAAAGCATCAAGAGGAGTGCAGAAAAAGGCAACACAAGGGCAGAAAGAAGCAGAAGAGGTGCAAAGAGTGACAAGAGAACTGTAGAAAGAGGAAAGAGAGATGCAGAAAGAGGCAAGAGAAGTGCACAAAGAGGCAAGAGGGGTCGAGAAAGAGGCAACATAGGTGCAGAAAGAGGTAAGAGAAGTGCAAAAAGAAGCAAAAGAGGTACAGAAACAGGTAGAAAAGGTACTGAAAGAGGGAACAGGGGTACGGAAAGAGGCAAGAGAGGATACGAAAAGAGGGAAAAAGGGTGCAGAAAGAGGCAAGAGAAGTGCAGAAAGATGCAAGTGAGGCAAAGGAAAAGGCAAGAGAAGTGCAAAAAGAGGCAATAGAGGTGCAGAAACAGGCAGGAGAGGTACAGAAAGAGGGAACAGGGGTGCGTAAAGAGGCAAGAGGGGTGCAAACATTTTCACAAGAGGTGCAGAAAGAATCAAGAGCAGTGTAGAAAGAGGAAAGAGAGATACAGAAAGAGGCAAGGGAGGTGCACAAAGAGGCAAGAGGGGTCCAGAAAGAGGCAAAAGAGGTGCACAAAAAAGCAGGAGAAGTGCAGAAATAAGCAACAGAGGTGGAGAAACAGGCAGGAGAGGTACAGAAAGAAGCAACAGGGGTGCGGAAAGAGGCAAGAGAAGTGCAGAGGGTGCAAGTGAGGTGCAAGAAAAGGCAAAAGAAGTGCAAAAAGAGGCAAAAGAGGTGCAGACATCGTCAGGAGAGGTACAGAAAGAGGGAGGAGAGATGCAGAAAGAGGCAAGTGAGGTACAGGAAAAGGCAACACTGTTGCAGAAAGAGGCAACACAGGTGCAGAAACAGGCACTAGAAGTGCAGAAATAGGAAAGGGAAGTGCTGAAAGAAGCAACAAAGGGGTCGAAAGAAGCAAGAGAAGTGTTGATGAAAGAGACAAGAGGGTTGCAGAAAGAAACAAGAGAGGTATAGAAAAAGGCAAGAGAAGTGCAGAAAGAAGCAACATAGGTGGAAAAATAGGCAAGAGAAGTGCAAAAAGAGGCAACAGAGGTGCAGAAAGGGGGAACGGAGATGCAGGAAGAGGCAAGAGAGGTACAGGAAGAGGGAATATGGGTGATTAAATGGGCAAGAGAAGTACAGAAAGACGCAAGTGAGGTGCAGAAAAAGGCAACATCGGTGCAGAAAGAGACAAGATAGGTGCAGAAACAGGCAAGAGAAGTGCAGAAAGAGGAAACAGAAGTGATGAAAGAAGCAAGAGAGTTGCAGAAAAAAACAAGAGAGGTGCATACAAAAACAAGAGAAATGCAGAAAGAGGCAACTGAGGTGCCTAAAGAGGAAAGAGAAGTAAAGAAAGAGGCAAGAGAGGTGCTGAAAGAGGCAAGTGAAAGGTATAAATAGGCAAGAGGATGCAGAAAAATACAGAGGAACTACAGAGAGAAGCAACAGATGTGCAGAAGGAAGCAAGACAACTGCAGAAAGAGAGAAGACAGTTGCAGAAGCAGATAAGAGAGAAATAAGAAAGAGAGGTCCAGGATGCAGAAAGAGGTAGGAGGGGTACAGAAAGAAGATAGAGAGATGCAGAATAAAGCAAGAGAAGTGCAGAAACAACCAACAAAGGTGCAGAAAGATTCAAGAGGGTTGCACAATGAGGCAATAGAAGTGCAAAAAGAAGCAACAGAGATGTGGAAAGAGGGGACAGGGGTACAGAAAGAGGCAAGAGAGGTGTAGAAAGAGGGAAGAGGGATGCAGAAAGAGTAATGAAGGGTGCAGAGGTGTGCAAGAGAGGTGCAGAAAGAAGCAAGAGCAGTGCTGAAAGAACCAACAGAGGTGCTGAAAGAGGCAAGAGGGCTGCAGAAGGATGCAACAGAAGTACAGAAAGAGGCAAGAGAACTGCAAAAAGAGGCAAGACAGGTGTAGAAACAGGCAAGAAAGGTGCAGAAAGAGACTAGAGAAATACTGAAAGAAGCAACAGAGATGTATGAAGATGCAAGAGATGTGATGAAAGACACAACAGAGTTGCTGAGAGAAGCAAGAGAGGTACAGAAAGAGGCAAGTGAGGTTCAGAAACAGGAAAGAGGGATGCAGAAAGACGCAAGAGAAGTGCAAAAAGAGGCAGAATAGTTGCATGAACAGGCAAGAGAGTTGCAGAAAGAGGAAAGAGGGGTGCAGGAAGAGGCAAGAGGGGTGCAGGAAGAAGCAAGAGATGCAGAAAAATGCAGGAGAAAAAGAGAAAGAACCAATGGAGGTGCAGAAAGAGTCAAGAGGGATGCAGAAAGAGGCAATAGAAGTGCAGAAAGAAGCAACAGAGGTGCAGAAAGAGGCAAGAGAACTGCAGAAAGAGGCAAGAGAGTTACAGAACCAGGCAAAAGGGGTACATCCATTTGTAAGATAGGTACAAGAAGAGGCAGGAGCAATGCAGAAAGAACCAACAGAGGTGTAAAAAGAGACAAAAGGGGTTGTGAAAGAGGTAACAGTAGTGCAGAAAGAACTAACGGGAATGCAGAAAGAGGCAAGAGGGATGCAGAAAGAGGCAATAGAAGTGCAGAAAGAGGCAAGAGATGAGTGGAAAGAGGCAAGAGAACTGCAGAAAGAGGCAAGAGAGTTGCAGAAACAGTCAGAAGAGGTTCAGAAAGAGAGATCAGGGGTGTAGACAGAGGCATGAGAGGTGCAAAAAGATGGAAAAGGGGTGTAAAAAGAGTCAAGAGGGGTGCAGAGATTTGCAAGAGACATGCAGAAAGAAGCAAGAGCAGTGCTGAAAGAACCAACAGAGGTGCTGAAAGAGGCAAAAGAACTGCAGAAAGAGTCAAGAGAGTTGCAGAAACAGGTAAAACAGGTGCAGTAAGAGTTAACATGTGTGCAGACAGAGGCAATAGAGGTACAGAAAGAGGGAAGAGGGGTACATAAAAAGGCAAGAGGGGTGCAGACATTTGCAAAAGAGGTGCAAAAAGAAGCAAGAGCAGTGCAGAAAGAACCAACAGAGGTGCTAAAAGAGGCAAGAGGGGTGCCGAAAGAGGTTACAGCAGTGCAGAATGAACCAATGGGAATGCAGAAAGAGGGAAGAGGGGTGCAGAAAGAGGCAAGAGAAGTGCAGGAAGAGGCAAGAGATGTGTGGAAAGAGGCAGGACATCTGCAGAAAGAGGCAAGAGAGTTGCAGAAACAGTCAAAAGAGGTTCAAAAAGAAAGAACAGGGGTGCAGACAGAGGCAATAGAGGCACAGAAAGAGGCAAGAGAACTGCAGGAAGAGGAAAGAGAAGAACAGAAAGAGGTAAGAGAGGTGCACAAAGAAGGAAGATGGGTGCTGAAAGATGCAACAGAGGTAAAGAAAGGTGCAGAAAGAGGCAAGAGGGATACAGGAGGAAGCAAGAGAGGTACATAAAGAGGCAAAAGAGGCACAGAAACAGGCAGGAGAGGTGCAGGAAGGGGAAACAGGGGTGCAGAAAGAGGCAAGAGAGGTACTGAAAGAGGACAAGGGGTACAGAAAGAGGCAAGAGGGGTTCAGAAATAAGCAATTGAGGAGCAGAAAGAGGCGGTACAAAAGGGGGTGGTGATGGACTGGGCATCCGAATCAATCAAACACTCACACCCAGTCACACCCAGTCAAAAGATCTGGGTTTAATCCATCACCGTTCTTTAGCCCACTCCGCCACCCATGACTTTGTTCTGCATTCTGTACATCAACTGTGGTTTTTGCATTTGTCACCCCGAGTGGGATGGGTATGCTCAGACGTGAGTCCCATGCTCTCCACACCACTGGATTCAAGCAAGCCGGGCTGAAGATGGCTGGAATGCCAGAAACCGGTCCTCGGAAGCTTGTTTCCGGTCCAGGGAAGGCATGGCTTGGCAGTTCGGGCTGGACTGTTCCCATGAGGCACAGGGTCAGACTGATTTGCATATAGCCATGTCTGAACTGGGGTGGTGTGGAGTGCAAAATAATGATGGATTTAGGCCCAGATCTCTGTACTGGGGTGAATGTATGACATTGTTCTGCATTCTGTCCATCAACTGTGGTTTTTGCATTTGTCGCCCCGAGTGGGATGGGCATGCTCAGACGTGAGTCCCATGCTCTCCACACCACTGGATTCAAGCAAGCCGGGCTGAAGATGGCAGGAATGCCAGAAACTGGTCCTCAGAAGCTTGTTTTCGGTCCAGGGAAGGCAAGGCTTGGCAGTTCGGGCTGGACTGTTCCCATGAGGCACAGGGTCAGACTGATTTGCACATAGCCATGTCTGAACTGGGGTGGTGTGGAGTGCAAAAAAACAATGGATTTAGGCCCATATCTCTGTACTGGGGTGAATGTATGACATTGTTCTGCATTCTGTCCATCAACTGTGGTTTTTGCATTTGTCACTCCGAGTGGGATGGGTATGCTCAGACGTGCGTCCCATGCTCTCCACACCACTGGATTCAAGCAAGCCGGGCTGAAGACGGCTGGAATGCCAGAAACCGGTCCTCGGAATCCAGATGTCCAGGGAAGGCATGGCTTGGCAGTTCGGGATGGACTGTTCCCAAGAGGCACAGGGTCAGACTGCATTGGCAAATAGCCATGTCTGAACTGGGGTGGTGTGGATTGCAATAAAACGATGGGTTTAGGCCCAGATCTCTTTACTGGGGTGAATGTATGACATTGTTCTGGATTCTGTCCATCAACTGTGGTTTTTGCATTTGTCACCCCGAGTGGGATGGATATGCTCAGACGTGAGTCCCATGCTCTCCACACCACTGGATTCAAGCAAGCGGGGCTGAAGACGGCTGGAATGCCAGAAACTGGTCCTCAGAAGCTTGTTTCCGGTCCAGGGAAGGCATGGCTTGGCAGTTCGGGCTGGACTGTTCCCATGAGGCACAGGGTCAGACTGATTTGCATATAGCTATGTCTGAACTGGGGTGGTGTGGAGTGCAAAAAAACGATGAATTTAGGCCCAGATCTCTGTACTGGGGTGAATGTATGACATTGTTCTGCATTCTGTCCATCAACTGTGGTTTTTGCATTTGTCACCCCGAGTGGGATGGGTATGCTCAGACGTGAGTCCCATGCTCTCCACACCGCTGGAATCAAGCAAGCCGGGCTGAAGACGGCTGGAAGGACAGAAACCGCTCCTCTGAAGATTGTTTCCGGTCCAGGGAAGGCATGACTTGGAAGTTCGGGCTGGACTGTTCCCATGAGGCACAGGGTCAGACTGATTTGCATATAGCCATGTCTGAACTGGGGTGGTGTGGAGTGCAAAAAAACGATGGATTTAGGTCCAGATCTCTGTACTGGGGTGAATGTATGACATTGTTCTGCATTCTGTCCATCAACTGTGGTTTTTGCTGAAAGAGGCAGCAGTGGTGCAGAAACAGGCAAGACAGGTGCAGAAACAGGCAAAGAAAGTGCATAAAGGGGCAAGAGAAGTGCTGAAAGAAGCAACAGAGGTGTAGAAAGATGCTAGAGAAGTGATGTAAAGACAATGGAGTGCAGAAAGAAGGGGGAACAGGGGTGAAGAATGTGGCAAGAGAGGTACAGAAAGAGGGAAGAAGGGTACATAAAGAGGTAGAAGGGGTGCAGAAAGACGCAAGTGAGGTGCAGAAAGAGGCAAGAGAAGTGCAGAAAGAGGCAAGAGAAGTGCTGAAAAAAGCAACAGAGGTTTATGAAGATGCAAGATATGTGATGAAAGAGACAACAGAGTTGTAGAGAGAAGCAAGAGAGGTACTGAAATAGCCAAGTGAAGTTCAGAATGAGGCAAGAGAGGAACAGATTGAGGCAAGCGAGGTTCAGAAACAGGCAAGAGGGATGCATAAAAAGGCAAGAGAAGTGCAGAAAGAGACAAGAGAGTTGCATGAACAGGCAAGAGAAGGAGGGTGCAGAAAGAGGCATGAGGGGTGCAGACAGAAGCAATAGATGCAGAAAAAAGCAAGAGAAAAAACCAACTGAGGTGCAGAAAGAGGCAAGAGTGATGCAGAAGGAGGCAAGAGAAGTACAGAAACAGGCAAAACGGGTGCAGTAAATGTTAACATGTGTGCAGACAGAGACAAGAGATGTACAGAAAGAGGGAAGAGGGGTGCAATAAAAGGCAAGAGGGGTGCAGACATTTGCAAGAGAGGTGCAGAAAAAAAGCAAGAGTAGTACAGAAAGAACCTACAGAGGTACTGAAAGAGGCAAGTGAGGTTCAAAAACAGATAAGAGGGATGCAGAAAGAGGCAAGAGAAGTACAGAAAGAGGCAAGAGAGTTGCAGAAACAGGCAAGAGAGTTGCAGAAAGAGGAAAGAGGGCTGCAGAAAGAGGAAAGAGGGGTGCAGAAAGAAGCAAGAGATGCAGGGAAAAACAAGAGAAGTACAGAAAGAACCAATGAAGGTGCAGAAAGAGGCATGAGAGTTGGAGAAACAGGCAAAACAGGTGCAGAAAGAGTTAACAGGTATGCAGACAGAGGCAGTGCAGTGCAGAACTGACCAACAGAGGTGCAGAAAGAGGCAACAGGGGTGCTGAAAGAGGCAACAGAAGTACAGAAAGAAGCAATGGAGGTGCAGAAAGAGGCAAGAGAACTGCAGAAAGAGGAAAGAAAGAGAGGTGCACAAAGAGGCAAGATAGGTGCACAAAAAGGGAAGATGTGTGCAGAACAAGGGAAGAGGGGTGCAGAAATAAGCAAGAGAGGTCCAGTAATAAGCAAAAAAAGTAGAGAAAGAAGCAAAGAAGTGCAGAAAGAAGCAATAGAGGTGCAGAAAGAGGCAAGAGAACTGCAGAAAAAGGCAATAGAGTTGCAGGAACAGGCACAACAAGTGTAGAAAGAGAGAACAGGTGAGCAGAAAGAGGCAGGAGAGATACAGGAAGAGGGAAGAAAGGTGCAGAATTTTGTAGGAGAGGTGCATAATGAAGTCATAGCAGTGCATTAAGAACCAAAGGAGGTGTGTAAAGAGGCAAGAGAAGTGCAGAAAGAAGCAATAGTGGTGCATAAACAGGCAAGAGAACTGTAGAAAGAGGAAAGAGAGGTACAGAAATAGGCAAGAGGGGTGCACAAAGAGGGCAGAAGGGTGCGAAAGAGGGAAGAGAGCTACAGAAAGAAGCAAGAGAGGTGCAGAAAGAAGAAAGAGAGGTGGAGAAAGAAGCAAAAAAAGTGCAGAATGAAGCAACAGAGGTGCAGAAAGAGGCAAAAGGGTTGCAGGAAGAAGCAAGGGATGTGCAGAAAGAAGCAAGTAAGGTGCAGAAAGAGGCAAGGGAAGTGCAGAAAGAGGCAAGAGAGGGAGAGAAAGTGGGTACAGGGTGCAGGAAGTATTAAGAGAGGTGCAGAAGAAAGAAGCAAGAGAGGTGCAGAAAGAATCCAAGAGAGGTGCAGAAAGTGGAAAAGAAGTGCATTTTTGGTAACGTTTGAGCTATTTGAGCTAGAAAAAAGTTGTTTTAGTTCAAATCTGCATATTATGCAGCAGATGATGAATCATGTGGCAAATGCTGAAAGTGTCTAATAATGCGAAAATTAGTGCAGCCGAACAGTAGCATATTTCCAGTGGCCCTGCTCATACCTCCATCTAGGTCCAGAAGTGTTCCTCAGTCGTTCCTTCTTTTTTGTCTCATTGAGTTTATAGTGTAGCTTCTATGGAAATGAGGAAGACTAAACCTGAAGTTAGCACTCCATAACACAGACTACCATACCACATAATTACTTTCAGTAACATAATCCCACTCTACATAATTCTTATACTCTAAATACTACATACTTTCTATCCACATAATTTCACAGCACAATATACCACATAATTTCACTACTTACAACATACATCCACTTCACTCCACACCAAAAACATTAGTAACAAGCATTGGCATAGCCAAAGGTCTCGCTTTAGGGGCCTTCTAAGTATTTAGTTATGCAGCACAATATCCTTGGTGCAACCACATCAACTGTTGCGCGGCTAAACACTTATAAGGTCCCAAAGGCAAGACCTATTGGCTATTCCAGTGCTTGGTGTGGTTGTGTGTGGTTGTGTGTGTGGTTGTGTGTGTGGTTGTGTGTGTGTGTGTGTGTGTGTGTGTGTGTGTGTGTGTGTGTGTGTGTGTGGTGTGTGTGTGGTTGTGTGTGTGTTTTTGCTTTTGTGGTTGAGTGTCTGGTTGTGTGTGTGTGATTCTGGTTGTGTGTGTGGTTGTGTGTGTGGGTGTGGTTGTGTGTGTGGTTGCGGGTGTGGTTGTGGGTGTGGGTGTGGTTGTTGGTGTGTGTGTGGATGTGTGGTTGGGTGTGGTTGTGTATGTGGTTGTGTGTGTGGTTGTGAGTGTGGTTGTGAGTGTGGTTGTGTGTGTTGTGTTTGTGTGGTTCTGTGTGGGTTGTGGTTGTGTGTGGTTGTATATGTGTGGTTGTGTGTATGTGTGGTTCTGTGTGTGTGTGTGGTTGTGGTTGTATGTGTGTGTGGTTGTGGTTATGTGTGTTTGTGAGGCTGGTTGTGGTTGTGTGTGTGTGATTGTATGTGTGTGGTTATGTGTGTGGTTGTGTGTGTGGTTGTGTGTGGTTGGGTGTGGGTGTGTGTGTATGTGTGGTTGTGTGTGTGGTTGTGGTTATGTGGGTGGTTGTGTGGTTGTGTGTGTGTGTGGTTGTGTGTGGTTGTGCGTGTGGTTGTGGTCGTTTGTGTGTGGTTGTGGTTGTGTGTGTGGTTGTGGTTGTGTGTGTGGTTGTGGTTGTGTGTGTGTTTGGTTGCATGTGGGGTTGTGTGTGTGGTTGTGGTTGTGGTTATGTGGGTGGTTGTGTGGTTGTGTGTGTGTGTGGTTGTGTGTGGTTGTGCGTGTGGTCGTTTGTGTGTGGTTGTGGTTGCGTGTGTGGTTGTGGTTTTGTGTGTAGTTGTGGTTGTGTGTGTGTTTGGTTGCGTGTGGGGTTGTGTGTGTGGTTGTATGTTAGACATAGTTTAGCTTAAACACAGTTTGCAAACAAATGCAGGAAGCTGACAAAGACAAGGAGGGAGTGCAAATAATAAAAGTGAAACGGCTACAAGTTAGCTCAAAGGCAGGAAGCTGAGAAGGAGAGAGTGATAGAAGGGAGGGGCTAAGGGTGGGCCTTCACACACGCAGTGAAAAAAGCCAAATGGCAGCTGTGCACGATGGCAGCTGTGCACGTCACGCGCATGCTTGTGCCCGTGATAGCAAGGTGGTGGTTCGGCAAAGTAACACTTTTCTAAGCAGCTACTAAATGTCTCACCTGAGCCAGCGCATGCGCTGAGTCAGGTGAGACCAAAAAACCTTTACTGTACTCATAGTTTATTCATATGTGCTAAGGATGACATGTTAGCAACATCTATTGGGAAAAACCCACCCTCGGTGTGGAACTAGGTGAGTGGTTTAGTGCATAAAGGGCTGCAGTCCTTATATGTCGTTATGTCCATACAAGGCATTCTGTCCTTATTTGGAGTTATGTCCTTATCAGGTACACTCATATGAAATGACGGGGAGATGATGTAGGGAAAGTGTACGAAGTTCCCTGGACCTACATCAGGGTAGAGATATGAAATATAACAGCCACTCCACCTAATACTTAACAATAATAATACACAATTTAGATACACATTCATAACAGTGTCAGTGCATAACATTATCAAGCAGTCATTTAAAATGTTTCTAAAAATGTTTTTAAAAAAATGTTTAAATGGGGAAAAAATGATCTTTGTGAAAGTATGACATTGTAGTAAACTTCCACAAAGCACGGTTCTAAATAAGTTCGATCACACAAGTTGAACTACTGCAAGCGTACTTAGAAGGCCATGTTTTGTTATAGAAAGTGTCAATCTGAAAAAAGTTATTTTGAGAAAAAGAAGGGTGTTAGAACTGGTGGTCTCTAGTTGGCAGAGGTAGGTACCACTGTCCAAATAGGGACCCTTGCTTCTAGTCAGGGTAAGGATGAAACACTCTTTAGATAACCTCTGCTCACCCCCTTGGTAGCTTGGCACAAGCAGTCAGGCTTATCCAAAAGCAATGTGTACAGTATGTGTACCAACACTCACAGTAACACAATGAAAACACCACAAACTGACTCCACAACAGTTTAGAAAAATAAAGGTATTTAATCTAAACTACACAAGACTAAAACAACAAAAATCCAACATACACAGTTCAAGAATATGGTTGCAAAAGAGTTCTTAAGGTTGGGATAAAATAATCCACAGTTGCGTGAAAAGTTCACAGTTGCGTCACGTTTAGCCAACAGTACCTTTAAATGCGAAAAACAAGCGATGAGTTGCTCCTGAGACCCTGGGGAGGCGATGCGACAATCCCGTTGCAGCAGAGGGTGTGTTGCGACAAATCAAGTCTGTATGGGGAGGAAGGCGGACTTGTATGGATTCTGGTGCGGAGGTTCCGTAGGAAGTTTTCTCTTGCAATGGCACGATGCGATGATCTTTGGAGTTGCGATGATCTCCGGGGCGACGATGCGGGGACCAGCGGTGATCTCTCTCTCGCAGCTCCTCGATGTGATGGCTTCTGCAACGACACTCGCAGCGACGTGATGCGGTCCGCAAGCAAGCGGTGTGGCGATCTCACCCAGCGACGACAGGCTCTTCGATGACACTCACAGCGATGGTAGTCTTCCCGCACCGGTCTGGTGCGTCCCGCAAACGAAGGATGCGACGGCTCTGGCAGCTGCAACAGGCGCTGCGACGATCTTGGCCTTCGTAGCAGCGGGAATTTCCTTATACTGTCAGGGATGCGCTCCGCAAGCGAGCGATGTGACAAAACTTGCAGAAAGTCTTTAAAAGCTTGGTCTCCAGCTCCCCAACACAGGTACAACTTCCAGAGGCACCACGCATGGGCCACGCACTCCAGGAAGGGCAGGACTCTCTCAGTAGAGTTCAGGGAAGCTGGGAGTGAAGTCATTGTGTTCCTGGGACTTCAAAAACACAGAGCCAGCTCTTCTCAGGCCCTTGGAGATTCCTTCAAGAAAGGGGACACAGCATAAAGCGAAGTCCTTCCGCTCTCCTTGGCAGCAAAGCAACAGCAGGTCAGTCCAGCAGAGCAACAGCAGGACAGTCTTCCTTCTTCAGTTTCAGCTTTCTTCTTGGCAGAGGTTCCTTCTTGATTCCAGGATGATCTTATTTTCTGTTGTCAGGGGTCCTGTACTTATACCTTTAAAAGTCTTTGTTATCTTTGTGCAAGTGGGCCCTGAGCCCGGTCTGAACCAGTTCTGGGTGTTCCTTGAGCACTTTGTTTTCCTGGCTTCTCCTTTCCTGAGGGGCAGGGTCATCAGCTGCCCAGCAGAAGGTGGAGCCAGCATTGTGGAAGGCAGGCACAGCCCTATTCAGGACCAGTTGCTATCTCCTCCCACCACTCAAGTTGCAAATGCAGTCTTTCTGTCCAGGGCTGACCCAGCCAGCCTCTTGGGGGCTCCCCAGCCTCTGTCACTCTCAAACCAGACAGTCAATTCACAAACAGGCCAAGGCACACAGAAAGGTCAGACAAGAGAACAGCAACTTTCTAAAAGTGCTGTTTTCAAACACAGGAGTTAAAAACCACCTTTCCTAAAAGATGTGTTATTAAATTCTGAGTTTAGGGATACCAGACATTTATGTCCTACCTTGCTCCTATGTGAAGATATGCTGGTAGCCACTGTAGCCAGCATTCCCCATGATAGCCTATGGGCAAGGTAGCCTTACAATAGTGAAAAACTAAAATGGCTGCCATTCACTACCGGAGCATGTCACCTGCACTAGTACATGCTCTACCTTTCACATACACTGCACCCTGCCCTGGGGGGTACCCTGGGCCTTCCATAGGGGTGATAAATGTGCACAGAAAGGGAAGGGTTAGGCCTGGTGGGGACACTGACCAGGAGGACATGGCAGTTCACAGGCCTGCAGTGCGGTGGCAGGCCTGAGACACCATTTTAGGGCTACTTATGTGGGTGGCACAATCAGTGCTGCAGGCCCACTAGTAGCATTTGTCATCAGCATTGGCACACCTAGTGCACTTTTCTAGGTACTTCTTGGTGATACAAATATGCCAATCATGTGTATCCAAATAAAAATAGCAATTTACACAGGGAGCATATGCACTTTAGCACTGATCAGCAGTGGTAAAGTGTGCAGAGTCCTATTGCCAACAGCCACAGGTCAGAAAAAATAAGGGAGGTAGAAGCAACAAGTTTGGGGATAACACTGCACAAAGGGCCAGTTCCAACAAAGGGGAAAGAAAAACACTGCATTTGTTTACAGGACACAGTGAGACAGATTTAATTATATGTCCTGGCTGGGAGACATAACAGTGTTGTTGCCTGCTGTGGTAGGGGACAAACATTGTAGTACCTTGCATAGTATGTCAAGAATGCATAGATGAAACACAATGATGCCAACAGTTGTTGGCGAGGCAGCTGGTGCTGTAGTGGATACATCGGTGCCAAGGGTGGAGCTGAAATCCAACTCAGTTAAGGGCACCTGTGGATCCTCGAGGAATGCATGTGTTAAGATGGGAATAAACTGAGGACAGAAATGAGCATGGGACCGCAGTGGTTCCAGCCTAGCGTCTAAGTCCACCGGCGTCCCTGTTAGAGGTATCAGACAGATGTTCAACATGCATTCTCCTCCGCAAAACATGCATCGGAAAACAGGTACGATGCAGTCTTCGAAGACTGGTCTGAATGACAGGAACCAAGAAGCACTTAGTTCTCGAAGGTGAGTTGCACCCAGATGTTGTACCCTGCGCTCACGGTAATATCTTTCCAGGAGAACTTTCACAATCTCGCTGGCGGATGGTCCGTCCATTGCATAGCAGGTAAACAACAATCAGGTTTCCAGCAATAGGAAGCAGGATCAGAAGTAGACCCCCGAAAATGCTTCCAAATACAGGGTGTATAAAGTTAGGAACAACTCCGAAGATGGTCTGTAAGGTGTTAAGGAATCCTGACCCTATGGTTTTAAATAGGTGTGCAACATCTCTCGCATCTGAAATATTTACAATACAACCCATCATTTCTGCAAAATGTCGGGGGCAGTTTGTACGGGTTAGCGCCTGTATCTCTGTTGAGGTCCTCGCAACTCGAAGTTCAAAGGTTTCTCGTGCAGAGCTCAATGACACAGTTTGCTGTAAAAGCCTGGCTTTCATTCTGCTCAAAGCATCAAACTGTATAAAAGAAACATTCAGTTAAGGCCATACTGGTGCCTCCCTGACTGCATTTGTTGGAGGAAATAATACTTGCATACAGCAAGTAACCCTGGTGTTCACGGTGACCAGATATGCAATGCCCGGGAGCATCCCACAACAACCTTGATCGCTTAGCATCAAGTAACTCCCATTCGAAAGTAATTCTAACGCTGGCGTAATCACAGCATCTGAAGTACCCTTCATATAGCAAGACAGATACAAAACTGAGCCATTACAGGCCCGTGAAACACGACCTCTTGGCACAAGAGGGAACTGCTTAAAGCTCTCTTGCAGTTAGTACCACTAAAAAACATTCCTTGATCCCCACTCCAGCATCAAAATCTATATGGTAAATCCAAGGATTTCTTAATGTATTCTTTACCCAATTTCTCATACCTGCCTGCCTGCCTTTACTCAAGGCAATAGTGAAACTGAAAGGTTGTGAACGGGAGAGTGATTTGGCAATGAGTTTGCCACTCTGGATGGTAATTCAGACACTGTGAATGGAAGCCTGTCCAGTTTTTCAATGTGCAGCATGGTATATTTTGCTCCCCTTTGTGCCATTTCTATCTGTGTATCAGTTAAATTGTATTCTGAAAACAGAGATGTACTGTTTATAAAACGCCAAGGCACATGGCCTATACGCAAAGCTACGCCTATACATCTGTTTCAGTAATAGAATTAGCCAATTGTATCCATCTTGGATGTAACGATTTTGCATTTTGGGTGCTGGACTTTGTAACGGCTTCCAAAGCCAGTACCGGAGTTACGACAATAATGCGTTTCCCTTGAGCCAGTGCCCTTTCTCTTGCTACAGCAGTCTGTACCACGGTCAGGATTTTTTCTGCTGAAGTGAAACGTATTTCTGCATTTGTGTACAGGTGTGATTTGTAAGCGATTGGTACAGTTTCTCCTTCATTAAAGGTCAAATAAGTGTACCCGCATTGACACCGCAATTATTCGGATGAATAAGCGGCGCACGTTTACACGTGTGTAAGTGTTTGGGAGAAATCATGTCTTCCTGGAGTAAACGAAGAATATTAGTATGTTCTAGTGTCCATTCTCTGGCTTGAAAGTCAGGTTTTATTAAGTCATAGAAAGGTTTTACCCTTTGTGCATAATCTAAAATATATGTCCTGCCGAAGTTTAGGAATCCTAATATTGATTGTCAATTTTTCAATGATTTTGGAGACTGGAGCAGTGCACACTTTTCTAAAAAAGTTAGCTGACAGACTTTTGCCTTCAATTGACAGCTCATGTCCTAAAAATAGGACATTGAGGTGGGCTTTTTTCAATTTTTTAAAGTTGAATTTGTAGCCTTCTGTGGCAAGTCCCATAATAATGGTGCTTACCCTGGTCAAGTGCCTCTCTAAGTTGTCGTCTGTCAGATAAATATCATCCACATAGGACAACGCTTCTTCATCAAATTTTTGAAGTAACTATGTTACTCTTGCTGAAAATACTCCCGGGCCATTTTTATACCCTTGTGCTAGACATCAAAATTGTAGATGGGATCGTAACGCACTGAATGCGGCTTTTGTATTTTTTGCGCACAATGTTATTCATTAATGCGGCACTAGGTGCATTTTGGATAGCAAATATCTTTGTGCATGGGTTTAAATGTCTGTAATCTAAAACTAGATGATATGTATTGTCAGGTTTAGAGACAGGAAACAAAGGATTGTTCATTGGAGAGGTACATTTTTCAATTACCCCCTGGTATTCAAGTTGATCTAAGATCGCCCTGATCTGTTTTTTAGCTTCTTGATTTATTGGATATTGCCTCTGAGCATTAGGTGAAACTTTTAACAAGATCACGTGGCAGGTTGAGTTCTCATCCCACCCTGCATGATTTTTGTACAATACCGGAGCTTGGGCTACTGCCCACTCCTGTGCATACATATGTTTAAGGTTAATAGGAACATGGTTGGAAAATGCTGGAAAAATTATACATTCTCCCCTGGGGCACTCCATCACAAATGCAGGCGGCCAATCTTGTTCTGCTAACAGGATGTCATAACCAGATGACAAGTTATTCCAAAAAATAAGTTTTACTTTCCTGGGCTTGTCCCCCTCCATTCGAAGTGTTATTTCATATAACTTATGTGGGACACTCCGCTGTCACCAGAAATTCCTTCAGGTTCAGGTGAGCTATTGTTCCTTGTGCCACACTGTCTTTTTCTTAAATTGAGGTTTTGGATTTTGCTAATCTTCTCTTTTAGAAGTAAAGTCTTGAGCATTCTGCTTGTCTCTGGACTGTGAGTGCTCCTCTCTAATTTCTGACTGTCCTTTTCTTTCTGAACTTTTCTTCGATCCCTGAAAGAAACAAGAGGAACGTGTATCAGTATCCTGACACCTGTCAGGTTTCCTAATATTATCCCTATTCCTAAGGTTGTACCTCTTTTCAGAGTGCGGGACTGAGATCTCCAGTCTTTAGATTTTTCTTTTTTATTATCCCACTTCTTTTTAGATGAAGTAGGTATCTGCTCATAAGTGTCCTTTTAGGGACTGCCCTGTAGTTGAGGTTTAAAAGCTCTTCCCCCAAAAACTATCCCTGCCTAATTCTGCATATGCAGTTTTCAATTACTCTGGGTTGTTCATTCACCCTTTAATATTAGCTAGTATTAAGGCTGATACCTGGTCGTAGTTATTTAATAACTTAATCGCTAAGTTTATGGCCGGGTCTGCTCTGTACTCATTTTATATTTGTCTTAATATATCTGGTATTACAGATAATGAAGGAATACCATGAGTTCTGGTATATAAGGCAGCAAAGACTGTACTCCAAGAAGTGCAATCCTCTAACTGTGGTGTAATCCTCATGGGCAAGCAGATTGTTAACATTCTGTGTTTTTAAATGGTGTTGTATTTGGGAATACTGCTTCTATCTGGGTTATTTTCTGAGCTATCCAGAAAGGATTTTGCTTACATTTTGTGAGCACTTTGCCCATTACCGCGTGTAATGTTTGTGGAGTTATTTTAGTCTTAGTGTCTGTGTAGGAGCTGCAGTAGGTGTAATTACTGTAGGTTGGACCGCTAGTGTCCTCAAGACAAAGTGTGTCATGTTTCTGTAGAGTTTAATCAACTTGTTGTGTTGAACAAGCAGTTCATCACCTGGCATTGTGTCAATGTCTGGATGTGGTGCATAATAGGTCGCTAATATCGGCCATGTTTCTCCTGGTCTTCCTAAAGAACCAAGCCTTGCTCTTGTTCTTGTATGGTGTAGGGTGCCAATGAAACAGAAAATATGTTCCTGGTAAGTAAGTGGAATCTCAATCTCCTCAAACGGATTGTAGACACCTGGTACTTCTTCATGTTTGTAATAATGAAAAGTTTTTGTTACAGCTTATGCTGCTGGGAATATAACCCATGAGTAGAATACCTCTGTTTTGAAATCTTTGTGTGCCTCTATTACACTCCACTGGGTGAGAACCTATGTTTGATGAGTTTACCTGTCAAAGTCTTACTTTGGGTGCAATATGTATTGTCTTTGAATTTTCCTCATTAGACATTGGTTTAAGGCTCTCTCCTCGTCAGACATTGTGTTTTAAGACACAGAATTACTATCCAAGGAAATGATGAAAAGGTTTTATGCACAATTTTCGTAGAATATATCCCTTCAAGCTTGATTAACCAACAACCAATACATGGGATATCTCGCCTCCTCAGCTGTGGGCAAAAAAAATTCCCACTTACTCCAGACGTCTCTGTTTTTTTTAAGTAGGGTCTCTGAGAATAAGCACAACTGAGCTACTCAGATTCTACTGTTGAGTAAGTGCGCCGTGTATACCACGTAGGGCAACATTAGACCACGTTGGGCGCCATGTCGTTTAGTTCTGATAGTACTCTAGATGCAGGACCTACGCTGTTTACGGATAACATATACTATGGGCTTGGTGGCAAACTGACTCTGTATACTCCCACCGAATATGTCAGCCTATGTTATCGCATTAGCTAGCTCGCAGTGCCACTAGTATCTCCTATTATCAGAACATATTAACCTCAGACTTGTGGAAACAATATACTACATTTCACCCAGTCACTCATCCTTGCTTGTTTTGCTCTCAGAGAGATACACAGAAGAAACAGTTGAGCGTGTTTACAATAAGAATTTATTGTACCGTAGTTCTTCTCATGTAAAATAAGTGCGCTGCTCCAACTGTAACACAGTAGAAGAGATATAGAACCAGCAGTACGGTGAATAAAAAGGAATAGTATTCTTCTACCATTTTACAATAGTCATGAACACATACATGAATATAAAATGCATTTATAAAATAAAGTACATACTCCTAAGATGTCTGTCTAGATGTACATAAATGTACCTATCATGTGAGTAGGTACAAAAGAGCCTAAGCCTAACGGCCATATTCATCAACATGAATTGCGCTCGCAAATGGCCAGATTCTGAGAATCTGGCCGTTTGCGAGTGCGATTTTTGCATTTGGGATTCATCATCCCAAATGCAAAAATCGCTATTACCGAAATCGCATATTTGTGAGTAATTGGATTTCAGGAATCTCTAATAGAGATTCCTTAAATCCAATTCATCAACCAATTGGAAATTGCGAATTCGCAATATTTGGTCGCAATTTACCACGAAGTCTGACTTCGTGGTAAATTGCGAAAAGAGAGTTAAAAGCACTTTAGTGCATTTTTTTCTTTTGCATGTTACACACACACATGTCCTCTGGACATGTGTGTGCGCAACACCTGTTCAAATGTGCATTTGAGGGGTGCTACAGGGTGTCCTTTGGACACCCCTGGCACCCTTCAAATCGCAATCTTATTTGCGATTAGCAAATTGCTAATCGCAAATAAGGAATACTCCCCATTCATTCCTATGGGCCTTTTGGCCCATAGGAATGAATGGGGAGTTTTTCCTTATTTGCGATTAGCAATTTGCTAATCGCAAATAAGGAATCAGTAGGAATCGCAATTAATTTTGCTAATCCTACATGAATCCCGTTTTGCGAGTCCTTAATAGCGAATCACTATAATTCGCTATTAGGGCCTCGCAAAACGGGAGATTGATGAATCAGGCTGTAAGAGTCTAAGAGCCAAGAATCCCACTAGGATTCAGTCAAACCCCCATACCTGAACAGGGAGAGTGTGGGACTTCATCCTGGACTTGAGTTGGACACCCTGCAAGGGATCGTCACACCACTGTCAGCTGGAGCATGCCGGAGCCACAGCGTCTCTGGTCCGTGGGTCCGCCTCGAAGTCTCAGTTCCTCCCCTGGCTATTGATAGCAAGAGGTGATGTAATTTTACAGTCTATGTATGTGTTTTCCCCATTGTTCAGTATGAGGATGATATTGGGGATTAAACCTTGTGCATCGATGGGAGAGGTGAAGTGTACCTCCTGGAGAGTGTATTGATTGGGAAAAACCCACCCTCGGCATGGAACTAGGTGAATTGTTTAGTTTTTAAAAGGCTGCAGTCCTTATAAGGCATTATGTCCATACAAGGCATTCTGTCCATATTTGGCGTTATGTCCTTATAAGGCTCGTTCATATGAAATGACAGGGAGATGAGGTAGGGAAAGTGTACGATGTTCCCTGGATCTATATCAGGGTACTGACATGAAATATAACAGTACCAGGAGGGCTTCTTGGCCCCCAAAGTCCCTCAGTAGTAAAGTGGACTTCATTCCCCAACCAAGGTGGATGTGCATAGTGGTGGAATAATGTAAATGTATTTGAGCTTATATAGCGCACAGCTACCCGCAGTGGGTTTCCCGGGGCTTGCTTAGGGAACCCGTCCTGGTATTCCCCTTGTGAGATAACCCCGGCAGGGTATCCACAAGGTAAAATCCAGGCATCCCGCCGCGAGGGGGCGTTGTGGAGATTAAGCAAGCTATTGCCCAGAGTCGCAGAGTGTGAACCCGTGAGTCGAGAAGGCACCGGAGCGAGAATTATCGAGTCCGTGGAATTTTTAGCCCAAGACCCGCCGAGGCGGGGAATTGAACCCTGGTCCAGGGCCGATCTCAGCTTCCGGGTCTGCCGCCTCTAACCCCTGATCCACACTTCTCCACTAATGGGACCATGGCCTCCGAAGACCTCTTAGCAATCCTACTGTGTTTGACTTACTGGAGGTAACAGGAAGGGTGTATATATATATATATATATATATATATATATATATATATATATATATATCACTCCACACCTCCTCCAGCAACGAAGAAACAGAGGCCACACTTGGGAGACGTTTGGAAGCTCTTTAATTAGATTGGCGGCATGATGCATTTTGGCCTAGCGGCCTTCTTCTGATGCCTTGCAATGTTTAGGCGACGTGACCACTCACATTAAATAGTCCTGCATGTTCTCCTAATTGGTCAGAACCCGCCCTGCCCCCTAATTGGATTGTGTGCTCACCACTCGCAGTAGATGAAAACTGCGAGTCCCAGAATTCCATTCTCCGGTAAGTGCTGGACGGGACATCACCTTGTGGTTGGGTGGGAATGCAGGCAAATTGCGACGTGATCAATTGTCAATATCCCGTGATTTATTCTAAAAACAGCTTCCTCCAGTCCCCAAAACGTTCCATCCCCTCAGCAGATAGATTTCACCGGGTCGGGGTAGATATGGAAGTCCAATCCACCCTCCGTGAAGTCATGGACCGCACTGCAGCCTCCTTTGTGTCATCTGTGCTTTGTGGCGGGTCTCCGGGTTTCCCAATACCTTGGACGAAAGAAATTCATGCCGAAGCATGCACCAGTGTAACCCGGGCCACATGTAGAACGGGACCCCTGTAGCGCATATCTGACAACCGCGCATTATATCACTCCACACCTCCTCCAGCAACGAAGAAGCAGAGGCCACACTGGGGAGACGTTTGGAAGCTCTTTAATTAGATTGGCGGCATGATGCATTTCGGCCCAGCAGCCTTCTTCTGATGCCTTGCAATGTTTGGGCGACATATATATATACATATATATATATATATATATATATTCAAAGTTCAGAAAATGAAAAAATGCGCACTCAGAGGGAAAGTGATAATCACCAGGTTTAATCCATGATACCGCTACGCGTTTCGACACCCAGCAGTGTCTTGGTCACACTATACATTACGCATTCACAGACGTGCTGAAGTAAACAATCAACACAAAAGAGGCACCGCATTGCTGCCTGCTATGTCTTGAAATGTGGTCGCCATCTTGGAAGAAGTAGATTACAATTGTAAACGGTAAATATGTCGTACATGTGATGTTAAATGTTAACAAGATCACAAAACATATGGGTACAGTGATTTATCAATCCCTGCCTGTATCATATCGCCAATAATATATAAATGCAAATGGAGTGAAGAAAACCTCTACTCTAAAATACATAGATTGTTCCCCCTATGTGGGTAAAGCTAAATACGCTACGTATGGGAATCAAATTGCAGGAAAGTAACTAACTTGCGTAAACGTAAAGGCCTGGTATACCAAGTAAATAATGTGGGTGTCTATACTCGCGGTCTAGTGCTGTTACCCCATTTACTGCCCATTTTCTAATCTAAAGACAAGTGCCCTATTTCTCTCGTCTTGACCACAAAATATATATATATATATCAGGGGTGGGCGGCAAATTCCGTTCCGCTCACGGAATGTGTGAAATTTCGGCATATTTGCGTTCCGCGCGGAACGCGAAAATGTCAAAACCTCCGCGATCCACGGTGGAACGGAAGCATCTTCATTCATAATTGACAGGGCAGGATTCTTTCTGGCACAGTGCTCCTGTCACACAAATTAAAGCTCAACAGGAAGCACTTACAGATTTAAATAAAGCAGTTGCTCATTATTCAGCCCAAAATAATTGTGAGCTTTGTTGAGGCTGGGCAGGTGTGCTTTCTCCCCATATCTACCCTAGAAAATTAGCTGTGATGCTTGATGGAGGCATTTGCATCATTGACTTTCACGAGCGCAATCCCCGTGCAGTTCCTGTGAGCAGGAGCTTCTTTCTCTTCATCTTCTGCTCTGATCTGTCTCTGACCTTTTATAAACACATGATGAATGTGTACTCGCAGAGAATCCACGCCCTGTGGCCCTGCCGCACACACTACCAGTGTGCTCCATCTTCCCGCCCTTTACCCACTAGGATGGACAGCTCACTCAAGGGACCCTGGCCCCCTTCGGCGCGATGGCAAAGTTACACACACATATGGTCACTGGAGATAACTCTTGTGGCCCTTTATGAAGCTGTAGTGTAGGAAAAGCACTATACATTTACCCAACGAGGTAGCACTTACTGTATTAGCCAGCAGAAAGTACTCCAGTTGAGTAGAGGTATTGCACAAAACGGTGGCATCTTCTTGGATAAATGCAGGGCAGAATTCATTCTGGCACGATGCTCCTGTCACAAAAATTCAACCTGAACAGGAAGCACTTACAGATATAAATAATGCAGGTGCCTGAGTTCAAGCTCAAATTCAGTAACTTATTAATCAGCCCCAAAAAATTATTAGCTTTGTCGAGGCTGGGCAGGTGTGCTTTCTCCTCGTATCTACCCTTGAAAATTAGCTGTGATGCTTGATGGAGGCCTTTGCATCCTTGACTTTCATGAGTCCTCATCTGCTGCTCTGATTAGTCTCTGACCTTTTATAAACACAAGCGAGGCATGTGAACTCACAAAGAGGATTTTTTGCTGTTTCGTTATATTTTGCAAAAGGCAATTTTGCAAATTCTGCCCACCCCATATATTATCCACTGCCAGTCGCCAGTAGGTAGTTATAAAGTCGTGGGGTGATTCGTGAAGCGGGGGCTGAGAAAAAGGGGGGTCCCAAAACGTGTTTTCCCCATGCAATTTTCTATAGGTACCATTCATTGCGGCTACAGTCTGTCATGAAGCTCCAAACGCTTTGCAGAGGCAGACCGTAGCTAGTCCCAATCTCCTGCCGACCGGTGTCGCAGCGGTTAAGCTCCTAAACCAGCCGAGAGGGGAAAGGGGAAGTGGATAGAGAGAAGAGACACTCCCGTTGCTGAACACCCAGGTCAAAGTCTGGAATCTTCTAATGGTTTCTTACGACCATCTTGGCATGGATGTTTAATGCACAAAGGAGGGGAAATAAGAAAACACACCTACCAAGATACTCAAATTACTATTCAATAATTAGCACTTATCCTACCAGCTAGTGAGGGAGTCTGCGCCTCTCTTCTGTATTTATATTTGACTGGAAGACCTGTCTGCAAAAGAAAGACCTTATTACTACGGAGCTAACTGGCAGTTCACTCTTGAGGGATTAACTAAGTTTCACCTTCATTACCTGTGAGCTTCTCTTTACTGTGGTGTATAAATCTCTGTCTTCAAGTAGACTTTCATCCGGAACTATAGTACAAAATGTCTGAAGTAACAGCCTCCTCCACAAGCGCGCAAAAAGGATAGGGGAAGGAACAGAGGGAAGGATAGAATAGGGAAAGCGCAAGCTGGGAGGGTATGAAAGAATAGGCAATTTGACAGTTCCTCTGTGCCACAACAATAGCCTTACTGTAGGCCCGTAGTTGAAGTGGCTCAGAGACTGTGACTGCTTACGCCGGGACTCTCTCCTGAAGAAGTTCTGACTGACTCAGCACCAATTTCGTCATTGGCATTTGAGGCTGAAGAAGTCGTCTGTAAAACTCCTTGTTGAATACGCACTCGACAGTTCAACGGTGCGTAGCAACCAAAACTGAGGACTATGAAGCTCGGAAGTCTTAGGCAGAATTACGACTTCCCTACAAGGAGAAGTGCCAATACTTTAAACACAAAAATATTCCTCCAGCTAATTAGCGGAGGAACAAACTCAAGCTGGCTTCTCAGGAAAAACTTTCGTTGAAGTGCGCAGCAAACAGCGCTCTTGCTCCCCAAGAAACACTCTGTGGCATAGAATGGCAACCGATCCCGTTACTGTTCATACTGGTGGCCATCTTGGGAGAGGTTGTATCACTAGTTACAGTAATACCACACATTCACTGTGCTAGGCTTAATGTTCAATCGTGGCCGCTAACAATCTGCCTGACCAGCTATGGATGCCACAACATGGCTCCTGACACAGCCCGAATGGCTGAACGGAATTACACCAAATTTGGCAAAGTGGTAGTCCTTAGTTCAGACTTGTGCCTTTTGCTTATATGGTGTAAATCCCTTTAGTAGTTCCTGAGAAAATTACAACTAAAAGTACATATATATCTATGGCCTCGGTGGATCCGCGCATCTTGCGCGCACTATAAGCGCACCGTCCCAATCACGCACTAAATGCTGATTGGCTGTTAAAGTGGTTGTTAACATTCGAAACTAGGAAGTGTTTGCAGCCATTTTGTGCCTCAGTAAAAGCAAGGATCTAGAAATTAGTGGAAGAAGTCTTCAAAAGTTATAAAGGGGGCAGGTAAGAAATATTTTGACCCTCTAGTCCTGCTTAGGGGGTCCTACAAGGACCCCTAGGGCCCCCCCACATTTTTTTTTTATGTTTAAAAATTAGCTACATGGGAAGGACAAATCCCGGGGTCTAAAATATTGCATTTGAAGCGGGGCAGATAAAAAATGGGGGGTCCCAAAACGTGATTTCCCCATGCAATTTTCCATGGGAACCGTTCATTGTGGCTACAGCCCGAACGGCTGAACGGAATTATACCAAATTTGGCAAAGAGGTAGTCCTCAGTTCAGACTCGTGCCTTATGCTTAAATGGTGTAAATCCATTCAGTAGTTTCTGAGAAAATTACAATTAAAAGTACATATATATCTATGGCCTCGGTGGATCCGTGCATCTTGCATCTTGCATCTTGCACACATGTTAGCAGCCGGTTTGCTAACGGTTCGCCTCGTATCTCAATGAGTTGCAATGTAGGCATTCCCAGTGGCAAGGTAGGTGTTCCTATGACAATATAACATGGAAGAGACCCCCATAAAGATAGAGTGGGTTTTCGTGTTCTTTCTTTCAAAATGCTAACCACGATTGCTTTGGCAAGACAGGAGCCTCGGCTCTCACCCTGTCATACTAAACAGCAGTGTTGAAAAAATCTTCTGGTAAGACAATAAAGGATTTTGAAGTCCATTATCGCCATTTTAGTTGTAGTTTGCTGCCGTTAAAGCAGCGATAATTTTAACACCATCCTTGTAAATATTCCCCTAAGTTTTGTAATGTCGACAATCCCATCTACCATTTAAATAGGCACAAAGTATTTAGTGTAGTGCACACTGTGATTCGTGAAGCAACACTGTCTAATTGTGATCGATAAAGAATTGCTAATTGTTGAGTACAGAGTAGGTAAATTGTACATGGGGTTTTGTAATGTCAGTGGGTATGCCTCCAGCCCTGTCTTGAGGTTAATTCAAAGAGTTGTGTACTTCTTTTGCTTGTAATGTATATAGGGGTAGATTTACAAGTCCCTTGTGCCACTATAGCGTCACTTTTAACATGGGAAAAGTGACGCGAAAGTGGCGCAAGGGGCTTATAAATCTGCTCTACAGTGTTTTGTCATCTTAGTTTGCTTTCCCCGGTCATGTCGAGGAGACTGGGTAAATATATCGGTTTCTGTACAGCCAGTACCTTTGAACTCTACCCCCAAACTGCTTACTGCCTGTTACCATAGTAACAGTTCATGGAACACTTAAGTGAGCACACAGGTCACAAGTTCACCACACAATGTTGCTAATCCAAACAGTAACTGTGCTGGAGTTTGTAAAATTTTCCATAGGAACCGTTAATCGCAGCTACAGACTCTGGTAAAAAGCTGATAAAGAGTTAGTGTCAGTATTATACTTCAAGTTATAAACATCATTTGTACTTTTTATTGTTAAATGTACTCTAAGCATATTATTATCACACTAAATAATAGTGAAATGTTGTCAGAAAAAGAAGACGTATACACTTTTTAAATTAACTTTTATTAGAACAAAAATAAATAACTAGAAAAGTAACTTTAACATAACAATATAATAAACAAAATGTGAGGTGGACTCCAATGGTAGGAGGGTAGGTAACCTGCAAATCAAAAATGAAAATAAATGTTTAAAATTAGATCGATGTGACTGAATGAGGTCAAAGATCACAAATTAACTTAACACTTGGCAATAGTGGTTATTTGCATGAGTGCAGTGTGCCTGATACATCCCACCACTCTCATAGGCCAGCGTTGAAGAGATATCTGTAGGGAAGTGCCTACTGCGTCAGATGTACAGTAATGAATGAATGAATGAATGAATGGGTGTCTTATAATGCGCATAACTTAACCCCAAGGGGCATCAAGGCGCAGATAACAGACAGATATACACAACAAAGCAGAAAGGAGATATAGTAATCCTTAATAAGCCAGGGAAAAGAGCCATGTCTTCAAAAGTTTATGAAAAATCACCAATGAGGGTTGGCTGGACAGTTCAGGTGGGAGCGCGTTCCACAGTTTGGGAGCCGAGAGGGAAAACGCTCTTCCTCCCTATCTCACCTTATTGAATCTAGGGATGGTGAGCAGGTTTTTGGTGGATGAACGAAGGGATCTGCTGGGCATATAGGGGCTAACTAGAGATTTAATCCCTTCGGAACCTGATCCAAATACCGACCTGTGGGCCAGACAGAGGAGTTTAAAAGAAATCCTGGCCTGGATTGGCAGCCAGTGGAGATTTTTCTCGCCCTGGTAGCCGATGAGCGCCTAGGCAGGCTGAGAACCAGCCTAGCGGCGGCATTCTGAGCCACCTGGAGGCGCTGAATCGATATCTTGTTAATACCACCATACAGCGTATTACAGTAGTCGAGCCTGGAAGATACCAGGGCGACCATTGACTGTTTGCGTGCCTCAGGGGACAGACAAGGGGCGATCTTTTTTAGTGTCCGAATGATAGTACAGGAAGTGGCCACTGTTTTGTTGACCTGAAGGTCAAATGAGAGGGCCGGATCAATTATTACGCCCAAAATCCTGGCTGCTTGTGCCGGTTGGGGACAATCCCCTAGTGAGACAGGCCACCAATCTTCATTCCACAATTCATGACTCCCTCCAAAGACCAAGACTTCAGTCTTCTCTCCGTTATGCTTAAGTTGGTTACGTATCATCCATAATGATACCGCTTCCATGCACGCTCTAAATTTAGGGGCAGAGTCTTGTGTCGGTCCGGAAGTGGAGACGATGATCTGAGTATCATCGGCATAAGAGAGTACCTGATACCCAAAGGATCTTATAATTTTAGCGAGAGGGGTCACATAGATGTTGAATAGTACAGGGCTCTGAGCCGAGCCCTGTGGGACCCCACATTGCAACGCCTGGGAGGGAGACAGAAATGTGCCCAATTTAACTCTCTGCTGTCTCTGGTACAGAAAAGAGGAAATGAGATTCAGAGCGCTGCCCTCGACCCCTGTCGCCCTCAACCTGTCGACCAGGATTGAGGGGGACAGGGTGTCGAAAGCTGCTGTTAGATCCAACAGCACCAACAGCGCAGTTTGACCTCTGTCAACCTCTGATCTGATGTTGTTAACAACAACCGTGAGGCCCGTTTCTGTACTATGGGTCGTACGGAACCCATGTTGGGAGACATCCAACAGATTCTCACTCTCCAGATATGAGGTCAGGTGACGATTGAGATGGGCTTTGAGTATTTTGGCCGGGGCCGGATTTAAAGAAATAGGCCGAAAAATTTTCAAGACTTCGGGATTCAAGGAAGCCTTTTTTAGCAGGGGTTTAACCACTGCGGTGTTCCAGGTTACGTGAAAAATCCCTTCGGTAATGGCCATATTCATGATCTCCAGTAAGGAAGGAAGGACAGCCTCTCTGCATTCCTTGAGAGTTTTTAAAGGGCAAGGGTCTAAGGGGGAACAGGACTTAGTAGCGTCAAGGAGATTGTTAAGCTCTACCGGTGACATCCTAGGAAAGTATGTCAAACAGGAGCAAGGACTTGCTTCCGAGACCACAGGCATGACCGGGGAATGAGGCAAAGATGAGGTGGATGTTGGCCAGGTGTTCAGCTCCAAATTTAGAGTTTCTAGGGCAGTGTGTATGTCAGCTATTTTTGTGTGAAAGAAGTTCGCAATGTTATCACATAGCGCCTGTGTTTCAACCACGGAGTTAGCGATTTTGGGTGAGGATAATGAGTTGATGATTTTGAAGAGCTCTCTTGAAGATTTCAGCGCGGCAGTGGTGGTATTGAAGTAGCTCTTTTTTCCTCTATTATCGCCTTTTTATATTCTTTTAAGGCCTGTTTATGCTGGCTCTTCTCGGGAGCATTGGGTTGGGCGAGCCAGGCTCTTTCTTTTTGTCTGCATTTCTGCCAAAGCAATCTCAATCATTCAGAATACCAGGGGGCAGAGGGGCTCTTCCTTGCAGAATAATGTTTTTTAGGAGGTGCTAGAGTGTCCATAGCCGTACCTAATGCAATGGACAGACTTCGAGCAGCGGCATTGGAGTCTGGCAAGAGGGAGAAATTGACTTCTGCAGAAAAGGGGCTATGGAACTATTGTTGACCTCTCTATAATTTCTTCTGGTTTCCCATGAATTGCTCTTTTTTGGAGTCGGGCAGAGGAAGGTATGATTAGACAGAAAGGAACTGCCCAATGATCTAAGTTAAAGGGATCGGCGTTCCAGTCCCCAACCTGTTATCGTTGGAAAAGATACCGTCTAACGTGTGACCAGCAAGGTACGAAGGACCATCTACCAGTTGGCTCAGCCCACAGGCGTTTAGGCTCTCCACTAGAGCCATTGTGTCAGTGTCATCAGCCTTCTCCAGGTGAAAATTAAAGTCACCCTGGAGAGTTAGATTAGGCCTATTGATAAAGGGCTCTAACATTTCAAGTATTTCATGGGCAAATGAGGCTCTGGGGCCTGGGTGCCTATAGCAGAGAATGCCGGAGAAGGAAGACATGGGGGAAAACTGTATGGAGAAATATAGAGCTTCAAATGTATCCGGGGGGGAGGAGAGGGGTCTATACGACACGTAAAACCATCCCTACAGAGATTTCCCAGCCCCCCACCTCTACGCCCTTCTCGGTCCATTCTAACCAGGGCATAGCCTTCGGGGATAGCATCAACTAGATCCGAACCGGAAGCCCTAAACCCCAGGTCTCAGTTATAAAGACCAAGGGGGGTTCCCTTAGTGATACAAACTTCTTAAAAGCTACGTTATTTTTGACCAGGGACCTGGCGTTGATGAGAAAGCCAGGCTCCATTACCAGGCTGTCTGACCCCTTAACTGTCAGCGTCCTGGTCCGATGCTTTTTGGACCCTCGTGTACCCCCTCCGGGGGAGTGGGGTAATACAGCCACAGGTGACATTATCAGGGGATCTCATTTGATGGCATGGTAACGAGGGTGGCCTGACCGAGAGTAAGGTGGCGAGGGAGTATAACTCATAGTCGTCTGGAAGTGTAATGCGGGGGACAGCCTCCCTGGCCCCTGGTGCTTCTTCAGCGCTGACGGGCGCGGACGGGCTGGACTCTGGTGCGACTCCGGCGCAGGTCCGGCGCGTCCGCTACGCTGAGAGATGCCCGTCCCCTTTTATACTAAGCGCTGGACAGCGCAAAGCGCTTTCTCCCTATCCAACATGGCCACTCCTAAACGATCCCCGGGACCGGCCGACTCAGCACCTAACTCGGCTGAGAGCTGGCCCAAGGTACGGGAATGGCGGAGAAACAATGTAAATGCGCTCCTTAATCGAGGCAAAGTGCGAGGGCAAGCAAGGTAAAATTATTTATAAAATATTAAAACACATTAAATCCGTGGCACAGCAGGGAGAGGGTACAGAAAATCAAGCAGTACAGTCACCAAGCAACCTCCCGGCTTTCCGCCTCAGGAGGGAAGAAACACACACACAGCAAGGAAAAAACCCAGCCAAGAGTGCCCCTTTTATACTAAGCGCTGGACTGCGCAAAGCGCTTCCTCCCTATCCAAGATGGCCGCTCCTAAACGATCCCAGGGACCGGCGGACTCAGCACCTAACTCGGCTGAGAGCTGGCCCAAGGTGCGGGAATGGCAGGAAAACAATGTAAATGCGCTCCTTAATCAAGGCAAAGTGCAAGTGCAAGCAAGGTAAAATTATTAATAAAATAAAACACGTTAAATCCGTGGCAGAGCAGGGAGAGGGTTCAGAAAATCAAGCAGTACAGTCACCAAGCAACCTCCCGGCTTTCCGCCTCAGGAGGGAAGAAACACACACACAGCAAGGAGTATGGTTCAGTAGGTCTTTAAAATGATTCTGAGATGAGACAGAATTAGGTGCGAGATCACGTCATTATGCAGGACAATATCATTTATTTGCAACGCATTTAATTGGAGGCATTGTGTATCTAGGTCGCTGTGCCTACCTTTTGTAAACACTGTGTTCAACAGAGCTCACAACTTGAGTTCTGCTTCTACTCTGCAGACTGTATTAAATTCAGCTTTCATTTATTTATCTGCAGAGTGGACAGCAGCATCCATAACTTGAAAAGAGAAAGAGAAACAATGTGAGAGAGACGGAGAGAGAGAAAGAGAGAAAAAACAACATTGAAAGTGTAAGAGAGAGAAAGTAATAGATGGAGCAGGAGAGGTAGTGTTAATACTGGAGAAAATCTTCGTAGCTTACCTTTTTGCCTACGTTGTGTGTCCAAGCACGTGCCGGTTCATAGTGCACCCTCAAGTTTAGTGATCTGAAAGATAGTATAGAGTTAGTAATAGCAGATTACATACAACTGCACAAGTATATTTCTGCTATATGCCTTTGGACACTCAGAATGCTGTATTATATCAACGTCCAATGCAAGGTGGTGTCTGTGCGCTCTTTTTCTCTCAAAGTACTATACCCCATGCATTACCACTGCATAGCTGTGAGTTCCTATTACTGCGTACCCAGCCTGTTTAACCCCATTGCCCATTGACTCCCAGAGTCCCGAGGTGAGTGCCTTTTCTTGCGCACCCAGACTGCTTCAATCTATCCATTCTCAGTTCCCAGAGGTAATTGTACATTCCTACGCAGTCAAGCTGCTGCACACTATCCACTCTCTCCACCCACAGGTGACTTTGTGATGCTTTGGAAACAAGCTTGTTTGCTCACCTTGTGCCAATGACGTGATTCAGAGAGGGTCCACCACGTGTCGAAGCAACCTTCTCAGGCGTTGTTATGATGGCCATGCATCATCGCAGAATTCTCAAACTTTGAGCTTTGGAGGTATTGTGGGGGGACACCAATTTGTGAAATACAACCTGTTAGATAAAAAGGAAGGTAAGAATGTGCATCATTTCTTTATCAAAGGAGAGAGGAAGGAGAGAGGAAGTGAGAGAGTGACTGAAAAGAATATTCACAGCTCACCCTTCTGTCACCGGTGTGTTTTCCACCACGTGCCGGGACATGGTGCACCCTGAAGCTCTACATCTAAAAGATAGTAAAAGAAAGATGTTATGATTGGTAATTGCCACTATCTTAATGTGGGGTAGAATAACATCGCCCTTTCACACACCATCCCTCTCGCATTAAAAATACAACTATTTGTACAGTTCCAACTTGTTTGAAGGGCTTCGATTTATGAAGAATTAGTACAATAGTAATATTTTCCATCCGGTTATAGAAAACAAGTAGTGCGCAGTGATACACGTGGTTTGTATCATCACTAGCGATGGACTTATGGCCGACTATAAAAACTTTCCTGCTATAGGAAAAAAAAATACAAATGAGATAAAATACAGTATATAGGACTGCGTAAGCCTAAATAGCTGCGTCGCCTTTTTGTATCCAGTCTCACTGCTTACCTTTTCACGGACAGGGTACGTTCTACATCATGCATTCCCGCTCTGCCACCAAGAAGTCTTAGATTTAGTTCTCAGTCTTGATATCGCTATGGGAAAGGACATACTTGCGCACCCATCTTCATCGCAGGTTCCTCACCCGGTCAGTCCTTGCGGTACCACTAACTCACTGACTAAAGAGGCCACGCATGTGGTGGTGTGCCTCTTGTTCAGTAGTTCGGGCCTACATGAGGCGTCCAAACCACCAGGATGGGCCATCGCAATGCTTGCGATGGGAGGAACTCTAAAATGGTGCAGAGCATGTGCGCCCTGTCTTTTTTATTGGGAGGGTCACGTGTGTTGTGACGCTTGTGGTGGATGAGTTTGGTGTGGGTGTTTACCAGCCATAAGGGAGTGTGTGTGTGTGCTGTTCTGACAACTAGACCTGGAACTAAGAAATCACTACAATGGATATCTGGGCCATGTAGCGTTGTTGTGTGTTTTTCTGGAAGCATAAGCGGAGTGGGCTGGACTAACGTATGCCAGTGCTGCGCAAGGCTGTGAACGATGACTCCGGAACTATGGGCGGGGTTCTGTCGTGAGCTATATGAGAAATCAAGTGATTCAGGTTTCTGTGTTGTAGTGCTGCTGTCACCCGGGTCTTAAATGCAAATGTGTCAATGTATCTGTAAAGTCGCACAGCATGGCCAACATGGAAGGTACGGATTATCACTGACCCTATATTCATTCATAGTTGCACGCACAAAAGATGGTGGACATGACGCATTTCTGCGAATATGAATGTTTGTTGTACATACAGTGAAGTGTTGTAGCTGTAGTATTAGAGGGCTATGAAAGCTTTAGGATTTAGTTTTTGGCACATGAAGGGCAGCTGGTATATATACGTATGTGGTTATTTGGGTATACTGTCGTACTTGGTGCTTGAAATCAGTGTTCGAGGCTCGAGTCGCGTCCACATCCTCATATTGTAGAGAAATGACGTAAACTACGCGTGCCTGAAAATGTACAGTAAATACGGTGCTCATGTAAATTGCCAATATAGTTTTGGGTTGACTTTGCGCTATATAAATATGCTAAAAAACAACAACAAAAAATGAGGAATAGCCCACACTTATACATTTACTATACACTTTGTTTGCAGTATTGTAATTATCTAATTTGCACGTTCGTATTTGTAGAATGAGCGAGAAAAAGTTATATAATCGAAGTTTTTGTTACTGGCAGAGGTAAGATGGTTGCATACACTGTTTACAGTACAATATAATGTGGTAGGGAGCAGGAGCAGCATTTTACAAACATAATAAATACACAGCCACAGATAGTTGAAGTGGGTAAGGGCACTCCATTTTATTACGTTGCTGTTGGTAACAAGTAGTAATAATCATGATATCATACACAGATATTCAATCGTAAATGGTTTATGATTTCTGCTGTACAAAGGTAGGAGCACTATATGTGAAATAATACACAGAAGATTCTATAGTAAAGGGTTCATGAGTTGTGGTGCTCTAAGGTAGGGGCGGTTTGTGTGGAGCCTGCGATGATGCGTGGTTCAGGCAGACGGCACTGGTAAAAATGTGTTTTGACTATTGAATTTTGCCTTAATAAGGGCATGTGGTGATTATTTACGGTGTACTGAGTTAGTGGTTCGTCTGGTGTTTAGCGTGTGCTCACCCTGTGATGATGCGTGGTCTGAACGGGCTGCACTCAGAGCATTGACTGTTGCATACTGGACTGCATGAACTTTGAGGGAAAAAAAATAAACTAGCATCGATAGTTATTAATTGCTTTGCAAACTAGGTCTACTGATTGCTCCCCATAACAAATTAAATGATTGCACTTCACGCAGTGCATTCTAACTTTCCCAAATTGGGGGCGAATGTCTGCTGGCGATGTTGAAGGTGATGCCCAGAGGTACTTGGTATTGCCGGTGGTAGAGGTACATTTTGGCTGCATTCTTTGTGAGCATAGTTCACTGGATGCAGGGATTGAAGGTGCTTGCGCATATTAGCGGTACCACATCAGCATTTTTTGTTTCTGCCTTAAATAAATCGAGGCTGAATTTAATGCTGTGTGTAGTGTAGATCCAAAGCTGAATTCAAGTTGTGAACCCTACTGTCCGCAGTGTACATTGAAGGAAGTAGTGAGCACAGTTATAGAAGAATGTTTTTTTTCACTTACTTTAACAAAATCTGAATACCGACAGTATAATTGTCTCTGCATTAGGTAAATCACGGCTGAATTCCCTACTGTCTATAGTGTAGATGCAAAGCTGAATTCAAGTTGTAAACCCTGCTGCCCACAGTGTAGATCTTAGGCTGGACTGCATCATCTGTAATCACGATTGAAATGAAAGATAGAACATGTATGGAATACATTGTCGAAAATATTTATGTTTCAGTGACATTATAGTTCAAATTGTGACCAGTGCTGTCACCAGTGTAGACTGACATTAAGTGTGTATTTGCACTTGCAGAGTGAATTTTATTATTCAACAAAATCTATAAGTGAAATAAAAGAAGTTTTTGAAGGAAGCTTACTAAAGTGATTTGCATAGGTTTGATTGGTGTTATACTCAGTTTGGTTTAAACTGAGTTGGTGGCACCTGAAACAACAAGGTTCTGTGGAGCCGGCGATGATGCGTGGTCCAGGCAGGCCGTACTGATAGTAATGTTTTAATCTTGTGAATTCTGCCTTAGTAACGCCACGTGCTGATGATTTTTGGTGCACTGAGCTACTAGTACCTTTTGCGCTTACCGTGTACGTATCCTGCGATGATCAGGGGGGGAGGCACAGTAATTGGAGTAATGTCTTTTGTTGATTGAATTGTGCATGAATTCCATTTAAAAGGAACAGTATATCTCACTGCAACATAAAACTGTTCACTCTTCTTTGCGATGATTTATGGTGCACTGAGTTAATAGTATCTTTGGCGCTGAGCTTGTACGTATCCTGCGATAATGCGTGGTGCAGGAGGGGCACATTTGGACCAATGTCTTTTGGCTGTTGAATTCTGCCTGAATACGACCACGTGGCGATGAATTATGGTGCACTGAGTTAGTAGTACCTTTGGTACTGAGCGAGTACGTCACCTGCGATGATGCGTGGTACAGGCAGGCCGCAATGGGAGCAATGTTTTTTGCATAGTGAATTCTGCCTTAATAAGGCCACTGGGAGATGAATTGTGGTGCAGTGAGTTAGTGGTACCTGAAGAACTCAGCGTGTGCACACCCTGCTATGATTCCTGGTTCGTGCGGGTCGCAGTCGTACCATGTCTCTTGCCTACTGGAATGTGTCATGTGCTAACGCCATTCCTCCTGAATCGTGAGCCCTCACAATGTAAATTGAAGGCAGTAGTCATCACAAACATCAAGAAATTCTTTTTGTTGTATCCTTTAACAAAATCTGAGGACATAAAGTACAATTATCTCTACCTTAAAAAAATCAAGGCTAAATGTCATGCTGTACGTAGTATAGATTCAAAGCTGAATTGAAGTTGTGAACCCTGCTGTCCATACTGTAGATCGAAGGCAGTAGTCAGCAGACATATCGATGAATTATTTTTGTCATTATTTTAACAAAATCAGAACACATACAGTGCAATTGTCTCTGAATTAAATAAATCAAGGTTGAATTCCCTACTGTCCGTAGTGTAAATGCAAAGCTGAATTCAAGTTGTGAACCCTGCTGTCCGCACTGTAGATGGAAAGCAGTAGTCAGTACAGATATCGACAAATGATTATTGTCACTTATTTTAACAAAATCTAAATACATACAGTACAATTGTCTCTGTCTTAAATAAATCAAGGCTGAATTTCCTACTATCCGTAGTGTAGATGCAAAGCTGAATTCAAGTTATGAACCCTGCTGTCCGCAGTGTAGATCGAAGGCAGTAGTTGACACAGACATCGAGGAATGCTTTTTTGTCACATACTTTAACAAAATCTGAGGACACAGTACAATTGTCTCTGCCTTAAATAAATCACGACTGAATTCAATGTTGTCTGTAGTGCTGATGCGCAACTGGTATCGAGTAGTAAGTTCTGTGGATCGCAGTGTACATTTGAAGGCAGTAGTCAGTCCAGACATTGAGGAATGTTTTTTGTGGCATTCTTTAACAAAATTGTCTCTGCCTTACATAAATCAAGGCTAACGTGAATGCTGTCCGTAGTGTAGATGCAATGCTGAATTCAAGTTGTGAACCCTGCTGTCCACAGTGTAGATGTAAGGCAGTAGTCGACACAAACTTTGAGGAATGCTTTTTGTCACATACTTTAAGAAAATCTGAGTACTGAGTACAATTGTCTCTGCCTTAAATAAACTGAGACTGAATTCAATGTTGTCTGTAACGCTGATGCGAAACTCGTACCAAGTTGTAAACTCTACTGACCGCACTGTAGATCGAAGGCAGTAGTCAGCACAGATATCGACGGAGAATTTTTGTCACTTATTTTAAAAAAGTTCAAGGACATAGAGTACAATTGTCTCTGCCTTACATAAATCAAGGCTAACTTCAATGTTGTTTGTAGTGTAGATGCAAAGCTGAATTTAAGTTGTGAACCATGCTGTCCGCAGTGTAGATGTAAGGCAGTAGTCGAAACAAACATCTTTGAATGCTTTTTTTACCTATTTAAAGAAAATCTGAGGACTGAGTACAATTGTCTCTGCCTTAAAAAAATCGATACTGAATTCAATGTTGTCTGTAATGCTTATGCCAAACTGGAATCAAGTTGTAAACTCTACTGACCGCAGTGCAGATCGAAGGCAGTATTCAGCACAGATATCATCAAAGGCAGTAGTGAGCACAGATATCGACAAATCATTTTTGTCACTTATTTTAACAAAGTCTGAGGGCTTAGAGTAGAATTGTCTCTGCCATACATAAATCAAGGCTGAATTCTATGCTGTCCGTAGTGTAGATCCAAACCTGAGTTCAAGTTGTGAACCCTGCTGTCTGCAGTGTAGATCGAAGGCAGTAGTCAATACAGATATAAGTCTGCGGTGCCGTGGGTCGCTGAGTTCGCAATAGGCCTGTATCGAGGAGGCATGTGGTCATGGCGGCAGCCACATGGCAGGGTAAGGACCTTCGCTGTTATAGAGTCTCTCCTCTTTGCAGTGAACCACACCCAAGGCGTAGGCTAATTATTTATAGTCTTACGCTGAAGTAGCGTATGTTGGACCAGCCCACTCCACTTCTGCTTCAAGGGGGCGGAGACAACACAGCTACATGACCTATGTTTTTCCCAGTGTCTGAGATAATATGGTTGTGTCCACTGTGCAATATACTACAAGTATCAATAGTATATCTACACACGGAAACGTTTTTGCTTTGTATAGTGAGTTGTGTATAGTATATCACTGGCAGTGTTTGCATTGTGTAAGTTATTGTTGATGTGCGAGTTCCTTCCCTTATACATAGTTGATTGCCACATCTATGAACATTGAGCTAGTGTGCTGTTGCTGGGATATATTATTTTGGGATGGTCTGTTGTCCTGTTTTGCGCTGCCTCTAAGGTAGTAAAGGGGGATGGGTCAGGAGGGGTGGTTGTAGTGGTGGTGGTGCTAGGTCTTGTGATTTTGTTAGCTGTTAGAAGTGCATAATTAGTACCTGTATTACATATTTGTCTTTTAGATATGTGTGTGAGTTACATGTAATTCACACAGTACATAGTCCACGTCCCTAGTTAAATGTTGATATTAATTTGTTAGTGGTAAGTGGTAAGTGGAACTATCGCCTGTTTTTTAGGTAGCACTGCAGATTTGGCTTGTTGTTTAAAATATGGGGAAGTGGTGTTTTTTTGTTTTTTTACAAAGGGAACGTCTAGTTTGCATATCATTAATGTTAGTTGTGGTTCTGGTTTCAGACAATTTCAGAAAATTTCAGACAATTTTCTTGGAGGAAGGAATACACTGAAGAATGGTAATATTTGCAGTTTTTACGACGTTGAGAATGGGATGATAATTAAAAAAGATCGAAAAAAACAGATATGCATAATGAACATTATAATTAGGAATTGTCATTTAAAAAACCTTTGAAATTCACTGAAAAAAGCATAGGTTTCAGGCAGGTTATAGATAGGAATTATCATTTAAAAAACCTTTGAAATTCACTGAAAAAAACCATAGGTTTGAAGCAGGTTATAACTAGGAATTATCATTTAAAAAACCTTAGAATTTCATTGAAAAAACCATAGCTTTCAGGGGTGGTATAGTTAGCTGGACATTTTACTCATACAAAACCATTGAAATTCCTCTGTTATAGTTAGTTGTACTAACTGTAACTCTCGCGCCCGCAATCCACTGGTGATGACGTCACATATTACATCATTAATGACATGGAGAGTGACTTCACTGATGACATCACTGATGACTTCTCAAATGACATCATTCACCTGACAATCAGATATCATCATACACTAGTATAACCTTTCATCACTTGTAGTGTAGTTCCTATTTTCCCAATAGGTCCTGCGCATTGGAATAACATAAACAGCAGTTTAGACGTAGAAGTGCGGTCTTCCAGGTCTCTACTGACTATGCTAAACCTAATTGGGTTTGTACCAACTAGCTCAGAGGTCACTGGAAACTTTCTTGACTGTACAGAAAGTGATCAGCTTCCCTGGCACAGACAAGAAGGGATTCAGTTTTCCAACAACTGCATAAACATGACAACTTTGCTCCTTAGAATAAGAGTCAATCTCTAGAGTTGTGTGAAACAATAGACAGTTATTTTACTCAGTCAGTTGTGCAGATTACTTTCACCAAGATGCAGAGAATAGAGAGACGGGCGTTTTCAATAAAAGGTATTATTTATTGAACAGTCTTTCTTCTCATGCAAGAGAAATGAATTGCCACAATTGCAAGACTGTTATTATAAAAAGTGCATACAGTAAAAGGAGGATTGCGAAATAATACTGTAAAAGCATTGATATGGTTTCTTAGCCATACAATAGTTAAAATGAATAAAATATATACATTCATATATACATTAGCTAACGTACTCAACTGGTGCTTCTAAATACGCCTACCCCAGTGTACCTGACCTAAGCCTAATACTTGGGAGGGAGTAAGTAGCAGTTTAAGTTAAGTTGGTTTTGCCAAGGATTTGCTTCGAAAATTCTCCCTTAAGGGTTTAGTCAACACCATACTTCTGAAATAGAATGTTGGAGGTCTTGTATCTCCTTCCAGGACTCGATATCCCAGTTTACCCGCAAGGGTAGACTGGAAACGCCGGAGCTGGATTTTCTCGGCAGGAGAAAAGACAGCGTCTTTCTCAGCGTGTCAAGGAGGAGGAGGGGCAGCGTCCGTGGGCTGCTTGCATCTGCTGGGCTCTGCAAGGGACAGCTGTTCTGCTCCTGTATTCACCACACCATCGCTCTTGCTTAAGGCATGGTAATATTTATACCTGAAAGGTGCCTTGTTTGACGTAAGTTTTTGGACATAAGACGTCAATAAAGATGTCTCAAGAACCGGTCGTTCTTACAGTGCTCATTAGAGTTCTATTACTAATCAAAACATAGCAAGCAGGGCTTTCCCAGGTTGCTGGGGGTTTTATCTTGTTGAAGAACTCGGAGTGTAATCTAGGAATCTAAGATAGTGGCTTCTGCTGTGTCATGAACTGTAATGAGCTGCAGAGGCGAGTTTCTGAAATATGGCTGAAATATGGCTCTGATCGTTTATGCCATTATAGGGGTATGAATGGATTATAGCCATATAGGAGCATAAGGTCACAATATTGATCGGGGTCCTAGATTAGAACACGACACACTCACTCTAAAATACAGAGTATCATATTTGAATCCATTGACACAACAATACAGTATCTAAAAACAAACTCAGTGAGTCCTAGATCTACACACACATGTAATCAATTACCTATAGATTCACTCATGCATGTTGTCAATGATCAATAGAACACTATCAAATACACTTATACACTTATATTAACATTACACACCAGCACACATCCTATTCAGCTATGCAGTCATCCCACACACTTTTGCAAACAATGTATCCTATTTACATTTACTCAGCTACACACTTATACAAATAGCACTTCATTTATTCATATACACAGTGTTGCAGGGATTCTGCTCAGAAACAGAACTGTGCACAGAGACTCAGAACCTTAGTGAATTAGGGTGTGCCAAAAACTCACCTTAGTACCCAAAAACCCCTACCAGACTAGCAATCAGTGTCACATTAGCTCCTCATTCTATAGCAAAGAAATCAATTATTAGACAAACTAGAACATGCAACTTAGGACCATCTCAGGAATGGTGGAAAGTGAGAACACTCTTATGTTATACTATCATAACAGTCCGCAATAGGAGTAAAAAAGAGACACAGTAAGGTTAAAATATTTATTTTAACGACGTGATCTCAAGTGCAGTATTTTAGTCAACATAAGCATTCATATGATTAAAAATAATATGGTCAGCATGGTTACAACTCCATAAAATTCAAAAGGAGGAATCATATTACCAAGATAGTGCAAACAGGTGTTAAAAAGCACATAGTTTAAACACCCTCCCTATCTAGGAACTATGTATTATAAAACTATAGAAGGTCTCTTGAGCTTTGCTAGGGGGACCCCATTTACCTGTCTGCTCAGTAAGTGTAATCTACATCAGGACCGGTTAGTCTCTCTGCATGCCTGGAATCTTCCAAGTGTGTGAAATTATGGCAAGTGTTGAGGTTCCGTGACGATTTGAACCCGTGTTTTCAATATTGTCGGAAATACATAATATTGGTATCAGCGAACCGCAAATGATCCATTTAGCATATCCTGGTGTTTTCGCTACGCTACGAGCAAGAGTACTCCTGTTATGAACACATTTCTGATCTACCCATGGCATCCATCTTAGATCATGGCGGCCATTTTGTGTTTCTTGCCCTCACATACGCAATAACCTTTGATCACTTCATTTCAATTAAGGACACGTAGCCTTAGCCGGAGATTCACCTCTTTCATGACACGTGCACCTTAAACCAGAACACGCTGTAGCTGCATGACTCGACAAAGGCTGCCTCCTCTGCCCGAGGCCAGCCCTACTGAACTGGTTCCCGTGTCCATTGTCCCGATCATGATTAGGCGGCCGAAGCCGGTAGCCTTGCCCATTTACAACCCACAAACATCCCTTATCCCACTTTTCTATCTTCCACACCTGGCTCCGTTCCTTTCTTTCTGAATCTTTATTAGGGGGAGGCAACGAAATTTACGATGAGGCGGTCCGGCTCTTGAAAGCAATATTGACAAGGGATTGTGATGAACTAGTGGGAACCCCTCTTCGTAGATGTTTGGCATCAGATATTATCGACGATTCCTATGCAACGCCAAATATTTATTGTTTTAGACACAACGGTTTTGAGAATGTATTGCATGAAAAGAATTCGCCCCCACCTTAAAATTTAGTATATAAGGAGCAACCCTCTTTGTACAAATCGAACAGGCTCCTAGACACTGCCCATGCGTAGTTTCTGTGACTTCTGTGTCCCTGCAGTAATAAACCTTTGGTCTTTGACGCCACCATCGAGAAGCCCGTGTTTCTGTTTATTTGTGCACCAAGACAGGTGGAACTCCGGGGTCTTTGGGTGTTGTTCCCTGACACCTCTGGACGGAGCCAAAAAGTCCAGAACTCCAATTGGTGCCCAATGTGGGGCGACGTCATTCGGTACCGGTCCAAAAGCCTGAAGAGTTTGAGAAGCTTCGTGTGAAGATTCCTGAGGGAGGCGCCCCACTTCATCGATCCCGGCATATCGCAAAAGTGGCCCGAAGTTCTCTTCCACAAGGGTTCCCGTTCAGGACGGCTGCAGTGGGCCGTTGCCTTGACCGTCGCCCTGTCTTGGACTCGAGGTGCAGTCCTTAGTACGGCGAAACGTGACGGGTTTCTCCTTGGTGACGTCTTCAGTGCCTCAGTTAAGTATTTAGTGGTTGCTCGTTGGTTACTTTGTGAGGGTTGTTAAAATCCTTTTTGGTCCTTGGTTTGGTTTGGTTTCGTAAGATTATCACTGGTTATTCGGGTTACGATAATCTATTTGGTTTAGTTTGGGTATCGATACATTGGTTCGCTTTTGGTAGGCCTAAATTTTTGGTTCGAGTGCACATTTTTTGTTTGTGTTTGTTCATTCTGTGTTCCGGATTGCAAAATGGTAAGTCGGAGAAATTGTATGTTGTCGTGCTTTGGTTGCAACAGTGATTCACGATTGGAGGACTCATGTCTGGTTCCTCCGATTGGGACTCCCTTATATGACTTGTACTGTAAACATGGTGTGGGTCCTATCTCTTATAATGAGGTGTGGGTCCGATACACTGAGAAAGATGGTGTCCTTAGTTGGCCACTACATGGTAGTTTTGAACCCGAAATCCTTGATAATTTAGAAGCGAAATTGTTTAGGAAGAAAGCCCGGCCGGCAATGTTTGATTCTTTCCGTTACTGGCGAAAAGAATCCAAACAGAGAGAGATTAAGAGATTGAAGAAGGAACAGAAAGAGCAAGAAGAGTTGACTCTAGAGCAGGCTGTTAAGCAGCTGCAAGTCAACGAATCTGAGAAGGCAGTAGAGGTGGCCATTAGAGAGCATAATTTGAAGATCGACAAGTGCTATCCTGCCTTGCCATCGAGTACAACTAAGATACTGGAGGATCCCGAAAACGATCCTCTGTTGTCTTACTTGTTACAGTCACCTCCACCGTACGCACAGGGTATTGCGGCTCCACCTGTACCGAATGTTCAGTTGCCGGTTGCTGGACAACCTGGTATTCCTGCTCCTGCCCCTCAGAATCAAGTTCCTGTACCTCCGGTGGTTAATGTGAATGTTCCTACGGCAGCTCCTCTTCCCGGGTTGCCGACTTCTCTACCTATACCTGTCTCGCTTACACCTACTGTTCCACAAACTATTTTCCTCGATACCCCTACTGTCCCGCTATCTGTTCCTACTTCTACTGTGTTCTCTGCATCTGCCAGTATGTTGACTCCGCTCTCTGTACGTCGAAGAATCACTGATTCCGTCTCTAATATTCTGTCTCCTTTCTATAAAACTTTAATTAAGACTCCTACTTCTGACTCTGTTCAAAGACGCAGTCAGCTCCCAAGTACTGAGGAACGGGGAATCTTGGATTCCACGGCTCTTAGATGGATTTCGAAGAGTAGAAGATATAGTACGAGAGATGTGCTAGATACATTTATGCAATGGAAGGAGCCAACGCAACGGTATGTCTTTGATGAGATGTGCTCGCTTTTACGTGAGGAAATAGAAGAAGATGATGTAGAATCGAATTTAGAAGACTTAATTAAGGTTCAGAAAGAGTTTGCTGCAGGAATGATAGTAGGTCAAGATATAAAAGAAGCGATGGAACTGATCTTAAGTTTTAGAAATGATCCATCTCTTCGTTCACCAAGAGACTTAGAGAAAGGTAAGATGAAGCTAAGTCGCCAATATCCAATGAGGGAGGTTCCTCCAATCTGGCGCGAAGCTATAGAAGCGGACGCACCGAATGGTATTGTAGCTGCTCCGGCGCAATTCCAGAGAGTGTGGATACACATTCCATGGAAACGAGCCGAAGTGCTAGCAGTAAAACAAGCTTTGCCAGATCCGCGTAAAAATCCTGCCGGATACTATAAGGAATTAACACAGACAGTTGAGGCTTGCATAATGAATTTGGCAGACATTGACATGTTATTTGGCAATGTAGTTCCGCAACCAATTTGGGCTAAAATTCGTAAAGAGAATCATCCAGTTGCCCTAGGTGGTGATTGGGCAGCTATCATTGCCGCAGATGGTCAGCAAATAGGTGGTGCCTAACCCGAACCTCTAATTGCTGATCTTCCAGGTAGAATAATAGACTTGATGAAGACTCTGATGCCAGCATTGCGCGTTAACTGGGACAAGTTGTCCGCATGCAAGCAGAAGAAAGACGAAAGTGTCTCCGACTTCTTCACGAGGTTCGAAGAGACTTTTGTAGATCACAGTGGTCAGGATATGAGTACAGAAGGAGGACAGAGACTGTTTGTCGATAAATTCGTGCATAATTTGTTACCTGAGTTATGCAATAAATTAAAGGATTCAGAGAGTGCGTGGGCTGTCTCTACAACTGCGCAAATACTTGCAACTGCACAGTATTATGAAAATAGGGATAAAGAGGAGAAAGAGAAATCAGATAAGAAAACGAAAGATTTAAAGACTAAAGTTCTTTTGCAGCAGGCGTATCCGCCTCGCACGAATCAGACTAATACACAGCAAGGTTCGTATCAGAGGACAGATTATAGCTCACCGAGGCCGCAATATCAATGGAATCAGTGTGCATACTGTAAGAATGAGTGTCCAGTTTTAGCGCAAAATAATGCAGCAGCAGCTCAGAGAGGTCTTGGTGGTTTTGTGCAAAATTCTAGAGGTAGAGGGCGAGGTGCTATGCCTCCACAGACGAATGATCGCCCTTCCAATCACTTTGATCAACGAAATGGACAGTCTTCCCAGCAAAATAGATCTCAACAATATCTTGTTGAAGACTATTGTGAAGTGGATGAAGGATTTCAGCAAAATGGGTACTAGGACAGCCATGGACAGAGAGAGGGAGTAGTATCAGTTCCAGTGGATCAGAGTGGGCCTTATGTCGCAGTAGCAACATCAGGTGTAGTCGAACCGTTTCTGTTGGATACTGGTGCCGCAAAAAGTTCTATCATTCATGCGAAACTCCCTGGCGCACCTTTGTCCGGCTCAACAAATGTTTCCGTAGGTTTTTCAGGCGCCCCTGTTTACAACCCCATATCTGGTCCTTTGTCTATCTCTGTCGGACCGTGTCAATTGAAAGCACCCCTGATTTTGACGACGGGTTGTAATGAAAATCTGCTTGGTTTAGACTTGTTAAAACGCCTATATGCGACATTGTACTGTTCTCCAGAAGGAGTACAGCTTACATTGGGCAAAAGAATCACCTCTCCGATGTACTTGTCAATGGATGCACTCCCGCCAGAGCTGCGTTCACTCCCTGATACTCTTTGGGCGACTGGTCCTAACGATGTAGGCCTTTTAGAGATACCACCATATGTAGTCACTTTGAAAGCAAATGTAAAATTTCCACGAATTCCTCAATATAAAATATCTAGTGAAGGTGAACGAGCACTTTTAATGATTGTGCAAGATTTGATTAAGAAAGGTGTGGTTGAGGAAACTAGAGGAAATGTCTGTAACAGTTCTGTATTACCGATTTTGAAACGAACTGATCCTACGAAACCTCCAGTATATAGGTTTGTCATCGACCTCAGAGAAGTTAATAAGATTGTGATCCCGCAGTTTCCTGTAGTTCCAGACATCACTGCCTTGTTAACATTGATTCCTGCTACAGCCACATGGTTTTCAGTCATCGACTTGAAGAATGCCTTTTTCAGCATTCCGATAGCCGAAGAAAGCAGAGATATTTTCGGCTTCTGTCTAGGAGGTCGAAGCTTCAGATTTAAACGCGCTCCACAAGGCTATTGTGAGAGCCCATCTATTTATAGTCAAGCGTTAAAAAGTCAGTTGGATTCCTTTGTCCTTCCTCCAGGCTCTGCACTAGTGCAGTATGTAGACGATCTTCTAGTGGCTGCCGATGACAAGGAAACTTGCAAAACAGCTACGATTTCGTTATTGCATCATTTGTCCAATTTGAATCACAAGGTGTCACCTTCAAAAATGCAATACTGCTGCCAAGAAGTGACCTACCTAGGTCATCTCTTGTCAAAGGAGGGAAGGAAGTTGACCCCAGAGAGAATAAAAGCAATTATGCAGATGAGTGTTCCCCGTACACAGAGAGAAGTGCGTGCCTTTTTAGGTATTACCTCTTACTGTAGGCAATGGATCCCAAATTTTTCTCTTTTAGCGAAACCATTGGTAGCTTTGACTGGGAAAAATGTTCCGAGTCCGGTGCCATGGTCTGATGAATGTCAGGAGAGCTTTTCTGAGTTACGAAAAGCATTGTGTTCAGCTCCTGTATTGGGTACACCCGATTACAGTAAGCCATTCACACTCTATGTTCACGAGAGAGAAGGTTGCGCGTTGAGTGTTCTGACACAGAAATTTGGTGATAAACAACGCCCTTGTGCGTATTTCTCATCAACATTGGATCCGGTAGCTAGAGCGTTACCTAGTTGTTTGAGAGCCACAGCGGCAGCTGCGGTTTCCATTCGACAATCTGCGGGTTTGGTGATGAACAACATGCTGTTGGTCATGGTTCCTCATGCTGTTGATACACTCATGAATCGAACCAAGACACAACACCTTACCAGTGCGAGATTATCTGGTTATGAGCTGACATTACTAGCGAGTCATATTCAGATCAAAAGATGTAATGTATTGAATCCAGCAACGTTGTTGCCGGCTAATCAAGAGTCGAGTGATTCCGAGCCACATGATTGTTGTTTTAGAACGGAGGAAGAGACAAAAGGACGTATTGATTTAAAGGACACCCCATTGTCAGATCCGGATGGCACGTTGTATGTGGATGGGTCATGCTTTAAATTGGAGAATGGTGATGTGACTGCTGCTTATGCGGTAACGACTTTGAGAACGATTGTGGAGACTGCAAGAGTGAGTCAGAATTCTGCCCAAGCTGCAGAATTGATCGCATTAACGAGAGCGTGTGTCTTAGCTAAGGGAAAGAGAGTGAATGTGTTTACAGATAGTCAGTACGCATTTGGCGTGGCCCATAGTTTTGGCCGTTTGTGGAGAGAAAGAGGTTTCATTACGTCCCATGGGACTAAGATTCAACATGGTCAACTAGTTAACGATCTGTTGGAATCTCTAACCTTGCCGACTGAAGTTGCGATTGTGAAGTGCAGCGCTCATAAAGCAATCACGGATGATGTTGGTCGTGGGAATGCTTTTGCTGATGAAACTGCTAAACAGACAGCTAGAGACATGATGAGTAGAATGTATGTTGCAACGTCTGCAAGATGGGTTTCTGAATCTGGAATGTGTGAGGATACAGTGGAAAGTGTGAAAGAGATTCAGAAAGAGGCAACTGAGGAGGAAAAACGGGCATGGAGAGAAAGTACGGGCAAGTTGGATTCGAGTGGGTGTTGGATTGATTTGTCAGAACAGCAGCGTTGGATGTTGCCTGATGCGTATGTGCTTGCAGTGGTGACAATGGCGCATGGAGTAGCGCATATAAGTTCTAAAGGAATCTGTAAGATGTTGGCTCCCGTCTGGAAGAATGATGGGATCAGTAAATGTGCAGAGAGAGTGGTGAAAAATTGTATGGTATGCCTGATGCATAATCCTGGCAAGGGAACTCCAACTCCTGCTGGTCACTTCGCTCCTCCTTCCTGCCCCTTTGAAGTGATACAGTTAGACTACATTCACATGGATCGGTGTAATAATTTGAAATACGTCCTGGTGGTAGTCTGTGCTTTTTCCAGATGGATCGAAGCATATCCACTAAAGGACAATACTGCCCTATCAACTGCCAAAATTCTTCTCAAAGAATATTTCCCTAGGTTCGGAATGCCACGGATTGTATGGTCAGATAACGGAAGTGAGTTCATAGGGAAAGTTATGCAGAGTGTGTGTGCCGGTCTGGGCATCAAACAAAAGTTTCACAGTGCAAACCATCCCCAGTCTGCTGGTTTAGTTGAGGGTTACAATGGCACACTCAAATTAAAACTAGCTAAAATACAGGCATCCACAGGTCTATCCTGGCCAGACGCACTTCCCTTGGCTTTGTTATCAACGAGAGCAACTGTACATTCTAGAGTAGGGCTTAGTCCCTATGAGATTGTCTTTGGCCGCCCGGCAAATGTGTGGGGTGTGCCTAGGCCAAAGGAGTTTTGTTCTCTAGAATATCCTATGTTGATTGATTACCTTTACGACTTGACTGCTAAATTGAGTCTTATTCACCAACAGGTTTTCGATGCATTGCCAAAGCCTCCGGAGAGTCCAGGGCATCAGCTGAAACCAGGCGACCACGTTGTGGTCAGAAATTTTGCGAGGACAAAGAACCTTCAACCGAAGTTTGTCGGCCCCTTCCAAGTCCTGCTTGTGACAAGAACCGCAGTTCGTGTAGCTGGTCGCAAGCACTGGATCCATGCATCTCATGTCAAACGTGTGCCTTTGCCACTTCCTTACGACGACTGGGTGAAGAAGGGAATTGGTGCCTCCGAATTTGAACAAACGCCAAAGTTCATCCCTTTCAGCGATGCCGAATTGATTACCGACACTTTGAAATCTGACTCTCCTCCTGAAAAGACTCCTCTGAACTCTGAACATTTGTCCTCCGCATCAGAAAAAACTCTGTCATCTGCGAACTTGAACACTGCAACAACTACTCGTGATATGCTATTTGCCGATCAAACAGTACCTGCAAAGCAAAGATACAATTTACGACCTCGTAACATGGACAAATAAAGCAGGCAACTGCCTATTGTGATATTTTGATATTTTGAACTTTTGCCTTCAGCCAGGAAGTTTGCTATTATTTTATTGTTTTTAAAAATTGCCTTGCCGTCTGGGTAGCCGTAGGGTCGTGGCTGTGTGCCTAGTTGAATTTGCGGGGGTCTGACACAAGGTCGATCTTTCTGTTGGTTCTGGGAACTCCCAGGGCTGATAGAGGCATTTTCTACGTACACATCATCAGTGGTCGCGAGCGGATTGTAGAAGATGGAGCTTCCTGCGCTGCAACGAGAAAATGTGATTTATATTCGCAGAAACAGACTTTACAGAATTCTTCATAGTAAATGTTTCCTAATGCAATGTGCTATTACATTTCTAATTGTTTTGATAACGTTGGTGGGTGGAATCGTCTTTAGTATAAATTTGATCTTTGTGCCAGTAACTACAGTACCTTCCCTTGATCCTGCTACTTCTACTGTTTCTTCTATACAGTCTTTTCACTCGTTTCCTGAACCTGAGCAAGCTCGACGCTCAGAATTCATTAACAACACTTTTGTACAGCTCTTGCACCAACACCAACTGGTAGTTAACACTACAGACTGCTGGGTGTGTGGCTTGATACCCCACACTATGGATAAAGGTATTCCCTATCTGGTTTTGCCTTTCAGCTACAATGGATCATTTCAGGCCTTTCAAACGATCTTTGCTTATGCCCTTGAAACCTATCCACCGCGTCCACCACGTTCCACTAAATATAACTCTGCCAACAAAGCTTTAGTCCAGGGAATTATTGACATGATAAAGGACGTCAATAATACTCTATCTTACCCTAGAGACGAATTGCGGGTATATTTAAGTTGGAACTCTTCAGAGTATCGCCTCAGTTTGGGAGAAAGCAAGCGTAAAAGCTCAACTCCAATCTGGGTCGTACCTCACCGAGGTCAGGTCTGTTTGCAAGGTAATGGGAGAAATCCGAGAGCTCAGCTAGGGAGGAGTGAGTGCGTAGAGACTTACGTGTTTCCGGCTAACTCTTCCCCTGCCTTTCTCACTGCTAGGGGTACTTACTTCATCTGTCTAGACAGAGCGTATACATGGTTGCCTGCCGACTTTTCAGGTTCATGTTATATTGCTCGACTGTTGCCTCCAACATACACTGCTTCATCCGATTATCACAAGACCAGAGTAGCAAGAGGTGTCTTCAGCAAGGAAGATACCACTGGTCAGGAAGCTGGAGACTTCTTCAAAGGCTTCCTTCCGTTCTGGGGGCCTATGGCCAATAGTAGAAACATACGTCAGCTAACACGGGTAGTTGAATCTACTATCACCGAAACTGCTGGTGCCCTTAGCAATTTGACAGCTGAGCTTCAGGCGGATAGACTCATGACGTTGCAGAACCGTATGGTTCTAGACGTTATACTTGCAGACCGAGGTGGGGTATGCAGAATGATCCAATCGAGCTGCTGTGTCTTTATTCCTAATAATGCTCCAACAGTCTATGAGGCGATCTCGAAGCTACACAAGATTTCCGACTCTATACACGTAGACGAGGGAAACTGGTCCTTCATGGAGTGGTTTTGGACTCTGATATCCGCGTGGGGATGGAAGGTTCTGATGGTCATTGGTGTCATCTTAGTATTCCTATTCTCATGCTGCCTGATTATCCAGTGTGGTCCTGCTCTGTGTAGTCTTTGTGCTGCAACTTGTCTTAGAAAACCACCTGCGTTTGGAGAAAAGGCACGAGAAAGGATGATGATACAACAACATGTCACTGACCTGATGAGCATAGAACTAGATTCTGACATAGACTGAGTAATTGCCTATGTAAGGGCAAAAGGAGGGTCTGAGGTTCTGTGACGATTTGAACCCATGTTTTCAATATTGTCGGAAATACATAATATTGGTATCAGCGAACCGCAAATGATCCATTTAGCATATCCCGGTGTTTTCGCTACGCTACGAGCAAGAGTACTCCTGTTATGAACACATTTCTGATCTACCCATGGCATCCATCTTAGATCATGGCGGCCATTTTGTGTTTCTTGCCCTCACATACGCAATAACCTTTGATCACTTCATTTCGATTAAGGACACGTAGCCTTAGCCGGAGATTCACCTCTTTCATGACACGTGCACCTTAAACCAGAACACGCTGTAGCTGCATGACTCGACAAAGGCTGCCTCCTCTGCCCGAGGCCAGCCCTACTGAACTGGTTCCCGTGTCCATTGTCCCGATCATGATTAGGCGGCCGAAGCCGGTAGCCTTGCCCATTTACAACCCACAAACATCCCTTATCCCACTTTTCTATCTTCCACACCTGGCTCCGTTCCTTTCTTTCTGAATCTTTATTAGGGGGAGGCAACGAAATTTACGATGAGGCGGTCCGGCTCTTGAAAGCAATATTGACAAGGGATTGTGATGAACTAGTGGGAACCCCTCTTCGTAGATGTTTGGCATCAGATATTATCGACGATTCCTGTGCAACGCCAAATATTTATTGTTTTAGACACAAAGGTTTTGAGAATGTATTGCATGAAAAGAATTCGCCCCCAGCTTAAAATTTAGTATATAAGGAGCAACCCTCTTTGTACAAATCGAACAGGCTCCTAGACACTGCCCATGCGTAGTTTCTGTGACTTCTGTGTCCCTGCAGTAATAAACCTTTGGTCTTTGACGCCACCATCGAGAAGCCCGTGTTTCTGTTTATTTGTGCACCAAGACAGGTGGAACTCCGGGGTCTTTGGGTGTTGTTCCCTGACACCTCTGGACGGAACCAAAAAGTCCAGAACTCCAGTGTGCAATGAGAAAGGTGCCAGAATCGTACGCGGCTGGCAGCTGCCAAAATGTTGTGTCTAGAATCTGTTACACCGACACGCCAATAAACAGGCTTGCACGTTGTGATAACCTTGGCGGCTCAGCACTCACTGTACAGACTGAGAGCACAATGTATGTCTAGAGTTGTCGAAAAACAAACCTTTTCCCATGTGTAGACCTTCGTGAAAGATAACTCTGCAAAAACAGCTAAGCAGTGTCGTGTGCAAAAAGCAGCAAAAGGTAAAATGGAGTTTAAACTCCTAATAATCCATGCTAACATAACATGCATGCAAAAAAGAGGCCCATAAACCACACTACAACCCCCATGTTCCGGGAACACACAGCACATAGGGCAAACTTCACAGAACTCAGAGTTCAAATTCGAATGAGACAGAATCAAGTTAAGAAATTCTGCCAAACCTGAAAACAGGGAACGAGAATCGAAAATTCAAAGCAGTGAAAACAAGCACACGTGGCCATGGTGTGAAAAAAGACCTCAAACATCGAAGAAACAAAATGAAGACTTTAGAAAGAAAATATTTTCACGAGTTCAATCCGTACTTCAGTCCAACAACGTTTAAGCACCATATGTTGCAACCGCCTCCAATAGGAAGTCGTTGTTATCTTTCATAAACATTTTAGCCATCCAATTGAGTAAAGGGAAAGAACATACATGTTCCTCGATTGCCGGAACCTCTAGCACATCAGAGGACAACTCAGGACTATTTCAAGATAACTGCGATCCAGAAAGTCATTGGCCGCAGTCCAAATGTTCCAATTGCCTAGAACCCCATGTGCCGCTGCGCAGGCCATAATACCGGTACTAGAACAATCTATTTCATGAGCAACTAAGGGGCTCATTAGTAGATTAAAATCCAGGCCAGGAGACACCATGTTGCAGAGACACAAATCCACAGCCCATTCAAAATCACAATCCAGGCAATGGAAAACAGGGTGCACGCAAGTGAAGAAAGAGAGTAACCTATACTTAGGCTTTCATGTTTTCAGTTTCTCTTTTTTGTATATTCTGGTGGGGTTTTTTCAGTGTTTTCAATATCTTAAAAAACAGTTGTTATCAGTGGTTACACAATTTCGCGCCACTAAAAGCAACAGAGAAAAGGTTTTTCTGGTATTTATGGAACGTTTTGCTTTTATTATTGCTTGTTTATTGCACTGAAAGAACATGGTATATAGACAGTGTAATTATAGTGTATATGAGGTCCAAATACATTTTTGCAAATTAATTTTATTGTAGTACACCATAATATACTTCTTCAGTGAGTCTTTTGTGCGCTCGCCCTTTCCTTCCTATGTAAACTTCTGTGAAAAGGCCCTCTAGGCATTCATAGTCCCTTGGGCTGAGAACCATCAGCTAAGGGACACAGTTGGAATGATTCTTTCTTTGATGCCACATAAAGCACAAAATGATAAATATTTGCGTTTTAGTTCCTGTGCATAAGAAAATAGTGTGCCAGAATAGACTAAAAAGTCAATAGCATTCCTCAATAACTCTGAAGATTGTAAAGATGCTTTCAGCATACCATCTAACAAGTGGCAAGGATCTCCTACAGGGAATCACTTCAGCTCGGGTATCAATTTTGACAGGTCATCACACAACTTTTTTTATATACGTAGCTGAATCACTGCAAATACAAACAATATCACTCCAATCTTTGTTGAACTTGGAAAGAACCTTTTTTGCAGAGCATTACAAGTGACACTGCATTCCATATTTTCCAAAAGTCTGGTGTCATGTTTTCACCACTATCCCAGATGCTTGGTGATATATATACTTGTCACTATACCTTGCATTGAATGTTTAAAGCCTGGGGTGTTGGCAATTCACCTACTATCAATACTGACCCACTAGAAACTATGGTCTGATGCGTTTAGGGTTTTTACCCATTCTCTGTGGGTAAATGTGATGACACATAGTAGGAAAGATTTTTATGAAACCAGCCATTTCACCTATCCGTGAATGAATCAAAAGCAGCCAAAATATCAAATATGAGTTTGATATTTCCTGATACTCTATAGTTTATAAAATGATTAAACTAGGCCTAAAACATAAAACTAAACTCTGCATCTTTAGACCAAAGGCCACAAAACCGAAAAAAGTAAAAGGAAGAAGAAACAATATTTTAGTGGCATCCCTAAAGAAAAAAACTCAAGCAGAATAATGTTAGCCAGTCTTTCTTACTGTTAGCTTGTATAACAAAGTTACATTATATTGACCCCTTCCGGAAGAAAAAAATTACCCTTTCACTCTCTTTTTCCTTACTTTGAATGGCATTTAGTTTGTGGTTGCCCAGGTGTTTTTTCAGTGTTTATATGTTTTCATCGGTGAGGGCTATTTTTCTTTCAGTGGGGTTTTATCAGTTATTATAGGTTTAAACCTAAAACCCCACTGCCTACCTATACGCCACACTTTGTGTCGCCAAAGGCAGTGATCCATAGTATTCTAGCATTTGGTTACGAAGTTGGAGCAGCCGGGACAGAACGTCATTTGGCACAAACTGTGCATCCATTTTGTAATAAACAAAACAGCATCAGAATGCCGGCGCCTAAAGCCAGGAGCAAGGGGAACCCTCCAAAGACACTCAAAAAAATCAAATGAAAAAAATGCAGGGATCACACCGAATATAGTCTGAAACGAAGTCACAAGGCCAGAGCATACTACTTTAAAAAAGTGTGCCAGGCCTGTAGTCGACGAGGCATTCAAGATAGTGTGAATCAAAGCACCGAAATGCAGGGGCAGGTCTGTGTTTAATAAGGCATTTACCTTAGTACGAGTATTTGCAATGTGAAGGACGAATGTCTCACGCGCAGATGTAAGGGGAACTTCCTTCTGTGATAAAAGAGCTCTTATACTGTTCATCTTGTTGAACACTGCTTCAAGGTCGGAATCGAGGGCCAGATGGAAACATCAAGCCTGCCATGCGGAGGAGGGAACAACACATTCTTGCAGCAAGTAACACGCTGAGAAACGGTAATGATGTAAGCAATTCCAGCGTGCATCCAACATCACTCTTCATTATTTAGTAATAAATAACTACCATTAGTAAGCAATGTAAATGTTGGTGTAATGACCGGAACTGGAGTACCCTTCAGGACACACGCAAAATTTGGTGCAAGCACATTGCAAGAGCCTTGCAATTGAAGATTTCTGCATGTTAATGAATGATCTGGTGTCGTGGTGCAATCCTCGCCATTTATAAAAACTTCTTTACCATCCCTCAAACACCTATACGTGAATGGGAGATTCCATACTTCATGTATATAAGCTCCACCCAGGGGCTCAAACCTGCCTATGACATAATGTTTCATGCTGGACTCAAATTTGAAAAGCGAAAAAGGCAAAGTTATTAACCTGTGGATGAGCCAAACTGCCGAATTAGTTTCAGCTAGTGAAAAAGGCAAAGGTACTAATTTTTCAATATGCAACAGTGAAAACATGGCATCCTTCATTGACATAAATTGCTGTTTAACAGCCAAATTGAATGGCAGAAAAAATAAACTCATATTCATGTAATCCCATACAACTCGGCCATTTTTCAACGTTTGCAAAGTCCAGGCAAACTGCATAATAGAACGCAATTGATTTTGCCCATGATACAGTACGGCAACATCTTCTTGCACAACATCAACCACAGGTGACACAATCTTGTCCAGCATGTAAATTCGGGAAGAAAGGGTGTTAATGCTATTATCCACAACTGCAAGCACTTTTTTTAAAAATTGGCCTTATCTATAGCTCTAAGCCTAAAAGCAGCTACAATTTGTGACAGTTTTCAAACCTTATTGTAAGCAGCATATATCCATCTTTTCGATATGCCACCCGCAGGACCTTTTACAAAATCATTTAAATTGACACTGTCAGTGACCCAGGACAGATGTAGCTTAACAGATGCTAAGGATGAATGTCGGAGCCAACTCTGGCACAATTTGCCTACAGAATAGGTGGTGGCTGAATGTTGAGTCTGAAAGCTGGGATCTACTCTAACCTCTGTATAGCCAGGGGTCAGACCCAGAAAACTGTGCTGGTAGGAATGTGCACTTTTTTGCTATAACAACCAGCCTTCGGGATTAATGCTAGAAACGTTAAAAGAGGAATTACTAAAAAGAGCTTGTAAGTCACTCAGGGAAGTACTGGTATAGTTAATCCAATAGGTAAATTTACCCAAATCAGGAAATGAAGGATCATTTATTTTTTCAGAAGTAGCCAATCCAAAGGAGGTGGTTTGTGAAATAGTGTCATTCAGAAACAACATGGTTTGGGATGAGACATGCTTGATGCAAAGCCTCAGTGCCTTGCACTTGCCAACTTTTAGAACCCCAAACAGATTTAAGATCAATAGTATCTCTCCACAGTTCATAGCCCCCAATAGCCAACTGCTCAATAAAGGATTTTGAATACAGTAATTTTGTGTGGGTTAGTCTAACCTTGGAAAAGGACTTTTCAGTCAACTTAAAATAAAATGCATTAGGGTTTAATTGTTTAAAGTCAGTAAAACAGGAAAACCTTTTCAAAAACGTTTTCAAGCTGCCTTCCACTGGCGCAGGACAGTGCTCCCACTGTCTGTAATTAACCATATTTCTAAATCAATTAGTTTTATGCAAAAATTGATTGCCAAAATGCTGGTAACAGTACAAATCACCATAATTTGCTGATTCCAAATATAAATCTTCAGCATCGAAAGCAGCATAATATTTCAAATCAGTAAATAAAACCTCAACATCTTTAACATCCCAATCATCAGAGCAAATATTTTGTTTGACCACATCCCCCATGGAAACATGGAGTACATTGGGAACATGAATAACCTATGTGGGACCATGTATCTTGAACTTTACAGCATCCCATAAAATCCCATCTAAAAAGGGCCAAGCAGTTATATTCACAAATGTCTTGTCCCTCTTCATGATGTGCTAAGAGGAGTGGGGAGCCAAAGTTCCATCAATCACTCGAATTGAAGTTCTTTCCTCAACATAGTGTCCATTGATAAAACCGAAAAAATATAGCACAAATCCTACGGACATGAACAAACAAATTGCAATCAGCACCAGTCATATGTAAATCCAAGGTGGAATCAAAAAATGTTTTTTAAACCAGGTACCAACAATCGAAACTTTTGAAGGGGACTTAGATGTGGATGAGCAAGTGTCAAATGAAAAACGGGATTGATTAGCCACATGTTGCAGGGATTGATTAGCCACATGGGTCTCCAAATCAGGCATAGACAAGTCAGTGGGGTAAGTATATTTAGTGTCATTAAGAGGATCACCAGCAGGTTGATTCATTCAATAAAGGATTTGCAAGTGGACTCATTTCAAAAGCAACATCAGGCCCGATGGAAGGATCCGAGGCCAAAACAGAGAGTCGCACCATTGCTGGACACGAAACTGCATATTATAGAGAATCGCACACCCTGTGTGGTTTGACATTGTCAATGGAAATGTACCTGTTCCCCTTTCACCCAGGAAGAGGAGGTATAATGACTGTTCTTGTACCCTGCACGCCAAGCACGGCAACTGGAGCTCGATAGGAAGGACCAAATAATTTTTTGTTGTCGATCTTCTCCCGGACCAGGTCGCCAACTTGGGGTAGCCAGCCGACTACCAGAATCTGCAATGCATCTTCAGATGTGGAGGGCAAGTGTTCCTTTGCAAGACTGTCTCTTGTCTTTTGTAGGTTCTGCAAAACATTAGAATGTTCATCTACGTCAAAGGATGCAGCTTTTGCTGCCATGTCTAGACCTTCAAGGTCCGGAACAAACATCTTGATGCCAAAGAGCATTTCGTATGGGGTCCACCCACCCAGAGACCTTCTAGGGAGATTATTTAGTACACATTGCGCAATCCCCGTGCTGTTCCTGTGACCAGGAGATTCTTTCTCTTCATCGATTTTTCTGAGTTTAGCTAGTGGTGGGAGGAGCTACGCACCGCTGCTGCGAGGAGGAGCTGCACTGCACTTCTGTTGCTGTTTGGCGATCCACCATTACCGCGGTCCTCACCCCTGTTGCTCTGCTTTGCCTCGGGACCCCACGGGCCGTGATTCCACGGGCCGTGACCTACTGATCAGCCCGTCGGCCACCCTGGTCCCAGGTATCACGGATTCTCGAGGCAGCAAACACCGGCAGCATGGACAGGGCGCCGGCGGGCCGACGGCGACCAGGCAAGTGCTGAGCCGCGCCGCGCTGTAAGCTGCAAGCTGCAAGCTGTGCTCTCGAGAGTGCCACCAGCGTTTTGGGCATACAATTTCGAGCTTCAGCTTCTGCATCTTTAGTGACTTTGTGGGCACAATTGAGGGTGCAGCAGACCCTCATTTCATCTGTTCGTCTGAGCCTCCCAGCACCTCACCCGGCTGGGCGGTCGCCTGTCCCAGCTCCAGCAAGAAGGTTTGAGGACTCAGGGGTTTCTGCAGCCACGGTGATTCGTGCTGCCTCCCTGCTCATCTGCTCACTTGCTCTTCATTTTACATACGGGCAAACCGACCCCCTCTACCCTTCTGGTTCCTGCTTCTCCCCACAGCCGTGTGTGGGGAGCCTGCGCAGGGAGAGCCACAGTACAGCAAACAGACACCCCCCACATACCTCCCTACAGACCCCCCCTGCGAAAGGGTGGAGACAGAGAGTGACGGGACTCGGGGTGGGGGGGGGGCAGGACTAGTACAACAAGCCAATTCGAGATAATAAGAACAGCCTAGATGAGAACTGAGCTCCACCGCCAGAGAAGTAAAATAAAATAAAAAGTATCAAAAATAGTATCAAAAATAGCACCCAGCAAGGCAAGCAGAGCAAACTAGAACCTCACAAGGCTGAGGGGAAGGAAACCCCAGGCAAACAAATATATACCTAATAATTCACCGAACAAAAAAGAACCTAGCAACTTAACAACCATCAAAAAAAAAAAAAAAAAGTGAAAGAGTCAACTCACTGACCAACTAGCACGTTCCTACGTAGGCTGGCAACCCAGCAATGAGGTCTGGCAAGGAGAGGCGAGCCACAACTGTCGCCGTCAACACCAGGAAAAAGAAAAGTAAAAACACCAAGGATACAAATACGTCGACCAGTAGTAATCCTCAAACAAAAATCCCTCCGACAGTAAGGGATAAGGCGACTTACAACCGCTGCGCTGAACCAGAAATTATGCTTGTAGACTTAGACCCAGACCTAGACCAAACCCAAGCCCCAGAAGCAACCAACAACTCAAGGGAAAAAACAATACCAACCCAAAATCTACTCCAAACTCTCCTTTATTAAAGACGCAGGAGCATTATTAAATCTTAATCTTAACAACCAATTGAATCTTCCTTCGCCATTACACCCTGAGCACTCGGAAAATATACTTCCACTATCATCCCTTGGCTCGTTCACTTATTCAACAAAACCAGGGGGGCCAAGCTACCCAGGGTCCCGCAAAGAAATAGATAATACAGGACCACCGGCGGCCTTAGTAACCCCCATAACTTGCCCCGAAAACTATTTAGGGGAAGCACTTGAACGGAGTCCAATGCACCACGAAAACGCGCTCTCTCAAGCCCTGCCACCTCCTCAGGAACTCTTAACGGAATCACCAACGGAACCATCTATGATTCCCCTGGAGCCTAAAATCACAGTACTGTCTCACGTCTCTCGAACTCCGGCACCCTCCATTGCCTCCGCCCCAACGTCAAAGGTTTTCCACTTTACTGGTTCTATGATCCCGTGTACTCATCTACAAAATCTAACAGTCTTAAACCCGCTTAGAGCAATACCTAATTTGCCTCAACTGAATCTTAATTTTACTGATAGCCACACTGAGCTTAATAAACTGGACTGCAAAGACAGTAAGAAGGAACCTGTAGCAATTGAGACGATAAAAGACGATATAGTCGTCAAGAACAGCACAATCCATAAGCCTCTAAAGCAAACTCAGCCAGAATTTCCTTCAGTAGCCTCCCCACCCAATCCAACCAACATAGCGAAGACGACGGAAGGAGACTCTGAGGAATCAACCCTTGCAGGTAACCACCACTCTGGTCTTACAAATGATGAATGGGAAACCTGGTTTGTGATATTTGTGATATTTGTGAGGTTATTTGTAGAGCGCGGCGCTCGCTCCGTAGGGAGCATCTTGGCGCTAAAGATCCTGAGTGATCAGTCCTGCGGATGAAGGGGGGTTTAGATGGCCGCTTTGGCGTAATCATCAGAGAGGTTGAAAATCCAGGTCTTTAAAAGCTTTCTGAAGGGTTTTTCAAGCGTCTGTTGTCGGAGAGTTTTGGGCAAGCTGTTCCATGCTTTAGTGGCCAGAGATCCTAGGGTTTTGCCGCCCTTAGTCTTTAGGTTATATTTGCCAGGGAGGATGAGATTGTCAAGAGATGAGCGGAGCGAACGGCTGGGGGTGTAGTGGGGGAAACGTCTGGAGAGGTATTTAGGGCCGGTATTGTTGAAGGCACGGAAGGCAATGATCAGTATTTTAAAAAGAATTCTTTTATGGAGAGGCAGCCAGTGTAGCGAACGGAGAGCTGCAGAGATAGAGGATCTGCGAGGTAACCTGAGTACCAGTCGTGCGGCAGAGTGAAGCACACTTTGAAGTTTTGATAGCGTGTTCTTTTTTGCCCCTGCCAGGAGGCCGTTGCAATAATCTAGGCGGGAGATTATGAGCGCTACTGTTACAGTTTTCCTGGCGTCGGTAGGGAGGAAGTTGAAGAATTTTCTAAGTGATTTGATTATTCCAAAGCATTTGCCAGCTAACGTTCTGGCATGTATGTCAAAAGAGAGGTCAGAGTCAAAGATAACGCCAAGGTTTCTGGCGGATGTGACAGTCTGGGGGGGAGGAGCTGAGTCATCTGGCCACCAGAGGGCTGGGCAGAAAGACGCGTTTTTTCCAATTGGAAGGATCTCAGTTTTGCTGGAATTGCATTTTAAATGGTTGCGGTCCATCCAGCGGAAGACTTCAGTTAGACAGAGTTTAAGGTTGAGCTCGGCATCAGTGGAATTGTCGTCGAGAGGCACGATGAGTTGAGTGTCATCGGCGTACTACATATATATCTGGGGGGAAAAAAGAAACGGTCCCTCAAGGACCAGGTAACACCCCCAAAAGGCAGACGCAAGTATCTCGCAAACCGAAACAGGAATATGGGCCTCCCTCTTAAATACCATGCAACTCTCTACTAAAGCTCTGGAATACCATTCTGACAAAATGGATATTCAGCTCACCCTGCTTAACTGCCTAGCGCTACACATCACCAGCATCGACAGTAAGCTTTCAGACATGAATAACTACATAGAAAAAGCACAACGTGAATCAGCTATACTTCCACCAAGCTGTACCTGCCATATAATAGTGGAAAAAATTGCAACACTACCGACTGTGATGACCGAACTCCTAAACGACCCTAAAAATATAGGTACAAGCTCTAAATCAGACGTCTACGTAAATTCCAGCAACAGAGATCCCAAACCCGACAGGCCAACTTCCTCCATCAGAAGGGCAGATAAAGAGACGCAAGAATCGGCCGCCCAAGATCCCAGCCCAATTACCACCTCCAACTCAATAAGGACAGGCAAATGGCCGGTTAAAACAACACACCAAGAAGTAAGTCAATGCACGACCCTAAACCCTGACGAGGTAGGACGAGAGGCAGAAGCAGGACTCAAGGGCCCGTTAGCACCAGTCACCCATTTACCCCTCATACCCACAGCTTGTGCAGAGACCATGCATCTTAAACCAACAGCAGCAACTATCAGCAGCCATATAATACAAGAAGTATCCACCAAAGATGAAAAGGCTCTACAGAGCAGCGGGCAAAACGCCAAACAAAGAAGGAAACAAAGGAGAAAAGGGAGGCATAAGAACTTACCTATAAAATCCTACTTCCAAAAAACACCAAATCTCCACACCGGCTCTCAGCAGGAGCACACAGGAGCCAGCGTGTCAAAAACCGAACAATTAGATCAGTCTCCAACCAACGATCAGGCGCCAAAAAATTCAGCTGAAGCAGCTGGGACCCTTTTCAAGGAACCCAACCAATATCAGCTTGATCAACAAGAAAACGAGAACAGTAACCTCCAATTAAAGATAAAAGGAAGCAAAGATCCCACAACGGATGGACATCCAACAACACGCGATACCAACCAGCATGCGTCATGGGCCGTCAAACCAAACTTAGAAATCAAAATGACCTCTCCCCCCCAATCAAGTACCGGGAAAAATCTGATCCCTAAAGAGCCAAGCCCAAGTAAAGGCAAAGAAGCAGAAAAACCACAAATAACATCTGCAAGCAAAGAGCGTAACTACAATCGTTTATGTAGCAGAAGTGCACTGAATAACTGTCATCCAGTAACCTCAAAAACAATCCGGTTCATCCCTGAGTATATATCAAAAGGGCGAACAGATACCTTAAATCGTGGGAATATTCTTCAAATTTTAAATGCAATTGGCAGCTTGTCAGGGATCAGAACCCAAGATTTGCTGTCAGTAAAATTTGAAATTTCTAAACATCTATCCGACCAAGAGATAACTAGGACCGAATGGGCAACATCAGAATTAGCGGAGAAAATTCTTAGCGAGGAATTACAACTAGAAGCTTGGGGGATCCGAGTGCAACATCATCGACCAGTTGGTTATCCTGACCCACTGATTCAACATCATTTTGTTTCCACTAGAAGGCCATCCACCAGCTCAAGAGGGCGCTGTCAAGTCACTCCAGTCCTTAAAGGAGGCCGTAGTACCTCGCCAGCAGGCCAAGACACACCAAACCCCTCAAATGGGGGACGCAGAAACCAACAAGAAAACCATCTCTTAACCGACTAGTCTTGGCTAGCCAAAACTATAAATCTAAGATCAGAGAACCCATGACCCAACACCGAACAGGGGATTATGGAGGGAGCATTAAAATTCTGTTCATGGAACGTTAACGGTTTAGGGACCAAAATCAACGACCACTCATTTCAGTTATACCTCCAAAAATTCGACTTGGTACTCCTACAGGAAACTTGGCTAGAGGACCCCCTCCATCTTGAAGACTTCAAGACCCACCACCTCCCCGCAGCTCGAAACTCCAACTACGGTCACTGCAAAGGCGGACTAACCATCTACGCCTCGATTAAAGCCATATCTACAGCAAAAGAACTAATTAGCAGGAAAACTGCAAGAAAACTGCATCCCTCGAAATAATGGCAATTCAGTTTCAAATACAAAGAAAGAGAAACCTTCAGCAACTAATTTTGGTAAACATTTATATACACCCACAGAGCAAGAGGAATGGAGCAAAGCAGTTAATAACCGAACTGACTGAGCTAATCACCGAGACGGATCAATCGAGTTACATTATAACTGGTGACTTTAATATGTTCCTCGCTGAGGACCAAATCAAGACAGCACAGAAGAGGATAACCAACGAGCATGGGGGATCTTCTCCCAGGATAAATACAAGTGGGGCAAGCCAACTAAGACTTGGAAGGACTTACTGAGAGAGCTGGAAAGTCTATCGCTGGTGGCGCTAAATGGCCGCATGCTAGGGGACAGACCCCAAGCTCCAACCTTTCACAGACAACTAGTTAACACAGCAATTGATTACACCTTCGTTGCTTTACCACTTTTTGTCCTAACTAAGGACTTTAGGATCGGCGTGTCAGACCATAGCGACCACCAACCACAAGAACTCACCCTCAGTGCTCAGGGCACCGCTTTAACATACGCAAATCCGGTCCCCCACCTAACAACGAGATATCAACATAGAAGAATCAAATGCAAAATTCACGAGCCTGAAAAACTATCAACTGCTGCAAAAACCTTGTGGGAGGATATTAAACCCTTACAAGCAAACATCATCCTCGCTTGGAAAACTCTTACAAAAGCCCTAGGTTTGCCCACCTCCTCAGTAGCTTCGCACAAATTTAAAAGTGAGCACCATCAAAAACAAGGAGAGAGGGCAGTAAAAAACCACCGCTTCCACCTATCCTCAATCGAACACGCTGAACTAAGACTAATAAGGGGAGATATAAATCGAGCAATTCACACCCTCCGCCAAACCGACTTGATCGATGGAGCTGCAGAAGAACTAAGGAAGCTCCGGACCAGGAAAAATAAAATCATTTGGCGCGCAAAGCAAGATAGCGCAGAATCATTATGGGCAAAATTACTGCATGACGCAAAAAGGAACAACGGCGCACGATTCTGGCAAACGGTTAAGAGCATTGAGAACCCACAGGCACCAGGCATCAACTCGCATATAACGGAGGACGTTTGGGCAAACCATTTACAAACCTACTTTAACCCTGAACCACACAGCAATCGGCAAAACCAAACTGAGCTCTACGATGCCCAACCATCTCGCGACCTCCAAGGGAACGTCTTGCCGTTGCGCTTCTCTTCCAAAATGATCGAGAGTAGGATTAACCAAAGCCGACGTGAGGGAGCTCCAGGGCCAAACGGTTTACCCCCAATTTTATACAAACAAGACCCTAAATATTGGTCCACGGCACTACAACCACTCTTTGACAGCATCACCAATACAGGAATAATACCAGAATCATGGAAAGGTTCCATCATATCCCCCATCTACAAAAAAGGCTGCAAGAGCAACCCAAAGAACTATAGGCTTATTGCTCTTATCGACATCGAGGCCAAATACTATGCAGGCCTCATATTGGGCGAACTACAGGATTGGGCCAGGGAAAAAACACTAATCCCAATTAACCAAACAGGGTTCCAGGAAAACCTGGGGACGACCACAAATATTCTGGCCCTCTCTCTGTTAGCCGACTCTGCAAAAGCAATCAGCCAACCGTTATTTGTTTGCTTCATTGACTACAAAGCCGCCTTTGATAGTATCGATAGAGGAAAATTATGGTCAAAACTAGCCCGATGGGGAATTCCTCCTCCCCTCCTGAACCAACTCATTTTACTACACACCGAGACATGGCTTCAAATAAAGCTGGGGAGTGGCACCATTGTGTCCAGGTGGATTTCAACGACCAGAGGCCTAAAACAGGGCTGCGTTCTTGCTCCAACTTTATTTAACCTTTTCATAGCCGATCTCTCGCTAGAACTGGACAATTGTAACCACCACGCGCCAAATCTGGGTGGCCACTCACTTTCAAACTTACTGTATGCCGACGATCTGGTCTTAATCAGTCAAACTCAAGTAGGCTTACAGCATTTACTTAACACCACAAACGACTTTGCCACAAGGAATGGGCTGGAAATCAACGTAGACAAATCAAAAATTATGGTACTAAATGAGCGACGTGTAAAAAGACGTTCAAAATGGCAGCTGGGAGATTCTAATCTTGAAGTGGTCAAAGAGTACAAATATCTAGGGACAATTATCGATAACAAAGGTTTATTCAACCAACAAAAAGAGGCAATACAAAGGTGCGGGACCCTCCTGGCTATCACCTTGAAAAACCTTAAAAATAAGATAACTGGTCCAAACCTGCTCCCGCTGCTCGAAGTACTACGAGCTAAGCTCCTCCCAACGATAACTTACGGCAGCGAGGCCATGAGAGGGAAGGACGAAACAATCTTAGACAAAACAGTCTCCAAAGCGCTGAGAATAATATTCAATCTGCCAAAATACACCTCTCCAGCGCAACTAAGATTGGAATTCGAATTCCCAAATCAGACAATAAACCGGAAAGGTGTGTACGTTAAAACCTGGTACAAAATAAAGAGCTCCATGGCCTGATCACTGAATTCATTTCTTTGGAAAGAAATCACACGGAAAAACAATTCCCCGGCCAAGGCTTATCTTCAACTAGGGATCAGCGAGTTAGCCCTTCAAAACATCTGGGAATCTGGTCTCCCTTACAACAACGTGAAAACCCTAGTTAACAAGTCAATAAACCTTGTCTCTATTCAAAAAGATCGAGCAGACCTAAACAAGAGGGCACACAGCTGGTTCGTAATTCAAAGCTACTCAAAATGTTCACCACAATCGTACCTAGGCACCAGCTTCTCTAGAACATTGAAGGAACGCTTCTTGGCAATGAGGATGGGGATTCTACCTGCCCAAACTCATATGCCCCCTTGGAAAAGACCACCAATAACCACCCTCTGCAGACTATGTGGAGAAGCCAAGGAAGATGTGTTGCACCTCCTGTGTATCTGTAAGGCTCTCGACCGGGAGAGGAGAGAACTGTTAAAACCACATATAAACGCATTGCATATACGGTCCTGCAGACAGGCAGTGAAGGCGTGTTTCGAAGGGGCCAACGTCAGGCTACTCTGCAGCTTTGTCCGTTTTATGGAAGAAGCACAAGCAAAACTAGGCGGAGAAACTCGGGTATATCCAACTGCGCCTGAGGTTCCCTGCCAGGTGCTTACCTATGATCCCAACTAAGACCCATGGACCCAGGAGAAGACGAAAACTCAGGACTTGTACACAGACTCTGCCCCAACTAATGAAGTTTAAGACAATTTTAGAATATAGTGTTTTGACTTTTAACACTTAGATTTGCATATAGTCTCTATCTGAACTAACGAAGTGTAACATAATTTTAGTACATGTAATTTTAACTAGTAAACTTCTAGTTTTTAGAATACAGAGTCTTAGCTTTTAAGGGAATATGAAGCAGCGCTAATTATCTGTTTATTGTATAGACTGCTAAGATTTTAATTAATCAAGCAATAAAGATTATCTTATCTAGTACACATTGTACGCTATTGAGGTGGGTAAGCCAGTCTCTGCCAGCACCTAAAACCTTCGCTGTCAAAGATTGCTTTAAATCACGGTTCATCCGCTCCACAACACTATTACCCTCAGGTCGGTATGGAGACGAAAATTTGACCTGGACCCCCAATGAAGCCATGGCATCCTTGTACGCCTTAGAGGCAAACGCTGGACCCTGGTCCGAATGGAAGGTACCACACCCAGACAAAGCGCGTGCGAGAGTCAACTGCTTCAAAGATGTACTTATACATAGTATCAGAGGAGCAAGGACCGCAGTGATCCAAATAAACACAACCAAGTGCTTTATTAGATATGTACAACTTAGTTTGGGGCGGGCGTGCAGCAGAAGAAGGTTTAATTTGCTGACAAATGCCATATTGAAGGACAAAATCACACGTCTGTTTGTACAAACCCCGCCAACAATATCGTTGCTGGAGGAGAGATACAGTAGCTGACACGCCGGCATGCGCCAAAGCCATCCTGGCGTGGGCTGCTGTAATCAAAGCCTGTCTGCGGTCCGGGTTGGAAATCAACCTGTCACCAACATCGTAAATTCTCACATAAGGAACTTTATCAGGACTTAAATGATAGGAGTACTTCAAAGGGAAACCCTTAGGATAATTATCTCCCTTCTCAGTTGCGGCAATAGCTGCCAAGATTTCATCATCAATCTTACTTTTGGAACGTGTAACCACTGCCACTGCAAATGTTGCTACTGCTGTCTTCGCAGCCTTGTCTGTGAGACAGTTGCCAACAGCATGAACCCCCCCAGAGTATGAATTACAAAAACGAGTGGGAGTCGTTCCTTGAGCTCAGCCACTTGAACCCAGATCATTTTATGTTTTATTGCGTGACCCTTGGATTCACGATAATCATTTTGAGTCCAAAAGGGGAGATTGTCATTGAAAGGCTGTACACAGTAGTAAGAATCGCTCACAACAAGAGTAGTCACACTGGGGTCCGCGTACTCCAATGCAAGCATCAGAGTACGTAGTTCTGCCAACTGGGCAGTAAAGTTCCCTAATGTCTGTGTATGCACGACATCTGACTTGAATTTACCATCCACCATAGAGTACCAATCACAATTGAGCAGGCCGTGGAATACGCATGTCTAGAACCCGTAGCCACTTGAGCACTTCCGTCTGTAAATGATACATCTAAAATCCTCAAGGGGGCGCATAGTCAGAGGAGCAGGATGAAAAAACTCATACTGCAATTCAATTCAATTCAATTGATTTATACAGCGCGCTACATACCCAGAGGGTCTCAAGGCGCTTAGAGAAGGGTGGGGAATTACAGGTCGAAAATCCATATTTTAAGTTGCTTTCTGAATGCTAGGTGGTTCTGAGCGAGGCGAAGGTGAATGGAAAGTGAGTTCCAGGTTTTAGCGGCCAAGTAGGAGAAGTATCTTCCTCCCATGGTGGTTTTGTTGATGCGAGGTACAGCAGCAAGGGCTTTGTTGGAAGAGCGTAGCTGGCGGGAGGGGGTGTAGAAGGAAAGTCGTGTGTTGAGGCATTCGGGACCAAGTTCGTAGAGTGCTTTGTGTGTGTGGGTTAGGAGGCGGAATGTTATCCTCTTATTGACGGGGAGCCAGTGGAGGTTTTTCAGGTGACCAGAAATGTGGTCTTTACGCGGGATGTCTAGTATGAGTCTGGCTGATGCGTTCTGGATGGGTTGGAGTTTTTTCTGAAGTTTTGCGGTGATACCGGCGTATAGGGTGTTTCCGTAGTCCAGTCGGCTTGTAACCAGTGCGTGGGTGACTGTTTTCCTAGTTTTGGTGGGGATCCAGCGGAATGTTTTTGTGAGCATGCGAAGAATGTTGAAGCAAGATGATGAAACGGCGTTGACTTGTCTGGTCATCGAAAGTGAGGAGTCCAGGATGACGCCCAGGTTCCGTGCGTGGTCCGTCGGGATGGGTGCTTTTCCAAGGGCCTCTGGCCACCAAGAGTCGTCCCAGGCGGAGGGGGAGGTACCCAGGATAAGGACTTCTGTTTTGTCTGAATTCAGTTTCAGACGGCTGTGCTTCATCCACTTGGCTACTTCTTTCATCCCTTCATGTAGGTTGGTTTTGGTGGTGTTAGGGTCTTTGGTTGAGTATCAACTCTTGAGTCAGCAAAGAGGGATCAACAATGAATGTTACATCCGGGGATGTCAAGGATGTAGCCCATTGTATCCACCGTGGGTGTAAGGCCTTGGAATTAGGTACACTGGCCTTCGTCACTGCCTCCAAGGCAGGTTACGGAGTAAGAACTACAATGCGCTCTCCCTGCAACAGTGCACGTTCCTTAAGAATCGCTATTTGCACTGCTGTCAAAACTTTTTCCACAGTGGAAAACAGCAATTCGGCCGCAGTTTACAGGTGTGACTTGTAAGCGATAGGGACTGTGTCTCCCTCATTAAAAGTGAGGTACTTGATACCCACCGCCCCTGGCACAATTCTTATCACTAGGTTGGTGTGGTTATCACAAGTCAACACGAATTTAGATTCAAGTAGGTCAGCCTGCAAAGATTGCAAAGTGGCTGAATGTTCTGGCAGCCAGCACAATTTGGAAAAAGTAGGTTGTATCAATGCCTAAAGCGGCTTGATACTCTGGGCATATTCCGGTATGTATGTACGTCCAAAATTCAAAAAGCCCAGTAGAGATTGTAGCTTTTTCAGTGTTGTGGGAGCCCGCAAAAGTGTGCATTTCTCCAAGAAGTGAGGAGTCAAATTTCGACCTTCATTGTTGAGCTCGTAGCCCAGGAACAACACTGTGTACTCTGCAATGTGTGATTTCGCAAAGTTAAATTCATAGTCAAAATCCGCAAAATGGCAAATTATGCAGTCAACACGGCACAGACGCAGCCATAACTCGTCATCTGTGAGATAAATGTCATCCACATTCAAACATGCATCAGCGTCGAGCCTCTCAAGAAGAGAGACTATTCCGGTGGCAAAAACGCCTGGACTATTCTTGTAGCCCATAGCCAATCGAAGGAATTGGCGTTGTTTGCCACCACAGGTAAAACTCGTCCACTGACTACTAAGGGAGGACACATTATGGACAAAAAAGCCATTGGATATATCAAGCGCGGTTTTGAACCTTTTAGGCACAAGACTATCCACAAGAGCAGAACTGTTAGTATTCTGCACCGCACACGTACGACAATGTGAGTTTAAGTGGCGGTAATCCAATACCAAACGGTACGAACCATCCGGCTTGGTCACAGTAAAAAGTGGGTTATTCATCGGAGACACAGACGTTTCAATTACAACTTGATATTCCAATTGTTCAAGGATTTCTTCAACAGAGGCTTTCGCCTCACGCTGTATGGGGTATTGGGGCTGAGGCTGTGGCATCGAGCGCAATAGAAGCTCATGTCGAGGGCATAATTTGTCCCATCCACAATGAGTATGGTACAATGCCGGCGCAAGCGCCTTAGCCTAATCTTCTGCAAACTGCAGCGCCTGCTCCTTCGGCACTGTGTGCGTGAAAGCAAGGAAGATCACCTTCTCCCCTTGTGGAGCGGCCAAGACAAATGGTGGGGGCCAGTCGACCTCCGCCAACAAATTATCATAGGTAGTAGTTAGATTTTCCCATAATACTAAGCATGGGCGGAAAATCCGTTTCGCTCGCGGATTTTGCGGATTTTCGGTAAATTCGCAATCCGCGAGATTCGCGAATCTCCCGCAAAATCCGCAAATCCGCGAGCAGCGGATTTTATGGCTTGCTCGCACTGTTCGCGTGAGTTCGCGGCTTCCCAGTACAACTTCCGCGCCCCGCGAATAAGCGCTAAATTGCAGAAATACGATCTTAGCAAAACTGAAACTACTTACCAGGTTCAAAAGTTCAGGCTCATCATTAGTAGCTATTTCCTGTAGTGCTTCCTGAGGGGCCCCTCCAGAGTTCAGTTGCCAGTTGCAACTATTATGTGACCCTGCTCTGAACCTCAGAATAGTTACACATATGCCACAAAGGTCCTGAATTACAGCTAAGGGAGACAAGCAGGAGCCAGGCTGGAAGTTCAAATCCATTAATCAGCCCCTAATTCATTATTGTCAGTTGGGGCAGGGCAGGTGTTGTAACTAATTTTGCAACAATGAAAGCACTTAGCAAGTGCAAAAGATCACTAATCAGGAAGCACTAAGGAAGCAGGTGCCAGCTAAAAAAATGTTCTGTGACACATTAATCAGCCCCAAATTAATTCAGGTCACTTGAGGCAGGGAAGGTGTGCTTTGCTTTGCCACAATAATGTACACTGACTGGACAACCAGAGGGTGCTGTGATGAAACAGAGGGTGGCATGGGTGGGCCAGAGGGTGGCATGAGTAGTCAGAGAGTGGCAGTGGTGACAGAGAGTGGCAAACACAAAAAAAAAAAATCCGCAAATTCGCGAGAATTCGCGGATTTTGCGGATTGCGAGTTCGCAAATCCGCAAAATTCGCGAACGCGAGATTCGCAAAATTCGCCCATGCTTACATAATACCACTTTTATGGTACGTTCTATGTCTCCTTCAATCACAAGGACAATTTCATAAAGTCTTTCAGGGATAGCCACTCTAGTGTCAGCTGTTTCCACTACAACGAAGGTGTCAGTCGCTGTCACCTTCAGTAGTGGACGCAGCGCCTCTAGAACAATGTTAATCTCCGCCGCGCTGTCCAGCAGCGTCATCGCCCATGTCAGATTCCGAAGCTGCATTCTCATTATCTGTGGCATATCTCGCAGTTGCAGCAGCAACCTTTTTCTTCTGAAACTGGGGTCTTTGATGCAGTGTCTCATCCTGCTTGCCTTTTCCGTCAGCCTTACGAGACTGGTCAAAGCTCTGTTGGGCACCTTGGACTCTGCCGCCGCCTCCTCTACCGGTGGCTGTTACCGATGTTTCCTGAAAAGAGCGAGGAGAATGTTGTTCCGAAACCTGAAACCTATCAGGCAACTTAATAGTACTGCGGTCACACAAGTCATATTTTCGCTCAACAGGGGCAGGTGTGGGTGAAGCTGGACGAGAACCCTGTTTCTGCTGCTGATGCCTCTTACCCTGTTTTTTGTTCTTACTCAGGTTCTGTTTCTGAACTTTTGGGCAGTCATCCTTATCAGATGATCCTTGCTGAGTTTGCTGCTCCTTTTCTTTCCTAAGCGAAAGGCTTAACACCTAAACTATTACGACCAACAGTCTTATAAGCCTCTGTATTTTCAGTAACTGACGGGGTTTGTCGGCATCAGGGACATCGCGCTGAGCATTAGAGACTTGGAAACTTACCCCACCCCCCTTGACATTTGCAAGGACTAGATTGCCTACCATGTCAAACATTCCCACGAGCCGCATTCCTAACTCCACGCCGCGTCTGGTCCGTGTTCATCCTGAAAACGCTTGATCACAGAGGGCAGTACAGTCCTTGATGGGGTGCCAAAGCACCTAGTGTAGACTGCTGCAAAAATCAAGCCCCAAGTTGTACACTCATTTACGTCAGGCACTAAGTCTTTCTGCAAACTAACTGTGAGGATCCTGTGTTTTTCAACAGGACTTGTATTAGTGAATACTGCCTCCGCCTCCACGTCCACGCCTCCCAGCGGACCCTCCCACGCTCCGCCCCCTCCACCACCTATGTTAGTCAGATGTCCCAACGCGCAGCGTCCACGCGCTATGGCCTCGCCGAAGGTGCGCCAAAGGTAAGCCCGTCTACGCCCGTCCGCGCCTGGACCGCGCCCAGCGCCAGACCCCCTGCCCCTCGCACTGCCCAGCCCTCCCGCATCACCTACGATGCCGCCACCCTCCTAGCCCTCAACCCCGGTCGCGCCCCCAACTGCGTCCAAGCTGCTCCTGGACACACCCATGGACCTTTCTCCTGCTACTCCTGCAAATTCATCGGCACCGTCAACATCTCCGCTACGACCACACCACAGATTCCCGACCCCAATCACCTACAATGCATCCTTCTCAACACCCGATCAGTCCACAGGCACGCCATCGACCTATGGAATCTACTAGACACCATTTCTCCGGACATCGCCTTCCTTACGGAAACATGGATGAATGCTTCCTCCGCACCAGACATCAACATTGCCATCCCTGAAGACTATAAGATCACTCGCAAAGACCGTACCAGCCACACTGGAGGAGGAATCGCTATCGTCCATAAGAAATCAATCCGCATCTCAACCAGCTCTGACGCCAACCTCGCCAACTCCGAACACCTTCACTTCCTGATCCACATCGACCCCAAAACCACACTCAGAGGCACCCTCCTCTACAGACCACCAGGACCCCGCGCAAAATTCAGTGAAGACATCACGGACTTCATCACTCCACACGCACTCCCCTCCAAAGAATACATCCTTCTGGGAGACCTCAACTTTCACCTTGAAAAGATCAACGACCGCAACACCGCCACCCTCGTGGACAACTTCGCCAACCTTGGATTTAAACAACTAGTCACTTCCCCCACCCACATCGCAGGTCACACACTCGACCCCATCTTCACATCCAGCAATCATGTCTCCTTTAGCCACACCACGGACCTCCTCTGGACTGACCACAGCTGCGTTCACTTCACCTACAACAAGCCAAAACCCACCAACCACCTCCAACCAACTCTGCAAAGAAACTGGAACAAAATCACCACGGACCAAATCTCTGCATCGCTCCTTCGAAACTCCCCAGCCCTCTCTTCTAACGCTAACGAAGCCGCCGCCAACCTCACCCTATGGTTATCCAACACCGCCGACACCTTAGCACCTCTGAAAAAACGTCAAAGCAAACCTGGCAGCAAGAAGACCTCATGGTTCAACGATGATCTCAAGAAGACCAAGAAACTCTGCCGCTCCCTTGAAAAGGCCTGGAAAAAAGACCCAACCACTAGCACCAAGGACGCCTTCAAAAGCGCCACCCGCACTCACCACCAACTGATCCGAAAAGCCAAGAAAACAGCATTCAAGGATCGACTTGACAACAACGCCCACAACAGCAAAGAACTTTTCAACATCGTCAAGGAATTTTCCAATCCCTCGGCCAACTCCAACGACATCACCCCCTCTCAAACCCTCTGCGACTCCCTAGCCTCATTTTTCCACAACAAGATTGCAGACATTCACAACAGCTTTGACAACCAACCCGGAAACCAACCCACCCTACCATCTGCTGATCATCTTCCCCCCGTGAACACCCTTAACGACTGGAACCCAATCTCCACTGAGGACACCATCCACCTGATGAATTCCATCCACTCAGGATCCCCCACAGACCCATGTCCTCACCACATCTTCAACAAAGCAGACTCCGTCATAGCACCGCACCTCCGAGACGTCATCAACTGCTCCTTCCACTCCGCCACCTTCCCGGAAGACTGGAAACACGCTGAACTCACCGCCCTTCTGAAAAAACCAACAGCGGACCCCACCGAACTCAAAAATTACCGCCCCATCTCGCTTCTTCCATTCCCGGCCAAAGTCATCGAGAAAGCTGCCAACAACCAGCTCGCCGCCTTCCTCGAAGCCAATAAATCCCTCGACCCCTCACAATCTGGCTTCCGAGCAAAACACAGCACTGAGACCGCCCTCATCGCAGCAACAGACGACATTCGAACTCTACTGGACAATGGAGACACAGTCGCCCTCATCCTCCTTGACCTCTCTGCAGCTTTCGACACAGTCTGCCACAGCACCCTTTTACAACGCCTCAATAACATCGGAATCCAAGGAAAAGCTCTTGAATGGATCACCTCGTTCCTCACCGGAAGAACCCAGAGAGTCCGCCTTCCACCATTCCAGTCCGAGGCCTCTGAAGTCATCTGCGGCGTACCACAAGGATCCTCACTCAGTCCCACCCTCTTCAACGTTTACATGAGCCCCCTCGCGGCCATCGCACGCCAACACAACCTCAACATCATCTCTTACGCGGACGACACTCAACTGATCCTCTCTCTCACCAACGACCCCAGCACCGCCAAAACTAACCTACACAAAGGAATAAAAGAAGTTGCCGAATGGATGAAACAAAGCCGTCTGAAACTGAACTCAGACAAAACAGAAGTCCTCATCTTAGGTACATCCCCCTCTGCATGGGACGACTCCTGGTGGCCGGAAGCCCTCGGAAAAGCACCCATCCCGACAGACCACGCACGGAACCTAGGCGTCATCCTGGATTCGTCACTCTCAATGAACAGACAAGTCAGCGCCGTATCCTCTTCCTGCTTCAACATTCTTCGCATGCTCAGAAAAACATTTCGCTGGATCCCCTCCGAAACAAGGAAAACAGTCACCCACGCTCTGGTCACGAGCCGACTGGACTACGGAAACACCCTCTACGCAGGTACTACCGCAAAACTCCAGAAGAAACTCCAACGAATCCAAAACGCCTCAGCCAGGCTCATATTAGACATCCCACGCAACGAACACATCTCTGGGCACCTTAAAGACCTCCACTGGCTACCCGTCAATAAGAGGATCACTTTCCGACTGCTTACCCACGCACACAAATCACTCTACGACATCGGACCAGATTGCCTCAACTCACGACTGTCCTTCTACACCCCCTCCCGCCAACTACGTTCTTCCAGCCAAGCCCTCGCCACTGTACCTCGCATCAACAAGACCACCATGGGAGGCAGATCCTTTTCATACCTGGCTGCTAAAACATGGAACTCACTCCCCGCTTACCTTCGCCTTACCCAGAACCACCTAGCATTCAGAAAGCAACTTAAAACGTGGATATTTGACAAGTAATCCTCCTCCCCTCCTAAGCGCCTTGAAACCCTCTGGGTATGTAGTGGCTATACAAATTCTTTGACTTGACTTGACTTGACTTCAGTTGGTCGAATTTCTTGGCATGCCAAAAAGGCATCTCTTCCTTATCCTGGGGACGCTTGCCCATGACTGCATTAACCATGACAGGACTAACTTTGAGTCCGCCACCGCCAACTGGATGCGCTGCACCACCCGGGGCCCCACCCGGGAAGTTGCGGGTAACGTAATGAACCAGACCCCTAACAACTGCAATTGCAGAGGCATACAGGGGTCACAGTTGCTGAGCTGTTTACTGCCCCACCAAAGGATGCAGGTGTAAGCAGCTAAAACAGTCCAAGTAGCGCCTGGAATGGACAACAGCCCTTGTCTAACCGCTGTGATAACATGTGGGAGGGTGCCATTAAACCAAACGGCATGCTGCCAAGCAGAAATCAGAATTTCCACTGTCCAATATGGAGCGTACGCTGCAGGAGCATCAGCAGGGGTATAAGTGTGAAAAACACCAGAATTAGCATCAACCGCTGGAAATGTGACCCTGGAGTAATACAACTCAAACGGGTACACCACGTCAGCAGAGACCACAAAAACAACTGCTTGTTCCTCTATAGAAACAAGGTATTCCTGCAAATGATTACACACAGCTACACGATTGTGTGCTGGGATATCAACCGCAGCCATATCGAAAAAGTAATAGTAAAGTATTATGTAATACAATAAGGCACAACTGGGTAGTAATCCAAACAGAAAACCGTTTTAAATTGATCAAGCTTGAAGAATCCTATGTAACTATAGGTTGGTTATTCATCCGTCACTACCGTCAACCGGAAACAATAGTGAGGGATCGTAGACTGATATAAGCACTACTCAAGTGTGTCACAATAAGACCACACTCATTGGTGGTGCCATGTTGCAGGGATTCTGCTCAGACACAGAACCGTGCACAGACACTCAGGACCTCGTGAATTAGGGTGTGCCAAAAACTCACCTTAGTACCCAAAATCCCCTACCAGACTAGTCACATTAGCTACTCGTCCTGTAGCAAACGAACCAATGATTAGACAAACTGCCAAGCCATACCTTCCCAGGACCAGAAACAAGCATCCGAGGACCGGTTTCTGGCATTCCAGCCGTCTTCAGCCCGGCTTGCTTGAATCCAGTGGTGTGGAGTGCATGGGACTCAGGTCTGAGCATACCCATCCCACTCGGGGTGACAAATGCAAAAACCACAGTTGATGGACAGAATGCAGAACAATATCATACTTTCACCCCAGTACAGAGATCTGGGCCTAAATCCATCGTTTTTTTGCACTCCACACCACCCCAGTTCAGACATGGTTATATGCAAATCAGTCTGACCCTGTGCCTCATGGGAACAGTCCAGTCAGAACCGCCAAGCAATGCCTTCCCTGGACCGGAAACAAGCTTTCGAGGACCGGTTTCTGGGCTAAAGAATGGTGATGGATTAAAACCCAGATCTGTTGACTGGGTGTGAGTGTTTTATTGGTTCAGATGCTTCGTCCATCACCACCCCCTTTTGTACCGCAAGATGAAGTGCAGCAGCACGAAACGTGTCTGGGGCTGAATTTGATTTTACTTTGGTCATGCTTTTGACTTTCACTCGACAGCCTCCATTAAATATTTAAAGCCTGACTCACCTGCTGTTTGGCCCTTCCGTTTTGGGTAACTTTTTGAATGGATATTAATGGCTCAGCTACACCCTGAAAGGAGCCCGCTGCATCTCGGCAGACCCTTGGTAACGCCATCCGGCTGAACCACGAGGGGCAGGAGCTGGTAATGGAGGTGCAGAGTTGTTGCGGAAAGATCGAAGGATGCATAACAACCCATTGTGGATTTAATGTTGTGATGAACTCTTTGGGTTGCATGACAAACTCACTGCAGTAATACTGAACTCAGGTGCTTTGATTATCGTTTGTGCACGCCTGAACCAGCCAAGCCCAAGATGAAGTGCAGAAGCACGAAAGGCATCGGACAGAGGCTGAAGTTGATTTAACTTTTGTCATGCTTTTGACTTTCACTCTACAACCTCCATTAAATATTTAAAGCCTGACTCACCTGCTGTTTGGCCCTTCCGTTTTGGGTAACTTTTTGAATGTATATCCATACTAATATAATAAAGAGAGAGCCCAAACCTTTGAGGCGGGTAATCTCAGGAAGCACAGCACCAATCACAACACCCAATGCGGCGTTGGAAAGGGCAGTTGCAGCAGAAGGACATAGGCTATGCAGACGCCCAACATATACATTTAAAAGGTAAAAGAACCGTGCCAGCAAAGTAGTCCCTTGTGGGCGTGTCTGCGTTGTGTGTGGGCATGTGCTGGGGGCGTGTGGTACGTTCCTCCCTTCATGCCATGTCTCATATTGTGTGCTGTGGGCGTGTGCTGGGGACGTGGGCATGTGTGGGGCGCGGGATTACGGAAAAAAAGAGAGCATTGTGCCCAATATTTTATTTATTTTCCTCCCAGGTTCTGTACATTCCAGCTCTGGGTGTCCACCCTGCTCCCTTTAAATACCCCTGCACCCCATAATCATAACCCACCCTTACTCCTTAAAATACCCCAACACCCTTAAACACTAACCCATATTAACCCTATAAATATACCCTGTACCCCAAAACCCAAACCTATCCCTAAACCCTAAAAATACCCCTGTACCCCAAAACCCAAACCTAGCCCTGAACCCTATGAATACCCCTGTACCTAAAAACCCAAACCTACCCCTAAACCCTAAAAATACCCCTGTACCCCAAACCCCAAACCTAGCCCTGAACCATAAAAATACCCCTGTACCCCAAAACCCAAACCTACCCCTGAACCCAAAAATACCCCTGTACCCCAAAACACAAAACTAGCCCTGAAACCATTAAAATACCCCTGTACCCCAAAACCCAAACCTACCCCTGAACCCTAAAAATACCCCTGTACCCCAAAACCCAAACCTAGCCCTGAACCATGAAAATAACCCTGTACCCCAAAACCCAAACCTACCCCTGAACCCTAAAATACCCAGGTACCCCAAAACCCAAACCTAGCCCTGAACCCTAAAAATACCCCTGTACCCCAAAGCCCAAACCTAGCCCTGAACCCTTAAAATACCCCTGTACCCCAAAACCCAAACCTACCCCTGAACCCGAAAAATACCCCTATACCCCAAAACCCAAACCTAGCCCTTAACCCTAAAAATACCCCTGTACCCCAAAACCCATACCTATCCCTAAACCCTAAAACTACCCCTGTATCCCATAACCCAAAACTATATCTGAACCCTTAAAATACCCAAACACCCCAAAGCATATACCTCAGTACCCCAAAACATATACCCCTATACCCATACTTACCTTATCCAAACATTAAAAAAACCATGCTCCTACCATTCATGCATTTACAATGAATTACGTTGTAAATGTATGAGCGGTAAAAGCATATAAAATGTAATGCCATGCATTATAATGGCATTGTGGAGTCATGGTACTTTTGTAATGAAAGTATGCGGAGTGTTGTTATGCGGAAAGAAAGTTGCAGAATAATGGGTGTTTACCCTCCCCCTGTAAGTACATTGGTGGCACGGCGGCCCACATCTCCAGCAACATACTCATATTTTTTCACCATCGATTTGAAAAATGCACTGGGGTCTCTCTCATTGATGGCCAGCACCGACATACACTTTTAGACACACCTCCTACCACAAGTTCTAGAATTGCGAACTTTAGAGCTGGGGAGCTAAGTTCGAATCTCGGCATCAGCTCAACATCCTGTGATTCCAGGCAAATCGCTTTGTCTCCCTGTGCCTACCACAAATGAATGTGTTCTTCTGTAATGTAAATTGTGCTCATGCCATGTTGTCGAGTTCGCAAAATATAATATTGCAAGGAAAAATAAAGTAGGGAAACTCGAGTTCACACACTACTGAACGCACACTCTTAAGTGCATCAGCAGTGCACTGTGAATCGGAGCATTTCATGGGCCTGACACAGATAAGAAATGCTATCAAAACAAAATCCTACAAAACAATATACTACTGGCCGGCAGCAATTCATACCCAGACAACGTCGGGGCGGGCTACTAGTATATATATAGTCGCCAGTAGGTAGTTATAGTTTGGACCTATTATCCATAGGAAAACTTTTGGCCAGCTCAGTTCTGCTTTTTCACTGAAAGTTTGGGGTGATTGGTGAAGCGAGGGCCGAGAAAAAAGGGGGGTACCAAAACGTGTTTTCCCCATGCAATTTGGGATAGGACCTTTAGACATGGCTGCAGCTCGAACAGCTGAACGGTATTACAACAAATTTGGCAGAGGTAGTTCTCATTTCCGACATGTGCCTTTTGCTTATATGGTGTCAATCTGTACAGTTGTTTCTGAGAACATTACGGTTAAAGTAATTTATATATCTATGGATCGGTGAATCCGCGGATTGGACAAGGATTGGCATCGTAGCATAAGCACACCGTCCCGATCACGCGCTCAATTCTAATAGGCTGTCAAGCGGTTGTAAACATTCAAAACCAGGAACTGTTGGCAGACATTTTGTGTCTCGGTAGAAGCGAGGCTGAGGAAGTCAGTGAAATATGTGTGCAAAATGTGAACAGGGGCAGGGTAGACACACCCTGACCCCCTAGGCCTGCTCAGGGGGTCTCATAAGGACCCATAGGGCAAAATAAGTAAGATTATTTCTTTTTTTTTAATTACGCACATTTCTCACCCAATAAAAATCAAAGCATGTATTTTTGAGATATGCATCAAGCTTATATGTTTAGATCTTGGGTGGCTCTAAAAAGAGCCCTTGTGTTTGTTGAGAGTTGTTAGTACCTACAAGTAAGCACCGATGCAGAGTCTAAAGTTCATGAGGAAGATTGGTTCCCTTCATCTGTAAAATGTACAGCAACTCTCCTATAGATACCATGCATATTGAAACGCAGATTGTTGTGGTAAATGGACACCATTCTTTAGTCTCTTTGGCTCAAGAAAATATAGTTGTGTCCTACTATTCACAGTATCTTGAAAAGAGGTCTCGATGGACTCAGATGGAAAAACAGAAAAGAAATGATTGGCTGTTTGACAACATTCTATACTGAAAACTAGGGTGCATGTTTCTGTTTTTTAAAAGCATGATTCTTATTGGTTACCAGAATATGATTGAAAATAACATTACATAGGAAAAGCTGGTATATTGAGAAGTCAAGCACACTTGCTGTTTTATTTAGCAACATTGTGTGATTAACGTTTGCGTTCTTTGGGAACCGGCATTGCTTTTTCGCATGGGGAGATGCTAATTTGTATGTGGAAATGCAATCTGCTTTGGATTTTGAAAGTGAGAACAGATTTCACAGCTCTGTCTTCCAAAATGCAAACTAAGTTTGGTAGGGGAGGGTGGGAGTTGTGAGAGTCCCGCCCTGTCAAAGCAAACAGCAGTGTCCCGGGGTAGGCACTCCGGGATACTGCAGGAGCCGGCCGTCGGGCGTAGTGGTACCCAGGGCCCTTGAGAGCTCCAGGCGGAGGGCCACGTAGTCTGCCTCCCGTAATACACAAATTCCCGGGGTGGTGGTTCCCTGGGCTTGAGGGGGTCATTGAGGCCCACACACTTCTAATTTTGTAGAGGAGTTGGATACGAAAGTGGTGCAAGGGGGTGGTAAATCTGGTACAAAGTGTTCTGTTTTACTTTGCTTTCCTTTCTGTCATGTAGAGGATCCTGGGTAAATATAACGGTTTCTGTACAGTCAGTACCTTTCAACCCTACCCCCAAACAGATTTCTGCCTGTTACCATAGTAACAGTTCATGGAGCATTTAAATTAGCACAGATGTTGCTAATGGTGTTGTAGTTTTAAAGGTTTATCATAGGAACCATTAGTTGTAGCAGTAGACTCTGGTAAAGATCTGGTAAAGAGTTAGCCTCAGATTTATACTTCAAATTATAAATATCATTTCTATTGAGGACCGCTTCCCTCACAAAACAGAAGATGTATATACTTTTTTTAATGAACTTTTATTAAAACAATAAATAACTGGAAACATAACTAAAAGATAACACTACACTAAATAACTAGAACCATAACTTTAACAAAACAATATAATAAACAACTTGCGATATAGACAGAAAATACAACTACTGTAGGTAATCTGCAAAACAAAAAAGAAAATGAGTGTTTTATTAAAACGATGTGACTAAATGAGGTGAAACATTACAAATCAAAGTAACACTTTACGATATTTACTTTTTTTAAATGTGCAGTGTGCCTGATACATTTCACTTGTCTTATAGGCTTGCGTTTAAGCGGTGTCTGTATAGAAGTGCCTACTATGTCATATTTATATTACAGATCAACAGGCCTTTAAAAGAATTCACAGATGAGACAAAATGAGGTGAGAGATTAAGTCATTATGCAGGACATTATTTTTTAGGGCTTATTTACAAAACTCTTGCGCCACTTATGTGTTAGTTTTCTCATGTTGAAAGTGATGCAAAAGTGGCGCAAGGGGTTTGTAAATAAGCTCTTTTATTTCTAATACGTTTAATCAGAGGTATTGTATATCTAGGCTACTCTGCTTACTTCGTGTAGACACTGTAAACAGTAGAGTTCACAACTTCAACTCAGCTTTGGTTCTACACGTCAGAGTGGACAGCAGCGTCCATAAATTTAAAAGAGAAAGAGAAACGATGTGAGAGAGAGAAAGAGAGATAAAACGACATTAAAACTGTGAGAGAGAGAAAGTTATAGATGGAGCAGATTTACAAACCCAGCCTTCACCACCCATGGACCTTTCTCCCCGTTGTTACCACCTCCTTTGCTATGCTTATCAATCAAATCTCTTCACTTGACCTTGGGTGTACCCGCTCTCCAAACGCTTCCACTGGCCATTGTACATGAAGACTTTAGTCCACCCTTTTTATCCATCTTTGCACTTTGAGATATAACGTCCTACCTCTGTTCTTCATCTACTTTCTCCTTTCAAATTCTCTTGTAAAGACCTTATCAAGCCTTCAAGAGAAAAAGTAAGAAGGCTGGGAAACCACTTTATATGTGAGTTCTGTATGGCATCCTAATACCCAGTCATGTAATTTCATGCTTTCTACCTTTGTGTAATGCACTTTAGTTGCAGTGTTCATTCTTGTCTGGCTGTGTGCGTTACAACAATATTGAATGTTTTGAAATAAATTTCCACAAGTCTTAAAAAAAGGTGAATGCCTGAAAAGTTACTTGCTGCATATGGAAGACTACTCTTCAGAGGAGACCCTAATAAAAAGTACTGGTTTGGAACTGCAAGTATGAGGAAGCACTTGCAGTCCAACAATCTGGTCAACTTTGCAAGGAAAGAGTTAAGGAGATTGAGAGAGGCTCCTCCTGCTTCATGAGAAGGACCAAGTACCAGTGGAGCAACACCGTCAACCTCTACTGCACAGCCTAATATTCATCCCCAATTCGGAACCCTTTAAGAGAAAAAGTAAGAAGGTTGGGAGCACTGTATGCCATCCTAATACCTAATCATCCATTAATTATACAGAGATCAACCCTGTATCAGACCCATCCGTACAACTGTGAATTGGAGATTATCTGTCACCAAAAACCCCTCAAGTACAGTTATGCGTTACTTTTTAACTTTGTCGACTAGTCATATTAAGATTATTTACCTTAATGTTATCTGTTAAAAATGTGTGAATCTTTTTGGCTCCATACAGTAGAGAAAGACTCTAAATGTAAAAAAGAAGTACATTTGTGCATCATAACAGTAATGGTGCATATTGTACCACCTAATTTGCAATATTTTCCATTGTTTTCAGGGGTTTACTAATGGAGTACATAGGACAGTCACATATTTTAAACTGTGCCTTTTTATAAAAAAAATTCAAAGGCAAAACAAAGTACTAAGTAATCCGAAGTTTATGACACTAGCTAGCACAGAAAGGTTTTTAGTGTCAGAGAAGCAATGGGCGCTCTGCCGTAAGTAGACGGATAAGAATTGTGGTGAGCTGTAAGTGTGTGGTGGAACTGGGTGAGTGGAAAAACCCTTGTAACCACTCAAAAGTTAGTCAGCCGAGCTGACCTACCAACTAAAACAAAAAGAATACCCTATGCACACACATGAAAAGTCATTATATCGCATATGAGTTAATATACAAAAGATAAAGCAACAAAGCAACAGAAATTCAGGGATCTCCTGTACAGTATTAGTCCAATGGATTTCTTTAATTTTCTTTCAAAAAACAGCCAGCCGACACGTGTTTCATCGCTTCTACGAATCCTCAGGGCTGGGAATAACAAAAGATAACAATGGAGCATCCCACATGTTGACATATACAGGACATTATTATCTCATGCTGAGTACGTATTAAATGTTATATCCTCTAGTATCTGGCAATCAGTGGTCATTGAAAGCATACAGTGCACCCAATGGTATACGCGATGATCGTGTGAAATGGTGTTTGTGTCCAACGCAAATCGGTATCGTGTGAAAGAAAAGAACCATATTTCACTGAAAATGCAAAAGAGCAAAATGGCAGGAAAAGGGATGATGAGCTCGAAGTACTGGTAAGTGTCTACAAGTGATCGAGTGCTGATAATCGTGGTCGGCTATTTCAAACTAATAGTGCTATGTGAGGTGGAAAATTTCTTTTTACGTGAATATCAGATCATGGTGGTGAATCGGAACATACCTCTAAAATGGCTGTATTTAGAAAAGAGGTCTAAGGAAACACAGAAAAAGGGGAAACAAGGATGAAGGCCTCGTAAGTAGTGACCTCCAAGAGCAAACCTTAGGAAGAGCAACAAAGGAAAATCTTATTTGTTGTAAGGAAAGCAGCTCACCTCTCCGCCGGTGATACTTCCGACCCGGCAGGTCCTGAAACCTGTTCAGTAATTATCAAAGACGTAGGGAGGGAACTGGAGCAAGGGTAAAAAAGAAATAAAGAAATCAAGGGAGAGCAGAAAACGTGGAGAATATCCAGCAGTAATAGACCCCTCGGTAAGAAAAGGGTCATGACACCAGTCTATCAATGAAACCCCTGATAAATAAAGGGGTCACGACTATCATCTATCGGTATGGAGCAGAATACTTCTCGCTCCATATAAACGGCCTGTGACATCGGGTGACAAGAATCCCAATGTTAACCCACATTAAGGGCCTCAGCGCACCCGTATAAGTGGCTGGTAACTAGAGGCGTCCACCCATTCTAAGTACGGGACCAAAGTATCTGCCTACAGATGTTCCATGTCCCTTCAGATTTCTTCATAGCGTATCTATCATCAATTGGACTCACTTGTAGAAAGCAGAAACCCACACAGAGCTAACACCTAATACCTGTAGGTGTATGTTCCTGGAGTAGTGCTTACCCCTATGATGAGAAGTTGGAGATCAAAGTGTTGAATAAAAGAAACTGCATATAAATATTTGGAAGGATGGCGTGTGTATCCATCACAAATCTGCAAGGTAAACGAAGAAACGGGTCGGCAATCCCGTCTCAAGGGGGAACACTTCGTCAAAATATTGTAAAGGCTCAGAAACTGGAACTAATGTAACCACTTCATTAGTACATTTTACCCCCAGAATGAAGTAATTCGGGTAGTAGGCCCAGGAGCAGCGTAGTACGAAGAAGTGACGAGCTGATAACTCTATGGTATCTCTTCTGTAAGGCGACGTAATTTCACACGATCATCGCGTATACCATTGGGTGCACTGTATGCTTTCAATGACCACTGATTGTCAGATACTAGTGGATATAACAGTTAATACGTACTCAGCATGAGATAATAATGTTCTGTATATGTCAACATGTGGGATGCTCCATTGTTATCTTTTGTTATTCCCAGCCCTGAGGATTCGCAGAAGCGATGAAACACGTGTCGGTTGGTTATTTTTTTAAAGAAAATTAAAGAACTCCATTGGACTAATACTGTACAGGAGATCCCAGAATTAATGTTGCTTTGTTGCTTTATCTTTTGTATATTAACTCATATACGACATAATGACTTTTCATGTGTGTGCATAGGGTATTCTTTTTGTCGAGGTTTATGACACCACTAGGGTATTATACATTTTCTATCATAAAATGTTAAAGTCAAACCTGATGACTCCATTAGGTCCATTGCAATTTTCATTCAGCTTCTCACAACTAGTGTGTTTCATATTTGAGACATTTGAGACATTGGTGTAATGAACTAGAACTAGAACAGGAGGATATTCTTTCTTCAATATCGGCAATTGGCTGCTGACTTCTGTAACATTCTGAAAGGAGAAAAAAGAGTTGAAAATGTATATGTTGTACAAATGTTCAAGCTTAATTTTAATGTACATAAAAACAATTGTTCTCAATAGGATTGGCATTGGAAAGCATTCATTAGAGGTTTCAAATCAACTGCATTATGACCATACTAGCGGTTAGACAAAATCATATGCGAATACCAATATGCTTCCGATGGGCACTATGGACGCGCTCGTAGGTGTTCATAAGTGTCATCCCTAAAAGCGAAAACTGTTATTAACATAAAATATCATAAAGTTATGTATCTTCAACAAATTAATGTTTTTGGAAGTATCATTACCAGCATGCAAAAAACACCTGTTATCTTTTTTTAGATTCTATCACTAACTGCCATTGGTCATATTCGGGACGCTTCAATATCTGTAGGAAAACCTTTTAGAGACATACGAATGGGTATGTTAAATATTTTGCTTTGATTCAACATGTCAAGATTATAACTTGTACGTTTAAGGCGTAGTTCGCGAAGTAGCGCTACGCGAAGTTACGCGAAGTGCACTTCGCACTACGCGAACTTCACGTAGCACTACGCGAGCTGCGTAGTAGCATGCTCGCACTGTGCAAGATGCATTTTCAATGATTGCACAGTGCGGACAAGTATCCGGCACTGTGCAATCATTGAAAACGACATCTTGCACAGTGTGAGCTGTAGTTTTCTGCTGCTCGAGTAGATTATTACTCGAGCGGGAGCTTTCTCAACGCGAACTGGTAGTTTCTCATTGAGAGCGGTCGCAAGCATGCGCAACCACTCACTGCCCAGAAACAGCAGCTACCAAGAAAAGATATTCGACGTATAAGAGCTGGAATCCGTGGTAAAATACACTTTTGCCGAAAATATTACTTTTGCAATGCATGGGGCACCTGATCCACTACTTACACGATAAAAACTACATCGCATTAAGTTGAACAGCACGTAGCACACTGCTGCAGGGAGGGCCACATGGCTCTTGGCAAATTAAAGAAACGTGGTAGGATTAAGTGATTTGCACAGAACAAAGGATAAGAAATCAAGTTTAACGTTATTAAAAAAAACATGGTGAGCATGCTAATATACAACATTGACCAATCGATTACATGTTCAGTGCAAGGGGAGGAAGCAGCATGTGGAGCACTACTTTAAAATTGAAAGGCGGCAGGATTAAGTGATTTTCCCAGAAACATCGCCTACCAAGGCAAGTTATTCTACATAAAAAGAGCTGGAAACCATGCTAAAATAAACTATTGCCAAAAACATTACTTTTGCAATGCATGGGGTACGTGATTCACTACTTACACAATAAAAAATACATCGCATTAAGTTGAACAGCACGTAGCACACTGCTGCGGGAAGGGCCACGTGGCTCTTGGCAAATTAAAGAAACGTTGTAGGATTAAGTGATTTGCACAGAACAAAGGATAAGAAATCAAGTTTAACGTTATGAAAAAAACACGGAGAGCGTGCTAAAATACAACATTGACCAATCGATTACATGTGCAGTGCATGGGGAGGAAACAACACGTGGAGCACCACTTAAAAAATGTTACGCGGCAGTATTAAGTGATTTGCCCAGAAACAGCGGCTATCAAGGTAAGATATTCGACGTATAAAAGCTGGAAACCGTGGTAAAATACACAATTGCAGAAAACATTACTTTTGCAATGCATGGGGTATGTGACACACTTACACAAGAAACACGACATTGCATTAACTTGCACAGCACATAGCACACTGCTGCTGGAACAGCCACGTGGCGCTTGGCAAATTAAAGAAACGCAGCAGGATTAAGTGATTTGCACAGAAACAAAAGTTTCGAAGTCAACTTTAACGATATAAAAAAAGCAGGAACGGGTGCTTAAAAACAGCATTGTCAAATCGAACAAAAATTTGCATTTATGCGGTATTTAAAGATCGTTCAGATTAATTAATTTAATTACTCTTAAAAAAAGTGCTCACCTACGAAGAAGTGGATACGAACACTATCAATGGCTGTGAATGCGGAATAGGAACAGTTTGAGAAGGTTGGCAGAATGATGATTGGTTGAGCATGATGTCACCAGGTGTGAGAGCTGTGATTGGCGATGAAGTACTTTAGGGGTACCTAGCCAGACGGTGGAACGTATTGTGCGCATGCATGGTCTTCAAGATAGATGGCTCTGATCGCTCTGTGGCAGACTTTCAGGGAACAATGTTACACATACAACAGTGGATGGACTATAACCACTTGAAACTGAACCCGGGTAAGACAGAGCTTGTTCTGACCGGGGGCAGCCAAAGATTCTGGGGTCCACATTATTGGCCTGCTGAGCTGGGCCTACCACCTTCCCCCTCCAGCTCGGCCAAAGCATTGGGAGTTTCCCTCAATAATGAACTCTCATTGAAGACCCAGGTAGGCACTCTGATCTCAAAGTGTTTTTTCCAGATGCGCAAGATTACGAAAATCCATTGTTTATTCACCCATGATGCTCTGATCCGGATCATAACCGCTACTGTTACATCTCATCTAGATTATGCTAACTCGGTGTACCTGGGAATGCCACTCTATTTGTTCAAGCGTCTGCAGCTGGTACAAAATCAGGCAGCTCGGCTGATCATTCGATAACCAATATGGCAACCAGTCACTCCTGCGCTCAAAAAACTACATTGCCTCCCCATTTCTCAGCGCTGTGCTTTAAAAAAAGGCTGTCTTGTGTTTAAGGCCCTGTATGATAAAAGTCCTGTATTTATTAACAACTTGTTATCTAGGTATGCCCCAATCCGAAGCCTCCGCTCTGCCCATCTGTCTTTGCTATCTATTCCCAAGTTTAAGCGAGTCCGTCAAGGTGGCTGCAGATTTGTGGTCCTGGCTCCTAAACTCTGGAACTCTTTCCCTTTGGTAATTCGGTCTTGCACTGATACTATGCAATTCAGGAAGCTTCTTAAGACCTGGTTGTTCCGGCAAGAATACAATATGGTATAGTGGAAAGAATTGCTGTCTGTTTAGTCTGCCGTGTAGCATATTATGTTTCTGGTCATCGCCATGAAGCCACCCGGTGTAAGTGCGCTTTATAAATATCCCCTAACATTAACATTAACATGCATAACATTAACACGCATGCACTACCACAAACATGCATGCGCAAATTGAAGGCAACCCTTAGGGGGTACATACACAGATGGAGTTTGGATGTCGATAGAACACCGGCTCCTGCAGGAGGCGGGGAGCCAGCAGGACGGTGGGGGAATTGGAGACCCTCCCACGGTACCCAAAGGTGACGGCCAAAATATATTTTTTTAAAAAGGCCGTCCCCGGGGAATGGGGTCCCGGGGCTTTGAAGTGGCTTCAGGAAGGGGGCTATGCAGCCCTCCTTCATAAAATAAAAATATATAATTAGCCATGCCCTGGGGGATGAGGACCCCGGTGCCCGGAATTGGCCCCTTCCCATTAAAAAATTGAATACGGATACTCCGCTTATTGTCATCGTACCATAAGCGCACCCTTCCGATCACGCGATTAATGCTAATTGGCTGTCTAGTGGTTGTCAATATTTGAAACTAGAAAATGTTGGCAGCCATTTTATAACTCGGTAGAAGGGAGGCTACAGAAGCATGTGAAATGTGTGTTTAAAACGTGAAAAGGGGGAGGGTAGACACACCCTGATCCTTTAGGTCTGCTCAGGGGGTCCCACAAGGACCCCCAGAGCCCAATTTTTTTTATTTTGGGGTAAAATCACGGGGTGCGCGTATGATCCGCACCTTCTATTAAAAAAAAAGAAACGTGGGCTTCCGCGCGTCTTTGGTAATTTGCATTCTTTCAACTGTTTAGAGGAGATGCAGCAGTGCTGAATCCAGGATCCACCACTGAGTAAGAAAAGGTAACGATAATACTATTTACTTGCTAGGTGAATTTCCATTCATAGGCTAACATTAACTGGTTTCACTTGCAAATTCTTCTTAGTGTGGAGTTTTGGAACTTGAACATTTTCACCTAAAATCATCCGAACAACGAGTTCCAATTTAATCACCTGTTATCAGGAGAGAACCCAGTGCTGCATCTTTTAGCCCAACACTGACCCTGAAATGTAGTTCTAAACATACTTACAAGTAACTTGTATTTCCTTCCATAGGAATCCCCCTCCTATAAAAAAAATGAATACATTTAGATTTGCAGGCCGGGCCCAAGGCGATGGGGTTCCCAGGCCCCAAAAAAAATAAAAGGAAGGGGGGGGCACACAATGTAATGTAATTGAAAAATAAAATATCTAAAAATAAATAGGTTTAAAATAAATTAGTAAATCAGAATCAAAAAAATAACTATAGGAATAAATATATTTGAAAATTGTCATTTACAAAACTTTTAAATTCACTAAAAAAACATAGGTTTCAAACATGTTATAGTTAGGAATTATCATTTAAAAAATATCAGAAATTCACTGAAAAAAAACACAGGTTTCAGGGGTGTTGTAGTTAGTTGAACATTTCACTCGTACAAAACCATTGAAATTCCCCCGTTATAGTTAGTTGTACTAACTATAACTCACGCGCCCGCAATCCACTGCTAATGATGTCACATATTACATCATTCATGACATGGTCAGTGACATCACTGATGACATCACTGATGACATCTCAAATGACATCACTGATGACATCACTGATGACATCATCCACGTGACAATCTGATACATCTTATCATTCACTAGTATAACCTTTCAACACTCATTATAAAATATGGAGTACCATATTTGAAACCATTGACACACCAATACCAGTTTCTAAAAACCCACTCAGTGATTCCTACATCTACACACACATCTAAACACGTACCTATAGATTCACTCATACATGCTAACAAAGATCAATAGAACACTATTAAATATACTTATACACCTACATCGACATTACACACCAGCACACATCCTATTCACTTATGCAGTCATTCTACTCACTTACACAAAGAATTGATCATAATTACATTTACTAAGCTACACACTTATACAAACACCAATTTATTTATTTGTACAGATAGTACCTCATACTTAGTGTGTTATAAAATCACTATTACAAGTATAAAGTTTTCGATACAGTCACTCATACAATCACTGAGTCTTATGTATACTTATTTATACACGCCAACTGTCACACACACTGCCTAATATATTTCTAGTTTGTTTGACATGTATCATTAAGAAATATATTTACTCATCACCACACCCATAAAGAGATCCACTCACCCAAACAACTGTTTCCACATACAGTCTTAACCTCATGTTCCTAGTAAATCAACTATTTACACATCTTTGGACAGTCACACACCTCTCACTCAACCACACACACATTCACTATCCTATTAAAATACTCATTTAACTCATTAATAGCTAATATAGACTTTCACATAGCTGGTAACCAACTTATGTAGTAGTTTACACAACAAGAGATAGAGTGATACAGGTATTCACACAGTTTAATCACTATCCCATAAATTTAGTGAGACACTTTAAATTAGTCACTTAAACAGTCAATCACATTGCTACTAAGTCCTCCATTCAGACACGTATACATCCACTCAATATTCAAGTCAGATGGCTATATATATGTATAATACTTATTTAAATATCGAACGAAACCCCATTCACTGGATGATGTCATCAGTGATGTCATTCGAGATGTCATCAGTGATGTCATCAGTGATGTCACTGACCATGTCATAAATTATGTAATATGTGACATCATCAGCAGTGGATTGCGGGCGCGTGAGATATAGTTAGGGGGAATTTCAATGGTTTTGTACGAGTGAATATATATATTTATCGCACTCCTCGAACATTCCTTGCCCCACCAAAACGAGAGTTGCGTCGTCTAACAGACTCCTCGAGTCGAGTCCTGCAATATTCCACACCAAGATGACAATGTTGGGTGCAATTTTTTATCTTTATTTTCGGCCGCTACCAAACGTGTTTCGACTGACAAGCAGTCTTGCTCACTGGTAAATGATATTCAAAACCCGGCCATTTTTTAAAGTGCATGACGTGCATTGGATTACAACTACAACTGTGATTAGCATGAAAACAGACTCATAGTTGTTGCCATAACGACAAAGTTGCACAAAATTACATTCTGAGTAAAACCAATCGCTTACTATGTTTCAACATTGAATTCTTTTGCTGAAAACACATTTTGCAAGTTAATACCCAATTTTTCATGTTACTCTTGTGCCCTACTTTTCGCTCCAGTAAGCTTTATTGACACCGTTATGTTAGTCACATTTGCATGCGCTTTGGTTTGTGAGCTTTATTGACACAACTCCGAAGCATTAATGACACAATGTCACTCAAGTGAGCTTATTAGTTCACACTCTATGGGTAACCACTTATTCATATTAAAATCCTGGCGTTAACAAATAGTTCAGTGTACTGCCCAAGTGGGCCAAGCAATTAGAAAACAACAATTGGTAATTTAATATCCCCAGTGTGCAACCTTTTCTGATCTGCCACTAGCATTGAGTGTGTTCTAATACATGTGCATGATTAAAAACATTTTACAGATTTCTCTTTCATGAGCGATGCTTTACTTTCAATTTCATTATAATTGTGTGTGCAGGTCCTCCTACACATTCAGGCCCCCTGGCTGCTTGAATTGAGTTCTGTGATATAGCGGGACTCAAGTCTTCTCAACTTTTTTACCCTGTTGCCTCCTCTCGCATTTGCTCTCATAGAATCAATTACATAGTAAGACTGGACTCTCGTATCTTTATTGTGGACTTTCTCAAAATGCTGGGCCACTGGATAGGATCTATCTCCATTCTTTACTGCCCGTTAGTGCTGTAAGATGCGTTTATGGGCTTCAAGGATAGTGCTGCCCACGTACCAATGCAGTACATAGTATGCAAAGTCCGTCTTGCAGTTATATCTCCCCTTGATCTTGGTCATCTTGTTGGTTAGATCTAATCTGTATTGATCAGTACTGATTCCATATGCACAAGCCTTACATGTTGGGCATTTGACAAATCCTTGCTTCGTATTCAACCACATAGTTTTTGCTTGTGTTTTTTTTATGGCGCTGCTTACTAGAGCCTGTTTGAAGGACCTGACTTTACGAAAAGTGATTTGCAGTCTTTCAGTGACCTGCTTACCTAGCACTGGATCATTTTTAAAATGTGTCAATATTTGTTGAGTATTCTTCTCACCTCATCATGCTGTCTGCTAAATGTAGTGATGAACCTACATTGATTCTAACTCCCTTTGTCTTTTTTCTTTCTTTCATCAAACAAAATTTCCTCTCACTTCCTCTTTGATGCTTTGTCAATGCCACTATCAATCCATTCAACTGGATAGCCTCTAATCCTGAATCTCCTCTTCAGAACACCCAGCTCTTTCTCACTTTCCTCTGGCACACTGCAGTTACATCTAACTCTCAGACTTTCCCCATAAGGAATACTTTGTTTCAAGTTTATTGGGTGAAAGCTCTGAGCATGCAACAAGGTGTTGCGAGAGGTGGGCTTCCTGTATAGTTTCGTTTCAACCTTCCCTTTTTCTACGTATACTGCTACATCGAGACAGTTGACACTTTCCCTACTGATCTCACTGGTAAACTTGAGGTTCAAAGGATTTTACTTCCATTTCCGTGCCCTTCCACACTATAAACAAGTTGTCAATAAACCGACTCCAATGCATAATGTGGTTGTCCCGTTCCCTGTGGTACTGCGCACGTATCACCTGCTCCTCCTACCAGCCCATATGCAAACTCGCTGAGCTGGGGGCGAAGCAGGTGTCCATCGCAGTACCACAGGTCTGGTGGAAACGCTGTCCATTGAACAAGAAGAAATTTCTTTTCAAGCACTTCTCAACCATACTAATGATCGTCTGGGTATGAGCCCATAGTTTGATTGACCTTGTTCCCAAAAAGTGTCCCACTGCACGCAGTCCATCTGTATGCCTTATACTAGTGTACAGTGTTGAAACGTCAGTGGTTACTAGCAGGTAATCATCTTCTCAGGGAAGATCATAAATCCTCCTGAGAAAATCTCCAGTATCTTGTATGTAAGAGGGAAGTGCCTTTACAAGGGGATTAAGGAATGAGTCCACAAATTTGGATGTATGTTCCAGGGCACTGCCCATTGCTGAAATTATTGCGTGGCCAGGGGGATTATTTAAATCCTTATGCACATTTGGGATTAAATAAAATTTTGCTGTGATAGGTGGTTCTATCTTTAGAAACAGATACTCGTCATAGCTCAAGAGCGTGTGATCATACCACATTTTTAGCTCATCATTGAATTCACTGTTACTGTCTAACATCCATTTCTCATCAACTCTTACCTAACAGTTCTTATTGTTCAATTGCTTGTATGACTCGATTAAATAATTCCTCTTGTCCCATAGGACAACATTGCCCTCTTTGGCCGCATTGCGGACTATACAATTATCATGTTCGGACAATTTCTTAATCAATGCATAATACGTTCTCTGTTTACTATCACTCAATTTATTAGAATTTTAATACAACTCTTTACCCAGCTTCTTAAGTTTATTCATCACCAGATCATTGTAGACCTCAGTTACATCCCTAGTCATAATGGGCGTAAACCTTGAACTGGGTCTGAATGCCGTTGGTGCATCCTGGTAGATATCAATGCTCTCTTCCTGAGCAACATCACTCGCATTGATCACGATATCCTCACTGTGAGTCTCCATATCCATGGCCCTCATTTCTAGCATTAAGTTCATGTCACTTACAGCCAGTCCTCCTCCTTGATCTATCTCTCCTCCAGTGGTCCTGATTGTTCTGTACAGTGGATTTGATAGGAAATATTTTTTTAGCTTCAACATCCTGATGAGCTCAAATAAAGCAATCCGTGTTTGCACTTATTCTAGATTTACCTCTGGACAAAATGAAAATCCTAATTTTAATGTAGCCTGTTCTTTCTCTGTAAGAGTAATGTCTGTCAAGTTTATTATTGTTGTTTCTATTACTTCTTTGTTTTCTTCTTCGATTCTAGGCCTCCCGCAGGCTGCCCCTTCCCGCCTCTTTGACCTCTGCCTCCTCCTGTTTGTATGTTTGTATGTTTGTGTTCTGTATTGGTGGCCTTTGACACAAGTTGTACTTCCTTCATGGCGTAAAATATCAAACTCATCTATTAGTGATGGGACCGCTCTTTAGGCATTGACTTCATCTTCCAAATCAGTGTCCACCTCTGAGCTCTGCAGGCTGCTCTGTTCCGAGCAAGGTTCCAGTCCTGATTTGTTCGCCTTCCCAAGCTTTTGCTTTCTAATGGTATCGAACTTCCTGGCAAAAGTATAGATTTGCCCTCTATCATATATTTCTGTTTATCTCTTAAGAATTTTTGGGCTTTGAGACTTCTAGCTTCTTAAGTCTCTCTTTTATATCACTTCTAAATTGTTTGATGGTCTCTTGATCCTCGTCCTTGCTCAAGTCCCCTATCAGTTGTTCTATTTCTGCCAGGATTTTCTTTCTATCAATATCGGCGTATTTGATGAATATTGCCAACATTCTTCGAGATGCGTCGTTGTTATTGGCAGCCCACTCACACAACATTTCTGGATTCGGCTCTAGCTAGGTGCCACCATTACTCTAAGACCTCTGGGAGCACTTCCAAATAACACTGCAGAGATTTAGACTCCCACCACTTGGACACTTCCATGCATTAGAGTTTTTCTAATCTTTTCAAGCTTACTGTCAAGTGTGTTTGATTGTTTCCTCCTGTGCTGCTCCCAGCTAAATCACTCACACTTGTATGCGTATCACTGAATATTTCAAGCTCTGCTTCCTCCCGCTCTTTCATCTCTGCGGCAGACATTTCCAACACTTGTCAAGCGCTCCCACTTGTATTGCATCCGCTCTGCACCTCTGTGTTAAATCACTGTGGTGTTCTAGCTTCACTCTCTCCCCGCCATTAGCTTGAAGTCAGTCTTACCCGGTTTGTGGTTGGCGCACCTTTTAGTCCTCCGACCTTCCGATCCACTCACACTCATTCCGCTGCTGTTTTAAATCCTCGGCTCCTCAGCCTTCCGGTGCTGGGGGGTGGAAATTCTTTGAATTTCTCGCACTCCTCAAGCATTCCTTGCCCCACCAAAATGAGAGTTGCTTCGCCTGTCAGACTCCTCGAGTCGAGTCCTGCAATATTCCAAACAAAGATGCAATTTGTAATCTTTATTTTCTGCCGCTACCAAACGCCTTTTGCCTGACAAGCAGTCTTGCTCACCGGTAAATAAAATTCAAAAAGCGGCCACTTTTTTAAGTGCATGATGTGCATTGGATTACAACTACAACTGCGATTAGCAGCATGAATGCGGCCGACCGACACGTCCCCGCAGGGGACACTAATAAGAGGGCGGCCCCCTTAGTGCCACAAGATGGCACACGGGGCAGCCCAGCGCTATGAGATCCAAGTGGGTCCCGCACGTCAGTTCCAGTCTGGGGTGGGCGGGGGAGAGTATATATTTCCTCCCCCGCCCACCGAGCGGCCTCTTTGTCCGCTGTCCCCTCACCCTGACGCCATTTCCCTCCCTACCGCATACCCGGTGCTTTCAGGGTGGGGGGTAATGTCTTCTAATCTTTCTCTTTTGTGTTGCAGGCCGAGTTACAGGGCGATCCAGAGGCGGAAAGGCACCCGGGAGTACCCTCTTCAGGAGCACAAAGGATGCTGAGGCCTGATATTCCCAGGAAGTCTGTGCGGTGGACCCTGGGGGTGCGACGGCGCCCCGCTATCCTACGGGCGGTTGGAAACCTGTACAACCGGGGGTTGCTTGAACGCTCCGCCCCTCGTAGGAGGGGCGTCAGCAAGAGGGTGGACCAATGGTTCACCGGAATTGGGAGGGGCTATCTCCTCACCACAACCGCTAAGCAACGATTGGCTAAGGCCACGTTGCAATTTGGCCCATCAGGTGGTAAGTCGCGAGGTGCGGCTTGCCTTTGGTTCGCCTGTAAGATAACCCACCTTGTTGGCTTGTGTATATGCTAATAAACCTGCAGCTACTTTTCTCCAACAAAAAAGTTGTCTTGTCTGCTTATTTCTGCGCCATGCATGTTACTGTGAGCGGGCTGGTGAGTGGGCCGATATTGGCACTAAGCAGACTCGTAGTTTTTGCCATAACGACAAAGTTGCACATTTAAAATTACATTCTGAGTAAAACCAATCGCTTACTATGTTTCACATTTTGCAAGTTAACACACAATTTTTCATGTTACTCTTGTGCCCTACTTTTCACTCGAGTGAGCTTTATTGACACTCTTATGTTAGTCGCATTAGCATGCACTATGGTTTCAAGCTCCAGTGAGCTTTATTGACACAACTCCCAAGCATTAATGACACAGTGTCACTCGAGTGAGCTTATTAGTTCACACTCTATGGGTAACCACTTATTCATATTAAAATCCTGCCGTTAAGCAGTAACAATGAGAATTGGGGCCGTGAACACTGGATGGTCAGATTGTAACCATAGCGGGTTCACTAAGAGGCCTTGGAGTGTGGGATACGGCACCTGGAGAAGTAATGTTTAGAACGGTTGTGGCACGATGTTTATTTCAATCTGACAGGACCTCATTGAGACTTTTAGAAAACGGTGCACTGTGCACGTGTAGGCTTTAACAGGTACAGGAAGAGAGAAATCTTCCGGATGGAGATTTCTCTCGTATCGGTAATGTGGATTTCTGTACTGGACCCACCCATTGGTGAAAGAGTGAGTCAGCATTGGAGATAAGTTCAGTTGGGTCCATTTCAGCAAGGAGTTTTTTTTAAATAGCGCCTCAGCTAACCCGACACAATTTGAAATAGATACCTGACAGTGGGACCTTGATTATAAGTGTTGGGATAGTCATAACGGAGGTCTATTACCACATCTTGCATGTGGGCTTTCAACTAACTTTTTATTATATTTTTTTTGTTACTTTTTCTGCAGAGAGTCCTAATAGGGACCTGTTCTCACTCCCCCACCAGTTCGGGTTTAACAATTAAATAAACTCGGTAAGTCTTTTGATAAACTAGCACAAGTGGAATGTGTTGTCTCTGGGTTTCTGCGATGCTTAAGTACTTCTTAATGTAATTCATTAACAGATAATTGAGATTGTGCACAACAATAATTTTGTTACTGGGTGCTGATGTTTGTGTCATAAAAACACTATTTAGGCGAGATAAAAATTCAGAGAAAATCACCCCTACCCGGAACTTAGGGGAAGAGGAGTGCCCATGCACTTTAATGGTGGGATATGAGTGAGTGGAGTTGATGCCCCATTAGGGTTATTTTCATAATATGTGGTATGAAGGGCACTGCACATAACACTGCACGTGTTTTATGTTTTTTAATCATTTTACAGGTTCCTCTCCTAATGTGAGGGGCTCTACGGAAGGTGACATCACCTTGTCTTCTGGATTTATAGAAGGGAGGGTGAGCACTGAGGGATCAAAGTGGTGAGAGTCCTGAGGAAAGCCGGGGTATTGGTATGTGCCGGCTGAAACATGTCGACACTTATGCAGAGTGGAGGGGTTGGCGTCTCATTATAAGCTCCCCAACCCAGCATCCACATTTTTTCATTTTTAATCTGGACAGGGTACCTAATATTAAAACTGTAACAAGGACTCCCTGAGACCAGTTTTATAGCACTTCTTCTGCACAATTTCTCACTTGTGATCTGGCACTGTATGTTGTATTGGCTTCCCCTCCCTATTGCTCCACCTCCAGCGTTGTGTAGGCACGGAGGTGTGTTAGCAGCCCTATGATGAAGCATGACACAGCTTGCTGTGTGTGAGGGCAGTTTTATAAATTTGGTGCATTTCCCATTACACTCACAAACTTTCACGCAGCATCATTATTATCCCTATTCTTTTTGTGATTTAAGTACTTAGCGTGAGGTCGAACAGGGTCCTCTTTCATCTCATTCCTCTGTCTTTTTGTGTGTATTTTGTTGGCAGTGTGCGCACCTGCCCTTCTTGTGCCATAAATCACTAGGGCATGTGTCAATGTGTGCATGATAATATTCTTGTTTCCGGCACAAACCTTACACCCAATAGTATATTGGTTTATTTTTGCACGCCTAGGATTGTAGTGTAGTTCCTATATCCCTAATAGGCTCTGCGCATTGGAATAATATACACTATAGTTTTGACATAGGACTGAGGTCAGTATGTCTCTATCAAGTACATTAAACTTAATTACTTGTGTGTGCCAGCTAACTCAGAGGTCACTAGAAACTTTCTCAAATGAACCAGAAGGGATTAGTCTCTGACAACCGCATAAACATGACAACTTTGTTTCCCCTAGAACCGGAACAATATCTTCAGAGTAGTAGAAAGAATATATAACTGTTTTACTCAGTAAATCGTGCATGCTTCGTTTCTACAGAGTTTGCACAGAAATAGAGAGATGGGCGTTTCAATAAAAAGGGGTTTATTGAACAGTCTTCTTTCCCATGCAAGAGAGGTGAACTGCTACAATCGTAAGACAGAATGCGAAGTATAATGCGTACAGCGTAAACAGTAATATAAAATAATACAGTAATAGCATGGTCTGAGGATATGACATATATAAAAATACATACATAAATAACACAGGCTAAAATACTTAACTGGTGCTTCTAAAATAATCCTACCCCAGTGTACCTAACCTAAGTCTAGTATGAGGGAAAAAGTAGGTGCTGTTTTAGCTATAGTCTAGTTTAGTTTTGCTAGGAATTGCCAAATGTTTCTCTAGGTTCTAATCAGCTCCATATCTTAGAATGAGAGAGAGTGGTATCTCTTTCCCAGGACTCGATTCTCTAACACCCCGCAAGGGGAGTCAGAAACACTGGAGCTAGATTCTCTGCAAGGAGGATGACAGCATCTGGTCAGTGCATCAGTTGGAGAGATGACTTTCTTCGGGACTTGCTGTGGCGAGCTGCGTCATGCAAGTAGGTAGTCGAACCACACCGTGTCTTGCCATAGCAAGTGAAGGTATATTTATACCTTGAAGGTATTTAGGAATGCCAGTATTGACGTAAAAGTCGGGCATATGAACATCATGAATCAACCTCTAAGGAATATAAGGAATAAATGTTCATGCATAATAAATGAGTTCTTGGAGAAATCAATATCCAGGCAAGGGGAAGTCCCTAAAACTTAAGAGTCTGGTTATCCAAGAATTTGTTGTGACGTAGATGAATGGATGTAAGTACCCATGCCTGTATTTGGGTAGCATGGACTATGCCTAAACAAGGACTGGGTTTCTATGCCTACATAAGGGCAATGTGAATTGTACCTATATAAGGGCATGAATCGGGTAATAATTCATACGGAATCTAAATCGATACACAACAGGATGTCAGCAGAACAAATGATAGACAGTTTTGCCAGTCATTGTCTTTGTTAGAACAGATTGACAATTGTGTTATTAACCTTCCTGCCTTCTCAAATTTGCTTGAAAATGCACCATTTGCCCACTGTTTTTTCAAAATGTTATTGCGGGAGAACCCCCAAACCACCCGTAGGTGGTTCGGGCTCGCTCTTTAGGCTTGCTCGCTTCAGTGCTGTATGACAATTGGTTTACGCCGCACCACTTTCAAATTTCACCAGCCGCCACTGAGGGTGCACCTTCTTTCTGCAGCTCGAGTAGATGTTCTACTTTAGCAGCAGCTACCTGAATGCGAGTAGCTGGTTTCTCAGTGTGAGCGGTAGCGAGCTGCTGCGACCAACCGTTTTGAGAAATCCCACCAGGAGGTGGTCTAGCATGAAATTTCTCTCACTTGCACTTGGCAACATAATGTTGGTGAGCAGTGAGAGAGGAAAAACTCCATTGTATGGGTTTCTGGGGAAATCCACTCTCTATGTGGAGTGGGAAGTGGGAAAAACTCAGCAAATTGCACAAGTGGAGCAGAATTTTATGCTCAGGCCTAGGAAATACTTCCAACTATAGGTGGTGGGTCACTATTAATGGGTAACAGATGGAGGTGCTGCATGACTCAGAAGCCAGCATGTTATGTTATGGTAATTGCATTTTTTAAAGCGCAACGGTTACCTGGGGGTGTCCTGGTGCAGGTAGCTGACGCAAGATTGCAGGGGAGTTGTCAGTGGGGGATTCTATAGATTAAAAAGCCAAGTTTTCATTTCCTTCCTGAATACAAGGAGGTCAGTAGAGTTCCTCAGATTCCAAAGGAGGTCATTCCAGGCCTCGGCTGTGCATGTGATGAAACTTCTTCCCCCCACATAGCTTTTATCGTGGGTGGTACGCTCACTAGTTTGGCTCCTAGAAGGAGCAAAGTTCTTTTGGGGGTGTACCATTGAAGCTGGCGTTTCGGAAATTAAGGACACTGGCCATGCAGTGCCTTGACAACTGTGCATAAAGACTTGAAGCGCACCCATTTCCTGATAGGCAGCCAATGTAGTCTTTTAATTTCCTCGATGACAGATACAAATTTGGAAGTACCTGTCACAAGACTTGCTGCCGCATTTTGCAGGATCGGCAGTTTATTAAGGTGCTGCTCTTGAATATTCAAGTAGAGCCTGTTGCAGTAATCCAGCCGTGATAAAATGAGGGATGAGACGACAGTTTGTAAACTGTCTTCCCACAGGAAAGGTTTAACCATTTTAATCAGTTTAAGAGAGTGAAAAGTGGCTGAGGTTGTGGCATTTATCTGATCCTCAGCGTTCAGTCTAACATCCACTATTGATATATAGTTATATATAGCCTGTATGCTGTGTTAAGTTAGCATGAGCCTTTTAGGAGTTTAAACGCCATTTTACCTTTCTGCTGCTTTTGCACACAACATTTAGTTGTTGCTTTAGCTTTGAGCCTAGTAGAATGTTTTCGATTCATACGCGAATAATATGTTGTTACACTGATATCAGCCTTGCTTGGCGAGCTGTGTCTGTACAGTGAGTGCTGAAACCTTCAAGGATATTTCAACACAGTAGCTATTGTGAGCACTGATCTTCGCACGTTCCTAGACATAACATACATGCAGCTGCAGCCAAGTTCTGGCTTTAGGCGCGTTTTATATTGCTTTGCACAAGAGCATACAAACACACTTGATGGTGCTTCGCATGCAGAGAGCTGGTTGCTGATGATGTGATCCCTTACCACTAGGATCTTGAGGTATGGGGCCACTCTGCTAAAACCCACAAGAGACCTTCTTAGATATAATATAATATACTAGCTAGGGAGGATGAGAATTAGGTTTTGTTAAACCCTATTCATTTTAGCATAATACTATGCTTTCACCATTTGTGTTCTATGGACTAGTGACTATGCTGATTTTTTTGTTTCTTATAATATGTTTGCTTGTCTTAGCTAAGATACTGCGTTTGAGAACACTGCATTAGTGAATAAACATTTCAAATATGCACGTGTCCTCTTTTACTCCTTGTTCTGGATTGAAATGATTGTATAACGAAAGAGTGTTCATGTGTTCCACGTTACCTGAGGTGTACTAAGTTCATGTTCTGGTTTGTCTAAGCATTGGAAGTTTATGATGACCAATGAGACACTGTAGCTAGTCGTATTTTTGGGTACTAAGGTGAGTTTTGGCACACCCTAATTCACTGAGGTTCCAAGCCTCTATGCACAGTTCTGTGTGAGCACGGAATCCCTGCTACTAAGCATGGGCGTAAAATCCGTTCCGCTCGCGGAATTTGCGGATTTTCTGCAAATTCGCAATCCGCGAACTCTCGCGAATTTGCAGAAAATTCGCACATTCGCACGCAGTGGATTTTTTTGCTTGGTGATACAATATTGCGGCACGCGGCTTTCACTTACCGTCATTCAGCGTTTGCAGAGTTGTTTTTCTCCATATGTTGCGTGTGCTGCGCCATTTTGGATGTTGCTGCGGGATCCCGCGGGAGTTTGGCGACCGCGATTACGTCATCGCGGCTTGCCACCTTGCACAGCACGCATCGCGAGAGATCGCAATTGTGAACACGTAGATGCGGCGGGCAGCAACAATCTCGCACTCGCGAAATTGCAAAATTTGCAATTCTGCACTAGAAATCCACCAGCAAGCAGCATAAACCTTCTGAAAATGATGATTTTTATCAGAATAACTCCTCAGGTTGACATTTGCCTGCACTTTTTTTGCAAGGAGTCCATTTTGGGGGGGGAGGTGAGAGGAAGGAAGTGCCCCACAGTCTCGAACTTCCTGTTCCTGTCCAGCAGGCTCCTCCCAGTGCTTTCTTCATGTGCTGGTGACTTTGATTTGGATCTTGACCTGGAAGGATTACTTTTTGTGGATGCTGCCACATATTTGGATTTGAGGCCTTTTTGACTTTCTTTGTATCACTTTTGGATTAGAAATTTCACAAGTAAGTTTGTTTGGGGCATTACAGTCGCTGCAACTACAATTTTGGAATTTTAGATTTTTGGGCTGTTGTTGGGGCCTTTTGCCCAGGGGTACTCAGTGGTGCATGGACTGAGTCTTTCTGTGGGGTGTCTTGAATTTGAACATGATTGAGGGCATGGATGGCATTGGATTGTGGTGATTGTTGTGTGTTTTTCGATTTCTGGGCTGTTGGTGGGGCCTTTTGCCCAGGGGTACTCAGTGGTGCATGGACTGAGTCTTTCTGTGGAGTCTCTTTAATGTAAACATCATGGAGGGCATGGATGGCATGGGATTGTGGTGATTTTTGTGTGTTTTTCGACTTTTTGGGGTGGTGATGGGGCCTGTCCATGTGGGTGGGGGACATTTTGAGGACTGGTACAGGCAGGGCCTGGCCATGTGGTGGGGGACTAGGGGCCATTTTGAAGCCAGGCAGTGTGCTTTGTTGTGCCAAAGGCCTGCACCCAGTCTGCCATGCTTTCATCCATTATGCCCAGGGGTACTCAGTGGTGCATGGGCCTAGTCTTTCTGTGGGGTGTCTTGAATTTGAACATGATTGAGGGCATGGATGGCATTGGATTGTCGTGATTTTTGTGTGTTTTTCGATTTTTGGGCTGTTGGTGGGGCCTTTTGCCCAGGGGTACTCAGAGGTGCATGGACTGAGTCTTTCTGTGGGGTCTCTTTAATGTAAACATCATGGAGGGCATGGATGGCATAGGATTGGGGTGATTGTGGCTCACTGGTTAGAGGAGGCAGACCTGGAAGCAGAGGTCAGCCCGGGACCAGGGTTCAATTCCCGGCTCGGCGGGGTCTTGAGTCCTAAAATGTCCACGGACTCGACAATTCTCGCTCCGGTGCCTACTCGATTCACGGGTTCACACTCTGCGACTCTGGGCAATAGCTTGCTTAATCTCCACAACGGCCCCTTGCGGTGGGATGCCTGGCTTTCACCTTGTGGATACCCTGCCGGGGTTATCTCACAGGGGAATACCAGGACGGGTTCCCTAAGCAAGCGCTTAGATACCGGGTCGGTGATTTGCGCTATATAAATACTAGTACATTTACATTTACATTTACATTTACATTGTTGTGTGTTTTTCGACTTTTTGGGGTGGTGATGGGGCCTGCTTTCATCCATTATGCTCAGGGGTACTCTGTCAGTGGTGCATTTTATTGGTCTTTCCATTTTGCGGGGTGGGTATAATAAAAATGCTTACTTGCAAACTATCAATTGAAGCGCTACATATGCAACATTTATTTAACTGATGTTCCTCTGACTTCGTTTGCTTTTAGGTGCAGAAAGACGAATCATCAGCCTCATCGTTCCTCATCATCAGTGCCAGGAACAAGTCCTGCTGCGGTGTGTGCAGCACAACGTCACATGTGGCCACAGACAACTCTGCAACTTGTGCAACTGCGGCCTGCTGTTCTGACATCTGAAGAAGTTGGCCCCAAAAAAAGTTCCCCGTAGCTCCTTTAGCAAGAAAGTTGCCAGTAAGGAGCAGAAGAAGCAAGTGGCGCCACTTACCAAGGAGACTTGTGTGCAGACCGCCACATTTTTTGGGAAAAAAAAATTCGGACTGCAGCAGCAGCAGTGGGGTCTGCTGGGGACCAAGCTGGGAGCAGCACCCCCGCCCCATTGGGCTCAGTGCCACCACCACTGCGCCAACTTAAGTCCAAGCCCTTGAGTGCTTTAGAGGCAGCAAGTATAGTTGTTCAATCACCATCGACCAGTGATATTGGCTCATCGCAAGAAAGTAGCAGCATCCCTCAATCAACACAGGTTGTTGTAACTCATCTGACAAGTATAGTATTCAACAACCACATGTGCAAGTACAAGTCCAAGTACATGTGGAAGGAGAGGCAGCGCAAGGAGATGCGCAAGCAGAGGTGCATGGAGTGGCACAAGTGCCCACAATAGTTGTTCCTCCCGAAGTAGAGGCACATCAGGAAATCGACATTCAAGCCGAGGTATCATTTGAGGAAGCCACTCCTCCTGATCATTCATTGTCTTCCAGATCCCTTGCAAGGAAAAGAAGATCAAGGATGGTGTCTACATCTTCTTCAAGCCCCCTTCCTCCTGATGATATGGATGACAATTGGGACCCTCCACGGCCGGCTAAGAGTGAGGCACACCATGATCTGACAAAGGTAGCGAAGCGTAAAAGGAAGGTCCCCGAAACTCTCGTACTTATGGAGTGTGATGATGACGCTGAACAAGAAGTGGCATATAAACCTGCTGATGAAGACTCTCACACCGACGACGCAGTCATCATAAACATGCAGCAAACAGACATTTTTACCCTAGCGCGAAAAGCTGCTGAGCGGGATGTTGTTGACGAGGCAATGGGACCACCACCAATGCAGTTAACTAGTACTCCACCACCTACCGCTTCCATATTTTCTCGCCAGAAGGGACCTCCATCCACCTCGACCTCCATTTCCTCAATTAGTGGTGCTGCAAGTGCACAACGTAGTAAAGTTCGGCAACACACATCCTCCACTTCATTTGGCAATAGCATTACCAGTATCGCCTCATCCGCCCCCCACAGACATTTGAAGTCCACAGTTTGGGACTTCTTTAGTGTTAGCACAACAAGGGAAAACATAGCCATTTGTACCATTTGTAAGCTTGCAGTTAGTCGTGGTAAGCTTGATACCATCTATGGTACCGGAGGCCAGAGAGGTCATCTTGAGAGACAGCACACTCTCAAATGGCATGTGCACCTAAAGGAGATCAAGGAAGCCCGAATTGCAAGTCAACAAACTGTATCCGTTGATGTTTCATCTGATGATGATGAGGAGGAAGAAGCGTCAAACATTTCTTCACTTACACCCAGTACCCCTGTCAGCAGCACACACCCTGCAAGATATATGAGCCACACTAAGAGTGTGGGAGAGAGTGAGACACCAATGCAAAAAAGTTCATCATCACCAAGTGTAACTGGGTCGAAGAAGTCATCATCATCATCATCCCGTAAAATCATGGTCCAGCCCACCATTAGAAGCATGTTGTTTTCAGATGCGCCATTTGAACGCAACCACCCAATGACGCGTCTGTATAACACTAAACTGGCTAACCGGTTCTATTTTGCCAGAGTTGCGGTCCAAGCACTACATGAAGATGTGCTGTAGGTGATTGGGGCAGCTTTGCAGAAGAGTGCTGTTCACACTATACATCTGACAAAAGACATGTGGACCAGTTGCCAAGCCGTTGATTACATGTGCGTCACTGCACACTGGGTTTCTTTTACAGGGGTTAGAGCAAAGCTAAACGCAGGTGTTGACCCGAGCAATGTTTTTAAAGCTGCTCGGAAACATGCAACACTAGCCATGTTTGGCATGGAGAAAAGTCATACAGGAGAACACATGCAGGAGTTTAACACAAAGGTCTTTCAATGGCTGTCCCCATGAAAACGCAAGATTGGTTATGTTTCCACGGATAATGGCGCCAATGTAGTTAAGGCCATGGATATTGGTCAATATTTCAGAGTGCTGTGTTTGGCGCACTGTATAAACCTGGTTGTTAAAAAATTCTTGAGTGAAGAAAGTCTAGTCTGCGAGTTACTGACCACCTGCCGAAGAATGTCCTCACATTTCAACCATTATTTTAAGGCCCGGAAGCATCTGAGGGTTCTGCTTCATGAACGTAAACTACCAGTGAAAGCACTCATCCAGGAGGTTGTAACACGTTGGAACTCAACCTTCTACATGCTTGAGCGTCTGTATGAGCAGTGTGCAGTAGTCGATCAGTATTTCTTTACACAGGGTGCAGCTATGAAGGACCAGAGGATACATGCAGAGCAATGGAAGCTAGTTCAAAGCCTGACAGACATGCTTCTTCATTTTGAGGTCTTCACGCGTGCAGTCAGCAGGGAGGACTGTAATTTGGGAAAAGCTATCCCATTGTTGCGCATGCTAGAGCACCAACTGAAGGCGGTGTCTTCTACGTTTCAAAAAGATGAAGAAAAGCAAGAAGCTTTTGATTTGGCGGAGAAAATATTAGAGCGCCTACTTTGTGATAAACCTCTTCAAAACATCCACACAGAACAGCACTGCATTTGTGCTACTATTCAGGATCCACAGTACAAAAAGGCACTGGCAGGCAGAGTATTCTTTCCTTTTGATGACGCAGAAGTTACAAAGTACAAACATTGGCTAGCTGTGTCAGCCATGAGGTCTGAAAGAGAACGGCAGGAAATTGAAGGAAAAGGCAGTACATCAGCATCAACAGGCCAGCCCGAGTCATAAGAATCCACTTCTGCATCTGTGGCTGTGGCAGAAGTAAGTGATTTTCGCTCTCAGCCGTTAAAGACACCAGCAACCGGATCATCTGCACCAGACTCAGCTTGGGTTTGCTTCTCAAAAGGTCCCAGCAAAAAGTAAGCAAAGTGGAGGAACCATGGAGAACCTTGAGTTGATGGTGCAGGACTATCTGAATGACTCAACAGAGGTCTATGTTCATGATGACCCATTGGCGTATTGGCATGGGAAAAGAGAATTGTGGCCAGAGATCTCCAACCTGGCTATAAATTACTTGTCTTGCCCACTCGCAAGCGTGTCTTCTGAACGTGTTTTCAGTGCTGCTGGTGGCATTGTAACTTGCAAAAGGACCCGCATCTTGCCCAAAAATGTGGAGAGGTTAACAATGATCAAGATGAATCAGCACCTCATACCACCAGATTACAAAATACGAGAATACATGCAGGAAGAAGACGAGGACGAGGAGGACACCAACTTAGATAAGGGAAGTTCTTCTCTGTTAGGTGACCTACTCCCGCCGGAATTCGCAGAGTATGAGGACGAGCTCTTCTTCTCTGACACCGAGCGCTGAAAATGAGTCAATGAATCAATAACTTTTTTTTAGTCCTTATTCACTTTTATTCCTGTGTGTCTGTCTTTCTTTTTTTTGCAAAATCTATATAAAAAAACTTTAATCACCTAATCACAAAAACAAGCCCATCAGCAGAACTGTCTTCACTTATTTGCTTTTTTTTTATTTTTATTTTTTTATTGAGATGGATCTGAGTATCAAAAAAAAAAAAAAAGTACATAGATCAACAGGATAAAATCAGACATTATAAACAATATGCATCTTATAAATCTTCACAATCTTCACAATTAATTAATACATAGCATAAAACCAACTTCATTACACACAGTATTATGTAGGAGAATCAATCAACAATGGCTCTAGATCTGCTTACTGTTATTCATCTACTTTCTCTCCAATTTCTAAGAGGAGCCCAAATCTTCTCACCAAAATCTTTCGACCTCTTTCCTTTAAAGCTGTATAGGCATTCCTCTATATTATGAATTCCCAGCAGCCTAGTTAACCACATCTGAAAGGTGGGGCCTGCAGAGTCTTTCCAGGCCGCCGAAATTAGAATTCTAAAAACAGCCATGGATAGGAAGATAAATGCTTCGGCCTCTTGTTCAAGTTTAAGATTTTCATCCCTGCCAATCAATACAGTAGTAGCGGATAGAGAAATCTGATGCTCTAGCAGCCCCGTTAAAAACCTTTCAATTTCTATCAAAACTGGCGTAAGATTTTGACAGGTGCAAAACATATGAGATAAATCTGCGGGGCCTTGGTCGCACCTAGGGCATCTATCATTTTCTCTTTTACCCCATTTAAACAGCTTGGCAGGGGTATAGTACAAATTAAACATCATCTTATAATGCTGTGCTTTTAAGTTTGTTGCTCTTAGTATTTTCTTGTTCAGTGCAAGAGCATAATCAATATCTATATCTGGATCCCCAATCCTTTGCGCCCAAGCAGATTCCGTTTGTCCTATATCGTCTCCCAGACCCTGTAAGAGATAGCTATACCCAATTTTAATCTTCTTGCCCCCATTCCTTACGTAATTCACAATCGGGTTTAACTCCTGAATTGAAATCCTTGGTCTAAATTACTTCACTGTTTGCTCTAGTTGTCGATATAGGAACCATTGGTTAGTAGGTATACCAAACTTTTGTTGAAGTAAGCCAAAATCCAATAATTCATCCTCACACATGACATCCCCCAGACATCTAATACCAGACACTTTCCAAGTCCTGCTGTTTCTGTTCTGTCCGAGATGTGTAAAAGGGTTTGAGCTCCAAAGATCTACTGTACTATTAATATTCGGGACCTTCAGAAATTTCAATATAGCCTTCCATGTTCCCCACGCACTTAACATTACTTTGCTTTTACTCCTTTTGAAATATCTATAATTTATTTCTCGTGTTAGAAGCCCCAGAGCCCTTTCTCCCACTATTAATTCATAGATTGTGGGGATTCTATATGAACCAGTCGGCACCTCTATATCATCATATCTCAAAAGGTGATTCATTTGCATCATTAGACAAACCCAGTGATATAACCTCAGATTTGGTGCAGATAAACCCCCTCCCTCCAATGGTGCAGAGAGTCGAGTCAATGATCTCCGAATTTTACCATATTGCCACACAAATTGCGAAAAAACAGCTTCCATTTTTTTCAACAAACTCTCTTCAACTAGTAAAGGTATGGCACGAAATAAATACAATATTTTCGGAAACATTGACATTTTCAATACATTTACCCTATCAATCAGGGATAGGTGTAAAACATCTATTCTTCTCAATTCTTTATCTATCGAGGTAATCAAGGGTAGATAATTTTCCTGTATGATTTTCCCCACATTTGCGTTAATTCTAACCCCAAGATATACCGCAGAATCCACATACCTTTGGTCAGCTTTATGAATGTTATTTGTACCAATTAATATTGTTTTTTCCTCATTGAGCATATACCCAGAGCATGATCCAATCGCGTGTGCCAATTGGCTCAGTTCCAGCATTGCCATTTGTGGATTAGTAGTGACTATTGCCAAATCATCCGCATACGCCAATAGTTTGGTGGTATACCCATTAGTTGTAACAGGAGATATTTTATCAGAGGCAAGGATTCTCCTAATTAAGGGATCAATATAGAGTGCGAAAAGTATCGGGGAGCAGGGGCAGCCCTGACGGGTACCTCTTCTGATAACCACCTCTTCTGACTGCATACCCATCGTAGTAATTCTGGCTACAGGATCCATGTACATAGCCTTTATTGCTTTCCTGCATTTCTCTCCAAAGCCCCTTCTGGCCAAGACATCCCACATAAAATCCCAGACCACACGGTCGAACGCTTTTTCGGCGTCTAAGAGAATCATGGCCATATATCCCCCCGTGGCAGCCATTGCGTCAAATAGCGAAATCGCCCGCACCGTGTGTTCCATGGTGCCTCTTCCTGGGACAAACCCATGCTGCCACGGTGAGACAAGTTGGCCAATAATTCTCCCTAGCCTCTTAGCCCATACTTTCGAATAAAGTTTGGCATCCGAATTTATCAGCGAGATTGGCCGATATGAACCGGGATCCTCCTCTGGTTTTCCCTTTTTATGAAATATTACGATGTTAGTTTGTTTCCAAGTATCAGGGATCTTCCCAGAGCAGATTATACCATTAAATAAGTCTTCGAGCAAGGGAAGAATTTCCTCCCCTAAAACCCTGTAGACTTCTATAGGTATGCCGTCTGGGCCTGCAGCTTTACCAGCAGCTAGTTCTTGTAATGCGGTCTTTATCTCCTCTGCTGTAATATCTAAGTCTAGCTGCTCCCTATCCTCCTCCTCTAACATTGGGCATGGTGGCCCGTGCTCTTGACTAGTTGGTAAGTCCCCTGACTCCTGATCATACAATTTCTGATAAAATTTCTGGAACACACCCATTATCATTTTCGGATCCGTATGTTCTACCCCATTATACTTAATCTTATATATTTTATTTTTGTTAGCCTCTTGCCTAATGCGTAGCGCTAATGCTCTTCCAGCTTGTTCGCCTGTCTCATACCGCCTTGCACGATATACTTGATATTCTCCAATCTCCTTTTGCGTGATCATTTTTAAGATATCTCCCTTAATCATAGCCATACTTCTAGCAGTTTCACTGCCATCCTTGCCTGAGACTATTTCCTTTATGTGTCGTTTCTCTGACTCTGCTAGTTCTGAGGAGAGTTTTTCCACTTTACTTCTATCATCTTTCCTTAACTTAGCGGCACAGCTGATCGTCTCCCCCCTTAATGATGCTTTAAAGGATTCCCATACTCCATTCCTGGATGTACTATATCTATTCATCTCGAAAAATTCTTTCGCCCTCTGTTTAATTTGTTTTACAAACCTTTCATCATTTAGAAGTTTCCTTTCAAATGTCCATCTTGTTGTTTTCCTCAGAGTATTAGGGACTTTATATGTCAATATCAAAGGGTTATGATCCGAGACTATTCTTGGAAGTTTAGTAATTCTGACTTTACTGAGTTCCCCCATTGACACGAAAAAATAATCCAGTTTAGAATATTTCTGCGCCAGATGTGAGAAATATGTAAACCTTGGGTCACCAGGCACTTTTTCCCCCATACATCTACCAGACCATGCGACTGTATTAAAGAACCAAGAGCTCTATATATCTTGTGTTTGCGTCCTGTGTATTTCCCTCCCTGTCTCCAATCAGCCGAAATATTCATGTCCCCACATACTATCATGGGGGTACCCCAATTAGCCAGCTCTTCTTCTATTTTATCATATACCATAGGGTCATCCTCATTTGGGCCATAGATCACACCAAGTGTAATCCCTAGATGTAGTTCTACCAGGACCCATCTACCGGACCCATCGGTTTTAGTACGTTTCACCCCCCCCAAATTACATTTAGCTAAGATAGCCACTCCTCTAATCATAGATGATTGCGATGAACATCCTAGCATAGTATAGCCATGCATATTCAACAACTTCCTTTTAGCCCAGGGTAAATGGGTTTCCTGTATACATAGTATGTCTATATTATTGCATTTAGCAAAGTGACTCAGTCTCTGTCGTTTCTTCCAGTCATTTAATCCCCCTACATTGATTGTACAGATCTTAATGTCTGACATTGCTGATAAAGTTACTTCTCCTACAATGTCTGTTATCCATGAATCCACTACTAACCAAAATCACACCCATTTCCATCTCGAGGTTTTTCTTTTTTTCTTCCACGCGTTTGCCCCCCCCCCCCTTCCCCCTTCCACCCCCTCCCCCTCCCACTGCTCCTGCCCACTCTCCCTCCCCTCACCCCATTCGGGTGACGGGCTCCCCCCCTCCCACCCCCCTTTTTCAGAGGCGCTCAGACCCAAGGTCTGTGCACGTGATGGTTCGCGGTACTGATTGAGGAGATTTCACATTTAACCCATCTTTATTACCTATGACCCTGTAGTGCCCACCACCTTACACTATAAACACCAACCCGCACTGTTACTAATTAATTATTATTTTTTTTTCCCTTCTTTTTTTTTTTTAAACCTGAGTAGGACAAAATATCACATTTGACTATTGATTAAACTCATCTACTTATACAAAACATTTTCTAAACCCCTTGTGAGATCAGATATTCTTTAGCCTTCACTTCGGAGGAAAAGTATAATGTTCTTCCATCTTTAATTATTTTCAGCTGTGCTGGGTTTATCAAGTATGCCTGCATACCCTTGTCCTGGAAAGGTTTTATCATCTGTCTAAGTCTCCAGCGTCTCTCCACCATGACATGACAAAAGTCAGGGCGAACAAAGAAAGAGTAGCCATCTATATTCTTTTTTTTGTCCGGTCTCGTCCTCTCTGATATTGCCTGCCTCAAGTTGAGAGAGGCAAGAGGGGAGAGAGGCAAGATGGCGACCGCTTAGGACGGCCGAGAAGCAGTACGACTGAGGAGATGCAATAGGAGCAGTATGACGCTGTAGAACCACGCCACGGAGCCGCAGAGCTACAGAGTCACGGTGCCACGGAATCACTGAGCCTTCAGAAAGGCAGGGAGACAAAAGGAGCGGAGAGAAAGCCTGCAGGCGAAAGACCCGGCAGAACTGAAACTGACACTGCCGAATGATACTTTGTTGCCGGCGGCCGCTTAAGCGGCTGATTTTGGAGTTGCTGCAGACCGCGAGGAGGCTCTAGCTGAGAGGCGGGTCAGGTGTGGGACGGCTCACAGAGCTTGCGGAGGTAGCGGAATTCGAAAAAAAAACAGCGCGGAGCTCACGTAGTGGACGGAGCTTGCATCGGAGGAGACAGCCCTGGCCAGGAGAACCTCGGCATACGAATCTACACTCAGGACAGCAAACGTGTTGATACCCAGGGACCGGGAGAAGACTACGGAGCTCCCTGGAAATCACAGCAGACTCAGAAGAGAGCAAGTGGGGCAGCACAATAGATGGTAAGGAGCAGTTTGGGCTCGAGGAGAGGAGGAGGGAAATCATGGCTCCCAAGACTAGTGCAAGCGCTAAAGCTGCCGCGAGAAGGAAAGCTGCAGCTGAACAGGCGGAATTAATGACAGATAGGGAGCTAGATAACAGCAAGAAAAAAAAACAAGTCTCCCCTGTTAAATGAATGGCGCAACAACAAGGAGCTAGTAAGGGCATCCAAGGCAACCTGGGCACCACCCCGATATCAGACATTTTTCAAAAAATCATAAAAGAAAAGGATACTAATAATGTGACCACTGAAGGGCTGACAGTTGAGAGCCCCAAGGATACAGGGGGGATACTCCAATGTATAACAGATTTATCTACCCAGCCTGATATGTCAATAATTACAGAGGAGGACAGTAAAGGGGAAACCGATCTAGCAAGAGAAGCTGAGGAGAATACCACAATGATACCCCTGGCGCTCAAAGCAATATTAGAGGAAGAGGCTGGCGAAGACACAAGCGATAAAAAAGAAGCCCCAAGTGAAGCTTTCTTTTCAGTTTCAGAAGGAGGGGAGTGGTCGGAGGAAGATGATGATAGCCTGGAACAAGAGGCCAGTGGGTCAGTTACGGACAGTGAATTGGAGCAGGACGATTTTAGTCCCCCGATAACTGCAGTGAAATCCATGGCAGGAGCAAAAATACATTGCCAAAAGGGGGACCACCCGACGACCAACCCTAGGCTGGAAAGCCCAGGTGGGGAATCAGCACAAATGTCTCTCCTGGAGGTGATACACCAGGAAATAATTGCACATAGGGATGAAGCACGCCAGGAAAGCCTCAAATTACAGGCGGCAGTTAGAAAAATGCAAGGAGTGGTGAAGAAGCTGACTAAGGTGTGTGTTAATCTGGGAGAACGGGTTACCAATTTGGAAGAAAGAGTGGTGTCAACGGAAGCTGAGTCAGCTGCGGCCTCCAGTAAGGTAGATTCACAGGGAGAGCAACTAATAGATGTGCAATGGAAACTGGAGGCGCTTGAGAACAGATCTCGACAGAACAACCTGCGCATTTTGGGAATTCCCGAAGGATCAGAAGATACAGACATGAAAGCCTTTGTGGTTAAACTATTTGAACATGCCTTTACAGAACTGAAGGGATGGGATTGGGCTAAGGAGATTCAGAGGGCACATCGCATCCCCTTTAAAATCAACAAAAATTCCAAGGAGGGAGATAAGCCCAGAGCAATTTTAATTTTTTGGGGTCTTCACTTATTTGCTTACTGATTTGAAGGTGCCGCAGTCTGCATTCCTCAGGTTCACAAGAACATGCTCCTCTATCCTCCTCCTCCAGACTCCTATTTCCCTCAAAACAGATGGATGGATTACGCCCAATGAAGAAATACTCTGCACTTGTGGGGGTGTTCTACTTCTTTGCGGGTGAGTTGACGGGTCTGGGGCGATTGCTGGGAAGGTCTAATACCGGATAAAAGTGGTTTGGAGAAAATCGGACCAGAAACAAATGTTGCGCTTTTGATCACTTGCCTGTCTTTGGGGTGCTGTTTGGCGGGCTTTTAGGTTATTGTGGGTGGGTTTTGGGGTCTAGGAGCACTGCTGACACAGTCTAATGTTGATTGCATTTGTTTTTCAGGAAATCCATGGTGGAAAAGCGGAGTTAGGGCCTAGCTGCACAGCGCGTTTGGACAGAATTCCAGGTAGTAGGCCCATTTTTGCTTTTTGCCAGTTTGGGGGTGTTCTGCTTTTTTAGCGGGTGGCTGCAGGGGTCTGGGGCCATTGCTGGGAATGTCTAATACCGGATCAAAGTGGTTTGGACCAAATCGGAGGTGAATTTTTTTTGCGTTTTTTTGACTTGCTTGTCTTTGAGGTACTGTTTGGGGGGTTCCGGGTGTTTGTGGGTGGGTTTTGGGGTCTTGGAGCAACGCTGGGTAGGGATACTTTTGATTGCAAGTGGTTTGAAGAATATCCATGGTGGCAAAGGGGAGTTAGGGCCTAGCTGCAGAGCGCGCGCGGAGTGATTTAGGAAATTTGCCTGAACATTACTAAGTCCCCATTTTTGTAGTTTTGATTTTTGGCTGTTTGGGGGTCTTCCACTTGTTTCCGCCTGGGTTGGCGGGTCTGGGGCCATTGCTGGGAAGGTCTAATACCGGATAAAAGTGGTTTGGACAAAATCGGAGGCAAATTTTCTTTGAGTTTTTGCTGACTTGCTTGTCTTTGAGGTGCTGTTTGGGGGGGTTCCGGGTGTTTGTGGGTGGGTTTTGGGGTCTGGGAGCACTGCTGGCACAGTCTAATGTTGATTGCATTTGTTTTCCAGGACATCCATGGTGGAAAAGTGGAGTTATGACCTAGCTGCACAGCGCGTTTGGACAGAATTGAAAGAAGGCCGAAAAATATTGTAAGAATGAGATTTTCCATTTTTGCTTTTTGCCTGTTCTGGGGGTATTGTGCTTTTTTGCGGGTGGGTTGGCGGGTCTTGGGGCATTGCTGGGAAGGTCTAATACCAGATCAAAGTGGTTTGGAGAAAATCCATGAGGAAAAAGTTTTTGCATTTTCTGACATTTCGCTTACTTTAGCGTTTTTGGGGGCCTGTTTGGGGGGGTCCTGGTGTTTGTGGGTGGGTTTTGGGGTCTTCGAGCAACTCTGGGTATGGATACTTTTGATTGCAAGTGGTTTGAAGAAAATCCATGGTGGCAAAGGGGAGTTGGGGCCTAGCTGCAGAGCTCGCACGGAGTGATGTTGTAAATTTGTCTGAAAATTGAAAGTCCCCATTTTTGTAGTTTTGCTTTTTGGCTGTTTGGGGGTCTTCTACTTTTTTCCACCTGGGTTGGCGGGTCTGGGGCCATTGCTGGGAAGGTTCTAATACCGGATAAAAGTGGTTTGGACAAAATCGGAGGCAACATTCTTTTTGCGTTTTTGCTGACTTGCTTGTCTTTGAGGTGCTGTTTGGGGGGTTCAGGGTGTTTGTGGGTGGGTTTTGGAGTCTGGGAGCACTGCTGGCACAGTCTAATGTTGATTGCAATCATTTTCCAGGACATCCATGGTGGAAAAGTGGAGTTATGACCTAGCTGCACAGCGTGTTTGGACAGAATTGAAAGAAGGCCGAAAAATATTGTAAGTATGAGATTTTCCTTTTTTGCCTGTTTGGTGGTATTGTGCTTTTTTGCGGGTGGGTTGGCGGGTCATGGGGCATTGTTGGGAAGGTCTAATACCGGATCAAAGTGGTTTGGAGAAAATCCATGAGGAAAAAGTTTTTGCATTTTCTGACATTTCGCTCACGTTAGCGTTTTCGGGGGCCTGTTTGGGGGGCTTCCTGGTGTTTGTGGGTGGGTTTTGGGGTCTTGGAGCAACGCTGGGTATGGATACTTTTGATTGCAAGTGGTTTGAAGAAAATCCATGGTTGCAAAGGGGAGTTAGGGCCTAGCTGCAGAGCGCGCACGGAGTGATGTTGGAAATTTGTCTGAAAATTACAAAGTCCCCATTTTTGTAGTTTTGCTTTTTGGCTGTTTGGGGGTCTTCTACTTGTTTCCGCCTGGGTTGGCGGGTCTGGGGCCATTGCCGGGAAGGTCGAATACCGGATAAAAATTGGTTTGGGGAAAATCCGAGCAGAAAAAGATTTTGCGCTTTTGATCACTTGCCTGTCTTTGGGGTGCTGTTTGGCGGGCTTTTAGGTTGTTGTGGGTGGGTTATGGGGTCTGGGAGCACTGCTGACACATTCTAATGTGGATTGCATTTGTTTTTCAGGAAATCCATGGTGGAGAAGGGGAGTTAGGGCCTAGCTGCACAGCGCGTTTGGACAGAATTGAAAGAAGGCCGAAAAGATTTTCCATTTTTGCTTTTTGCCTGTATGGGGGTGTTCTGCTTTTTTGTGGGTGGGTTGGCAGGTCTTGTGGCATTGCTGGGAAGGTCTAATACCGGATAAAAGTGGTTTGGAGAAAATCAATGCTGAAAAGCGTTTTGGCACATTAACTTAGGGCTAGTTAGGGTTAGCACTGGGAGCAGGATTGCATGTGTTTCGGGGTGTTCTAGATTTTTGCAACTAAGTTCTGGGGTCTTAGAGCACTTGTGGGAATGTGTAATTTTGGTTGCAAGTTGTTTAAAGAAAATCCATGGTGGAAAAGGGGGGATTTGGCCTAGTTAAAGAAAGCGTTTGCCACTATTCTTAACTTAGGGCTTGTTAGGGTTAGCAGTATTGTATTGCATGTGTTTGGGCGGGGGGCTATTTGTGGGGGGGTTTTCGAGTCTTGGAGCGATGCTTGGTATGGATACTTTTGCTTGCTTGCAAGTGGTTTGAATACAATCCACGGTGGGTAAGGGGGGATTTGGGCCTACTTTACTTTCAAAGTAAGTTTTGTCACCATTTTCTACTAGGCCTCGTTTTTTGAGATCTGATTGGGAGTTTTCTACATTTTTGCGACTGGGTTTAGTAAGGGTCTGGGAGCACTGCTGGGAAGGTTTAATTTTGTTCTAAAACACAATTTACAGTACACCTAGCTTCAGGGGAAAGATCCGCTAAATTAATTCGCCCATACTTATTTATCCTTCAAAAGGAGACTCAGACAGAGTACGCACTTTCAAAAATTTATTTTATTTTATTTTATGTTCTTGTAGAGCGCCTGATTCGACCCCCGAAGGGGTATCTCTGTGCTTTTGCCGGTAGGAGGAATACAGATTGTGCTAGTCCTTGTTCAGAAAATTGGCTGATTGAATTAAATAAGTGGTTTTTAAATGTTTATAAAAAGATGAGTTTTAAGGGATTTTTGTACTGTCTATTAGGAAACTCAAAGTGTGACTTTTTGCACTACACACTACACAGCGTACATACCTTATATTTATTTGTCAGTGGTGTTCTAATATCACTTCCTGTTTTTCGATCAATAATTACAGGCCGGGTTTCAGCCTGTGCAATGGGAAAAGGATGAAGTCAGGCTTCACATTAGCGAGCCGCAATTCAGCATCCGCCAGGCAGGCAGTGGACAGGGTGTCTTCTGGTCACCAACATTGATGGACGGAGTGTCAGATGGAATGGAGTCCCGCTAATAAGAGGAATGGTTGGATGCATCTTACAACTTCCCAAATTCAACAGGACAACTACAACAACATAGAGATACAGTATCCGTTCTTTTCTAATTATCTTTTAAGTAATGTTATTGCTGTGAACTTCTATGAGTGTGACTCTGCATTTCTTTGATCTCTGCTTCTAAATTCATCCCTACAGCCATTGTATAGGTTTTACTTCTGCTATTTTTCAAACCTAATTTAATGTACGAAGTGTTTCTCTGAGTGCAGAGATAGGCAAGTGAAAACGCATAATTAATACTGCGGCCCTGTACTGTCGCATTCTTTCATTCACGGTGGTCGAAAGTACTACTTACTTTTCAGTAACCATGCATGCAGTAGTGCATGCACTTCCTTTATGTCACTTAAAAGATTTATGGTTAGCTTTGTACCCGAAGATTTGTTTATCTTCAATTATTGTTTGTCCATGCTGTGCTTTTTTTTCTTCTCTCAACAAAACTTTCCCAAAACCCCCCATTCCCATTCATTTTCCAAACCCTAACCCTCATCCCCCGGCTGTCTAGTTTTGATTGATGTGTGACTAAATGACAGCAATAATTCCACACACTTGCTGGGGAGGATAAGGTCATAGCAACAGGCTGGTGAAGGAATCCGAGGATATATTCTATCCTTACTCAGCTTGACACTGAGTCACTATTGGCAAATGAAAGCAGATTTTCATGTGCGCCATCAACTTGATTGGTCATCAAGAACATCCTCCTCCTAGACGTGGCAAATTATTACGCTGCTGTGTCCTTCACCTTCAGTACTATTTCTTGTATTAGTAGCCAATGTCAAAGAAATTCAACGCAAGTACTAGTTATACTTTCAATACTTTACCATTTGTTAGGCTACATTGTGGCACTGTTCTAGTGTACTGTCACCTGCTATATTCTCTATCGTACCGTTCTAATGCTACGGTAAGGACAAACAAGGTTTCATTTTCTTTTTCTTCAGATGCTGCAACTGCCACTGTGTAACACCACAAGTACCACCGCAATGATGATATTTCATCCGCCCAGGATTGCCAACCTTAATCGCCATTTCGCAAGCAGCCAGCCCTGTGCCTAGCCCTATTTCCAAACACAAATTCCATGTAAGATACGCGTTTGGGGGAGGTAGTATAATGGAGTATTAGGAGAGACGAGAGACTGACGGTCCTAGGACTATTGAATTCACTTACTCTGTGAGAGGCACTTAGTTTTGAAAACATTTGGGCCATTAGTACTTACACAACTTGAATCAAGATGCCACTTAGGTTTCAGGACTGTTAAACCCCCACCCACCAGCCTCAAAAGCAGTAAAAAACACGTATGCTAAGATAAAGTTTAAAGTATATTTATATATCCCTAACATAAATAATCTCCCACAAGACCCAACCCACCCCCCCGAACCTCAACGAATGTCCCTGAAAACTAAGTCCAAAAAAGTAGAAAACCCAACTCCCAATTCCCACCCCCCAGAAGTCTTTAAAAAAGGGGCAAGGGACAGTCTCCTCCTACTGCTGGCTGCTGTTGACTTTTCGGGCCAGGTCGGCATGCTCCTTGCGGAGGGTCTCGAGCAGGCTTTTGGTGTTGAAGAGCTCCTGCTCGAGGTAGGAACACTCAGGGAAAGGCGGTGCATCCTTTTTTTGCAACTGCTGTGGGGAGCAGCTGATTTCTTTGCTGCTCGGCGGTGGCGGGTTGCTGCGGTACCCCTGCGCCATACCGCTGGAGACCTGCTGCGCTGACTGGCTCACCCAGGGAGCGCGGAGGAGGATGCAGGTGTTGCCATGGATGTTGTTGACGTACTCTGCGTGTCCTCCTCCTCCTGGGCCACCAGCCGCCGATATTCTGCGACAGTGGCCTCCAGCCTCCGTTGCCGGGCCCTTTTAGCCAGCTCCTTCCGTGTTGATTTGGAAGGAGCATCTATATGAAGAAAGAAAGACATAGTCTGTAACCAATGCTCTTTAAGATTAACACAAAATGATTTAGCAGAAAGTTGTGTCACAGTAGAACTAGCATCTTGCAAGTGCAGTACATAACTATTGTGGCCAGTATCTATCTAACCTCCCACTTCTTCATCCTTGCTCTAACATTTAGTGGGAGTTTAAGGAATCAATTCTACGAGCACTATGGACTCACTCCATTAGAGTCGATTATGACAGTACACCAGTCTTCTTCTTCTCTCTTGTTTAGCAAAATTGGTACGTTAACTTCTGCAAGCCTGCATAATTCCAGCGCAGTCAACTTGCACCCGAGAAAAACAGACGCCCGCCATGATGAGGGAGACAGACTTGCGTTACTGTACCAGTCCAGTACATGCAGGTGGTGATGCTCTTACTTTTCTATTATGGGTGGCACTGAGAATACTCAGTTACAAGGGCTACTGCTTAAGTAATTTAACTTTCACCCTACAGTGCCAATGAATACTAGAAAAGGAAAATGCAGAAGATAAATAATCTGATTATCTATCACTGCCCATGGTATGTATTTGCTTACATATGGGATGACTTTAGGTGCTTTGCTTTTTATTGAGTGAACAGTGATACATCCACACATGAATGACCGAGTTCTACTAAACTTATTAACAGAGGTAGTGAGTGGCCATCGTAATAGCCGGATATATGCTGTGCTTGCAATACAAACTACTGCTACTATTCATGGTAGTATTCGGACAAAATTACAACTTCTTTTCCTTGTCTTTCCTACACTAGGACGGACGTGCGGGTGCGGTGTTACATGCTCTTCAAAGTAACACTTAGTTCATCCAGTGACCGTCTACTCTCTCTAGATACACATATGCTATCTAAGAGTCAGATAGTAACATGATCCAGGCATCCAGCCATTCAAACTATATGTCAATCATTCTTCTTCATGTCTCTCATCTGGACAAACCTTACATTTTCTCACGGGGAGCACACTATGCAGTCTGCAATCTCAATAAGTAAGGAATATAAGAGCTTACCACTGCCCGCCACTACCGTGGCAACCCACACAGCAGTTTGGTCCGGCACTTGCACCGCCTCCTCCTCAGAACTTTCCTCCTCCACCTCCGCGCTGGGCCCAGCACCAGATGTTCCACCTACAAAGTACATTTAACACCATCGCTGCTGATGGTTTTCCCCTCCTGTGCTGCATTCCATGATTTACCATTGTTCATGACAAGATCAGCTCGTCATCGGCACAGCTCAACCGTGCCCCATGACGAGCTGAGCTCGTCATGAGCATTGAAGGGGTTAAGAATGTTAGATGTCATAGACATACACCACTTACTAGTATTTTGTCTAGGAATGAAGAAATGTGAATACAGAAACCAATCTAATAATTTGTGACTGTCTACTCTAAAGTAAAAATGTCCCTTTTTCCAGGGAAGTGTGTTGTCTTGCTGCACTTTTTGGGACAACTGATGATTGCTTGCTTTTTAACACGTACCATTTTTCTCATAACAGACAGAAGCTTCACTTCTAAGAACAAATCATCATCACTAGGATGGAGGGACCAACGATTCAGCACCAAAAAGAAAAATTAAAGTTCAAACCAGGTGAGGGCTCAGCTCGCCCACAATAAATGTGTGAAATAAATCACTATAAGCACTTTTCCATTTTTAATCAACCGTTTATATTTTATGACAAGCTTGATTTTAATAAATATTTTTACTTTTAATAAAGCTTTAAAACTTAAATAGACTCTGTGGTTTTTGGTCAAGAGTGAATGAGCAAAAGGTTTTGCAATTTGCAAGCATGAGTCCGTGCCTCTGACACTTCTGGACTCTGACTCCGTACTCTTGTCCTGCGTTGGATAATCATCATTGGGGATCAATCATCGATGAATTCGTTAGCTAAATGACTCTGCCACACTATCTAGTCAGTAAGGAGATTGGGGGTTCTTCAAAGACTGATATCACTGAGGTATGTGGAAAGTCTACCTGCGCCTATTATAATTGATAAACAGTGCACTATTTAGTGTCCATAGTTCTGTTTGTGCAGATTTGTCCCTGCAACAGTAGCAGTATCGATTGTCCTCCTATCCAAACCAAAAGTAAAGTAGTATCTTATTCTTTCTTGGTGATCGTTCACCTTTTTATTGTTGGTAATTGTCAAAGAATAAACATTTAGAAGACTTGAAAAGACATTATGGACAATCCCAGAGTACTGCACTCAGTGCATAGAGCTATTGCTGACTAGAATGGGAGTTTCGTTTAACACCTTTTGCCAAATGTGCAATCTTAGTTAGCTACACAGACAGACTAATAAGAATAATCTAGTAATACCACAGGGAGTCATAGTCGAGCCAGGATAAGAATTTAGATACAGTCTACAAGAAGATCAAAGACGATTTAGAAAAAATCGAATGAGGAACGCTAGGAAAAAATAGGTACTCTATATTAAAATTAAAACTTACCGGGGCCAGCAAAGGAGCCCTCGCCTGACCGATCCGGGCCTTGTTCAGAAGCAGCAGCCTCCTCCAATGTCCTCTTGCCCCTGGGGGGAGCTGATGTACAACATGAAAGAAAGAAAGACCCGAAAACATGGATGATTGTTGTCAACCAAATCAAACATTACAAAAAAACAATAACAAAATATATTGGCAATATAGCAAATAGACAACTATTCCACGGGATATATTGACATATCTCATGTGGTCTACTACGATATTAGTATTGCTTGATTTGCGGACCGTCGACTTGGAAAGTTATGTAACTCACTAAACAAACTACTAAAAAGGTTCGCCTAGGACTGGCAGGCAGCAGTCCACAGCACGCGAAGTGACAGACAAACTCCATCGTGATTACAGATCAGCGACAACACAAAAAAGTTTCCTACTACATTAACCAGTCATTAAAATACTCAAACTATCAATGCCCCACCACTATTTCTTCTTATTGCCAGGTGTACAAAGGAAGGACTGGACTTGAGTCTGTAGGGACAGATTTACAAGCCCCTTGCAGCTCTTTTGCTCCGTTGTTGCGTGACTTTTGTGACACAGCGGTAGAACAAAAGAGGCGCCATGGTGCGGCGTATATTAACAACGTGACGCATATGGGAGATGCATCACGTTGTAAAGCCCTGCGCCATCAGGGGGCGTTCCGGCGCAAGGGAGGGCGTTCCTGCGCAGGAACGCATCCTAAAAAAAGCTGAGGGAAATCGACAAGATTTCAATCAGTCACTTTTAGGACAATGATGCATGACTCAAACCCTGCGCCTGCTTGAAGCAGACGTACGGCTTGATGCAGCATTGGGGTGATAGGGCACCCCAGAGCATTGCTGGAGCTGCGCCATCGTTGGGACGCAACTCCAGCAATGTGCCGCCTTTACGGCACAGATGCATAACGCTTCGGTGACGTTTTGGGCCCTTGGTGCGCCGCATTGTAAATACGGCGCACCATGGGTGGTGGTGGCGTGGCCCACAATTACTGGCGCATCCCTGCTACTTTGCAGGGATGCGCCGGTAATTAAAAATCTGACCCTTAGTGTCTAGCAATACGCAGTTCTTTAAACTACACTCATACATATTTTCTCAGGCCAATGAAATGAACACAAAATCGAAAACAAATAAGCATAGTAGCAACGCTACTGAGAAGGAGAGCAGTGCACCTGAAATGCACAGAAGATTTTGAAATATAATTTACCTACAATGTAATCAGCAGCATTATTGCTCTTGGTAAAAAACAAAAATTTGCAATATAGTAACACACAGAGCAGGAGAAAACAGAGTAGTGAAAAATAGCTACTACTACTCACCAAGCCCGGGGATCTCGAGGCCGAGCAGGTCGATCAAGTCGCGTTCCCGGTCCAGGAGATCCGTCCAACGGTGGGTGGCCGGGTTGTAGGTGCGCCGGACCCGAGAGTGTTGGTACATGGCCCGGCACACCTTCTCACACCGCTTCCGGCGCTCCCGGATCCCGTAGCCGCTAGCGATCTTGCCACCTGCCATGATGGTCCTGGGGAAGCGGCGCTGGACATAAAAAACTAGTGCGGCCACCTCCTCTGTGCTAAAGATCTCCCGGGCTGTGACTGTCTCCCCCCTCAAATGCCCGCACGGGAGTCGGGCACAGGGTGCGGGACCCTTCCCCTTCTGAGGCTGCTTCCCGGCTCCCTTTACCATGGTCTGGGCAGAAAGGAAGGTAAATAATAAAGAAGAAATAGAATAGGGAAGAAGAAAAGAAAAGAGTTAAAAAAAGTAGTTAAAAATTAACCAAAAGTAGCAGAAAACACAAAATATAGAGCTAGAAAAATAGAGGGATAGATAATAAGTAAAAAAGATCAAAAAAAACTTCAAAGAAGCAAAGGATGGCAGAGATTGACAGAGGATACAGAAAGCATGCCCAGAACCATAGCAATAAATAAAAAGATGGCCGCGCCCGTTCACGACCGCGTGTGTAAGTTTGCGCGAGTTTTTCCTCGCGATCACACGCGAACTTGTACTAGCGAGCCGCACACTTTGCAAGATTACACATAGCGCCCGGAAACGGAAATACGTCACGCCAACAAGATGGCCACGCCCGTGAACGACCGTGAGGGTAACTTCGCGCTGTTGCGCTACAACCGGCTTACTAAAACGCACAAAACCTTGCGAACTAACACGCCGCAAAAAACAAATCGCATATGTGCACGAATTCGCAGTTTCCGAATTTGATCTCGTGCAAATTTGTGCCCCGCAAATCCCACGAAATTGCAGAAAAATGATTTTTGCAAAACTGAAAGCACTCAGCAGGTGCAAAAGTTCAACCTCACAATTAGTAACCATTCCCTGCAGTGCTTCCTGAGGGCCCACTCCAGAGTTCAGTTGCCTACTTGCAACTATCCTATGACCCTGCTCTGACTCTCACAGCAGGCTCAGAGAATAGCTACAAGTAGGCCACAAAGGTCCTGTGAAAAAAATTGCACTGCAACAGAAAGCAATTACAGATAAGGAAGCAGGTGCCAGACTCAGTGACACATTAATCAACCCCAAATTAATTCATGTCAGTTGAAGCAGGGCAGGTGTGCTTTTCCCCCCATAATCTACAGTGATGAACCAGAGGGTGGCAGTGATGTACCAGAGGGTGGCATGGGTGAACCAGAGAGTGGCAGTGGTAAAACAGAGGGTGCTGTGATGAACCAGACGTAGAAACAACATAGTCCCGACCGTTGCGACCCGACAAGTAAGTTTGCGTTTGCGAACTGGTACAAAACCCTTGCAAACTAGCAGAAACCCCTGCAAACACAAAAAAAAAGAAAAAATCCGCAAATTCACGAGAGTTCGCGGATTTTGCGGATTGCAAATTCGTGAATACACAAATTCGCGAACCGCAAATTCACAAAATTCGCCCATGCTTACCTGCTACATGGCGCCCAATCGTTAGTGGTCTTATAGCATGATACTTGAGTAGTACATCTTTCAGTCCTTAACACCTTCACTATTGTTTCCGGTTAACAGTGGTGTCCGATAAACCTATCTGTATGCGTATAGGTCTTTTCAAGCTTGAATCTATCTAAAACGGTTTCATTAAGTTACTACCCAGTTGTGCTACAAAGTTTCCTTTGTACCTTTTCTCTTTCTCTGTGTCACTATGGCTGCGGTGGACATTCCGCAACAGAGCCGCATTGCGGTGCGTAATCATTTGCAGGTTTATAATGTCCCCGAAGATGGTTTGGCCGTGATCATGGTAGTGAGTGCAGAGGTGGCTTACCCGTATGAGATTTTTTACTCATGGGTGACCTTCCCAGCTATGAACGCAGATACGCGTGTGTTCGACAAGTACACTCCCACGGCTGTTCCACAGAAATATGCTCCGTATAGGGCACAGGAGATTCCTATAGATACTTGGCAGCATCGAGCTTGGTTAAATGGCACCCTACCCCATACTTTAGCAGCTCCGAGGGTAGGTCCTTTGTCCTTTCAAGGCGCAACTTGACCTGTTTTGGCTGGTTTTACACCTCATCCTCTTCATGGAGCATGTAACGTAGCTGAGTTAAGACGACTACATGTAGTCGCAATTAGCGTAATTAGATCATTAGTACAATACATCACCCGCAATCTCCCGGGCGGGGCCCCGGGTGGGGCGGCGCTTCCTGCCGGGCAGGGCAGAATGAAGCTCAGTCCCGTTATGGTCAACGCTGTGATGGGCAAGCAACCCCAAGAACATGATGAATTTGCTTTTTGGCTTGCCGAAAAGTTTGACCAATTGGAAGGGGTATTTCCTAACTCGCCTCCTGGTGAAAAACACAGGATTCTGACAATTAGCTTACCTAAAGATTTGACCCCCGAAATCTGTGACTGTGAGACCTGGGGAAAAACGTTTGCGGCTGTCTACGCGAGGTGTTACGGCACTCCGTCTATGACTGTCCTGCCGACGGTCCTTAAACGTGTTCAGGATGAACACGGACCGGAGGCAGCGGTTGAATTGGGTATGCGTCTTTGTGGCACCTTTGATGTAGTTTTTGATCTCATACTTGCTAATGTCAAGGGACATGTGGTGAACTTTCAGGTTGCTAATGCTTTGCAGGCGATTCCCGATGCTGAAAAACACCAGCAGTTGGCGAGGATTATTGTGGCGGCTTATAAAACCATGGGCCACAATAGTAGGGGTCTCAAGCCTTTTTCTACTAAAGAGAAAAAACAACCCCAAGGGTAGAAGTCGGAATCCGACGAACAGCCCAAGTCCAAAAAACAAAATTGGCCTAAAAAACAGAAACAGGGAAAGCAACAGCAACAACAGAAACAGGAGTCACGTCCTGCGTCTCCATTGCCTGCGCCCACAGAACGTGTTTATGACTTGCGGATCCTGCACCTTTGGCCATGCGGCCTTTGGAGTATTTCCATTGCAACATATACAATGATGGTTCGGTGCAGGTTGCGCACGTTTCTAAACACGCCTACGTTTCCGCTTGCGCCATTGTGGTAGGTGCTATGGTGAACGATGAGTTCAAGTCCAGAGTCATGCACACCCAGACTCTAGGGGACTGCACCGCACAATTGGCAGAGCTTCGTGCTCTGATGCTTGCATTGGAGTACGCTGATCCGTGTGTGACCACACTTATCATAAGTGATTCTTACTACTGTGTCCAGTCTTACAATGAAAACTTGTTCTTTTGGATTCAGAATGAATTTCGTGATTCCAAGTGTAGCACAATAAAACATAAAATGATCTGGGTCGAGTGGCTGAGCTTAAGGAGCAGTAGCCACTCGTGTTTGTAATTCATACTCTCAGTCACCAGCGCGTTGGAGTCCACGCTGTCGGCAACTCACTTGCTGATGAAGCAGCAAAATCAGCGGTATCAACATATTATTTGCAGCAGCCACACGGTCCAAAAGTAAGATTGATGACAACATCTTGGCGGCTGTTGCTGCCACTCAGAAAGGAGATAAATATCCTCAGGGGCGGATCACGCGATGATAAAATAACCTGATCGTTTTCAGGTTTCTGATCAACGCTCTCCTCGTTCTTTTCAGCAGTCATCGGCTTTTTTTATCCGGTGGTGGAGGAGGCGGCAAGGGTCGGGCGGCCCGCAAGGACGCAACCAGCCCCACCCGCCCGAAAGGCGGCAAAGGCAAGCAGGACGATTCTACACCAAAAAGACCCCAGTTTCTGAAAAAGAAAGTCGCTGCTTTAACATCACATAGATATGCCACAGATAGTGAGAACCCAGCTTCGGAATCAGACATGGGCTCTGACCTTACAGGACAGTGCGGCGGAGATCACCATAGTGCGAGAGGGCCTGCGTCCACTACTGAAGGTGACAGCGACTGACCGTTATGTTGTTGTGGAGACAGCTGACACTAGAGTAGATCCCCCTGACAGGATCTATGAAATAGTCTTATTCATTGAGGGTGACATTGAACGCACCATAGAAGGGGTATTTTGGTAGAATCTTATGACTACCTATGATATTTTGTTAGCGGAGGCTGACTGGCCCCCACCTTTTGTGCTCGCAGCTCCGAGAGGGGAGGAGGTAATCCTCCCTAGTTTCGCGCACACAGCCTCGAAGGAGCATGCGCTGAATTTTGCAGAAGAGTGGGCTAAGGCTCTTGCGCCGGCTCTGTACCGTACTCACTGTGGATGGGATACATTTTTCCCTCACCATGAGATTCCTTTGGGGTCTATGCCTCAGCCTCAACCCCAATATCCCTTGAAGCGCGAAGCGAAGGCTTCTGACGCGGAAATCCTTGAACAATTGAAATATCAGGGTGCTATTGAAACTTGTGTGTCACCAATGAATAACCCTCATTTTACTGTAACGAAGCCTGACGGTTCATATCGTTTGGTTTTGGATTACCGGCATTTAAACTTGCATTACCGTACCTGTGCAGTACAGAATACACATGGCTCTGCTTTAGTGGATAGTCTTGTGCGTAAGCGGTTTAAAACCACGCTTGACATTTCCAACGGTTTTTATGCCCACCATTTGGATGGTCTTAGTTCCCAATGGACCTCCTTTACTTGCGGCGGTGTCCAAAAACATTTCAAACATTTGCCAATGGGCTACAAGAATAGTCCTGGAGTGTTTGCTGCCTGCACAGTCTCTCTCTTGGAGAGAGTTGACCCAGATGCTTGTTCATACGTGGATGACATTTATCTCACAGATGATGAACTGTGGGAGCATCTGTGTCGAGTTGACCGCTTAATTTGTAGCTTTGCAGACTTTGGTTACAAATTCAACTTTGCAAAATCACACATTGCAGAGTATACAGTGTTGTTTCTGGGCTACGAGCTCAACAATGAAGGACGTGGGTTGGCTCCTCACTTCTTGGAGAAATGCGCTCAATTGCGCTCTCCGACAACTCTGAAAAAATTACAATCCTTGCTGGGCTTTTTGAATTTCAGAAGGACATACATTCCGGATTATGCTCAGCGTATCAAGCCCTTCTATGCATTGATACAACCAAATTTTACAAAATCGAACTGGCTGCCTGAGCATTCAGCTATACTGCAGTCTTTGTAGGCTGATCTGCTCGCTTCTAAATACTTATTGACTCGTGATAATCACACCAACCTGGTGATAAGCATCATCCCTGGGACGGTGGGTTTCACATACCTTACTTTTATTGAAGGAGATACAGTACCTATTGCTTACAAGTCACACTTGTACACTTCGGCTGAAATGCAATTTTCCACTGTGGAGAAAGTTTTGACGGCTGTGCAGATGGCGATTCTAAAGGAACGCGCTCTGTCACAGGGAAAACGCATGTTGGTTGTTACCCCGTGCCCTGCTTTGAATACAGGTACGAAAGCCAGTGTACCTAATTCTAAAGCTTTGCACCCTTGGTGGATACAATGGGCAGCATCATTGACGTCTCCGGATGTCACGTTCATTTTTGATGCCTCCTTACGGTCGCAGGAGTTTTTGCAATATGAGTTTGTTCATCCTGCACCTTTGGCCATGCGGCCTTTGGAGTATTTCCATTGCAACATATACAACGATGGTTCGGTGCAGGTTGCGCATGTTTCTAAACACGCCTACGTTTCCGCTTGCGCCATTGTGGTAGGTGCTATGGTGAATGATGAGTTCAAGTCCAGAGTCGTGCACACGCAGACTCTAGGGGACTGCACCGCACAATTGGCAGAGCTTTGTGCTCTGATGCTTGCACGAAGCTCTGCCAATTGTGACCACACTTATCGTAAGTGTTTCTTACTACTGTGTCCAGTCTTATAATGAAAACTTGTTCTTTTGGATTCAGAATGATTTTCGTGATTCCAAGTGTAGCACAATAAAGCATAAAATGATCTGGGTCGAGTGGCTGAGCTTAAGGTGCAGTTGCCACTCGTGTTTGTAATTCATACTCTCGGTCACCAGCGCGTTGGAGTCCACGCTGTCGGCAACTCGCTTGCTGATGAAGCAGCAAAATCAGCGGTATCAACATATTTAGTTGCAGCAGCCACACGGTCCAAAAGTAAGATTGATGACAACATCTTGGCGGCTATTGCTGCCACTCAGAAGGGAGATAAATATCCTCAGGGGTTCCCTTCGAAGTACACATACCACTTAAGTCCCGATAAGGTTCCTTATGTGAAAATAGCTGAAGTTGGAGAGAGATTGATTCCCAACTCAGATCGCAGGCATTCACTGATCGTGGCGGCCAATGAAGGGGTTGCGTCTGTGCATGCGGGCGTTTAAACTACTGTGTCTCAGTTGCAACAACGTTTTTGGTGGCGGGGACTGTACAAACAGACGCATGACTATGTCCTTCAATGTAACATATGCCAGCAGATTAAGCCTTCAACTGCTACGTGTCCGCCCCAAACACAGTTGTTCATTTCTAATAAACCCTTTGGTTGTGTTTATCTAGATCACTGCGGTCCTTTTTCTTCTGATACTGCGTATAAGTACATCTTAGTAGCAGTTGATTCATGCACACGCTTTGTTTGGGTCTGGCCTCATCGCAGTGCTGATTCACGGACTGTCATCAGGGATTTGCGTGTCTTTGCAGGGATTTTTGCCTGTGGTACCTTCCATTCGGATCAGGGTCCTGCTTTCGCCTCTAAGGCGGATAGGGATGCCATGACTTCGATGGGGGTCCAAGTCAAGTTTTCTTCTCCATACCGACCTGAGGGTAATAGTGTTGTGGAACGAATGAACCATGACTTAAAGCAATCACTGACAGCTCGAGTTATAGGCACTGGCAGAAATTGGTTGGCCCATCTTAATGGCGTGCAGCGTGCTCTTAATAATCTCCCTAGAAGGTCTCTGGGTGGGCGGACCCCATATGAAATGCTCATTGGTATCAAGATGTATGTCCCGGACCTTGACCGTCTAGACGCGGTCGGTTCGGCTGTCTCCTTTGACGTAGATGAACATTGTGTAGTAACCACAGAGGCAGTGGTTAATGAATAAAAAGTCTTTATTCATATAAGTACAGCTACACAAGAGTACAGCAACCTCCAGCTTCATCAACTGACCATTCTTTCAGAATCTCCCAGTGATGTCATAATATGGCATCACTAGGTTCTACAATGGGAGAAAGCAATCTCCACATATCTCCCCCCTTACAATGAATTGCAATGAAACATAAAGATTAATACATATTAAACATCAATAACAAGAAATGAAAATACCCAATATCAATAACATAAAACTCAATAAGAATTTTTTTTTCTTCCATTTACATTTGCACCAACTGTTCAACAGAATTAGGAGCATCGACTTTACATAAATTTCCCATACTCCACATTTTTCCATCATCCAGGGTAACTACTGAGTTCAACACTTTTATTACTCTTTGAGGTCTGGAAAATTTGCTCTCACCTTTTCTCACAAATCCCATATTCTTTGTAACCACCCAATCACCAATAATGATTTTCACATCTTTCACTCCTTTCCTTCTGTCATAGTCATTTTTTTCCTTTCTTGAGACTCTCTAACTCTTTCTGCCATTAATTCTCGATCCACCCAGACCTGATCTTTATTTTGTAACCACACAGGAGATTCTTTGGTTGCTGGTTCCCTTTAAAGCCACAAAAGGTGATATGCCTGTAATAGAATGAGGAGTCACCCTGTGAGCCCAGATCATCTTGTCTAGCTCCCCTCTCCACTTTAAACCATTGCTCAAAGACAATTGAATATTGTCCACTATGATGCGATTAACTCGCTCAACTAATCCATTCGCTTGTGGTCTGAACAATGCCACTCTTTCATGCTTTATACCCAATCCTGTAAGAAACCTTGCCATCATACCTGAAACCAATTGGACTCCATTGTCCGTAAAATGCACTCTTCAGAAACTCAATCACTACTTCAGATGTAATATGTTCTACAGGTTTCACCAAAAACCATTTACTGTGGTAATCAACCAATACAATTAAAAATCTGCTTCTCACACCCAGTCTCTCAATTGGCCCTAGAAAATCCAAGGCTAATTTTTTCCAGGGTCGATTAGGAACACCTACACAACCCAATGGTGGTTGCCAAATTACTCTAGACTTGTCACTATTACTGCACGCTTGACAATCTTTTACTACCTCTTCTACTTCCCTATCCATTTCCGGCCACCAAAAATTCTGTCTTAATCTCCTTTTACACATGCTTCTCCCTAAATGTCCCTTGTGTACCAATTTGATTAATTTACTTCTTAACACCCTAGGTGGCACTACACGATTGCATCTCAAGACTTTATTAGCTTGAATACTTAACTGGTCTTTAACTTTTAAATACTTTTTTAATTCCTCATTCAAGTTCTTCACATCTCCCCAACCATCACATATGACGTCCTTGAGCTCAGCATATTCCTTATCACAACTCAATACTTCATTCTACTCTTCTTGTTTTAAGGCTAAGTCTACTTCACTGACAACACACGGAGATTCCACCTCAGATACCAAAGAAAAATCCTCTTCTTCCTCCTCAATTAGCATCCGTGACAAACAATCAGCTATAACATTCTTGTTCCCTCTAACAAAATCAATTGAAAAATTGTAATCCATTACTGATATCAACCATCTAGAAATCCTAGGAGTCACATTTCCTTCAAGACCCCTTCCTCCTTTGAAGATGTGTACTAAGGGCTTATGATCAGTTCTGAAAACAAAAGGCAGTCCCCATAAATAAAATTGAAAATGATTTATCCCCCATCAACAACCCAAAGCTTCCTTCTCAATGGTTGAGTAAGACCGCTCTGCTCCTTGTAGGCGTCGTGAAGCAAACCCAATCACACTTTCACCGTCAGCTGTTCTTTGGGTTACAACCGCACCTAATCCAACATTACTGGCGTCAGTTGTTAATATAGTTTTCTTTGAAACATCAAAATGGGATAAAGTAGGTGCAGTAACCAATGACATTTTGACATTTTTAAATGCCGCCTCACATGAAGCATCCCATTCAAATAACACTCCCTTTTTCAATAACATCCTCATAGGCTCTACAATACTTGAGAAGTTAGCAACAAATTTCGAACAGTACTCTGCTATACCAAGAAATGATTTCAACAAGTCTTTATCTGATGGTTGGGGAGCATCTATAATTGCTTTTACTATACTTTTCTTTGGTCTTATACCACCAGCAGATATCTCCTGACCAAGGTAGTTCACTCGGTCTTTTCTCAGTTGACACTTTTCTTTCTTTATCGTTAGACCGTGATTGGCAATCCTTCCCAAAACTTCATTCATTAACTTATCATGATCTTCAAAAGACTGAAGGTGAAACACCGCAGATGCTGAAGCTAATCCGAATGGCATGCGCCGATAGCGATAAGCCCCTAACGGTGTGACAAAGGAAGTTAATGGCCGTGACTCTGGATGCAGATTTATTTGGTGATAAGCAGCGGACATGTCCAGTACACTAAAAACTATTCTGCCACACATCACACTCAACATCTCTGTTATATTTGGTAGTGGTTGTCTGTCAACCCATATATTTTGATTTAAGTCTCTGAAGTCTATGCATAGACAAATTTTATTTTCCTTCTTTGGGTGCGACGACTATCAGAGCAACCCATTCCGCGACGAGGACAACAATCTGCGCCATGAAATGTAGTAACCACAGAGGCAGTGGTTAATGAATAAAAAGTCTTTATTCATATAAGTACAGCTACACAAGAGTACAGCAACCTCCAGCTTCATCAACTGACCATTCTTTCAGAATCTCCCAGCGATGTCATACTATGGCATCACTGGGTTCTTCAATGGGAGAAAGCAATCTCCACATATTGCAATGTTTTACAGACTCTACAAGAGACCAGAGACAGTCTGGCAAAGGAACACTTTCCCTCCACTAAGGATGATGCGTTGCAGATCCCGGTAGTTGGCTAGCTAACCCAAGTTGGAGAACTGGTTCGAGAGAAGATCGATAACAAAAAGGAATTTGGTCCCTCATACCATGCTCCGGTTCCCGTGCTTGGAGTGAAGGGCACAAGAACAGTCATTTTACCGCCTTTTCCAGGTCGTAAAGAGAACAGGTATATCTCCATTGACAATGTCAAAATACACAGAGTGGCCGATTCTTCTTCGGATGACACCGGCAGTCTCATGTCATTCGATAGTGAGAAATTCTGTTTTGGCCACTGCTCCTGATCACGCACCAGAGGTGGCCCTCGAGATGCCTACAATTTCCAGTCCTTTATTGAGTGCTTTGCCTGGTACTCGCCTTGATGATGCAGATTACACCTATCCAACTGACTGACTGCCTGATTTGCAAACTTGTTTAGCCACAGAATCCAGATTTTAATTTGACACTATTTCACATACTTCACGCGACTTTGTTTAAAAAACATTTTTTGATTCCCCCTTGGACTTACATTTGGCTGGAGCTTTTTGCTCTCTATCTTTTTATGTCAATTAGTTTTGTGTTTTATTTTTTCCGATTCATCAATGGACATTATGTCGAGGAGAGAACATGCATTAGACATCTAAATGGAACATTAGCACCACACTCCTCTTCACATTCAGCCCACAGATTGAAAAGAGACTTGTTAACATCACCACATGGCCTGTCCTGGGTGGAATAGTCTGGGATGCAGTTAAATTTCAAATCCATGGTCTGACTGAAGTTATTAATGTTCCTAATGTACTTAGAGTTAGCATGGGGGATGTGGTTCAACAAAACATACGTTCTTATGTTTGGGATGTTCAGGCCGTAGAGGCTTTGTTTGCTGATTTAAAGTATTCTGCTGCCTTTGATGCTGAATATTTATACTTAGAATCTGCTAATTATGGTGATTTATTTTGCTTCCAACATTTTGGCAATCATTATTTGCACAAAACTAATTCTAGGAGGATTACTGTGAATTATACCCAGTGGGAACACTGCCCAGCTCCTTTGAAAGGCAGCTCAGACACATTTTTGAAAAAGTACACTTATTTTACTGACTTTAATCAGTCCAATCCTGCCTCGTTTTATTTTAAAATGGCAGATAAATCCATGTCCAAAGTTAGACTTACCGATACTAAGTTACTGTATTCGAAGTCCTTTCTAGACCAGCTAGCTGTTGGTGGCTACGAGTTGTGGAAGGCAACTATTGACCTTAAATCGGTTTGGGGTTCTAAAAGTTGGCAGGTACAAGGCACTGAAGCTTTGCACCGTGCATGTCTCATCCCAAATCATATGTTGTTTTTGAATTCTACTATTTCACAGACTACATGCTTTGGATTGGCTACTTCTAAAAAATTAAATACTCCCTCCTTCCCTGATTTGAAAGAATATTCGGGTTGGGAAAATTCAACTAAATTTTGAATTAGAGAATTGCAGACCCTTTTGCTAAATGCGTCTTTTAACATATCCAGTTTGGATCCCAAGGGTTGGTTGCTGTGGCACAGAAGTGCTGATTCGTGCCATCATCGTTTTCTGGGCCTGACTGAGGGTTTTCACAGGTCAGAGTAGATCCACGTTTTGAGAGTGACCATTCAGTTACCACTTATTCTGTAGGCAAATTGTGTCAGAATTGGCCCAAACACTCTACATTGGTGTCAGTAAAATTACATTTGTCTAAACTGACTGACGAGGTTGACTTAAATGATTTCATAACAGGCCCAGCTAAAGGTAGATCTAAAAGATGGATCTATGCCGTTTATAATGAATTCTGGAAAACATCACAGATTGAAGCGGCTACCCGCCTTAGGGCTATTGACCAAGCTAACTTGGAAAAAGTGCTTGCAGTTGTGGATAACAGTATTAACACCCTTTCCTCCCGAATTTACACATTGGACAATATTGTGTCATCTGTTGTTGAAATTGTACAGGATGAAGTGTCTGTTTTGTACCATGGTCAAAATCATTTGTGTTCTATTATGCAGTTTGCGTGGACCCCACAGACACTGAAAATGGAAAAGTGTCTTGGAATTACATTAATGTCACATCTCTGTTTGCACCTTTTAATTTGACTGAAAAACAACGTTTGCTTTCAATGAGAGATGCTTAATTTTCCATGTTACACATTGAACGATTAGAGTTTTTACCATTTTCAGTGGCAGAGGCCACAGCTGCAACGTGGCTTATCCACGGGTTAATAACTTTACCTTTTGCGCTTTTACCAGTTTACAAATTGCATGAAGTATTTTGCCATTGGTAGGTACGAACCCCTCGGCACCTCCTACTTACATGAAACCTGGTCACTCCCTTTCACTTATAGGTGTCTTAGAGATGGGAAAGAGGTTTATCTGAAAGGAGATGAGTGTACAGAAACACAAGATCACTCATTGATATATAGGCACATCCAATTGCATGGTTCTTGTAATCAAGACCGCCCTAATTTGGCATGTATTTTGAAAGGTACACCAGTGCCTGCTATTGTCCCTACTTTCACCTTGTTGGCAAATGGGAGTTATTTACTTTTGAATAATGAGGATTGTTGTGGGTTATTGAAAGGCATAGCTTATGTTGTAACAGTCAGTGAGCGTGTGGTTTGCTGTAAAAATGTGCTGTATCCACCCCCGCATGGGAACCTGTTTGTTTCCATCTGGCCGAGAATTCCGGCCTTGAAGTCTGAGTTCAATGAGATGAGCAGAATAAGAGCCTTATTGTCACAAAAGGAAGTTTCTCTGACATCTGCTCGCAAAACATTTATACTTCACGTAGCTAACACCCGCACAGAAGTGCATGCCTTATTGAATACTGACCTTCCTTTACATTTTGGTGAGCTAATTCATACAATCTTTAACGCATCCTCCACTTCGGGGCTGGCTCATTTTTTTAAAGTAGTGAGCAGTGGTCTAGTGACTTCTTTCCAAAAGATATTTGGAGTCATTCCTGCTTTCTTCCATTCGATCTTCTCCAGTCTATTTGGTGGATTTCCTGTGATACTGGCGCTGGCTGCTAGCTTTTTGTTGCTGTTTTGTTTAATTCAGAATGGATGCCCGTCCTGTGTTTGCAAACGAGCGGGAGCAGTTAACACTGTTTTGCAACAGGATGCTTGAATACTATGGTGTGCTGCCCCTTGCCACCTTAAGTGCATCATATGGATTATCGTTCCGATTTTCCTATTTCACCTGTGTCCAGCCTGTGTTTCATTGCCTGAGCTGTGATTTCATTTGGGCCCTAGATTTCTGTCTCTGCAATTTGGTGTTTCCTGATGTGGATTATGATCATCTCATGAGTCCCTTAGTTACTCATGAATTGCTTTGTTCTGACGGAGGGATTATGGCCTTTGCAGCCAATGCATTGAGTTCTGGGTCGTTGGAATATATTCGCAGCGGCGCATGATTTCTTGGCACACAGCTTCATTGAGAACCCACCGAGTTGTCCTCTGATGGTACTAGAGGCTCCGGTAATTGAAGAGCATGTATGTTCTTTCTCATTAATAAATTGGATATCTGAGTTATTTTCGGATGATAACAGTGACTTCCTTTAGTAAATTGATACTTGTATAGCGCACTACTCACCCGCAAGGGTCTCAAGGCGCTTGTACAAATACCGCTGTGGAACCCATCCTGGCTTTCCCTGTGAGGCGTCCACTCCTGGGCACCCCCAAGGTGGAGGCCAGGCATCCTTAGCGTTGTGGGGCCGTTGTGGAGATTAAGCAAGCTATTGCCCGAAGTTGCAGAGTGGGACTCCAATAGGCACCGAGGCGAGAATTATCAGGTCCGTGGAATTTTGAGCCCAAGACCCGCCGAGGCGGGGAATTGAACCCTGGTCCCGGGCTAGACCTCTGCATCAGGGTCTGCCGCTCTAATCATTGAACCATACTTCTCCTTTGGAAGAAGTTGCTGCTTATTTCGCATACTCAGTTTTAGGCTGGCTCCTACTGAGGCCTTTCATGTTATGATTTTTTTTCACCCTCTCAAAAAAAGATTTCGAGTTATGATGGATATTATTTTTGAATCAGACCAAATGGCTTTACTAACATTGGACATTAAAATGTCATGCTGGTGAGATTTTGGATTTTTGAGCTGACTAAATTATTTTTTTCCTCACCTACTTAATTTCAAACTGAACGTTTTATTGAACTCTGCTTTCAACAATTGAGTCCCTTTTCTTATCTTATATTATCTGATACGTGCGCGGATCAAGGGAGGGTGATATATAGTTATATATAGCCTGTATGCTGTGTTAAGTTAGCATGAGCCTTTTAGGAGTTTAAACGCTAGTTTACCTTTCCGCTGCTTTTGCACACAACACTTAGTTGTTGCTTTAGCTTTGAGCCTAGTAGAATGTTTTCGATTCATACGCGAATAATATGTTGTTACACTGATATCAGCCTTGCTTGGCGAGCTGTGTCTGTACAGTGAGTGCTGAAACCTTCAAGGATATTTCAACGCAGTAGTTATTGTGAGCACTGATCTTGGCACATTCCTAGACATAACATACATGCAGCTGTAGCCAAGTTCTGGCTTTAGGCGCGTTTTATATTGCTTTTGCACAAGAGCATACAAACACACTTGATGGTGCTTCGCATGCAGAGAGCTGGTTGCTGATGATGTGATCCCTTACCACTAGGATCTTGAGGTATGGGGCCGCTCTGCTAAAACCCACAAGAGACCTTCTTAGATATAATATAATATACTAGCTGGGGAGGATGAGAATTAGGTTTTGTTAAACCCTATTCATTTTAGCATAATACTATACTTTCACCATTTGTGTTCTATGGACTAGTGACTATGCTGATTATTTTGTTTCTTATAATATGTTTGCTTGTATTAGCTAAGATACTGCGTTTGAGAACACTGCATTAGTGAATAAACATTTCAAATATGCGTGTGTCCTCTTTTACTCCTTGTTCTGGATTGAAATGATTGTATAACGAAAGAGTGTTCATGTGTTCCACGTTACCTGAGGTGTACTAAGTTCATGTTCTGGTTTGTCTAAGCATTGGAAGTTTGTGATGACTAATGAGACACTGTAGCTAGTCTGGTAGTGGATTTTTGGGTACTAAGGTGAGTTTTGGCACACCCTAATTCACTGAGGTTCCAAGCCTCTATGCACAGTTCTGTCTGAGCACGGAATCCCTGCGACACTATGACACCCAGGTTTTTAGCTTTCCTCATGGGTTTAGGGAGGGTACCCATTTCTACTGGCCACCAGTCCGGGGTCCAGAAGTTGGCCTTATTTCTGAACACAAGAATCTCAGTTTTGCGTGAGGTTAGTTCCTGGCAGTTCTGTGTCATCCACGTTTTAACTGCTCCCATGCTGTCATAAAACGTCTTGCTCATCCCTGATTCTTGTCTCAGTAACAGTGACACTACAATTTGTGTGTCATCTGCATTTGAGGTAAAGCTGAAGCCATAGGATCTAATCAGGGGGGCCAATGGCGCCACAGAAATATTAAAAAGAGTAGGGCTGAGGGATGACCCCTGCGGTACGCCACTTGGCAGAGAAAAAGGTTTGGAGTAGAATTTTCCTAGGTACACTATTTGTGTTTTGTCAGTTAGAAAGGCTTTTAATAACTTCCATGCCTTGCCCTTGACTCCACACTCCGACAAACAATCCATCAGGAGATCATGGTGGACAGTGTCAAAGGCTGCAGAGAGATCCAGAATGATAAGTGCAGCCTCACCTCCCTGATCCAGGGCTTCCCTGATTTCTTCCGTTGATTTTATGAGGACAGACTCAGCACTGTGCCCTTCTCTAAACCCATATTGGGTGGGATCCCGCAGCTGATTCTCATAAAGAAAGGCACTCAGCTGGGAGTTCATTCTTTCTCAACCACTATTATAGGGAGACCCTGATCTGATTGAGCCAAGAAGCATTTTAGTGCCACTTGTGGAAGGTGGAACAAATGTATTGAAAGCCGGATGAGCGCCTCTGGCTTGCTTGACTCCCATCATCGGGGTTCCGGTACCTCCCTGCAGGAGTTGGTTGAAAAACCTTGTTCTGAAAAAACTTAGCAATATCCTTGCTTAATTCATGGCTTGACTCAATCTTAGTTGGACTAGGGGAGGCCAGCTTGGATACAGTTTTAAAGAGTTCTTTTGAGGAGTTTTTTGCTAAGCTGATTTGGTTTATAAAGAAAATCTTTTTAGCATTAAATTCAGACTGTTTAAAAACTTTCTTTATAGATTTCTTTCTCAGCTTCTGTGTATTTTTTCCTCCTGTTTCGTTCTAGCTATTTGCAAATTCGTGTTTACTTTCTAAGTTCCTCTGTGTACCAGGGTGCAGTCGGTAGGGATCGTTTGGGGTGCAGGAGTTTTTTCGGTGCTGACTTTTTGCAGGCTATCTAACCCAGTGAGTGTACCATCTGGTGGCATCCTCCACTCTTGTAGGCAGTGGACATTGGGTGGTACTGAGTAGAGATTTAAGTTTGGTCGCCTTCACTCTATTCAAGGCCCTAGACTCTATCTAATTTATAGAGCCCCTAGGTTTGTAGTGATCAGTGGAGGTGACAACTGTCAAGTGTCAGCTGGTGTCAGCAGAGCAGATACTACCAAAAACATTCCATCAAGTCTTTTTCATTGACAATTGTGAGAGTCATCTACCGGTGGCTTTGGATCCATTTAAGTGGGGAGGGTCTCAGGTTCTCTGAAAGTTGGTGTGAACTATGCCATGTTTGTAGATTGTCTGTTACGCAATGACCTGGAGCGTACTATCTTGAGATAGAGCTCAGGTCTCACTTGGATATGATGGGATTGCCCGAGTGGGTCTGCAGGACTACACAAGGCAGAAAATCAAAGAGGAGTTATGGTACCGGAGGAGTTGTTAGGGGAATGTACCTGCAACCTGGAATATTGCGGGCCTTGGAACAAAGATGGGTAACGCACAGTGGTTGTCCATCTGGCAGGAACAGGATACATTATGCCTGCAGGAGACTTGGGCAATAGCACCTATATTTGTAGATGGTTATAGATTGTACCAATTGAAAGCAACTCCATCCTCGTAAGGTAGAGCAACAGGTGGCCTACGGACATTAGTATGAATTACACTGGTTATCAGACTAAAACAGTTTGAATTACACTGGTTATCAGACTAAAACAGTTTGAACTCCCCTCTCCCTAGGTAGAGCAACAGGTGGCCTACGGACATTAGTATGAATTACACTGGTTATCAGACTAAAACAGTTTGAATTACACTGGTTATCAGACTAAAACAGTTTGAACTCCCCTCTCCCTACTTTCTTTTTTTGATATTTGAAGGCGGAAGCGATCAGGACTGGCTTCTGATAAACTTCTGTAATAACAACTTTATGTCATTGGTGATAGTTTCCCTGGAAAGGCAGATTAACAAAATCAGTGAAGCATTGCCAAATAAATGTACCAACATTCTCTGGTTCAGTGACTTTAATGTCCAGCTGTGTAAACATTCAATGGACATTGTTTGCGGTCTGGAGGACATAGCGGGTAACATAATTTACCATTTGACACACCACAAATATGGCAGCACCCTAAATCAGTTGTTAACCATTAGGAATATAGAAGTAATTAATAATGTAGAAAACTTTTTTCCGTACTGAGTACAAGTCTACAATCAACTTTAACCGCTTAACCACGATGCAAATTCTCCAGCAGTGCAGGAGAATTAGTGAGTGTGTGGGGCTGTGTCGGCCAACAGACGTGCCCAGCACCAGCGAGTTAGTGCTTGTGACGCCTTTTGGCCAACGCGAGCACGGAACGGGTTATAGTAGTCTCTAATTCCCTCTGTGGAACCATTTCTCATAAAGGCTCCAAATTGTTTAACTTTAGTGACCATGCAATCCTTTTTCTACCAATGACTGGGGAGGGTGTTAGTACGTTGCCAATAGTAAAGGTGCCAAAGCCAATTTTGGTTAGAAAGAATGGTTACCAACTCAAATAAGGCACAATTTATGAGGCAAAAATAGCCCCAAAGATTTAACACAATAAGCTGGAAACAGTTCTAAAGTGTTTAGATCCTGATGTATGCCCGGATTCATTGCCAACACTGCTCATAGAATTACTTACGGAAATCAAACTCGCCTTGACACGTTTAAATCTCCTAATGAGGCCTCAATAAGCCTCTGGGTCAATAAGGCCTGTAAAAAATCCTTAAAGTGCAACCTAGAGACCTGGTCATGATTAAGGCATTGCAGAAGGCATATAAGTCGGCAGGGAAAACTAGGGAAAGGGAACTGAGAGAAGATACCTGGGAAAATCTGGTACAGGCAACATCTACTAAGAACAGTAGAGAATTTTGGAAGGTGATGAACGCCCCTTTTTTTAAAAACAACACAGCAATTATATTGGTCACACACATTACTGAGAATGCTTGGGTGGACCACCTTGAGCAGAATTTTTGGGACTATGGATGAAACCTCGTGAGATCCAATTAGTGCACCTCCTGCCCCAACAGAGTTCTTACTATTTAGTCTGAAAGAAGTAAGATCTGGGCTTGGTAAGTGTATTAGTTCTAAAGTCGCCGGCCCAGATGGGGTACCGATTGACTTCTTTTTAGAGCACCAAGATCTGTGAGCCACACTCTTAACCAATCTATTTTGAGTTTTTTTTCTAAGTTGGGTCCCTTGCCTTCGTGGAAAACTAGTACAATCGTGCCAATTTATAAAAAGGGAGACAGCGCAATATCACATCTCCCTTTTGGATAACACAGCAAAATTGATGAGCTGGATGTATACTGTTAAATAGGTTGGGCGATTAGGCTAGGGAGAAAAACATCCTGATTCCAGCCCAGTAGGGGTCCAAAGGGGTAGAGGGACGATAGACCAGTGTCTGAACCTGAGCCTGACCATTGCTAAATATACCACAGCTAAGAGTGGTCAGACCTACATGGCTTTTATGGATTTATCGGCCGAGTTTGATTGTGTGCGTCACTTTAAACTGTGGAATATAATGGAGAAGATGGGTATTGATGAAGCTTTAATCTATTTTATTCATCAGTTTTATTCCCAAGCTACTGCATGGGTGCGCTATAGTAAAAATTGGGGATGCACACAAACTTTCCAGATTATGCCCCTTTTTTATTTTCAATTCAAACAAATGGAGTTGAGGCCGCTCTTGCAGGTTCTACTGAGGACGTCCCCTCTTTTAACTCTCTTTCACTTCCGATTTTTGGCTTACTCGGACGATGCCGTCCTCTTAGCTACGACTGGGGTGGCCCTACAATGCTTAATTGAGTCTTATGTGAGGTTTATGAAATCACTTGACTTGAGGGTAAATTAGTCTAAATCCATTGTATTAATAACAGGGGCAACCCACTCCAAAAGAATTCCATTGTTTTATAATGAAACCCAAAAATTGGCTGTGGTGGATACCTTTTCTTACTTAGAGGTATCGTTTGACAAAAAACTATTTTGGTCATATATGGTGGAAAGCAGGGCCCTAACAATGGAGCACAGTATTGTAGCTGTCTCTAGCTTCAATAATAAATTTGGTTCAAAACCAATGGTTCCCATAAAACCGGTTTATAGTGCTAAAGTCATCTCCACAGGGACATATGGGGCAGGGGTTTGGGGCACGTCTTCAATAGCTTCTCTCCAAAATCTACAGGATGGCTTCTTTAAAAGGGTCACGTCCCGAAATATATTTGCCATTTAGAACTCGGCCTACCATATGTGACTGATACCATAAGACTTGGCCCTATTTTGTTATGACGTGCCATTTGGTGAAGGGCTACGGTTAACCTCGCTCAAACTATGGTAGAAAATTGCTTGTGACTGGACAATGGTTACAAAATTACGTGGGTACAGTTTGTCAAGACCATCACTGACATCCTTAGGTTTAGCTGACTTATTCATGAACCCGTGCTCCTGCACTACATTTCTGAAAAAGAGATTAAATGCATTAATTCCCACCAAGGCGGATTACGAAAGAAAGGGTAAAAACTATGCAAAATCCTTTGTAATATTATACCAGATAACCCTGCCTCTAACGGAGGGAGAGTATTGATATCTAGATAAATTAACAAACCCCAGCACAGATTTATTCTGACGAGATTCATATGAATTAGATCCCTCTGATGCTTGGTTTCCCTGCCAAGAATTATAGTTGCAATGGTTTGATACTTTGTCATGTAATAATACCTCTGCACAATCTGCTCTTCATTTATTTTTCTTTTGTGGATTTTATAAGGAACAACGATCAAAATATATCCTACCTCTTTTAAGACATTATAATGTTCCCCAATGTCGCTGAGCTTTGTATTTTTTGAAAAAACTTATAACACATTTGTTTCTTCTCTTTTATTGAGATTTTATGTATTGTTTTATCTATTGTACTGTTAAGATCTATGTTTTATATTTAGATCAAATAAAGTTAATATGATGATGATGATGACTACACGAGCCATGGCTGCGTGGGATGGGATTCGGGGGAGTTAGGAAAAATGGCCCAGACAGCTGCCAAGGAGAGGGCTAAGGGACGCAGGTAGCTCGTCCCTGAACCTCCTGTGGTGGAGGTTGATGGGGTCCCTGAGGAGGAAGCCCAAAGCCAACAGGGAAATAGATTGCCAACCTGGTGACCTACCAGAGCTTACCAGTTGGCAGATTGAGGGTGGGCCAACCAAGAACAAATTTTGAAAGCACAGAAGGAAGGAATGTCCCACTCTCTAGAGGGATTGAGGTGCCAGACCTCAACACACGCAGCAGGTGAAGCCTCTGGTTATCACCTAATTTATAGGGCGAGCAAACCACGTTATAGTGATCCCAACGATCCTGGTGCTGGAGTAGCTGATGTGCTGGTGGTCCCCCAATATAATAATATAGGACCTTCCTACTGGGCGTGGCTCGCAACATTCCCCTGGAAGGACATTTGGAGCAAGACCTTTGCCAGGCTTCTCTCCCAATTATTTTGGCCCTGAATTAAGACAACCTCACATGCATTCTGTAGGTCCTGTCCCAACTGCAAGGCCAGTGGGAAATAAGGGAAAAAGCACAAAGTTCCTCTGATCCCACTACCCATTGTTGGGACATCTTTGAAAGGGTGGGCATTGAGGTTATTTGACCTTTGGACCCCAAGATAGATTTAGGCAACAAGCCTGCCATGATTTTGTTGGACCATGTCAAAGGCTACCCAGAGGCAATACCGCTGAGTTCAGTGACTGCACCTGCGGTGGCAATCGCTCCGATTGGGATCTTTGGCTGAGTTGGGTTCCCCTAGTAGGTTGTATCGGACAGAGGCACTAACTTCAATTCAGCATACATGAAGCCCATGTGGGAGGAGTATAGTGTAACTTACAAGTTACCACACCCCCAAACTAATGGTCTAGTTGAAAGATTCACCAAGACTTTGAAGGTCATGATTATGGGCCTGCCAGAGCCCATGAGGCATATGTAGAACATCCTCTTGCCTTGCCTTTGTATGTGGAGGTGCCAAAGAAAGGAGAAGGTTTCAGTCCCTTTACTTTGGACACCATGTTATAGGACCTCATAGCCTTATCCGGGAGGGGAGGAAGAAAGCTACCAAAAAACCCACCCAAGACCAAGAAGTGGTCAGTTGCATGCTGGCCCTCTGCAAGCCAAAGCCCCACTTCTGAAAGAAGGCTATAAGTCACCTTGAGGACAGCCAAGAGGTTAAGAAACTCTGGTATGACCAGAAGGCCACACTGGTGGAGTTCCAACCTAGCCAACAAGTATGGGTCATGGAGCCAGTAGAGACCAGAGCTCTCCAGGACATCTGGACTGGACCATATGAGAGCAAGGAGCAGAAGGGTGAAGCCACCTACCTGGTGGACCTCCAGATCCCTAGGTACCATCTAAGCATGGGCATCCGCAGGGGGGGGGCAAGGAGGGGCGCTTGCCCCCCCCTGGAGCGACCCTCCTTGCCCCCACTGCGGACACCCATGAAAACCGAGACTTCAAGACGGGGTTCTCACTCTCTTTCCTCTCCTTTCTTTTATTTGCTTCCCTGTGAAATGGATCCAAAAAAGAAAGACGCTTTTGCTGGAAATGCTGTATTTTACTGACATTTTAATTCCAAAGTGCAGCAATGGGAATAAAAGGCTAAAAATATGAAAAATAGATAAATAACTAAATAAAGTAAGGCAGAGTGGTAGCAAACTGGCCAAACTGATTTTATTCACACTGGAACACAGTAGCGCCACTTTTACCGAGTTTGCCAGTGAAGCGCTATTTTTGTTTTCTTGTCTTTGTTTTCCCTGGACTTGGAACTAGTGCACCAATCCTGGAGGTACTGCAATGTGTGGATTGGAAAACAAAATGTGTGCTGTGGCTCCGTGTCCAGAGATGTGGTATTTTTACCATACTGCTTACGTTTTGTAAGGATATAAGCAATGGCCAATGAAATGGGTCCATTCAGGGCCCTGTAGTTGTGTCCTTAACTTTTCAGGCAAAAGCACTCACTGATTTCTGAATAGTGAGTGTAAAAGCATTAAGGTAACCATGTTGTTTCTGCTTACATTTCCCATGGTTTGCTAACATTTGCATTCCCTATAAGTGTTTGCTTTTTCCAGGATGTTGTTACTTTTTTTTTTATAGGCCGCATATTGCTCTTGTCTAGTGCGTAATTTAAATTGAGCAGCATCCAGGTGTTTATAGCGGGCAACAATTGGGTTGTAGTTGAAGACAGTGGGAGTTTTTCTCAGTGGGGCAGTACGGTGTTCAGTGGGGGAGAGGATGTGACACTATGGTCAGAGCTGCTGAATTTGGAACTGGGAACCAGGTTCAGCCTTAATAACCAGCCCACCAGACCACTCTCCTGCGAGAGCACAATCACATGCTAGACCTTAGAAGGCTTCGCAACACCTTAGAAGTCCTGGTGTCTTCACACCAGCAGGTGGACCCTAGCATGACAAGTGTAAGTTAACCTCCAAGGCTTGTCCACCACTATCCATACTGAAGTTCACCTCCAGTCTTGCAGGCAGGCCTATGAAGCAGCACACCCTAGAACAACAGTCACTGAGGTCACAGGACCCTTGTGAAGGGCCAGCTCTAGGGCGGTGCAACCAGTGTGACCGCACCAGGTGCTGACTTTAGGTGGAGGCATCATGTTTGCGAGTATATTATGGTTTTAAAAATGCTTGCTGTCTCCTTCCTGGCCTCCAGCAATTTTCAGCAACACCCAAATGTCATGGTGACTCTGGTGATTAATGTTCTTCCTAGAGAGAGATCATAATTTTGTCTAGTGGAAGTTTTGACTCATGGAAAGGTAGCTCAGAGGGTTAATGTGCCTGCTGCAAAGAACATGCGCCATGCAGATCACAAAGTGCACATAATGTAAATAGGTCAGTGGGCTACTGCTTTTGTCAGAGAGATCCTTTTGTTACTTGCATTTTATAAGTTAAAATCCTAACTTAGAACAGTGATCTATGAACTGTCATCTAAGAGCTGCATACAAACTTCAAGGTATAAATTAGAGCGTTATGTTCCCCTCCCCCCAGTCTTTGATTATCCTAATGTCCCAAAAAGTGTTATTTTGGACAGAAATCAATTCTGATTATTAAGGAGAACTCCCAACCATGGTATTACGTTTTAAATTCCGGGTATTGTGTTTCTCCAGACCAATACCTATAAAACTATACGGGCTACTAGTATGGTTGTCATGTGACTCCTACACCTTGTAGTCCTTAGTCTTATGTAACATTTTCTATACAATGATTTACACACATATTGATTGTCTCTGTGTAATGTGTGTGATGTAAAGTGCTCTGACACCCTACAATGAGTGACGCTGTAAATCAAATTAAATGCATCTGAGAGAGAGTGGTTATGGAAACTTGGGGGGCACAGTTAAAGGGCGGTAGTGAGGGAATCCAGGGCAGAGGTGGTCATTGGGAGGCACTAACAAACAATAATGCACAGGACAGCACTAGTGCTATGGCTGGCCCTGCCCTTGAGGCCTGTCTGCCTCACCCATAGGTACCTCCATTGACCTTCTTTCAGCAGTAGTGGCTGCAACTCACCAGGGATTGGTAATGCAGGATTTGCACGCACACCAAACTAAGTTTGCAAACTTCACAGTCTCCCTGCTTCATTCACAAGCACTTTTAACATGTGCTGCCTGCTGTGGGGCCACTGGATTTAATTATGCAACAAAGGATGACAACATTATGCCATAGTGTTGACTAAATTATGCATAAAAAAAAGGCTGCAGCATAATGCAGTATATTTTCAGATATTTTATTATTTTGACGTGTGTACACAAGCTAACAGTCTCTGGAAAGATTTTGCCTTATTAGTACCACTGTAACATACAAACGCAGCAGTGAGAAAGGGGACCAGTCAACCTTTACAATAGGTTATCCACTCCGCAGCAACACAAGTCACATTTTATATTAACTTTTGATATGTTTGAGCTACAAACAATTTATTAGTTTAAATGGTCAGATCATGCAGCAGATCTTGCATTATAATGCAAATATGGCAGAGCCATCATTTTAGAGAAAACATTTGCAAACTAGGATATTTTGCCATTCATTTTTGAACTGCTGTTGTGGAAAAAGGGAGTAGTGCTGATGACAGAAACTCCATGGCTCGGAGACAAATGGCTTGTGTTTCCAAATTTTATCGTATTTGGTACATTCTGTGATCAGAAGCATATCCCACTTTGTGAATATATTTTAATGTCAATACCTCATTATAACCTTAAATAATCATGTGCATTCATTGGTTGATTAAACTGGGCAGTGAAATGCCAAACAAATACTAAAAATTGGGATGTCTGCGCATTCTGGCCACACCTCTGGCTCCACCCACATATCCAATCCTTGGGCTATTCCCGCCCTCTGATTCTCCGCCCACTGTTCCCCTACTTTTTTCCCCCCACTTTGACCACTGTGTAAGACTCAGCATCCCTGGACCTGTGATGTGCCGCTGCTGCGGGTGCCGCATGTGCCACACATTTATGGTGCAGGGCTTCCGCATAAGGGAGGTGGCCATTATTGTATCCCTAAACGTGCGCACATTGTCAGTTTGACATTGACTACACGTAGAGGAACTCTAAGTTTCTTTTAAAAAATATAGCTAACATTTGGACCTATACATTTTATTTTGTATAAATTAATTGAATATGTGTAAAATTTAGCAATTCTAGTAAAGGGAGCACCCATTGGCGAATCACTAGCGTGTGTGATTGCTGCATTATTTATTACTAACTTTGACGTTGTGCTTTAACTTTGGATAAAAGTTATCATGAATTCTAGCACCAAGAAGCAAATATTGGTAAATATGTGTGCTACAAATAATCCCTAACATACACTGTGCATACAGTATATTTAATCTGGTGCTTTAATCATAGACTGTTTTAAAGTATTCTGATAAAAATCGAATCATGCTGAAGACAGCCTTGATTGGTGTTGGATCGAGGACCCGGAAGTCTGCACACCTAGCACACAGAGATAAAGCACCTTGTCAGAAAGTTTAGCGTTTTCCCTACAGGTGGTGTTTGTTGGCCTGTGGCAGGGTCAGTCACATGTCCTGGATTCCTGGCATTTAATTGAGTCTATCCCAGTTATGTGCCCCAGTGTTTCTTGTGCCCCACATGGCACACATCATGTCGGAGGATGGTGATGACGTTAACATTTTGACCCCCCAGGAAAAATGTCTGCGGATGCCCATGCATCTAAGGGTGCTTCATGTCAACCTATTGAAGCCTCACATTGAGAGGTCCGAAGTGAGCATTCTCCTTGTGACCTTCTCTCTGCACAGGAACACAACGGACTGGTAGAGTGTGTCAACCTCTCTGTAACACCGACAACAGAACAACAAAATAACTGTTCCCAGTTACTGGGACAGTTTTCCCCATTGTTCTCCCTCACAACTGGACTCACACACCTGTGCATCCATGATGTAGACACTGGACACAGTTGGTGAACAGCAATGCAATAGGCTGCTATAACACAAGATGTAACAACAACTACCATTAAAACTCAAATTATTATTTTGCATGCGCTTTTAAAATGCCTGCGATGTAATGGTTATCCACATCGTTGTGAGAAAACAGTGCTGTTCCATTTCCTCACAATGACGGGCACCGCGCCTCTGTCGATGCTGGAACCAGGAGAGAGGAACCACGAGGAGAGAAAGGTAAGTGGGACTGTGCTTGGGTTGGGGGTTACTTTTTCGGGGTTTTGGATAGTACTTTGAAGGGGTTGTGCAGGATAGTGTTACAGTGTAGGGACAGGACTGGGGTAAGGGGGATGGTTGTGCTGGGGTAGCTTGTTAGGGTTTAGGGTAGTATTGTGGTGTTTGTGTAGTATAGGGTAGTGGTTTAGGATTTAAGGTAGTGTTGGGGGTCATGCAGGGTAGTGTTTGAGTATAGGAATGGACTGGGGGTAGGAGGAGGGTCGTGAGGGAGTAGTATTTTACGGTTTACGTAGTGTTATGTTTGTGTAGTGTAGGGTAGTGTAGGGGGTCGTGCAGGGTAGTGTTCAAGTATAGGGACAGGGCTGGGGGAAGGGGGAGGGTAGTGCTGGGGTAGCGTGTTAGGGTTTAGGGTAGTGTTGTGGTGTTTGTGTAGGGTAGTGGTTTAGGATTTAGGGTTGTGTCGGGGTCATGCAGAATAGTATTAGATTATAGGGACCGGACTGCAGGTAGGGGGAGGGTCGTACAGGGGGTAGATTTTTAGGGTTTAGGGTAGTGTTTTGGTGTTTGTGTAGTGTAGGGTAGTGTTTTAGGAATTACTGTAGAGTCGTGGTTGTGCAGGGTAGTATATTGTTATTGTAGAGAGAGGACTGGGGGTTGGGGAGGGTCGGGGAACTAGTGTAGTGTTGGGGTTGTGCAGGGTAGTGTAGTGTTATTGCAGGGAGAAGACTGGGGGCTGGAGGAGGCTTGTGCAGTGTAAGTATGTTGAGGTTTAAGATAGGGTAGGTTGGAGGCACTTACCTTGCAAACATTTACCATGAGTATACCTTTTCCACGTATGCCTTGCCGTTGAAATGGTATGCATGGTAAAGGTATAGTTGTGGTAAAATTTTGTGTTGTAATGGTACTCGTTGTAATTGACATCACATAGTAATACCCGCATTGTAAAGGCATGCGTGGTATTTCTATGTGATGTAACGAGTGCTATTTGACACAGTCTCCCTGTAAAGAATAACATTTACAGATTGTCTTACAGGGTGAGAACAATCAGCCAGGATGAAGTTTCCGAGATGCTGGCCTCATGGGTGATCCAATACTCCTAGGTACAGCCCCTTGGTTTTGGTAAAAAAGGTTGCCCTACCGGGCACCAAACCAGAAGGGGCAAAAGAGAGATCATCATTCCCAACCCCGGAGGGCCATTTACAATTCCGGGTGATGCGCTTTGGCTTGATGAATGCCCCTGCCATCTTCTAACGGTTTGTCAACAGGGTCTTGGCTTGCAAAGATGGTCTCTGAGAAAACTGACTCTAGTATCCCTCAAAAAGTTATAGTGTGCAGACAATCCAGAGAAACTCCAGAGGCTTTACAGAGGATAAAGTAGATACTCTCTTTTGTGGTAGTGTGAGCTGGCAGTAAGCCTTATCATCAGAGGGTGGTGTTAAGCATTTGTTATACACACAGTGACATTAAATGAGACGTGCACTCAATTAATAAAACTGAGACTAATTTAGAAAAATAATTCTTGGTTATATTTTGTAGACCTACAGAAATTTGTCTTAGATAAATAGGTTTTGCAATAGAAATCTTTTTCAATTTTAAAAATGGACACTTTGCAATGTTGACTAATGGGAGGAAGAAAACGTTTAACTTATGTATAGGTAACATCGACTTACAAGGCCAGCCTTTGGAAGTTAAGATCAGTATTGGGCAAGGTTCAGTTCAGCCCCAACAGTACCACCAGTGGCACCCTTCTAACATGGTTTTATTGGAACTGTGTTTCCACACCTGACCATCGCAAATCCTAAGAAAACATTGCAAAAGGCCACATATCACACCACCTTCAGGGTTCAATCCATAGGCTTCAAATTTAGCATGAGCACATGCAAGTATTACGCATAACCTGCAAACAGTTGGACCCACTTATGTCTCAACCCCAGACAGGCCCAAATTCATTGATGGGATTGGCTACACTCCATCCTTATGCCCATACTAGGATAGTTGATCAACTTGCATACTTTAGCAGTTGTTGTTTACCATTGTAAAGATATGTAACCATTTAGGATGGATCCAAGTGTGCGATTTACACAATGCTCACACAAGGACCGGAATCAAACAAATCTTACTATTACTCATAACACATCATGATGTCATGAAGTTCAAGTTGAACACCAATGTACCATCAACTAGTATTGTGACGACATCATGTCACATGCAAATGCTCATTACACACTGATAACACCTTGCACTAAAATTACATCATATATCCAATACAGGAAAAGTCAAATGAAAGCTGGACACATGTAGCTGAGCCAGGTATCACATTTAGCACATATAATTCCCTAAAACCTTGAGGTCCAAACATCTGGAAGATAGATACTCTGAATTCACACAGCACAACACTCCATATAGCCATATGAACAATCCCAATCTTGCTTGGTACAGGCAATGACTCCAGTCTTATATTGTATATCCCCAAGCTAACACACCTTTGAAGGTTTTTGATGTCCCTGAACATCTGTGAAATGAATATGTGAGATATCTACAGTCCCAGTGGGCATGCACATCAAACCACTCTATGGTATTCCATACTCAGATTACAGGACCAGCATAGACACTTCCATAAGACCCCCACAGTTCTACATCTCACTCCTCATGCATGTTACCAGTCAGTGAATGGGTGCATTGCAATACTATTGCAGATGAACATCAACTGGCAAATACACACTGGCCAGCATGTAGGCACTATTGCTGATGGCAACAGTAATGGTAGCAGTCTCATTTCAGTGTATAACCAGCACTAACCAATAGGAACTGTTGTTAAAGTCACTGCATGACCTGTAAACTCCATGTCCTGTCACATCAAATAGGACCACTATCACATGAGAGACAGTGGTGAGGGTATATCACTCCTCACACAAGCTAGACCAGTTGCCCGTTTGGTTCAATTGTCACCAAGATTTACTGAGAACATGAGATAATTACTCACTTCACTCAGCCAGGTGTCTGCTCAAAAGGAGAGAATTGGATGTGGACAGGACTCTGTTATCTTCCAGATCGGAAACACAATAGACACAGCACGGCAGCATGCGCCTATTATCACACTTAAATTAACAATCTAACATTGACTCATCTTGTTGGGGGACATGGGCCACCCATGGTATGGTTGATGAACTGTTTGTCAGTAACACATGAAGTTGGCAATATGACTCTGACCAAGACTAACCCCCTTGTTGCTGCTGTTGGGCCCTCAACTGCCCATCAAAGTCCAGGTAGGCCACCACCACTATGTGGTCCATCAGGAGGGTGAGGGTCCAGCACATGCCTCATCCATATTGCGAGGACTTGCCAGGTTGAGTGCTCAGTCCTCCCACCTCTTTCTGCAGTGGGCACTACACTGATTGAAATCCCAAAGGCTCCACACCTTCTGCAAGGCAGCTCTTCTTTGACGCTTTTTTAGTGGCAGGGTCCTCTGCCATGATGCTAGGGGGGCAGAGCAGACAATGTTGAAAGTACTAAAAATTAAGAGAAAAGAAGGAAGAAAAAAAATTAGGAAGCAGGTCATAGAGAAAAGCAGTACAAAACTCACTAAAACATAAAATATACCTTTTAGAAGACCGTGGCAAAGATAATAAATACAAAAGAACAGAAAAAAAATTTGGGGAGAGAAGGATTGAAAAGATTTAGGGAGTATTGAAAAGTAGGCCTAGTACCATAACAGAGGAAAAAATAAGATGGCTGCACCCATGCACGACTACAAGGTGCAGTTCACATGATATTTCCCCTGAACACGTGCTCCGCGTTGCTGTATGGCAGAAACATCACGTGAACGGGCGAGATAAGTAGCACCCACTCATGGAACTCTGCCCGAGTTACTGTGGCAGGAGAACTCATGAAAAGAGTAATGTCCCTGTAGACCTGCTGATCCATGAATGTTCTTACAAAGAGTTTTCTGTACCTACAGAGCCATAATAGCTGTTACATGTATGATATGAGCAAAACAACAGTTGATGGACAGAAAGCAGAACAATGTTATGCATTCACCCCAGTACAAGGATCTGGGCCTAAATCCATCGATTTTTTGCTCACTATGCCATTCCAGTTTAAACCCAGCCATTTGCAAATCAGTCTTGACCCTGTGCCCCATGGGAACAGTCCAGCCCGAACTGCCAAGCCAGGTCCTCCCTGGACTGGAAACAAGCATCCTAGGACCAGTTTCGGGCTTTCAGCCCTCATCAGCCAGGATAGCTTGATTCCTGTGGCATGGAGAGCAAGGGACTCACGACTGAGCATACCCGTCCTACTCGGGTGACAAATGCAAAAACAACAGTTGATGGACAGAATGCAGAACAATGTCATACATTCACCCCAGTACAGAGATCTGGGCCTAAATCCATCGTTTTTTGCTCACCATGCCATTCCAGTTTTTGAACCCAGCCATATGCAAATCAGTCTTGATCCTGTGCCCCATGGGAACAGTTCAGCCCGAACTGCCAAGCCAGGTCCTCCCTGGACTGGAAACAAGCTTCCTAGGACTGGTTTCGGGCTTTCAGCCCTCATCAGCCAGGATAGCTTGATTCCAGTGGCATGGAGTGCACAGGAGGCACGTATGAGCATACCCATTCCACTCGGGGTGACAAATGCAAAAACAACAGTTGATGGACAGATTACAGAACAATGTCATACATTCACCCCACTACAGAGATCTGGGCCTAAATCCATCGTTTTTTGCTCACCATGCCATTCCAGTTTGAACCCAGCCATATGCAAATCAGACTTGACCTGTGCCCCATGGGAACAGTCCAGCCCAAACTGCCAAGCCAGGTCCTCCCTGGACTAGAAACAAGCATCTAGGGCCGGTTTCAGGCTTTCAGCCCTCATCAGCTATGATAGCTTGACTCCAGTGGCATGGAGAGCACGGGACTCACGTCTGAGCATACCCGTCCTATTCGGGGTGACAAATGCGAAAGCAACAGTTGATGGACAGAATGCAGAACAATGTCATACATTCACCCCAGTACAGAGATCTGGGCCTAAATCCATCATTTTTTGCTCACCATGCCATTCCAGTTTTTTAACCCAGCCATATGCAAATCAGTCTTGATCCTGTGCCCCATGGGAACAGTCCAGCCCGAACTGCCAATCCAGGTCCTCCCTGGACTGGAAACAAGCTTCCTAGGACTGGTTTCGGGCTTTCAGCCCTCATCAGCCAGGATAGCTTGATTCCAGTGGCATGGAGTGCACAGGAGTCACGTATGAGCATACCCATTCCACTCGGGGTGACAAATGCAAAAACAACAGTTGATGGACAGATTACAGAACAATGTCATACATTCACCCCAGTACAGAGATCTGGGCCTAAATCCATCGTTTTTTGCTCACCATGCCATTCCAGTTTCAACCCAGCCATATGCAAATCAGACTTGACCTGTGCCCCATGGGAACAGTCCAGCCCAAACGGCCAAGTCACATCTCCCTGGTCTAGAAACAAGCATCTAGGACCGGTTTCGGGCTTTCAGCCCTCATCAGCTACGATATCTTGACTCCAGTGGCATAGAGAGCACGGGACTCACATCTGAGCATACCCGTCCTATTCGGGGTGACAAATGCAAAAACAACAGTTGATGGACAGAATGCAGAACAATGTCATATATTTAGAATGTTTTGCCATTGTACAAGATTCCGTCCATCATCTTGTGTGTTTTGCTGTTCACATGGATGATATGAGGCATGGTGACTGAGGTGATCCCCTGAGCTGATTCTTCTTTCCATTGGCCCCTAGTTTCAATGTGTGTCTATCACTAATGACTGACCCTTATTCACCCAAGCTGTTGACACTTTTCCAATAGTGTTGCTTCCACTTTACAGGCCTATTGCACATTTGAGACATCAAAAATGTAGATAGAGGTTTACTTTGAAAAGGATATAGAAATGTGAATCTTCTGCATGGCCCCAATATTCCCTATCACACAACACCTGACCTTAGTCCTAGGAAATTGTGTATACTATGGTGCTCGCCTCTATGAACCATATGCATCAATGCAATCGGCTTGGAAAGAAATGTGACTGGACAGTCATGCATAGGTGGTTTACACTGCAAAAGTTAAAAATACTGTGTTGTGTGTAATGGTACTGTCACTAAGATAGTGGTAGGTAGAATTAGTAATTAGCGTTGCACATGCTGTCACTTCAGTTCTTAGAGTCTTTTTGTAGCTCATACAGTGACAAGCAACCGACTATTTGGTGTATGCATGCATCCATCTATGCATTTAAAGACAAAATGAAGACTTTGCTCGTCAAAGAGGGTTGTTGATGTTTGCGTATGAGATTGGAACTTAGAAGCAAATGTAATTTGTTTCAATTTATTCCAAAGTCTTTGGAATAGGTGGGGTAGGTTTACGAATTGTGGATTTGATAAGAGGGTCCATGAAATTACTGTGCTACTAGTCAGTATGATTCAGGAAAGTTCAATGTTATTGCAATTGCTGTTTGCAGTTCAAAAATGTTTTTAGAGAGATTATTTATTTACCATCCATTATTTCTTGTCTCTTTATTTATGTCTTAAATCACCATCCATGGGCAAGAGGTCGTCCAAGGCGGGTCAGGGAGCTGGAAGTGCCTCCCAGGATGATTGCTCCTCGGCCGATGGATCTGCTGGCCCCAGTAAGTCCTCCTGTTGTTAATATATTTCCCAAACTTGTAATGCTTCTTAATTTTAATAATATTCTACCTGTTTCCTAATTTCATTTTTTGCCCAATCCTCTTTGTTCTATCAGTTTAAAAAATCTTGTTATCCCTGAATTATCCTATTTACCAAGTTATTTTATATTTCTAGTGTCTGTATTTTACCTCAAACAGCCTCTGTATGTACTAGTTTGTTTGTAGCTTCCTTTCTTCTTGTTTTTCAGTCAACTTTCCCTTTCCCCATATATTTTTTGTGGACTGACAAATGGTGGTTCTGTAAGACAACCTATTAGTCCCTACTAATTTACTAGTACTAGTACTACTAGTATGACATGCAGAATGCATGCCCAAGTATGGTAATTAATGCATTTTGATGAAATGAGAAGTCTTTCTTTTGCTTTCTCATGCTCAATCCGTAAAACCAGAGAGTGGCCAAAGCTGGGTCTTCTTCTTATCTAGGCCTAGTATTATTAGCAGCAGTTAATGGTGACCTGACTACTGTGTGCCATGGCTGGAAAAAAGCATGAGGAGGAGGAGAGTGGCACCATATAACTGTGAAGAGTTTGGGGCAGATTTACAAGCCCCTTGCGCCACTTTTGCGTCATTTTTTCCATGTTAAAAATTATGCAAAAGTGCCACAAGGGGCTTGTAAATATGCCCTCTTATGTTTTATGTCCGTTTGTTGGGCCACTTGGCCACTCTTATTTCTTTTTAAAAACCATTAGATCTAGCCACTCCTTTACAGGTTGTCTCTCTTCTTGGGAGGCTTTTAAAAAATTGCAACCAACAAAAACAAAATTGCCCAACCGGATATTTTATAATTATTGATAGGACAGACAGTGACTGTACACAAATTGCTAGTGGTGTATCTGTACCCAGATTGCTAGTGGTGTATCTATTTTCAATCTTCCTACTGAAAAAAATTAATAAGGTGAGGTGCATATGTCATCTAACAAATGTTTAATGTTGTTTTAGCTGCACGACCCCTAGTGCCGGGGGCAGTGGGGACGGGGGCACTATTTAGGGAACAGCAGATGCAGCAGCTGAAAGGGGTGAGCCAGTAGCAGTGGCGGGTGGTGGTAAATCATATTGCTTGCTAATTGGCAATTTCTATACTCACTACAAGGATGTACCTTGTACTGTTGAGAGTGACACTAAATTGTGAACAGATGAAGACACCCCTATTTGCTTAGCATTAGCACATACTGGATTGAAAGGCTTGAGTGAGGTTCCCTTGATTCACAGTAGTTTTCAAGCCCAATATATATATTATTATGTACCCCTTCCCACCATTCATCATCAATCACCTCCCTCCGTGGCCCACTCCCTATCCATGGTATTTCATCAGTGTCAGTTACAATAGTGGTATCTCACGTCAGTGAAGTATATCATCATTCATATATTAGTAACTATTCATCTGCCTCATTGTAGTCGGTGTGAAAGTGAAAGTAAGCATTTGATTTAACAGAGCATGGACATGATAGGAATAGAGATACTTGTGTGGTACAGCTGAGCCGACCTACCTGCAGACAGTAGCAAAGTGTATAGGGTGACATGAGTATGGCTGTGTAGGGAACAAGCTGAGCTGGAAAGCCTACATAAATTCAGTTAAACGATAGAGAAGAAGAATACTTATATACTCCATAGTGCTTAATGCCTGGAACTGTAATCACATCAAAATCACATGGGCTGAGTAATCAAGTATACCAGCAAATGCTATGTACTGCTAGTTCCCCACTATATCATTTCATGTGTTACTTTTTTGCCAAGAGTATTGGTTACAATTTAGTTTTTTTCTTTCTTGATATAGCTACTGCTGCCAATCCACCATCATCCTCAGGCTCACAAACCAACAGGCTGGAGATAGCTGCCAGGACCCGGCAATGGAAGCTGAAGGCCATCAGGGCTAAATATCAGCAGCTGGTGGCTGAGGAGAAGGAGGTGGCAGCAGCTGCAGCTTCCAATGCCCCGGGCCCCATCCAGACCCCAGTGCCTCTGATTATACAGCACCACCACCATTCATCAACCACTGATGCTCCCCCTATCAACTCTATAGAGCCTTTCAACCTCAGACTCCTGAGGATGGCGCGCCTGGAGGCCAGGATAGATGAGCAGTTTGACCAATTGTAGAGGAAGCTCCTGGTCACTGCTAGGTCTCTCTTGCCCCTTTTATAAGATTTTGTTTGGTGGGTGTAACTTTTTGGGGAAATGGTAGGAATGTGGCAGTTAGGGGAAAACTGGGGATTTTGGCATATTTATTTATAGAAATTTGTTTGGACAATTATTTGGACTTTTTTTTACTGTGGACATTGGTTGGGGTTACAAAGAGAGGTGGGCCAGGTGTTGTGGGTGGGTGAATTTCCATAATAATTTGATTATTGTAGCTCAACAACAAATCCCCCAGAGTTCTTCTCCTACCTGTGATTAGGTGAAGGGATAGCTGCATGGTTTCCCAAGGTGCCATGGTGGAGGTTGTAGACATTAGCAGCATGCTATCGGATTAGTTGAATACTAGTGAAAGCACCTGATCCAGAAGCGTGGTTCCACTCCCTGTTAACTCAAACTGTAGGTTTGAGGAATATTCATTGCAGGGAACTAATTACATTGAAATAAAAAGTTACTGAGTTAATGCCGTTTATATGCAAGCTTTGCAAAAAAAATGAGATAGTCACCAGAGGGAGACCAGAGAAGAGTATGACTAGTAGTACACAAAGAAGAAACCATGATAAACAATGCTAAACTAAAATAAATAATTAGAATGGTGGGCTAGTACAAATTACAAACTGAAGTTGACTCGAGCTATGAAGTGGACAAGCATAAACATTAGTGCTGGAAGGATGATAATGCTGGCAAATATTAGGATGGATTATGTTCCTCCTAAAAAACATGTTAATCTCAAAAACTATGCAATGGGTAGGCAATCTACTATATATACTATTGCCTTTGTGGTCTGTACTTAGAGCAGAAGAAGATCCTCGCCTTGCCTTGAGTTGGTGTTGCTTTCAGCACATCCGCCCCACCAAGTGTGTGATCAATTAATGGTGTAAATTTAATTTAGTCACACTTCAATAAATCACGCAGCCCAGGGTAAGAGGGTTAGGGTGGGGTTCGATAAATGGATGGGAAGGGGGCTTTGAGGGAAAGGTTTGACAAAGATAAACACTACACAAGGAGAAAATTCATTTTGGCAGCCGACCATCATAAATCTGTCATGGGAGGAAAAGGAAATGCATGCATGATGATGAGTACTAGTACAGGTAAAACAAATCAAATTGTCTGTCTGACTCCAGAGATACCCAAGTTACATTATTGTCTGTAACCGTTGTACCGAACTTTGAAAGATATCAAATAAAATTAAAATATCTGTCGGAGTCAAGTACACAAACATAAACAACACACATAGGTGTATTGATTAAAGAGAAAAAAGATACTGTATTGTCAAATTGGGAGTTGCATCTGCATTCCTCTAGGACTGTCCGTCAATCTTGGGTGCCTGGCGGATGCGGTTTGGTAAAGTAAGTGTGAGTATGTTACATTGTTTTTAGAGTATAGCGCAGGGTAAAGGCCAGGGCCTGTAGTTTGAAAAGCAAAAATGTTTTATATATATATATGAGTCGAGGAGAAAAGTTAAACTGTGTGAGGAGTGCAACAAGAAGACCAGACTCAAAGGCAGCATGGCTGTTCGACAGTTACCTCAACAGCAGGCCACCCACCCGACCACCACTTAGCTATGAATTAAATGATGAGTTTGAGACAGAAGCACCGAGTAGTGAGCACACACACACAGCAACCTAGTATTTTCCCAATCAAGTAAAAAATCAATGTGCGGCTCTCAGTCACAACACTCACCACCACACAGACTTGTTTAAATCTGGTGTTGTTTACTTTTATGCTACTTCAAAGTCATCATCATCCAAATCAGTTGGTTTCAGTGAATTGGAAAATGTTCATTGTCTTCTGGTTGCAGATCTCACAGTAGTCACACTCACACCACGCCCTGAATCATTCCATCATCTATGATCCTCCTGAGTATGACCCAAAGTCTGGTGTCTAACTCCGTTCCAACAGTGTCTTGAGTCCTGACTGAAAATGCAATAGATCAGCTTGTAGTAGCAGAATTTTGTTATTGAACAACAAGAAGGGAAAGATTGAGTCACTTTTTGTTTAGACTAGATTTGTGTTTTCAAACTTTGCATTATTTAAGGCAATGGTCGGGTCTGAGTGTTTGAGGAGTATAAAGCATAAAACAATAAAAAGCAAAGGAGTATGGACTGTGTGAAGTGGAGTTGCACCCAGTGAAGGATTCTCTCCATCCTATCTTTCAGTGGGGAAGGAAAAGTCATAATCTTCATGGGAAAATTTAAATTATTGATCAGCCTTGTGAATCTCAAATTCATCATTAACACATTAAGCCTAATAAACAAACACCCAGTCTCACATTGCCTACCAGCACATGAATCATCTCACCCCTTCTCAATCTCAACAAATATGATGATGACATATCACAACAAGTTCACATCACAAGCACAACAAACAGCAATCACTTGACAGGGTCAAGACTGATTTGCATATGGCTGGGTCCAAACTGGGGTGGCGTAGTGGGCAAAAGAACAATGGATTTAACCCAGATCTCTTGACTGGGGCAGAATGTTTGAATCATTCAGCATTCCGTCTATAATTTGTTGCAGTTACAGGGTTGGAGGCAGGCACACATTTGTTTGCATTCTCTGTCCACTGTCTGGCTTGAGGGAAATGGCTTTGGAGGGTGAGTCAGGACTTCTTCACTGACTGTACACAATTGCAACTCCAATCTGGCAATAAAAATGTATCTGAGTAAGTCGGTGGAGATGAATTGGCCAACCAGACAGTCAGGCACACACAAATAATAAAGTAAATAATGTTCACAGGCTTTTTTGGGGGGGTGTCAAAGAAAGAAAGCCTATTAGTCAGGGTAGTAGAGCTCATCCCCAGATTCTGGTGGTTTGTCCAAAAGTAGGTCTTCTAACACACTACTTCCATGACCTGAGTCTCCCTCATCTTCCTCCTGGTGGTACTTCAGGTATGGTGTAATCGGGTGGTATAAAGTGCTGATTCATTTTGATCATGGTTAATCGCTCCACTTTTTGGGGTGAGAGACTGGTCATTCTCACTGTGACAATGGAACCAGCAGCACTGAAAACAAACTCAGCAGAGACACTTGCTACAGGGCAAGCCAGATAGTTTATTGCCAGATTACTGAGCACTAGCCAGTGGAGCCTCTTCCAATACATCAATAATTTTTGATCAAGATAGACCTCTTTTGCATCACCCAGATAGGCCTGGACCATTTGCTCAATATTTATTGCTGGTACTCCACTTTGCTCGAGCCCTTTTGCCTTCGCCTCTGCACTGGACTTAAGCCCTGACAGAAGAAACCACTCAGTTGTAGATTTGTCATTGGTTTAGGCTGCTGTAAGCCAACAGCAGTGCCCTCAGGCACTGAACTTAGCAGCTGCCCCACAAGACTTGTGCCCTGGACCAGTGGCCCTCTAATTCCCTGCTATTCTTTTTTTCAGCTCACTGCCTTGCTCACCAATCCATGTTTTGTATTTTCTAACATTCCTGTCTGAGAATGGAATGAAAGTGGACAGTAATGGTCTGTACCTTGGATTAAGAATTGTGGCACAGATGTAATTTCTGGAGGACACAATGTTTCTTTGCACCCTTGCATTAGCAGACAAGCAAATGCTTATGCTCTTTACCAAGTCATACACATCTTTTTTTTCTCCACACCTGCGTACATTGCAGGCACCTCTTTTAGCTGTTACTGTAGCTTGTGCAACCATGGTTTAACTTGGCCCATGATACTGTCCTCTTTGCTGATTTACTGTGTGAACACCTCAAAAGGAAATAGCATCTCTGACAGTCATTTGAATAGGACTCATTGGTCCATCTAAGTGATCTCAGTGATCATGCCTTTTACAGTTGAATCTCCTCTTTGCATGACATATTCATTGATAGGTCTGTACTGTTCAAGCATGTAATAATTGGAGTTCCAGCATATTGGCACCTCCTGTATGAGAGCCTAATTGGCATTCTCTTAGCATTCTGAATGACCCTCTACTGTTTACAGGTATTAAATGAATGGCTGGAATGAGTGCAGATTATTCTGCAAGTGGACAGTAAGTTGTGTACTCGCTCTTCTTTTTTTAGAAAGTCCTGTTGTTGATGTTGATGCAGTGCACTAAACACACAGGACCCTCAAATAACTGCCATGGCTTTAACTATATTACTTCCATTGTCCATGGCAGAAAATCCAATCTTAAGCCCTATTGGTTGCAGCTTCTCAAAGACCTTGTTATTTAAGTCTTCCAAAATGTTTGCAGCTGTATGGGATTTCTCCTTTGCAAACGTAGCTAGTGTTGCATGATTCCGAGTAGCATTAAAATCTCAACACCTGCAGATTTCTTTTCTCTAGCCCCCATAAAAGTGATCCAGTGTGAAGTGATGCACATTTAATCAGTCGCTTGGCACTGGTCCACATGTCTGTTGTCAGGTGGATACTGTGGACAGCACTATGCTGCAAGGCTTGCCCAAGCAACTCAAGCACATCATGATGTAGTGCTGGAACAGCAACTCTGGCAAAATAGTATTGGCTGGGAACCTTCCATTTTGGGTAGAAGGCTGCCACAAATTCAAGAACTCTCCACTTCAACAAAAGTTAAAGGGAGGAGGTCAAGTGTTAACATTTTAGCCAGCTTCTCATTTCACAAACGTACCGTTGGGTGGTTGCATTCATACTTCCCCTCTGCCCAAAGCATGACAGGATTAGTAGTGTGAATTGTTTTCCTTCCTGAGGCCACTGATGCAGGGGACTTCTTGAGAGCACGCAGTGGTTGCCTCAATGTGCTTTACAGTGGCACAGTCACTGTCCTCTGTAGTCTTAGTGACTCAACCTGAGTCTCATGCCATTGCGGTGTTGCTGATGTGGGCGATACTACTATACTTCTGAGGATAGGGCTGTTTTGCATAATCAAGATGTCTTTCTCTTCTTCACCTTTAACTGTGGTTTGGATTCCCTGCTGAGCTGGCTTTTCACCTCCTTCACCGATCGATTGTATGGTGCTTTCTCAAACAGGTTGTTTGACCCCAGGTACCATAGTTTTTACCAAGCTGACACTTGCTTCGTAAGGGGAGCATATGTCAATGTACATCTCCTTCTGACAAACCAAAAAGAAATCCCAAACTGGGGAGCTCAACTTTCAGATGCTGGTGCCACTGCCAATGTCAGATGAACTAGAGGTAGATGGGCGTTTTGATGTTTGACTCTCTGCAGTAACTAATTCTACTGCTAGAGCTGGCACTTTATGGAACACACTTCCTGTGCAGATCTGGGATCTTAATAACTACTTGGAATTTCTGAAGGCCATTAAGAATTTTCTTTTCCCCATTAACTAGCTGATGTTACTCTGCTTGTTGTTCAGTTTTTCCTCTAGCGCTGGGACGCCCCTTTGCTGGGGCAGCTGTCGCGCTCTATAAGACAACTCAACATAACATAACATACTGAGATGATTGTGGACTTGCAAATATGGCAGCAGTTGGTGGTTGGGTCTGTGGTGCCACTGCCACATGCCCCGGGGAAGTAGGGATCGGGTAACGTTGGTCTCCACTGGGGCTGTGCTAACTTCCATGATGACTGGCTCATCATCAATCAATCAATAAATCAGGGAATTGTTAGCGCGCTACTCACCTCTAAAGGTATCAAGGCCCTGAGGTGGGTATGCAGATCAGTTTAGTCAAAGAGCCAGGTCTTGAGGGTCTTCCTGAAGGTGTTCAGAGAGGGGGAACGTCTGATGTCGGCTGGTAGCTTGTTCCAGTTCTTGGCTGCAATGTGAGAGAAAGATCTTCCGCCTACTCTGGGTCTATGGATGTGTGGGGTTTTGGCCAGTGTGAGGTTGGAAGATCGGAGGATTCTTTTGGGTATGTGGAAGTTGATTCTGTTGTTTAGGTATTTGGGTCTGTTGTTGTGAAGGCATTTGTAGGCGTAAGTCAGGATTTTGAAAGTGACTCTTTTCTCCACGGGAGCCAGTGGAGACTTCGTAGGTGTTGACTGATGTGCTTGTGCCGGGTGATGCCAAGGACGAGTCTGGCAGCGGTGTTTTGTATTGTCTGGAGTCTGGGGAGTAGGGACTTGTTGATGCCGGCGTAGAGTGCATTTCCATAGTCCAGTCTGCTGGTGATGAGTGCGTTGGTGACTGTCATCCTTGACTCAGGGGGGATCCACGTGAAGGTTTTGTGAAGGATACGGAGGGTGTTGAAGCAGCTAGAGGTGATGGTGTTGACCTGTAGGTTCATGGTGAGTGATGAGTCAAGTGCAATGCCGAGGTTCTTGGGATGGTCTGAGGGGGTAGGTGGACTTTAAAGGGCAGTCCGCCACCATGTGCTGTCCCATGCAGAAGGGGTGGGACCAAGGACGAGGTCTTCTGTCTTCTCAGCTTTGAGCTTCAGGCAGCTTTTGGTCATCCAGACAGCAACGTCTTGCATTTCTTTCTGGAAGTTGAGTTTGGCAGTGCTGAGGGAGAAGATGAGCTGGGTGTCGTCGGCATAGGATACGATGTTGAGGCCGTGTTGTCGGACGATGGCTGAGAGGGGGGCCATGTAGATGTTGAAGAGGGTGGGGCTCAGGGATGAACCCTGTTGGACTCCTCAGGTGATTTTCATGGGGCCAGAGAGGAAAGGTGGGAATCTGATCCTTTGGCTTCTTCCGGCGAGGAATGATCAGATACAGTCCAGGGCTGTTCCTTGTATGCCTGCGTGGTGTGGTCTGGCAACTAGTGTGCGGTGGGAGACGGCCGCTGATAGGTCGAGTAGGATGAAGGCTGCGGAGTGGCCTTGGTCCTGGAGGGTGCGGATGTTGTTTGTGGCAGCGACTAGGGAGGTCTCTGTGCTGTGGTTGCTTTGAAATCCAGATTGCGATGGGTCAAGGACAACGTTCTCTTCAACGAATCAGTTTCCTGTTGACTGTTTTCAACTTTGGCTGCGATGGGGAGGAGCGAGATGGGCTGATAGTTTTTTAGGTCAGTAGGGTCAGCTGTGGGCTTATTGAGCTGCTGTCTGACTTCTGTGTGCTTTCAGTCATCTGGGAAAGTGCCTATTTTGAAGATGGTGTTGATGGTGCATTTTAGTTCGGGTGCCATGCGGCCACAGTTCTGTGGTAGATGTGAGGGGGCAGGGGTCGGTGGGGCCCCAGAGTGGGTGCTTTTCATGGTCGAGGCAGTGTCTTCAGCCGTGATCAGTGTCCAGTTGGAGATGGTGGGCTGTCTGGTGTTTCTGGGGGGTGGGGTGCTGTCTGTGGTGCCTGGTGGATGGTCCATGAAGTTGTCATAGAGGTTTTTGATCTTGAGGTGGATATAGGCTGATGTATATGGCTTCACTGTGTGGGTTGGTGAATTCTTGAATGAAACTGAAAAGTTCCTTGGAGATGGTGGAGTTGGCCAGGATTTTGTTGTGGATGAAGTTCCTCTTGGTGGCTCTGATTTGGTTGTTGTAGTCCGTCATGGCATGCTTGTAGGTGGTGTAGTTTTCGGTTGTCTTGGTGTTTCTCCAGGTCTTCTCCAGGCATCTGCAGGTGTGTCTGGCTTCTTGGAGAGCGGTGGTGAACCAGGCAGCTTTCCTGGGGCGTTGTCTGTCGGGTTTGCTTAGCAGGGCAAGCTCGTCTGTGCAGTCAGAGATCCAGGTGTGGAGTTCTCTGGCTGCGTCGGTGCCCAGGTGCAGTTGTCTCGGGTGAAGGTGGGGTTAAGTTGCTCATCGGTAACCTTGCTCCAGTTCCTTTGTGGTGGCCGAGGGGCTGGTTTGGGTGCCTTGGGTTTGTTGATGGCGAAGTGTACGCAGTGGTGGTTGGTCCATGGCGGCTGCACTGTGTGGCCGAATTAGACGCTGTTTCCTGCCGTGAGGGTGTGTCCTGCTCTGTGGGTCGGTGTGTTGCCGAGTTGTTCAAGTCCGATGCTGGCGAGGTTATCACGAAGGATAGTGGAGTTGGGGTTGCTGTAGTTGTTGAGGTGGAAGTTCAGGTCTCCAATGAGTATGTAGCTTGCTGAGGCGATGGCATAGGTTGTAATGAAGTTAGTGATGGTGGTGGAGCAGAGTGTTTCGGGTCCGAGGGGTCTATAGAAGAGAGTTCCTTGGAGTGTGGCTTTGGGGGTGGTCTGGATGTGGAAGTGCAGGTGTTTGGCAGAGGGGAAGGTTTTCCTGGAGGTGGTGAGGAGCAGGGTGCTCTTGTGGGTGATGGCGAGGTGCCCGCCTGGGTGTTTTTTATTTATTTATGTCATTTGTAAAGTGCCTGAATCACCCCACAAGGGGTATCTCCACGCTGAGGATGCAAACCGGTGAAGCAGTGGGAGTTTAGACGAGTGAGGTCATTCATTTTTTCCGAAAGCTTAGATAGTTGGTGCAAAGGCGTATGTCCAGTAAAAGCTGGTTCCAGAATGATTTGCCTCCCAATCTGGTTTGCTTGATGCGAGGGATGACAAGAAGACCTGTCCCATTGGAGCAGAGGGTGCGCGATGATGTGTGTCTGGACAATTTGTTGGTCAGATATATGGGACACAGTTGGTTGAGGCCCTTGAACACCAAGCAGCAGATTTTAAATTGAATTCTTTTGCGGATGGGTAACCAGTGGAGCTTGCGAAGCAAGGGCAGTGACGGGGTACGATATGGTGCACTGGTTACCAGGCGGGCTGCTGTGTTCTGCACCACCTGTAAGCTGTTCAGGGCAGATTCTTTGGCAGAGATCAGCAGGACATTACTGAAATCCAGGTGACTGAGTACTAAGGCATGAATCAGAGTTTTGCGGGTGGAAGTGGGAAGAAAATGAAAGACTTTGCGAAGAAGACTGAGTGCGTGAAATCAAGCTTGTTTGGTGGTAGCTATGTGCTCATCAAGGTTGAGTTTGCTGTCGATTAGGACTCCTAGGTTTTTGACTACTGGCTTGGAAGATGGTGCCAGGCCCATTTCTTCCGGCCACCAGCTGGGAGACCAGCTGGTGACTGCTTCTTTGAAAAGCATTATTTCAGTTTTACCTGCATTTAGCTGCAGGAAATTGCTGCTCATTCATGTTGTTATGGTCCTCATGCCTTCTGAATTTTTTTTTGATGTTGGGGGTGTCTTTATCAAAGGTGAGGAGGAGCTGCGAGCCATATGAGTAGGAAATGGGGGTAAACCCGCTCTCGCTGAGGAGTGCTGCAAGTGGGGCTACATATATTATGGTTGGGTCGGTCTTTCCTCTGGATCTTGTATCCATCTGGAATGGCGGTGCTGATGTCGGGCGGAGGATGCATTGGTCCAGGTCTCTGTGAAGATGGTGATGTCGGGCGAGAGAGAGTCAACTAGGTTCCAGATTTCCATGGCGTGTTTGTGTACTGAGCGTACGTTGAGGAGGATGCATTTTAGGGTGTCACCAGTGCTGGTTGTTGGTGGTGGTTGAGGCCGGGGTGACAATAAGGGTCTGGTGATAGTGGAGGCAGGATAACTGGCCATGGGTCATGTTCGACGAGGCCTGTTGGCATTCTCTAAGTCTTCCAGGGTTGAGTGTGAGGAGGTTGGTGGTGTTATAGTGATGGGTAGTGGGAGGTCCAGGGTTCATGGCATGCGGGTGGGTCACAGACAGGTGCAGACGGGCCTGCCTTTGGTGAGCTTTCAGTGCAGAGGCGGCTGCCATTAAGTAGGGGAGGTAGGAGTGAGTAGAGGCTGGGAGCCGGAAGCGAGGGAATTCTGCGGTGGAATTCCTGGGGGGAGGGGCTACAGGGGCAGCAGCGGTGAAAGGCGAAAGGAACAGGCAGGCACGAGAAAATAAAAACTGTGTTGGAATTAGAGCAAGACACAGATGGGCACAATAACAGTGGCACAACAGGGAAACATTAAGAAAAGAAATGGCTGAGAAAGGTTACAGTGGTTGCAGGCAGTCTGGTCTCAGTTGGAGAGGGCACCAGGAGCATGAGCGGGCAGCAGCCTCTAACCTCCCAAGGAGGAGGTCGGGGTCTGGAGGCAAGAGGCGGCCCAGCAGAGCTGCGGGGACAGAGTGGACCTAGAACAAGTGTCAGAGGTCCACTCCATAACTCTAAGACTTTCTGGAACCTGCCTTTTCCCTTGCCTCATCTGCGTCATATTGTGGCACATCTCACTCTCATACTGAGGCGTGTCCAAGTGGTGTCTAGATCATCAGAAGGGGGAGTGAAGAAGAAGATGATGCACCACTAACCCTATTTTCTAGCTGCAGATCTGGATGACAATGGATCTTCTGGAGCAGATTGGTCTACTTCCTCAGCATGAAGCTCAATCTCTTGAACTGCTCCTTCCATGGAAAGAACTTCTGTTGGCAATTGTGACTGTTGTTCTTGTTGTTTTCCACCTCTAGTGCCTTGCAACCCTAATGAGTGAGTAGCGCGTGTTACAAAAGTCTGATTGATTGATTGATTGATTGAGGCCTAGAACAAAGAATGCATACATACCCATGACAAAAGCATGCTGGCTGCTTACACAAAATGGTTGCTAGCCACATGGTCACAACAAGAAGCTGGAGACCTAGAACAAAGAACGCATACAGGCCTATGGCAAAAGCACACTGGCCACATAAAGAAAATGGTTGCCAGCCACAAGCCACAACAACACGAGGCAGTAAGCCTGTAAAACTGCCAGCACATACAGGCCTAGGGATAGTCCAATAACTATACAAAATGGCCCCTGGCCAGTGGCCACGTGGCATCTGGAACAAAGGCAAATGTTGGCCTATGGTAAACCCACACACTGGCTAGACAAAGGAATCATTGTAAAACAGAGAACAAATCATTATTAAATTCAGCAATACCAACATTGAAAAATTATTGGGTTAAAAGAAAATGTTTACAACAACACCCTCTAAAGGCATTACCCCACCTACTCCTATACACTGTTTGCAGGGAAAAGAAACATGAAATACCACAAAGAAATCACATTTTGTATTTCAATCCAAATCCATACATGGCCTAAATGCTTTAAACACTACAGAAACTGTTGTTTTATGCACGCATGACTAGCACTGGGCCAGCTGACTGGAAGGCCAATTGGCAGACTATGCCACAAAGTGAATGTAATCAATATTTCAAATGTATTAAAAACACATGTAGAAAATGCAATGCAAAGAAATTACTAGGCCCCTGCTCAAACAACAGGCCACCCACCACAATGCATTTTAAAAATCCATTAAAAGCACAAATAAATACAGCTGCATTGCCCCAATCAAATAAACAACACCAGTTTTTCAACTTACTTGTGAAATCTCAAAATCAAAGTCCTTCAATCCAATGGGATATGCAGCAGCCACAAAGAGTGATCCTTCCAGCTCCAAATCAAAATGAAAAGTGACCAGAGATGGACAAAGCACTGGGAGTAACCTACTGGATGAGTACAGGCACTTCCTTCCAGTTGAAAAAAAAGTAACAAAAAAAGACTCCTTGCACAAAAGGACCACTGCCAAATGACAATTTGAGGTGATTTTTGACTCCAAATCATCAGTTCTGAAAGATTTTGATGCTGCTCGAGGAGATAATCTACCACAGATTGCAGCTGGGGTAGATCCTGCACGTTCAGGATCGCATACAGCTGAAAATATTCACTGTAAGTTACTGGCATGCCCAAATGACGTGTTGGCAACTGCAATATCTCGCTGGAGCATGCGACTGGCTAGCAAATCTCATGGTGTCTGTGAACTGCCCTAAAAATATCGCGCACGAGCGCCTGGCAAGTCGCTACTGCGAACACAAAATGAGGTTTCCAGCATGTTAACCCCCAAAAAAACCTCTGTTCCGTTGTAGAGTGCGGAGTTTAACGGTAACTCGCATTCTCCATGAATAGAACAGAGTTTTAGGCCTGTGCTTACTTATAAGAATATACAGACATGGCTCATGGTGTGAACAATACATGTATACCATGATGTGATTTGAGAACTAATTGTAGCTACTATGAACTTGAGCCCTACATAGAGATAATATATGCCACAAGTAGAAATCACCATTATCACACATTCCATTGGTGGCCTTTTCTCCACAAATCCAGGGCACCATAATCCATTACATGTGTGCACCATGTAGAGGCCGCACAATGCATGCAAACAACATAATGCTCACACCCTGACACTCCACGGCACATTGTACCCGATGGGCATAGAAAGGAAGTAGTGAAATGGAGTTAAATATGTACTTGAGGAACTTACCTGTTCCTCTGGTGAGCCATAGAGCTGAGAATATAGGGGAAAGACCTCATATTGTTGTGTAGTTCCAACCAATCCATTGGATCTGCTCATTGTTTGCACAACATAAACTAGGGGCTTGGTGTCAAGACTGATTCCGGACGCCCCGAAGGGTATGTTGGTCTAAAGACCAAGTAACTCACATCCCCACCTTAAACCCCTCTATCCTACCACAGAGGAAATGGTTTCTGGCACCAACTGAACATGATAACCCTGACCCGTCAGGAATCTGGGAGACAGTACCGAACCTTTCACTCAGTCACTAATGCTCACTTATTCTCAGATAAATATACAGAGAATACACACATAATTCTCGCATAAAATACGTGTGCTGCAAGGATTAAAAGACAGAGGCAGATAAACATAATATAAAGCATCAAAAATGTAAATAGTATATTACTACCATGGTGAATAAACAATGTATAGATGCAGGCATATAAAACAAGGCAGTAATTGAGCATATTCCTATGATGCAAAACCTACTTTAAGTGTATGTACAGTGTGTGTAGGTGTAAAGCTAAGAATCCCCCCAAGGGACGATCCAACCCCCATTAACTGATGGGACAGAATGAAGGTCCCTGTCTTGGTCACATACTAGACTGACCCCTCATGAGATGTCAGATGGCTGCACAGTGAATTCTGAGCATACATGGACCCTCAGTGTCAGCGGAAGTGCCTCCTCTGCAGTTCTATCAGGGTGCTCATCTTTTATATTAGAAAGAAGCCTTTCAATATGTGTATAGATTAGTGAAAGAGATAGATATGACATTTGTACATAGTGCAAAATGAGAACTTGTACATGATTTTCAGTGCGTTGTGATAATGTTGTGCAAAGTTAGATTGGTAAACAAGTTTAGTTTCAGGGAATCAAATCCAACACTGTTGCGCATACAAATATGTGCAAAAGGTCACATCCGAAAACGTTATTGTGAGGACAATGTAAGAAATAGGCTGCCTTGCTACATGGCCTAACTTGGGAATATAACAATCTACAAGGACATCCAGCATCCCTAAAGTGAAGAAATAGGGGCTCTCCACTGTAGTTTGTGCCATGATTGCTCCCAGAGGTGCTAAACTGGAAGAGGTGTTGATAGCAGCAGTGCTAGGAGCCAAGTAAGATTTGTTTCCAATGGCCTCTTATGCGGTCATCAGCGATGGTGCATACAGCCATTGGCCACAACTGTTACTATTCTCAACTTTAGCCTGTGGCTGTGAAGGCCGTCTGTGCAACGGCCCACCACGTGGTCGATTACCACCAGCGGCGTACGTTCGACATGTTTTGTTAGCGAGGTCAGGCTTCTGCCATGGTAGCAGTTGGGAAAACTTTATTGGTGACAGTTAAGTGCGTCACCACCACTAGAAATTAGCGTAACAATGTCTACATTTGAAATGCTCCAGTCCCATGTCAACTCCAGCACAAAAAATCATCTGTTTAGTGCTTTACTGTGCACCTATAAATTTTCGAATGACATGATATGCTACCCTCACTATAGTGGCAATTTAAGTTTTCTGAATTGATGATGTGCACAGCTCTGTTAGAGACCATTGAAGACGTCCTACACCTTGGGTCATCCTTCAGAGCTCCCTTACGTTTGGCCAGGGCTAACTTATACTCCATTCTGCAGACCAGAACCTCAGGTTGGTTTCTTGGTTTGGCCCCCAGAGCTTCCCTCAGCCACTTAGCTGATTTGGAGCAATGGGAGTCAAATCATCTGGGCTCATGTACAGCAGTGCCACCGATCTCGTTAAGGGTGGACCACTCAGATGTACACAGTTCCAGTTTGTGGGCACAGGAAGATTTCACATTATTGTAAAAACTATCAGGAGATACTTGGGACCACTTTAATCTGCGCTTTCCATCTGTCAGTTTCAGGGTGCCTATAATGGGGACCTTACCTATTTTTACCGAGAAAGGACCCGACATATGAACTGTTACATGGTTGTGGTCACTAAATTGACATTCTAACATATTAAAAATATTAAAAAGGGATCGTAACGACGCGGAAATTAGAATATATTCAATAAATGATCCTCTTCCATTACCTTTAAACGTTGGTACAGGGAACTTGGTGAGTGGGTCGGTTAAGAACATCGTAACCACCATATCTAGTTTGTTCAGCATATTATACAGCAGTTCCCCTTGAGAACGGTGTTCAAAATGAAAATGCAACATACAGGGACAGCCCAGCTGCGAGGTGCAAGATGTAGAGGGATTTCTACAGGGGTGTATATTAAAATCTCCAGAAACCAGGAGTTTGTAGGATCCCGGGCCCATGGATTTTTTAATAAATCCTCCCAAATTGGTGATGTTACATTCCTCTTGCGAGCAGGCCACCAAATTATAAAAACTGAGAATTCTCCATCTAGTGTCCCCCCGAGTAACTAACAGTGCCGAAATTCCCCAATGTGGAGATGGGATCACCTGCAACTTACAATCCACAGTCACCGAAATGTAAGTAACTAAACCACCCTTTGGTCTTCCACTCACCGAAGGGGTGGCCGGGATAAAAAATGCCTTATAACCTTCTATGAAGAGATTGCAGTCCACCGACCATGTTTTTTGTAGGCTAATTACGGCGTATAGTTTCACAAAGCATGCCCACCTTGGATCTTGGAGTTTATTAGACAACCCAGCAATATTCCAGGATAAAAAGTTTTGCAACCCCACGTCTACAAGCTTCACGGTTAAATCCCTTGTGGTCTGGGGGTGTGTAGATGGTTTAGGACCAGACGGTACAGTAGCCCGCAGTCAATCACAATTCTCCAACCCAGATAGAGCTGCAAATCTATTATCTAGCACCAAAGTTTGGGGGCTATATGACAGTCTATCTAATTCAGGAGCATAATGGGCTAGGACAGGACGCTGTTGCGGGGAAACTTGTTTATTTAGCCAACCTCCTAGTTTGCGTACCCTACATCCATGCTCTGGCAACTCCATATGGGATACTGGCTTATAAAAATAACCCAGGGGAAGAGCTTTAATAGCAGGACCGGTTAATGGGATGAGCTAAAATCCCTAGATAAGATACACCGGCAGAAAAGGGATTGTCAAAGTTTTACATGAGCTCCCTATCCAATTGACCCTGAGTGCCAATAAAATATGTTTTGATATGCGATGGCCCAATGTGGTGGTATGTGAGAACCAGTGAGTTAATTTATTCTTTACTTGCACATAATCTTCCTTAGCCCCAGTGGGGAGGGGAGTTACATTCCCCAGTACCACTACGTATGGGGTGGATTCAGGTGGGAGGTCTATTGTCGGAGGTTCAATAACTGATGGTCCCTTCCCTCCGGCCCCCTTTCCCTATGGGACCCAAGAGATCCTACTCTACTTAGAGGCTGGCAAGGAATAGCCCTAGTACCTGGGCCTCTAGGCCTGTAACTATTAAGAATATTCTTGTCTTGGGCCTCACCATTAACTGTGAACCTTACGGTTGACCCTCTCTCAGTCACCTCCCACACGTCTCTTTTATCCCTCTTGACTGTGTCAACTGTGTTGATAGGTGGGCTCACTGCCGGGATCATTGGAAGATTGCAGCCAATGGTTCCCTCTAGTTGAGCTAGCCTCCCTTCAATTGCACTTATTTCTTTAAACATGGGTCTAATCAGTAGGATAACATGGTATCTAACCTTAACCAAAAATTCCACTCCTCAGAGCTCTCGGATAGTTGCCCTACCATGGTCGGGTTCATGGGAACTGGGTTACCCTCATTTTCCGCACTTGGGGGGGGGACAGGTGATACGGACCCTCCAGGTGTTCCCTGAACTCATTTTGGTTTTGTACACCCTCAATCCTTTCTTTTTGTAATAGAAGTTTCGTTGTTATAGTCTGATTTAAGCTTGGATATCTTCCCCCTAGTAGTCGCCTCGATTTTCACAGGAGTGGGTTCATGCTCCCTAGAGGGACAAGAGCCAGAATTTATCGTTATAACTGAGAGTGCAATTAGAGGTGGACTCAACCTGACTGTGGGAACAACCTGGCTTATTGCCAACGAAGAGTCGGGGAATGCAGGGGTTAAAGAAAGTCTACCTAGCGGGGATTGTGGATCAAGAAGTAACCTTCGTTCTGTCAATTGTATTTCATGAATAAGGGCAGAATCAGCCCTCAAAATGAAGGCATCTAGTGTACCGACCACACTATTCCCCGTATTTACTTTCCGCTTACTCATACTTGTAAATCTATAGACACCCTATTGAAAATACACCAGTCCCTAAGGGAATATAGACCTGTAATTGTTGGCCAATCGCTTAATGAGGTGTGCAGAGAGCAAAGTGCAACATGCAATGTGCAAAAATGCAATTCAAGCTAAAGCACAAAATGCTAAAATAACTTAAAACAGAAGCTCCTCAAGCCCGGTGTTACAATCCTTAGAAAAGTGCTAAGTGCATTATATAATGATCAGCAGCATCAAATGTAAACAGTTAATAAATAGAATGACACCAAAGTGCAAAGTGCAGTGCAAGGTCCAGGCACTCAGGACAGAGTCTGTGGTCCAATATAGCTTACAGAGACAGATTTAGTGTGAAATGGGCAGTTCACAACTCATTCAGCATGGCGAAGAATGTTCTAAAATTACAAAACTCCGGACAGCCCCTCTACTGCCCGGGGAATAAGAGACAAATAACACGAAACAGTACCTGTAGGGAGAACCTTGAGGATAAATGAAAGGGGGGTGGCCCTGCCCTGCCTCTTCCTGGCAATAACGGTACAAAAGGGGGTGGTGATGGACGGAGCATCTGAATCAATCAAACACTCACACCCAGTCAAAAGATCTGGGTTTAATCCATCACCGTTCTTTAGCCCACTTTGCCACCCCAGTTCAGACATGGCCGCCATAAGTGTGGCAGGGTATGCTCAGATGTGAGTCCCTTGCTCACTTTGCCACTGGATTCAAGCAAGCCGGGCTGAAGACGGCTGGAATGCCACAAATCTGTCCTCGGAAGCTTGTTTCCGGTCAAGGGAAGACATAGCTTGGCAGTTCGGGCTGGACTGTACCCATGAGGCACAGGGTCAGACTGATTTGCATATGGCCATGTCTGAACTGGGGTGGCAGAGTGGGCTAAAGAACGGTGATGGATCAAACCCAGATCTTTTGACTGGGTGTGAGTGTTTGATTGATTCAGATGCTCCGTCCATCACCACCCCCTTTTGTACCGCTTTTGGCCGCCTTAAGTGTGGCAGGGTATGCTCAGACGTGAGTCCCCTGCTCACTTTGCCACTGGATTAAAGCAAGCCGGGCTGAAGACGGCTGGAATGCCAGAAACCGGTCCTCGGAAGCTTGTTTCCGGTCCCGGGAAGACATGGCTTGGCAGTTCGGGCTGGACTGTTCCCATGAGGCACAGGGTCAGACTGATTTGCATATGGCCATGTCTGAACTGGGGTGGCAGAGTAGGCTAAAGAACGGTGATGGATCAAACCCAGATCCTTTGACTGGGTGTGAGTGTTTGATTGATTCAGATGCTCCGTCCATCACCACCCCCTTTTGTACCGCTTTTGGCCGCCATAAGTGTGGCAGGGTATGCTCAGACGTGAGTCCCTTGCTCACTTTGCCACTGGATTCAAGCAAGCTGGGCTGAAGACGGCTGGAATGCCAGAAACCGGTCCTCGGAAGCTTGTTTCCGGTCCAGGGAAATCATGGCTTGGCAGTTCGGGCTGGACTGTTCTCATGAGGCACAGGGTCAAACTGATTTGCATATGGCCATGTCTGAACTGGGGTGGCAGAGTGGGCTAAAGAACAGTGATGGATCAAAACCAGATCTTTTGACTGGGAGTGAGTGTTTGATTGATTCAGATGCTCCGTCCATCACCACCCCCTTTTGTACCGCGTCTTCCTGGCAATGACGGGCAAGGACGGGCCCGCCCTTGGCCCGGGCTTTGCCTGGGCACTGCCCGTGTGTGTCCTGCACTGCGGGGGGCGTTTGACCTATTTGTAGCACCTCCGGGTGCAAACTGGCGCATCAGATGTGCGCCTCAGGTTGCAGGGGGCCGCTGGGGGTTGTAGCTTCTTCCTCGCGCTGGCTGTTTCCCTCACGGCATGCAGGAAGGAACCCAGCCGTTACCCTCACGGCGCAATGGCAGAGATGCTTGCTGTTCCCCTCACGGCGCCCGATGGCAGCAGAAAAGGTAGGTCTTGTGCGTCCCATGCCGCGGGGGTCTTTTGACCTATTTTTAGCACCTCCGGGCGCAAGCTGGCACGTCAGAGGTGCGCGTCAGGTTGCAGGTGGCCGCTGGGGGTTGTAGTTTCTTCCTCGCGCTGGCCATTTCCCTCACGGCATGCAGGAAGGAACCCAGCCGTTCCCCTCACGGCGCAAAGGCAGAGATGCTGGCCATTCCCCTCACGGCGCCGGATGGCAGCAGAAAAGGTAGGTCTCATGTGTCCCGTGCTGGAGGGGGCGATCAACCTATTTGTAGCACCTCCGGGCGCAAGCTGTCGCGTCAGGGGTGCACCTCAGGTTGCAGGGGACTGCTGGGGGTTGTATTTTCTTCCTCGCACTGGCCGTTTCAATCACGGCATGCAGGAAGGAACCCAGCCGTTTCCCTTACAGAGCAATGGCAGAGATGCTGGCCGTTCTGCTCACCGTGCCCGATGGCAGCCGAAAAGGTAGGTCTCATGCGTCAAATTCTAATCATTGTCATTGAGATAACTGAAGAATCCTTCAAGTTCACCAACATTACAACTCCATAGCAGTAGGCAATCATCAATAAACTTTCCCCAAAAGTAGATGTTTTATTAATCCAGAGTCCTCCTCTTGGGCCCCAGATCTGCTCCGACTCAAACCAACCCATAAAGAGGTTAACACACAGTACATTGTGATAGTGTGCCAGTTATTGACTTACCAAGTGCACTCCCCCCTCTAGTCTTGTCAACCCCTCAGAATGCAGGACCTTCTCCTCTCAGGGAAAGCATTGTAATGGTGCACTGGGAGAGCCACCACCAGTCTTCTGAACCTCCAGGTGGTGGTTCTTGTAGCAGGTATGCACCCGAATATATGACATTATAATGTAAACAATTACAACGCATGCTTTTACAACGCAGTTTTCACAACGTCACTACTATTACATCGCATGATTTTACAACGCATGACATTACAACGCATTTTTTTAAACTACCATTACAACGCATACCATTACAATGCATACCATTACAACACATAGCATTACAAAGCATTATACTTTTAGGGCAACAGTAGGGTAAGTGTTGGATAGTGTAGGGGTAAAAAAAACTAGGCCCACTCTAGTGAGTGCAACAGTAGGGAACGTTTTGTATAGTGTAGGGATAGAGATTACTATTCCCACGTACCCTAAAACCCTTACCCACCCTAAAGCTAAAATATCTCCATTACTTACCTCATAGTGCGTTGTAATGGCATGCGTTGTAATGGTATGCATTGCAATGCCATGCATTGCGGTGAAATGCATTGAAGTGGCATGCGTTGTAACGGCATGCGAAGTAATAGAAGTTGCATTGTTAAGGTTACATTGTAAAGGTAGTGCATTGCAATTACTGCGTTGTAATGGATGTGTCCCATGCACCCTCAATCTGAGGTCATTCTACCTCTTCCTAGTATCAGCCTGTGTGCACAGGGTGGTACCAATAGCATTCACTCTGTCGACTATCTTGCCCCACACTTCACTTTTCCTACTGAGAGAAGTATGTGGACTTGGAAACCAAAAATGTGTGGCTTTGCTTGAATGATTTCATCCACAATCATTGTCAACTCTTTCTCAATGAAGTGTGTTTTTTTGCCAGGCATGATGAAAAAATTAATGACAGTGGGTATATGAAGCAAACATGGGCTACAGGGAAAAAGTTGCAAAACTAAAATTCCAGATGGTGGAGAGTGCTAAATGAGAAGATGAAAAAAGGTGTGTCATATCAAAATGCAGAAAACCGAGGTGACTGTCTTGTGGGCTGCAGTTGGGAAACAAAGTAGGCTAGGTTAGGGATGGGATGTGTTTTATTGTTTGATTTGCAGGCGTGTCCACTTGCCAAAGCACATCAGCTGTGTAGTTTGTAAATCCATCCAATGGGCACTGTTGTGGCCACTGTTATGGGTTTTTTTGGGGCGAGTACCGCTGCGGGCTACTGCCATTGGGTAAGCGGCATTTGTTAACCACCACTGGGAGACCGCAAGTATGACTGTGTAGTCATAATACGCTTGGCAGGTGGACCGCAAACCTCATTGCATTGGTGGACAAAATACCACCATTACAGACTGCCGGGATCAGCATTTCAGGCAGCACATCTCATAATATGGCAGGTGGTAGATAGCCCGTGCATCGGTGTCATAGACGTTGTGGATGACACATTTGGCATGGCAGACCGCCAAACTCATAATTGTGCCCTTTGTGTTATAATGTAGTAAAGAAAACATGTCAAAGTGCAAAAGTATTTGTTTTTAATCTTTTTACTTTCATACAGTTTCAAGATTGTACTACCTGAAATGCCTCTATATTGAAATATCTCTAGGTAGCACCACTTTCTCAATCTATTAGCATACAACTTAGGAAGTATAAAATGCATTTACTTTAGCTTCCTACAACAGCATTAATAAAACAACATCATCAAAACAACTGTATCAGTACCTGCCCCTACCTTAATCAAACCCTTACGCTAAGCCTAACTTTAATCTCCCTATAAGGGTTATTTTAGCCTTTACCACAAGTAGGATCTGATTGCTTACTCTAACCTTGACTCCTAGATCTGAGCCTGTCCTTAATACTACCACCCTTTCTAGCCTAAGCCTAACTCAAGTACTAAACCCAAGCCTGTCTTTAACACTAAACCTACATCAAAGACAATTCTCTTCTTTAACCAAAAGCCCAACCCTAAGCCTATCCCTATCCCTTACTCGTTTACTAAACCTAATACTACCATTTACTCCACCAACGTAACCACCTAAGGCTAAATGTGACAATGTATATGGGTATATCTTGCTGTAGTGATGGTGCACATTCATAGAGCCTTTATTTTCTCAAACTATTTCCTGTTGGTGAAAAGGTTCTAACCATGCTAGATTCGAAGAGTGGAACCTTTATGGTGTACATTTGTGTCAGTCTTCAATGGGATAGTCCATAGTTGCTAAAAATAACGATTTGATGTGTGAAATCTTCAATAAGACCTTGCCTAAAAGGTAGAAATATAGAGTCAAGGATTTGCAATTAATTCTATGTTTATTTTAATACTTACAAATGAAGAAGCAAAATTACAAAGTGTTATCGTATAAAGAGCTAAGACTACAAGTTGTTCTGAACAAATTAATTTCTTGTCCTGTGACTCAGATAGTAAACAACTGCAATATAAATGTGTGTTTTAATGTCTTTATATGCATAAATGTGTAATATCCAGATACATAGTGTGCTGTTCCAACTAAAAGGTCCCTCCCCAATACATCCTGGTTCTATATCCGGTCTATTGAATATGAAATACTATAAATTCACACTAAAATGACTGATTTATCAATAACAACCTAATGAAATGTAAAAAACTCAAACAATGCAGCTAAAGCTGTGAGACAATATTCTTGGGACTCTCCATTTTCATTAGAAAATTGCTGGCATGGTATAAAAAGAGCTTGGTAATGTGTGTTTTATATAACTGGGCATTTTGACAGTTTTTGACACCTGGTAGGTATTTCAACTGCCTAAAAATTAGCTTGCAGATGGGTCAGTGTTTTTCTTGCTTTCACGATAATATATCGGAAGCAAAAATATCAGAAGTAGGAAAAGTGTTATATTGTGTACAGTCACGTCAAGCTTCCTCTCAATGATGATTCAGAGGTTCCTGGTGTGGTTGCTGGGTGTGGATGTTGATCCAAGGTCAATGGTGAAGAGCACCACTTTTGACTTTTTGGTGTTGAGCTTAAGGCTCTTGGCTTTCATCCAGTTAGTGACTCTGGTCATGCAAGGGAACTTGTTTCTCGTATGGGGGATTTTGTCCTTGAAGGAGATAATGAGTTGTATAACTGCAACAAATGATGGACGGAATGCTGAATGATTCAAACATTCTCCCCCAGTTTCAGGGTATGTCACACTCATCAGCCAGGCTCGCTTGAATCCAGTGGCACAGTGAGCAAAGGACCTGGTGTAGTTGCTGGGTGAGGATGTTGATCCAAGGTCAATGGTGAAGTATTCTTGCCGAAGAGCACTACTTTTGTCTTTTTGGTGTTGAGCTTAAGGCTGTTGGCTTTCATCCAGTTAGTGACTCTGGTCATGCAAGTGAACTTGTTTCTCGTGTTGGGGATTTTGTCCTTGAAGGAGATAATGAGTTGTATAACTGCAACAAATGATGGACGGAATGCTGAATGATTCAAACATTCTCCCCCAGTTTCAGGGTATGTCACACTCATCAGACAGGCTCGCTTGAATCCAGTGGCACAGTGAGCAAAGGACCTGATGTAGTTGCTGGGTGAGGATGTTGATCCAATGTCAATGGTGAAGTATTCTTGCCCAAGAGCACTACTTTTGTCTTTTTGGTGTTGAGCTTAAGACTGTTGGCTTTCATCCAGTTAGCGACTCTGGTCATGCAAGTGAACTTGTTTCTCGTGTTGGGGGTTTTGTCCTTGAGGGTGAGAATGAGCTGTATAACTGCAACAAATGATGGGCGGAATGATGAATGATTAAAAACTTTCTCCCCCAGTCAGAAGATCTGGGTTAAATCCATCATTCATTTGCCCACTACGCCAACTCAGATTGGACCCACCAATATGGAAATCAGTCTGGACCCTGTGCCTCATGGGAACAGTCCAGCCCGAACTGCCAAGCCAGGTCCTCCCTGGACCAGAAACAAGCCTCCTGGGAAGGGTTTCAGGCTATGTGACTCTTCATCAGCCAGGCTAGCTTGAATCGAGTGGCACAGTGAGCAAGGGACCCACGTCTGGGCATACCCATTCCACTTAGGGCAAAAAGTGTAACTGCAACAAATGATGGGCGGAATGCTGAATGATTCAAACATTCTCCCAAGTCAAAAGATCTGGGTTAAATACATCATCATTCTTTAGCTCACTTCGCCACCTCAGTTCAGACCCGGCTATATGCAAATCAGTCTTGACCATGTGCCTCATGGGAACAGTCCAGACCGAACTGCCAAGCCTGGTCCTCCCTGGATCAGAAACAAGCGTCCTGGGATCGGTTTCAGGGTATGTCACCCTTCATCATCCAGGCTAGCTTGAATCCAGTGGCACAGTGAGCAATGGACCTGGTGTGGTTGCTGTGTGTGGATGTTGATCCAAGTTCAATGGTGAAGTATTCTTGCCGAAGAGCACTACTTTTGAATTTTTGGTGCTGAGCAGTTTGCAACTCTGGTAATGCCGTGAACTTGTTTCTTGTGTTCGGGGGTTTGTACTTGAGGGAGATAATGAGTTGTATGTCATCTGCGTTGGAGAGGATGTTGATGTTGTGCGTGCGGATAATTCTTGAATGATGCGTGCTTTGAAGAGAGTGGGAATGAGCGATGAACCCTGAAGCACCCTGCAGATGAGTTTATGGGCTTCCAAGGAGTAAACTGTAATGCTTGTTATGTTATGTGAATTTGCAAAGTGTGGCTAATTGCTCATGAGGGTATCCAGGCACTGAGTAAGGCAGGCCTGAAGGGGGAGTAGATCATGTCTGTTTCTTTTGAAAGACCCATGTCTTTAAGTTCCTTCAGAAGCCCATGAGGGAGGAGGGGGTTCTGAAGCATTTTGTGGGGGGCGTGCCAGGTCTTAACTATGAGGTATGAGAAGATATGTCCTCCACTTCTTGTCTTCTTGACTCATGGGTGGTGTGCTATTGCATGGTAGGCAGATCGATGGTGTCTGGTGGTTTGATAGAAGTTGGGGCAGTGGTTAAGGAAAGCTAAACCGGTGTTGTGGAGAGCTTTGTAGGTGTGGGTAAGTAGTTTGAACTTACATCTTTCATAAAATCAGAGCCAGCGGAGATTGTTAAGGTGTAGAGAGATGTGGTTATTTTGCATGATGTACTGGATGAGTCTAGCGGCATAGGACATGGACTGGGATTTTGTTTTAAAGAGCGTTTCCGTAATTAAGACTAGTTATGATAAGAGCCTGGGTTTATTTGTCTGGTGTTCAGTGGGATCCACTTGAAAAGTTCGTGAAGCATTCACAGATGTGGAAGCATGATGAGGAGATGGGGTTGATCTGTCCACTCATCAAGAGACTGGTGTCTTGGATGGTCCTAAGGTTCTTTGCATGGCCTGCAAAAGTGGAGGGGATAAGTTAAGAGGGACATCAAGAGGTGTCCTAGGGGGAGTGGCTGTTGTTGAAAATTAGGACTTCTGCTTTTGTCTGTGTTGAACTGGAGGCAGTTGTTTTTCATCCAAGCAATGACATAGCACATGCATTTGGCAAAGTTTGCTTTGGTGCTGCTTTTTGATTTGGTAAGGGAGAAGATAAGCTATGCGTTGTTGCTGCTGCTGCCCTGTGCTATGACAATGTTGTCATGTAGACATTGAAGAGTACTGTGTCGAGCGACAAGCCTTGAGGGAGTCCGCAGATTCATTTCTTGAGTTCTGTAGTTTAGGGGGGAAGTCTAACTCACTGAGTTCTCTCTGTGAGGAAGGAGGGTATCTACACCAGGGACACTCCGCACGCACTGAAGCTTTCTGGCAAGTTACTTGTGGGAGACCATAGCAAAAGCTGCGGAGAGGTTGAGGAGGATGAGTGCACATGTTTCTCGTCAGCCAAGAAAGCTTCTGTCATTGGTGGCTGCAATAAGAGTTGGTTCTGTGGTGTGGTTGGAGAGCTGTCTATGAGTTCATGGAGTTCTAGGTGTTCTGCAAGTTGGATATTGATGGCTTTCTCAATGACTTTAGCTAGAAAATGCAGGAGCAAGATGGGTATGTAGCCGCTGAGAGTGTTGGGGTCCACTGTTGGTTTCTTCAACAGGGCATTGCCTACTGCATTTTTCAGCAAGATATGTTGATGATAGCGGTGAGCGCTGGTGAGATGATGTCTGTACATAAAAACCATCCAATGACCGTTGCTCCACAGTGTCAGGAGTACTTGAGGAGGGGGTGCCAGCTGCCACAAGCCTCAAACCAGTTCTGGTTTGTGGCAGTACCCCTCCGAGGGCTGGAGGCCTGTGCCAGGTAGACTCTTGCACAATACATGCAGAGTGTGTTTTCCTTGGGGGGGGGAGGGGGATTTTTGTGTACTCCCCTGGAAGTCCTGGCTCCCGTTCACCCTATGGGTACAAACCCTGGGTTGAAGGACCACATACAGGATATCACCCCTGAACTGGTGGGAGCCTTAGCTGATACATGTGCTCTGACATTATGTTTTCTGGCAGTACCACTCTTAAACATAGGGAAAAAAGCAAAATGGAGGAGATAGGACTCTCCCTGACCTCTGTTCAAACCAAGTGTACAGACCCTGGGTTTATAGATCAGTTGCAGGCTATCACCCCAGAACTGTTGTGAAGGAGAGTGGAGACATTGTGAAAGTTACATGGGACTAGAGCCCCCACTCTGTGGCCTTGCTTGTGACACTGACAGCTATTTGTGGCCTCTGTTGGTTAGTGTCCTTGTGGAAGGTTTGTCTTTGGGTTGGGAAGTCAGGCTCAAGGGGAGGAACTGGCCACCTTACTTTGTTGGTCATGGTGGTGCTGTCTTCCTACTGGAATGCATCTGTGCGCAGATTAAAGTTAGGTGCTGCACAAATCGTGTCCCCAGGTAAGGAGAAGGATTCCCCATGGGTTAACTCATTGACCCTAGAGAGTATAGACAGATGGATTCAACTGGGTTCAGAGAGGTATAGAACTGGCAAGTACCTCTGCAGGTCATTTTCCAGGTTCTCTCACCCTAAGCAGGGCACTCCATCAAAGTATTGATTAGACTACCCTGGCTTTCGGCTGGAGGTGATCATGTTGTAAAATGGTTGTCACTGAATGGTCATCCCAAACATCTTGCCTTCCTCCTCCCTTTTCTCTGACCTTCCTTTTATTGACTTTAGAACTCGAAGCCCTTTACCACTGTTAACCAGTGCTCAAGTGCATATGTTCCCTTCCCTAAACAAGTGTGTAATTGGTGTATACATGATTGAAAATGTAATTTACTTGGAAGTCTGGTGTAAACTGGTATGCCAGATACCCAGGGCATGCAAGTTAAAAGCTACTAGTTGGCTGCAGCACTGATTCTGTCAACCACAGAAGTTTCCTTTCAAACCTGTCTCTGGCCTGCCACTCCAGTGCCTGTGTGTGCAGTTTACGGTCACTTCCACTTGGCATTTTAAACTGCTTGCCAAGCCTTAAACTCCCTTTTTATTACATATCGGTCACCCCAAAGGTAGGCCCAGGTATTGAGGTTCCGTGACGATTTGAACCCGTGTTTTCAATATTGTCGGAAATACATAATATTAATATCAGCGAACCGCAAATGATCCATTTAGCATATCCTGGTGTTTTCGCTACGATACGAGCAAGAGCACTCCTGTTATGAACACATTTCTGATCTACCCACGGCATCCATCTTAGATCATGGCCGCCATTTTGTGTTTCTTGCCCTCACATACGCAATAACCTCTGATCACTTCATTTCGATTAAGGACACGTAGCCTTAGCCGGAGATTCACCTCTTTCATGACACGTGTACCTTAAACCAGATCACGCTGTAGCTGCATGACTCAACAAAGGCTGCCTCCTCTGCCCGAGGCCAGCCCACCTGAACTGGTTCTCGTGTCCATTGTCCCGATCATGATTAGGCGGCCGAAGCCGGTAGCCTTGCCCATTTACAACCCACAAACATCTCTTATCCCGCTTTCCTATCTTCTGCACCTGGCTCTGCTCCTTTCCTTCTGGGCCTTTATTAGGGGGAGGTAACGAAATTTACGATGAGGCGGTCCGGCTCTTGAATGCAATATTGACAAGGGATTGTGATGGACTAGTGGGAACCCCTCTTCGTGATGTTTGGCATCAGATATTATCGACAGTTCCTGCGTAACGCCAAATATTTATTGTTTAAGACACAAAGGTTTAGGAATGTACTAACATGTGAAATATTTGCCTGAAGCACAATTTTTAGTATATAAGGAGCAACCCTCAATGTACAAATCGAACAGGCTCCTAGACACTGCCCATGCGTAGTTTCTGTGACTTCTGTGTCCCTGCAGTAATAAACCTTTGGTCTTTGACGCCACCATCGAGAAGCCCGTGTTTCTGTTCATTTGCGCACCAAGGCAGGTGGAACTCCGGGGTCTTTGGGTGTTGTTCCCTGACACCTCTGGACGGAACCAAAAAGTCCAGAACTCCAATTGGCGCCCAACGTGGGGCGACGTCATTCGGTACCGGTCCAAAAGCCTGAAGAGTTCGAGAAGCTTCGTGTGAAGATTCCTGAGGGAGGCGCCCCACTTCATCGATCCCGGCATATCGCAAAAGTGGCCCGAAGTTCTCTTCCACGAGGGTTCCCGTTCAGGACGGCTGCAGTGGGCCGTTGCCTTGACCGTCGCCCTGTCTTGGACCCGAGGTGCAGCCCTTAGTACAGCGAAACGTGACGGGTTTCTCCTTGGTGACGTCTTCAGTGCCTCAGTTAAGTATTTAGTGATAGCTAGCTGGTTACTTTGTGAGGATTGTTAAAATCCTTGATCGGTTCTTGGTTTGGTTTGGTTTTGTAAGATTATCACTAGTTGTTCTGGTTACGATAATCTATTTGGTTCAGTTTGGGTATCGATACATTAGTTTGATTTTGGTAGGCCTAAGTTCTTGGTTCGAGTGCACATATTTGTTCCGTGTTTTGTTTGTTTTGTGTTCCGGACTGAAAATGGTAAGTCTGAAAATGTTGTCTTGTTTTGGTTGCAACCGTGACTCACGATTGGAGGATTCCTGTCTGGTTCCTCCGATTGGGACTCCCCTTTATGACTTATATTGTAAACATGGTGTGGGTCCTATATCCTATAATGAGGTATGGGTCCGCTATACTAAGAAGGATGGTGTCCTTAGTTGGCCACTGCATGGTAGTTTTGAGCCCGAGATTCTTGATAATTTAGAAGCGAAACTGTTTAGTAAGAAAGCCCGGCCGGCAATGTTTGATTCTTTCCGTTACTGGCGAAAAGAGTCCAAACAGAGAGAAATAAAAAGGTTGAAGAAAGAACAGAAAGAGAAAGAAGAGTTAACTCTAGAGCAAGCAACTAAACAATTGCAAGATAATGAGTGCGAAAAGGCTATAGAGGTGGCAATTAGAGAGCATAATTTAGCGATTGACAAGTGCTACCCTGCCTTGCCATCGAAAACAGCTAAGATACTGGAGGACCCCGAAAACGATCCTCTGTTGTCTTATCTGTTACGGTCACCTCCACCGTATGCACAAGGTGCTACGGCCCAATTTGTGCCAAATGTTCAATTGCCGGTTGCTGGACAACCTGGTGTTCCTGTTCCTCAGAATCAAGTTCCTGTACCTCCTGTGGTTAATGTGAATATTCCTACGGCTCCTCCTCTTCCTGGGTTGCCGACTTCTATACCTGTATCTGTCTCGCTTACACCTACTACTTCACAAACTATTTTTCTCGATACTCCTACTGCCTCGCTATCTGTTCCTACCTCTACTGTGTTCTCTACGTCTGCAAGTGTGTTAACTCCACTTTCTGTACGTCGAAAAATCACTGATTCTGTTGCTAATATACTGTCTCCTTTATATAAATCTTTAATTAAGACTCCTACTCCTGATTCAGTTCAGAGACGTAGTCAGCTACCAAGTACTGAAGAACGGGGAATTTTAGATTCCACGGCTCTCAGATGGATTACGAAAGGTAGAAGATATAGTACGAGAGATGTACTAGATACGTTTATGCAGTGGAAGGAACCAACGCAACGGTACGTCTTTGATGAGATGTGCTCGTTGTTACGTGAGGAAATAGAGGAAGATGATGTTGAATCAGACTTGGAAGATTTAATTAAAATTCAAAAAGAGTTTGCTGCAGGAATGATAGTGGGCGATAATATAAAAGAAGCGATGGAACTTATTTTAAGTTTTAGGAATGATCCATCTCTTCGTTCGCCGAGAGATTTAGAGAAAGGTAAAATGAAGCTAAGTCGCCAATATCCTATGAGGGAGGTTCCTCCAATCTGGCGCGAAGCAATACAACGTGATGATAATGCGGGTATTGCAGCTGCTCCAGCACAGTTCCAACGAGTGTGGATACACATTCCGTGGAAGCGAGCTGAAGTGCTAGCGGTAAAACAGGCCTTGCCAGATCCGCGTAAAAATCCTGCTGGATATTACAAGGAATTAACACAGACAGTTGAGGCTTGTATAATGAACTTAGCGGACATCGATATGTTATTTGGGAATGTAGTTCCACAACCAGTGTGGGCTAAAATTCGTAGGGAGGATCATCAAGTAGCCTTAGGTGGTGATTGGGCAGCTATCACTGCAGCGGATGGTCAGCAAACGGGTGGTGCAAAACCCGAACCCCTAATTGCTAATCTTCCAGGTAGAATAATTGACTTAATGAAGACTCTGATGCCTGCGTTGCGTGTTAATTGGGATAAATTATCCGCATGCAAGCAAAAGAAAGATGAAAGTGTCTCCGACTTCTTCACGAGGTTCGAAGAGACTTTTGTAGATCATAGTGGTCAAGATATGAGCACTGAAGGAGGACAGAGACTGTTTGTCGATAAATTTGTGCATAATTTGTTACCTGAGTTATGCAATAAATTAAAGGATTCAGAAAGTGCGTGGGCTGTTTCTACAACTGCGCAAATACTTGCAACTGCACAGTACTACGAAAATAGGGATAAAGAGGAAAAGGAAAAATCAGAGAAGAAAACGAAAGATTTAAAAACTAAAGTTCTTTTACAGCAGGCGTATCCGCCTCGCACGAATCAGACTAATATGCAACAGAATTCGTATCAGAGGACAGATTATAGTTCAACGAGGCCTCAATATCAGTGGAACCAGTGTGCGTACTGTAAGAAAGAGGGTCACTACAAAAATGAATGTCCGATCTTAGCGCAAAATAATGCGGCAGCAGCTCAAAGAGGTCGTGGTGGTTTTGTGCAGAATTCTAGAGGTCGAGGGCGAGGTGCTATGCCTCCGCAAACGAATGATCGTCCCTCCAATGACTTTGATCAACGAAATGGACAGTCAGCTCAACAGAATAGATCTCAGCAATATCTTGTTGAAGACTATTGTGAAGTGGATGAGGGATTTCAGCAAAATGGGTACTAGGACAGCCATGGACAAAGAGAGGGAGTAGTATCAGTTCCAGTGGATCAGAGTGGGCCTTATGTCGCAGTAGCAACATCAGGTGTAGTCGAACCGTTTCTGTTGGATACTGGTGCCGCAAAAAGTTCTATCATTCATGCGAAACTCCCTGGCGCACCTTTGTCTGGCTCAACAAATGTTTCTGTAGGTTTTTCAGGCGCCCCTGTTTACAACCCGATATCTGGTCCTTTGTCTATTTCTGTTGGACCGTGTCAATTGAAAGCACCCCTGATTTTGACGACGGGTTGTAATGAAAACCTGCTTGGTTTAGACTTGTTAAAACGACTATATGCGACATTGTACTGTTCCCCGGAAGGGGTACAGCTTACGTTGGGTAAAAGAATCACTTCTCCGATGTACTTGTCAATGGACGCACTCCCGCCGGAGCTGCGCTCACTCCCTGATTCTCTTTGGGCGACTGGTCCTAATGATGTAGGCCTTTTAGAAATACCACCATACGTAGTCACTTTGAAAGCAAATGTAAAATTTCCAAGAATTCCCCAATATAAAATATCCAGTGAAGGAGAACGTGCACTTTTATTGATTGTGCAAGATTTGATTAAGAAAGGTGTGGTTGAAGAAACTCGAGGAAATGTTTGTAATAGTCCTGTATTGCCGATTCTGAAACGAACTGATCCTACAAAACCTCCAGTGTACAGGTTTGTCATAGACCTTAGAGAAGTTAATAAGATTGTGGTTCCGCAATTTCCTGTGGTTCCAGACATTACTGCCTTGTTAACATTGATTCCTGCTACAGCCACTTGGTTCTCAGTCATCGACTTAAAGAATGCCTTTTTCAGCATTCCGATAGCCGAGGAAAGCAGAGATATTTTCGGCTTCTGTCTAGGAGGTCGAAGTTTCAGATTTAAACGCGCTCCACAGGGCTACTGTGAAAGTCCGTCTATTTATAGTCAAGCATTAAAAAGCCAGTTAGATTCTTTTGTCCTTCCTCCAAGTTCTGCCCTAGTACAGTACGTAGACGATCTTCTAGTGGCTGCCGATGACAAGGAAACTTGCAAAGCAGCTACAGTATCGTTATTGCATCATTTGTCTGATTTGAATCACAAGGTGTCAACTTCCAAGATGCAATACTGCTGCCAAGAAGTGACCTACCTAGGTCATCTCTTGTCAAAGGAGGGAAGGAAGTTGACCCCAGAAAGAATAAAAGCAATTACGCAAATGAGTGTTCCACGCACACAGAGAGAAGTACGTGCCTTTTTAGGTATTACCTCTTACTGTAGGCAGTGGATTCCGAATTTTTCTCTTTTAGCGAAACCGTTGGTAGCTTTGACTGGGAAAAATGTTCCGAGTCCGGTGCCATGGTCTGATGAATGTCAAGAGAGTTTTACTGAATTACGAAAAGCATTGTGTTCAGCTCCTGTATTGGGTACACCTGATTACAGTAAGCCATTCACGCTCTACGTTCACGAGAGAGAAGGTTGCGCGTTGAGTGTCCTGACACAGAAGTTTGGTGATAAACAACGCCCTTGTGCGTATTTTTCATCAACATTGGATCCGGTAGCCAGAGCGTTACCTAGTTGTTTGAGGGCTACAGCGGCAGCTGCGGCTTCCATTCGACAATCTGCTGGTCTGGTAATGAACAACATGCTAGTGGTCATGGTTCCTCATGCAGTGGACACACTCATGAACCGAACTAAGACACAACACCTTACTAGTGCAAGATTATCTGGTTACGAGCTGACATTACTAGCGAGTCATATTCAGATTAAAAGATGTAATGTATTGAATCCAGCAACGTTGTTGCCGGCTAATCAAGAGTCGAGTGATTCCGAGCCACATGATTGCTGTTTCAAAACGGAGGAAGAGACAAAAGGACGCATTGATTTGAGGGATACTCCATTATCAGATCCAGATGGTACGCTGTATGTGGACGGGTCATGTTTTAAATTGGAGAATGGTGATGTGACTGCTGCTTACGCAGTAACGACTTTGAAGACGATTGTGGAGACTGCAAGAGTGAGTCAGAATTCTGCCCAGGCTGCAGAATTAATAGCCTTAACCAGAGCGTGTGTTTTAGCTAAGGGCAAGAGAGTGAATGTCTTTACAGATAGTCAGTACGCATTTGGCGTGGCCCATAGTTTTGGCCGTTTGTGGAGAGAAAGAGGTTTCATTACGTCCCATGGGACTAAGATTCAACATGGTCAGCTAGTTAACGACTTGTTGGAATCTCTAACCTTGCCAACTGAAGTTGCGATTGTAAAGTGCAGTGCTCATAAAGCAATCACGGATGATGTTGGTCGTGGGAATGCTTTTGCTGATGAAATTGCTAAACAAACAGCTAGAGACATGATGAGTAGAATGTATGTTGCAACGTCTGCAAGATGGATCGCTGAGTCTGGAATGTGTGAGGACACAATGGAAAGTGTGAAAGAGATTCAGAAAGAAGCAACTGAGGAAGAGAAACGTGTATGGAGAGAGAGTACGGGCAAGTTGGACTCGAATGGATGTTGGATTGATTTGACAGAACAGCAGTGTTGGATGTTGCCTGATGCGTATGTGCTTGCAGTAGTGACGATGGCGCATGGAGTAGCACATATAAGTTCTAAAGGTATCTGTAAGATGTTGGCTCCAGTCTGGAAAAATGAGGGAATCAGTAAGTGTGCAGAAAGAGTGGTGAAAAACTGTATGGTATGCCTGATGCATAATCCTGGCAAGGGAACTCCAACTCCTGCTGGTCATTTCGCTCCTCCTTCCTGCCCTTTCGAAGTGATACAGTTAGACTTCATTCACATGGACCGCTGTAATAATTTAAAATATGTCCTAGTGGTGGTTTGTGCTTTTTCCAGGTGGATAGAAGCATATCCACTGAAGGACAATACTGCCTTATCAACTGCCAAAATTCTTCTCAAAGAATATTTCCCTAGATTTGGAATGCCACGGATTGTATGGTCGGATAACGGAAGTGAGTTTATAGGGAAAGTTATGCAGAGTGTATGTGCAGGCCTAGGTTTGAAACAGAAATTCCACAGTGCGAACCATCCCCAGTCAGCTGGTTTAGTGGAGGGTTACAATGGTATCCTCAAGCTGAAGATAGCTAAAATACAGGTATCCACGGGTTTAGCCTGGCCAGACGCACTTCCTTTGGCTTTGTTATCAACGAGAGCAACTGTACATTCTAGAGTAGGGCTTAGCCCATATGAAATAGTCTTTGGCCGCCCAGCAAATATCTGGGGTGTGCCAAGGCCTAAGGAATTTAATTCTCTAGAATATCCTATGTTGATAGATTACCTTTACGACTTGACTGCTAAATTGAGTCTTATTCATCAACAGGTTTTCGATGCTTTGCCAAAACCTCCGGAGAGTCCAGGGCATCAGCTGAAACCGGGAGACTTCATTGTCATCAAGAACTTCGCGAGGAGGAAGAACCTTCAACCGAGATTTGTGGGGCCTTTCCAGATCTTACTGGCAACGAGGACAGCAGTTCGTGTAGCTGGCCGCAAACACTGGGTACACGCGTCACATGTAAAGCGTGTACCCCTGCCGCTCCCTTACGACGACTGGGTAAAGAAGGGAATTGGTGCCTCCGAATCTGAAAGTACACCGAAGTTCATCTCTTTCAGCGATGCCGAATTGATTACTGACACTTCAAAACCTGACTCTCCTCCTGAAAAGACTCCTTTGAACACTGAACATTTGTCTCCAGCATCAGAAGAAACTTTGCTGTCTGCGAACTTAAACACTGCAACAGCTGCTAGTGATACACTATTTTCCGATCAGACAGTACCAGCAAAACAGAGATATAACTTAAGAAGCCGTAAAATGGACAAATAAAGCAGGCAACTGCATATTGTGATTTTGATATATTGGACATTTGCCTTCAGCCAGGAAGTTTGCTATTGTTTATTGTTTTTTTAAATTGCCTTGCCGTCTGGGTAGCCGTAGGGTCGTGGCTGTGTGCCTAGTTTGAATCTGCAGGGGTCTGACACAAGGTCGATCTTTCTGTTGGTTCTGGGAACTCCCAGGGCTGATAGAGGCATTTTCATCTACGTACACATCATCAGTGGTCGCGAGCGGATTGTAGAAGATGGAGCTTCCTGCGCTGCAACGAGAAAATGTGATTTATGTTCGCAGAAACAGACTTTACAGAATTCTTCATAGCAAATGCTTTTTGATACAATGTACCGTTACATTCTTGATTATTTTAGCAACATTGGTGGGTGGAACTGTTTTTAGTATAAATTTGATTTTTGTGCCAGTTACTACAGTACCTCCCCTTGATCCTGCTATTTCCACTGTTTCTTCTATACATTCTTTCCACTCGTTTCCTGAACATGAGCAAGCCCGACGTTCAGAATTCATTAACAACACTTTTGTACAGCTCTTGCACCAACACCAACTGGTAGTTAACACTACAGACTGCTGGGTGTGTGGCTTGATACCCCACACTATGGATAAAGGTATTCCCTATCTGGTTTTGCCTTTCAGCTATAATGGATCATTTCAGGCCCTTCAAACCATCTTTGCTTATGCCCTTGAGACCTATCCTCCACGTCCACCACGTTCCACTAGATATAACTCTGCCAACAAAGCTTTAGTCCAGGGAATTATTGACATGATCAAGGATGTCAATAATACTCCATCATACCCTAGAGACGAACTGCGAGTGTATTTAAGTTGGAAGACTTCAGAGTATCGCCTTAGTTTAGGAGAGAGCAAGCGTAAAAGCTCAACTCCAATCTGGGTCGTACCTCACCGAGGTCAGGTCTGTTTGCAAGGTAACGGGAGAAATCCGAGAGCTCAGCTGGGGAGGAGTGAGTGCGTTGAGACTTATGTGTTTCCGGCTAACTCTTCCCCTGCCTTCCTTACTGCTAGGGGTACCTACTTCATTTGTCGAGACAGGGCATATACATGGTTACCTGCTGACTTTTCAGGTTCATGCTATATTGCTCGATTGTTGCCTCCAACATACACTGCTTCATCTGATTACCACAGAACCAGAATAGCGAGAGGTGTCTTCAGCAAGGAAGATACTGCTGGTCAGGAAGCTGGAGACTTCTTCAAAGGCTTCCTTCCGTTCTGGGGGCCTATGGCCAATAGTAGAAACATACGTCAGCTAACACGGGTAGTTGAATCTACTATTACTGAAACTGCTGGTGCCCTTAGTAATTTGACAGCTGAGCTTCAGGCGGATAGACTCATGACGTTGCAGAACCGTATGGTTCTAGATGTTATACTTGCAGATCGAGGTGGGGTATGCAGAATGATCCAATCGAGCTGCTGTGTCTTTATTCCTAATAATGCTCCAACGGTCTATGAGGCGATCTCTAAGCTACACAAGATTTCCGACTCTATACATATAGACAAGGGAAACTGGTCCTTTATGGAGTGGTTTTGGACTCTGATCTCAGCGTGGGGGTGGAAGGTTCTAATGATGATCGGTGTCATCTTAGTATTCCTATTCTCATGCTGCCTGATTATCCAGTGTGGTCCCGCTTTGTGTAGTCTTTGTGCTGCAACCTGTTTTAGGAAACCACCTGCGTTTGGAGAAAAGGCACGAGAAAGGATGATGATACAACAACATGTCACTGACCTGATGAGTATAGAACTAGACTCTGATATAGACTGAGTAATTGCCTATGTAAGGGCAAAAGGAGGGTCTGAGGTTCCGTGACGATTTGAACCCGTGTTTTCAATATTGTCGGAAATACATAATATTAATATCAGCGAACCGCAAATGATCCATTTAGCATATCCTGGTGTTTTCGCTACGATACGAGCAAGAGCACTCCTGTTATGAACACATTTCTGATCTACCCACGGCATCCATCTTAGATCATGGCCGCCATTTTGTGTTTCTTGCCCTCACATACGCAATAACCTCTGATCACTTCATTTCGATTAAGGACACGTAGCCTTAGCCGGAGATTCACCTCTTTCATGACACGTGTACCTTAAACCAGATCACGCTGTAGCTGCATGACTCAACAAAGGCTGCCTCCTCTGCCCGAGGCCAGCCCACCTGAACTGGTTCTCGTGTCCATTGTCCCGATCATGATTAGGCGGCCGAAGCCGGTAGCCTTGCCCATTTACAACCCACAAACATCTCTTATCCCGCTTTCCTATCTTCTGCACCTGGCTCTGCTCCTTTCCTTCTGGGCCTTTATTAGGGGGAGGTAACGAAATTTACGATGAGGCGGTCCGGCTCTTGAATGCAATATTGACAAGGGATTGTGATGGACTAGTGGGAACCCCTCTTCGTGATGTTTGGCATCAGATATTATCGACAGTTCCTGTGTAACGCCAAATATTTATTGTTTAAGACACAAAGGTTTAGGAATGTACTAACATGTGAAATATTTGCCTGAAGCACAATTTTTAGTATATAAGGAGCAACCCTCAATGTACAAATCGAACAGGCTCCTAGACACTGCCCATGCGTAGTTTCTGTGACTTCTGTGTCCCTGCAGTAATAAACCTTTGGTCTTTGACGCCACCATCGAGAAGCCCGTGTTTCTGTTCATTTGCGCACCAAGGCAGGTGGAACTCCGGGGTCTTTGGGTGTTGTTCCCTGACACCTCTGGACGGAACCAAAAAGTCCAGAACTCCAGTATCCTTAAGGTCAGGGAGTCATGTAAGTAAAAGGTAGGACATGTATATGTATGCTGTACATGTCATGGTAGTGACAAACACCCACATTCATTTTTCACCACAGTGATGTATTGGGAATTCCTTGTTGTACATGTCATAGTAGTGACTAACACCCATATTGATTTTTCACTACAGTGAGGCATTGGGAATTCCTTAATACGCTTTTAAGCTGTAATTCCTGAGCAGAGAGAAGTATCTTTTTCATGCTTTATATGTTTGGATTGGTATTGATAAATCCTCTTTAATTATAAAGTTGGGTTTCACAATATTAGTTTAGAAATGCCACTTTTAGAAAGTGGACATTTCTCTTTGCTAACTATTCTGTGTCCTTTGCAGCCGGTCTCCACTACATTTCTGGGGTGGGTAACAACTACACTTTGCGCATACCCTCTAGACAGCCACAAAACAAGAAGCATACGTGTGTCTGAGTACCCTTCTATATATATCTGCATTTTGAGAGCCTTGGCTGGGCAGCATAGAAGGAAGGGGCTAATATTTCACTTGAATACACAGTATCCTGTTGCTACACAAAGGACTGTTTACCTCCCCCCAACCCCACATAGGCTGGCAGACAGAAGATGGCAAAAAGGGATCTTTGTGCACTACAGAGAGTTGTTTTGAAGTCACCCCTACATAATAGACACATGCCTCCATCGCACCAGACACTACTGCTGTTCTAACTGTGGCTCTGCCAGAGGAACTGCTGTATTGATCCCGTTGCATCGCATCAGAACCAGCGCTTTGCCTCCTGAGATCAATGCATCAGACAGCGTGCCGCTGCACTGCAGCATGGTGAAATTGACCAATCCCATTGACTACATGATCGAATCCAGCACATCACTTGACCATGTGGAGAAGAATGACATATTTTGGGGCTTGTGACCAGCAAATGTTCTTTGTTCATCAGGGCCTGCACAGGCCCTTAGACGGCATGGGCATTAACAAAGTCGGCTTGAATTTTGACTGTGCCCCAGTCCAAAGAGACCTAATGTAACCTTTTAGTGCTGTTTGTTTCTAAGCACTTTTACTGCATTTGTATTCCTTGTATATTTAACATCTCAACTTCTACTCATTGGATTGTTGCCATTTTATTCTTGTTTTGTTTAAAATATAATAATCCGTTTTTTGTTTTAAACCGTGTGGAATCATTTTGTGGTGTTTTCATTGGGTTACTGTGTGAGCGTGTTGCACAAATGCTTTACACATTAAGCCTGACCACTATGTGCATAGATCCCAGAGGGTGTGAACAGGACATCTGTGTGTATACATCTAGCTTAACCTTACTAGAGGTTTGTGGTTCCTGCTTATACAGGGTGCATATTCTCATGTCCAGAATCACAGTTTCTAGCAGACTGTGTCAAATGCTACCGCACAATGAGTGCTTTTTCAGTAGTGTAGTTGGGCCTGCATCCTGTCTGCATGGTTTTGAGGAGCTGGTATTTGCTGTGGTGGTAAGTGAGGTGTTGGCTGATTAATTTCTCTTAGATCTTTGCCAGGTATGACAGGAGGAGTCGGAGGGCGATGGGTCTGTAGTTGGAAAGTGAGACTGGGTCAGCAGATGGTTTCTTGAGCAGCGGTAGCTGGCGGGTCATGCGCTGGTATGTCTGTGGTGGTGTGGAATTTACTTTTCCCATTCAAATCTCACCAATAGTAGGGAAAGTGCAGGATTTGAGAAAAAATATAGTATTCCTACTCTAAGGCAAACAAGTGAGCTCCTAATCACATGTACCAGAACACTATCATAATATGCATTTCTTGGTTGGTCAGTGTTGCAGATCCATTTTTCAATTCATCCTGAATTGCTGACACGTTTTGCCTCGTTGTCTAGAAAAGCGACCAAGCAGTAGTTCTTTGGCTGAGTCTTGTCTGCTGACTTGAAAATTGTTGAGATTATTTGAGGCCCGCCAGGATGGAGGAAGTAGGCCTGTCTGCCTTATTTCGGTGAATAGTTCACTCAGTGCTTTTGCCCAGTAATCAAGATGAAACCGACACGAAGGCACCGTATTTCAGAGTCCGTCTTTGAAATACGGCGCCGGGACCAAAAGAGGGAGAACGATACCAACGAGGTGCACCCGCCTTCGTGTCGGTTTCAACTTGTCTACCCAACCTGAATACTACTACTTTTTTCTCCTCCCGGTTACCACTCGAATTGTAAACAATCGAGATTCTTCAAATCCAACAAAGTTCGAGTACATACACTTTGGAAATCCGAATACAGGATTCCATGTAACGCCCCAACCGGGTGTTCTCATTAACGTATTTTCGCCTATCACTTGCGAGGCCCTGAAGATTCGCAGTTTGTTCCCTGCGATGAAACACGTGTTGGCCCATGCAAAGGAACAATAAACAGAAATACCACACCAAGAACAGAACGTTTCTGAATTGATATATATGTCAACTTATTTTTTATTCACTCTCGAAGTTTGACCATAAGTTTGATGTGCTTGATCACTTCCACCACTTCAACTGATACCAGTATTACTATAAATTAATTGATATTGTATAGTGCAGGGGCTTTGTTGTCTTATGTTAATTGTGTGGATCTCTTTCGGTCGATTCTAGAGCGGTTGTGAGGGATTACCGTTCGCCTCATTGCCTATACTAAACTACTTGTTGTTACCGTTACTTTGCGGCCACTCAGGTTGTGCGCCTAGCAATTCTGGAATACCTAAAAAACCTCCTAGCTGTGTCTGATGAGCTCTTAGCCTGAGGTGGGATGTTCCATAATTGATTATGTATGGATACTTCCTCAGCTGTCGATGAACCGATTAAATGTAAGTTAAAGTCCCCAGTGAGTATGATGTCTAATGGGTTGACCTTGCTTATACAGTGCTCTACAAAATTTATCAGTTGTTTTGCAGCCTTTGTTCTTCTTTTCGGATGTATGTAGGTATTAATTATTACAATGTCCTTGCTCCCTATTCCTGGTGTCTCCCTCGAGATAGATATTTTTATTGCAACCGATTCAGATATTATCAGGCCAACTGGATGAACTGAAGTTGTACTTGTGTTGTTCACGTAAATTGCAAGGCCTCCCTGCAGGTGCCGTATCTATCTCTTTTGACTGCTGGTGAAAAGAAAAGTAAATATCCTTGAAAATGTGGTGGGTTGATCAGCCAAGTCTCCTGCAGTGCAATAATATGAAATGTCCTTTGGTAATTATTGAAATCCAGGTCTGTCATCTTGATGGGCACCCCATTGATGTTCAATGAGCATATCCTCAGCAGGTTAATTTCACTTGCAGATGGATATTGCCTCCTATTTTGTCAATTATTTCTTGTTTGGGTGATAATTGTCCTTGTGGGCCATCTTGGGTCATCAGAGCAAGTTCCTTGCTGTGAAGGGTCTGAAAAATGTGTCCATGTTTTCCGTGACTGCCTCTTGGTGGTCAGCGAACACCCTTTTTGCCCCTCTCGGTACAGACCTTGGAGTGCTTTTACAGGCTGTTGTTGTTCTATCTACGTTCTGCTGGACTAGTAGAACTGGATTGCCAGGTATACTGATTGGTTTTATCTCTGAATATTCACCCATTATAGACGGTATTTTGCCATCCCTGTTTTTACTCTGGTTCCGATAGCACTCTTCCAGCTCCCGCTATCCATGTTTATGATTTTGGGTTGTGCTCGGCGCATGACGCATTGAGTGAAGACGCAGTTACTCTTAAAAAGCATTGAGATTTTAGACGCTTTAAGTGGCTATGACCCACATGGAAGGTATGTGAACATATTCAAATAGGCTTTTACTTTTGTTTATGCTTCAATATGTTTCAATTACGGATTGAGAGTTACTGATATCACTGTTCGTGATAACTATGTTTTGCTCGCCAGCATTGAGACTGGAATACATTTGATTGTTCACTACGGGCATAGTTGGTCACTGGGAGACTTCTTGTCTCTTTTTTTTACATTTTAACAAGTGATTTGCTACCCTCACCACATTTCAACAAGCTCTTAGTTATCCACACCTGGTTTTCCCTGTGGCTTGGATCCTCTCACCCTTTTGCCAATAATTTGTTGATTTCAATACGTTTCACTTGCTGGTTATGATTTACCGGTACAAACACACAGAGATAATGGACGGAGCAATGAAACTTTTCAGACACTCACCCCAGTCACATATCTGGGTTGAATCCATCTTCATTCTTTAGCTCACTTCACCGCCTCAGTTCAGACCCAGATATATGCAAATCAATCTTGACCCTTTGCCTCATGGGAACAGTCCAGCCCAAACTGCCAAGCCAGGTCTTTCCTGAAATGGAAACAAGCAATGAGCACATTTTGGGCACTTGTGGGGTTACAATTACTAATCCCATTCCATTCTGAGCAACAGTTGGGAAAATATTGGACATTAAAGGAGTTAGATTTACTAATCACATTCCATCATAAAGAAAAGGAGGGAAAGTGTTGGACTTTGGAGGGGTTAGGTTTACTTCTCCCGCTCCAACCTCAGCAAGAGGAAGGAAAGCATTAGGCTTTGGAGGGGTCAGATTCACTATTCCCACTCCAATATGAGTTAGGGAAGGAAAGTGTCTATCTTTAACGGAGTTGGATCTACTATACCCACTGCAATCAGAACAACAGTAGGAAATATGCTGCACTTTGGAGGGCCTAGAATTACTATTTTCACTCCAATCCAAGCAACTGTTCGGAAAATGGACATTGGAGATGTTTAACATACTGTTGACACTCCAACGTATGCAAAAGTGAGGGAAGTGCTGAGTGGTTAGATTTACTATTGCCATGCTCTTCTGTGTAACAGTAGGGGAAGTGTTGGACTTTGGAGGAATCTAATCTACTATTACCAAACCACTGTAAGCATAAATTAGGAATTATGTTTGACATTGAAGGGGTTACAATTAGTATTCCCAGTTCAATGTTAGCAATGTAAGCAACAGTAGAGAACGTGTTAAACTTTGGTGGGGTTAGATTTACTATTCTCACTCCAAAGGAAGCAAAAGCAGCAATACTGTTGACTTTGGAGAGGTTAGATTTACAATTCCCACTGCAAAGTAAACAACAGAAGAGAAAGAGTTACACTTTGAAAGGGCTAGATTTGCTATTTTCTCACCAATCTAAGCACCAGAAAGGAAAATGTTGAACTTTTTAAAGGTCACTTTTAGTATTCCCATTCGAACATAATCAAAAGCAGAGAAAGTGTTGGACTTTGGAGAGGTTAGATTTCCTGTTCAATCCAATGTAAACAACATCAGGTAATGTCCTGGGATCTGACGGGGTTAGATTTACTAATACAACTCACTCCAATCTAAGCAAGTGTAGGGAAAGTTCTAGACTATGGAGGACATGAATGTACTGTTCCCAATCACACATATGAAAAAGCAAGTAAAGTGGTGGAACTTGGAGGTGTCAGATTGACTATTTCCTACTCTAATCCTTTGCCAATGCAACAATCGGCTACTCAAAGAAGAACATCATATTATATATATTTTTTAATACATTTCACATAAAAAATGACAAATCATGTAGAGCATGTAAATACATATATTATTCTAATAGTAATACATTATAATTAGGGTATCTGGTTTTATGTTTTTTTTTCATTTCCATCTGCATTTATACATATATAGTTTTTGGGCCATCTTATTGGTATTTATCCTTAGATATTTGTGTTTTAGCACATAACACAGCTTAAAATAATAATCCCAATTGTATTTATAATAGCACATATAAATATTGAGATATGCAGTAATTTAAGCACATCTCATTGAGCTTAGTAACTCCCCATGCTACCAACATGTAAGGGAAACATCTATTACAACGCAGTCATGACATCATACTGCTTTTACAACACAATTGTTACAACGCAACTGCCCTTACAACACATGCCATTACAACGCATGCCATTACAATGCATGTCACTACAACGCATGCCATTACAACGCATAGCATTACAACGCATGCTATTATGATGCAATATAAGGTAAGTAATGGAGATTTTTTAGTTTTAGAAGAGGTATGAGTTTTGGGTAGATGGGAATAGTAATTTTTACCCCTACATGATCAAACACTTACCCAACTGTTGCACTCACTGGAGTGGGAATAGTAATTTTTACCGCTACACTAGCCAACACTTACCTTACTGTTGCACTCACTGGAGTGGGAATAGTAGTTTTTACCCCTACACTATCCAACACTTACCCTACTTTTGCCCTAAAAGTATGTGTTGTAATGGTATGCATTGTAATGGAATGTGTTTGAATGGTAGTTTTTAAAAATGCGTCGTAATGCCATGCATTGTAAAATCATGCAATGTAATGGTAGTTGCGATGTAAAAACCGCATTGTAAAAGCATGCGTTGTAACTTCATGTACATGTACAGCTGTTAGCCTGAAAGTCGTTAACCTTAGCATGCTTAATCTCTGTAAAAATCTGTGAAAATGGAAAACAGGGAGCCCTAATTATAATACTGCAATAACTAATGTTTGCCAACTTCTATATTGTTGAAAAACATGTATATATAGAACAAAATAAAAAATATGCAAACATAAAATAAAAATGAATATATATTCATAATCTATAAATCAAATTACATTCTAAAGATATAATTCTAATATTATAAATACATTTATAGAAATAATTATATATAAATTAAACAATTTAAAAATGTAACAATATTAATAAAAAATTAATCATTAGACATAACAATTAAATAAGTTTGGGGAGTGAGACCATGTCAAGTGTTGAAGAGAGAACAATGGGAATGAAGGCTGCCTTGTCTCCTCTGTGAAGGATCATGCGGCTGATGTCTAGCAGTGATGAGCTCTGTTTCTCTAGTGTGGTAGGGCCTCAATCTGGACTGCGTGACATTGAGGATCTAGTAGTTGCTGAGGAAAATGGTGCGGCATTAATAGATTTGTTTATCTAAGACCTTTGCTGGATATCATAGAAGGGAAATGGGTCTGTAATTTGAAAGTGTAACTGTGTCAGTGGATTGTTTCTTGAGCAAGGGCATGATGGTGGCATGTTTCCAGGTGCCCGGGAGTGTGGCTGTTGATAGAGGCATTGAGGATGGCTGTTAGTGTTTCTCTAGGTGTCCTTTGGTGAAGGTGTGGTGAGACAAAGATCAATTGGGGCCCGTGAGTCGATTGACTTCATGGTAGCTGCGGTTTCGACAGTGGTGACTGTGGGCCACCGGGTCTGGGTTTGTTCTTCAGCCTTGATGGGAAGTTGAGTTGCAACAGTGATGGAGTCTGTTTTAAAGTCACATTTTCAATATATGAAGGTGATTTTCTTAAAGAAGAATTTCAAGAGCTTGTTGCAAAGGTCTATCAAGGCTGTAATTTTGCTGGAAGAGGCAGGTGGTGCGTTGAGATCTTTGTCACGGTCCCTACCCACATCGCAGAACACACACTCAATCCCAATTTTACGTCCAGGGACAGAGTAAAGTACAACCCCGTCTCTCAATTAACCTGAACCGCCCAATATAGCGATCACTTCATCATCTTAGGACCTACCAACATGAGCACATTACCAACAGGCTACAAGCGCAGAAACTGAAAAAAGATATCAGAAGAACAGTGGAACATGGCTCCTAACTTCCACCTCCTAGAGTCAATTCATCCAACCCAGAACAGGTTGTGAAGAGCTTCTCTCAGTGTATCACTGTATAAACCAGCACAATTGCCCCCCAATGCCAGCCAAATCTAAAGGACCTGCCAGAAGAGCAAGCTAATACACCATGGAGCTAAAATCCATAAAACACAACTGCCGGCAACTAGAGAAGAAGTGGCGCACCAGCATAGAGACAGGAGACCATACCACCTACAAGATAGCACTCAAAAAGTACCACTGCTTCCTGAAAGAAACAAAGAAGAGCACCCTAGCAGACTTTATAAAAGAGAGCACAGACCACATCAAGGAGCACTTTATCATCTTGAAGGAGTTCTCCAACCCCGCAGATGCCGGGAACAGCATCACCCACTCTCAAGAACTGTGTGACACCCTGTTGGACTTCTTCCAATACAAGATCTATGTCAGCTACAAAAACTTCAAACCCCAACCCACCACCGCCAACAGCATCAGCCTGCTCACACCCTCAAATAGAAACCTCACACAAAGCAAGCAATAATTTCCATCATGAACATGTACCCTTGGTTCCACCACAGCTTCAACCTCGGGAGCAAGAGAATTGATGACAAGCTTAAGAAAGTCCTGAAAACTCCATCAACTTGACCTCCTTCCCTGATGACTGGAAACATCATGAAGTGAGGCCCCTGCTGTAGAATGTGTGTAAGTAATAGCACAATTCTAACAAGCAAAAGGGAAGGTTATTAGCAAAAAAGAATTACTAACAAATTTAGTCAGATACTAAAAAATCTGTTCCATTTAATAAGTATTCATATACAAAAACACATACCCTGCTGTAGAAACCATCCGACGAACCGGCCTGTCTCCCTGTTCCCTTTCCAATGAAGGTTCTTGAGAAGGCAATCAGCCAGAAACTTATCAAAAACTTGGAACTTGGAACGCACCAACCTCCTGGACCTTTCTCAATCCAGAATCCAATTCAGCCACAGCACCGAGACAGCCCTGATCACATCCACCGATAACATCAGGGCCCTTCTGCAACACCGTAAAATGGCAGCCCCAATCTCCTGGACCTATCAGCCACTTTTGACACCATCTCCCACCACACCATCTCCCATCACAACTAAATCAACCGACTCCACCACATCGGAATCCAGGGAGACGCATTCAAAATAATTGCTACCTACCTCACCAGAAGAACCGAGAGAATCAGCTTCCCACAGTTAAAGTTGGAACCCATAAAGATTATCTGCATCGTTTCACAAGAATCATCCCTCAGCCCCTCCATCTTCTTCACATTCATGACTTACATGGTCAGCACTGTCAGATCGCATAGATTCAACAACATCTCCTATACCGACAACAACCAGCTCATCATTTTGCAGTCAGAAGACCCTTCTGCCATTAGAGATCAACTCCACATATGTATGATGAATAAATCTGACTGGATGAAGGACATCTGTCTCATGCTCAACACAGACAAGACGGAAGTCCTCATCTTTAAGACCACCACCTCTCCATCGAACGAAGCATGGTGGCCTGCTGAACTAGGCACAACCCCCACCCCAACAGACCATGTCCGCAACCTCAACATCATCCTGGAGAGCAAGATTTCCATAAAGAAAAAGGGAAATGCAGTCTCACCTGCCTGCTTCCACACTGTACGCATGCTCCGCAAGATATTTAGGTGGCTACCAGTCAACACCAAAAAGTCTTGCAGGCCCTCATCACAAGGAGGCTGAAATAATGGAATGCAGTTTTCATAAGAATCCCTGCATGCGTCCTGTAGAGATTACCGACAATACAAAACTCAGCGGCTAGACTCATACTCGGCCTCCCCAAATGAACCTGCATCAGATAGCACTTTAAGAAGCTAGACTGGCTCCTGTTTATGTCAATTCAAGATGTTCACCCACGTATATAAACCCTTGCACAATGAAGGACTAGCTTACATCAACAAACCCTTAATATTCCACCAACCAGGCACCTAAGATCCACCTCCCACTCCCTTGCATATATCCCCCAGATCCACCAAAGCATCAGCGGAGGGCGCTCCTTCTCGCACCTGGAGACCAAAGCTTGAAACGACCTTCTCCTGCACCTCAGAATCACCCCATTGCTCCAACAATTCAGGGAAGGACTCAAGACCTGACTGTTCGAATGACATTATCACCACCAAGCTAGCAGCAACCCTAGCAATTTAAGACCCTTACAGGTGATATGCTGTGCTTTACAAATCTTTGCATGATTGATTGACTGATGTCAAATATTTCCTTGCTGTTGTTAGTGCGGGCATTGAAGCGATCTGCAAGAGCTGTGCATGTGGTGTTCCAAATCTGCTTGTAATAGCTTCTTAGGAGGGCTTTGAAGATGCTTTTCTCTGCGGTGTCATCACAAGTTCAAGTTCAAGTTCAAGTTCAGGTATTTGTATAGCGCACTACTCACCCAGAGGGTCTCAAGGCGCTTTTGGGAGGGGGATCGTTATTTATCGAATAGCCAGGTTTTAAGTTCCTTTCTGAAAGAAAAGTGGTTCTGTGTGAGTCGGAGTTGGGTGGGGAGAGAATTACAGGTCTTGGCCGCCAGGTAGGAGAAAGATCTTCCTCCCATGGTGGATCTGTGGATGCGTGGAACTGTGGCGAGCGCTTGGTTGGAAGATCTTAGTTGGCGGGTGGGTGCGTAGAAGGACAGTCGTGTGTTGAGGCAGTCGGGTCCTAGTTTGTAGAGGGCCTTGTGTGCGTGGGTGAGGAGACAGAACGCTATTCTCTTGTTGATGGGGAGCCAGTGGAGGTCTTTCAGGTGGCCGGTAATGTGAGCTTGGCGAGGAATGTCCAGTATGAGTCTGGCTGATGCATTTTGGATGCGTTGGAGTTTTTTCTGTAACTTGGCTGTGGTTCCGGCGTAGAGGGTGTTTCCATAGTCCAGTCGGCTAGTGACCAGTGCGTGGGTGACCGTCTTTCTTGTTTCGGTGGGGATCCAACGGAAGATTTTTTAAGCATACGAAGTACGTTGAAGCAGGAAGATGAGACAGCGTTAACCTGTTTGGTCATCGAGAGGGAGGAGTCAAGGATGAAGCCTAGGTTGCGTGCGTGGTCCATGGGTATGGGAGCTGTGCCCAGGGCCGGTGGCCACCATGAGTCGTCCCAGGCAGAGGGGGAAGATCCAAGGATGAGAACTTCCGTTTTGTCTGAGTTGAGTTTTAGGCGGCTGTTTTTTATCCATTCGGCTACTTCTTTCATGCCTTCATGAAGATTGGTTTTGGCGATGTTAGGGTCCTTGGTGAGGGAAAGGATCAGCTGGGTGTCGTCAGCGTAGGAGATGATGTTAAGGTTGTGTTGTCACGCGATGGATGCAAGGGGACTCATGTAGACGTTGAAGAGGGTGGGACTGAGTGATGATCCTTGTGGTACTCCGCAGATGACTTCGGTGGCCTCTGATTTGAAAGGGGGGAGGCGGACTCTCTGAGTTCTTCCGGTGAGGAACGAGATGATCCCGACCAAGGCTTTTCCTTGTATTCCGATTTTGCTAAGGGTGCTATGGCAGACTGTGTCGAAGGCGGTGAAGAGGTCGAGTAGGATGAGGGCAACTGTTTCTCCGTTGTCCAGCAGCGTTCGGATGTCGTCTGTCGCTGCAATGAGGGCGGTTTCAGTGCTGTGTTTGGCTCGAAAGCCGGACTGTGAAGGTTCGAGGGAGTTGTTGGATTCAAGGAAGGCGGCGAGCTGGCGATTGACGGCTTTCTCAATGACTTTGGCAGGGAATGGGAGGAGGGAAATTGGGCGGTAGTTCTTAAGTTCAGAGGGGTCTGCAGTGGGTTTCTTCAGATGGGCGCTGAGTTCGGCGTGTTTCCAGCTTTCTGGGAAGGTAGCGGAGTTGAAGGAGCAGTTGATGATATCACGGAGATGGGGTGCGATGATGGAGTCTGCTTTGTTAAAGATGTGGTGGGGACAGGGGTCGGTAGGCGAACCTGAGTGGATGGAGTTCATTAGGCGGATGGTGTCTTCAGTGGTGATTGGGTTCCAGGCGCTAAGGTTGTTAGCGAGCAGTTCCAGTTTCTAGGTCTGTGGAGTGGAGTGTTCTATGGAGATGTTCTTAAAGCTGTTATGTATGTCGGCGATGTTGTTGTAGAAGAAAGAGGATAGCGAGTCGCAAAGGTTTTGGGAGGGGGTGATGTCGTTTGAGGCTGCGGTTGGGTTGGTAAATTCTTGGACGATGTTGAAAAGTTCCTTGCTGTTATGGGCGTTGTTGTCGAGTCGATCCTTGAATGCTGATTTCGGCTCGGATCAATTGGTGGTGTTTGCGGGTGGCTGCCTTGAAGGTGGTCAGGTTGTCAGTGGTTGGGTTTTTTCTCCATGTTTTTTCAAGAGTGCGGCATAGTTTCTTGGATTTCTTAAGGTCCTCTTTGAACCAGGGGGCCTTTTTGTTACCTTGTTTGATCTGGTGGTTTTTCAAGGGTGCTAATTCGTCGGCGCTGTGAGTAATCCATTGTTTGAGTTTGGTGGCAGCTTCGTTTGGGTCCGATGAGAGGGCGGGAGGGTTTTGGTTGAGCGATGTGGGTCGAGGTGGTTTTGAAGCTGAAGTGAACACCTCCAGAGCTTTGCCAGCATGAGTTCCTCTGTGTACCAGCCAGACTGTGGCCAAGCTCTTAACCTTGTATTGCATCTGAGGGGAGAAAGAGTGTGGTCCATGTAGTGTGTTGTGATTCCTGATGGCTTTCGGCAAGGTGCTGATGTGCTCAGATTGATGCTTTCGAGCTGTAGCAGGCCAGTCCAGTTGTGGCAGTTTTATGGTGGGTTTGCTGAAACTGATTAAAGTGTGGTCTGTCCTGGCCATAGTTGCTGGCTTGTCTAGTGGGTTGTTGCTAACTGAGGGGAAAATTGATTCCAATAGTGTCTTGCATTTTGGATGGGTTCAGTAATGTGCTGGGTGAGGCCAAGGTTTCTGAGTTTTTCTGGTGTGGTTTTCTAGGCAAAAGTGAAGACATCGAGGAGAATTAAGATGCTGCCGTTGATGAAGTGGCATGCAATGAAGTCTATGATGTAATTGGTGAAATTGGTGTGGGATTCTGGTGGTCTGTATACAAGGGCTCTGCCCAGGAAGAAGTGGGCTGTGATTTTAGTTGTTCCATTCAGCTGGTGGGTGGGGCCTGTGTAGTTCGTGCAGCTATTGGCATCTTTGAATTTGATGGCTACTCCACCTCTTGAATTTAGCTAACGGTGTTGACTGGTGATTTTATAAGCACCGGGAATGACTGTAGGGGTGACAAGTGCAGAGGTTGTGTTTAGTCTGGTTTCTGTGATGAAAAGCAGGTCTGGATTGTGGTTGTGCAGTAAGAGGGGTGGGAGTGGTGGGTGTAGGGTGTCAAGAGGTGCTTGTGAATGCTCCTTTCATGTTGCATAGTGTATTAGCTGTTGGAAAGTGCCCTTTTTGTCATGGTCATCCCCCACTTTTTGCTCAATGCTGTGGCAAATAGATCTGGAAGTGTACTGGGACTTGCTAACCAGGCCCCAGTACCGGTGCACTTTGCCAGAAATGGTAACTGTAAATTGGTACACCCAATTGGCAAGCATTTTTCACTCCTTATAAGTCTTAGTATATGGTACCAGTGGTACCTAGGGCAAGGTTGATAGGAGGGGTCACCAGGGATGCAACACTATATAGTGCCGTCCTGTGTGACCCAAGTAAAGATATGAGCAGGTCTGCCATTGCAGTGTGCATGGATAACCTGCCTTCTCGAGAAGAGCTCTACACACACCATGTGGTACAGATCCACGCCACTGCCTCAATGTAAATAAGTCACCCTTAAGGCATGTCTCCGATAGCGCAGGAGGTAGGGTACATTATTCTAAGTGTTTGTACATATATGTTTACACGTATATGACCAGCAGTCTATAGGATAACATGGGCTGACTACCAAGCAAACTCAAGATAGACACCTCCATTATGGCACAGCCGAATTGTGTTGTGCTTGATATCAAACACCATGCTTTTCCACCCCTGACATGATTCTCATGTTGAGGATGAGCTGGCATGCACAGGAGTGCCACCCTGAGTGGGTGTCCCATTGAGATAGAGTGACCAATCTTTTTTTAAAATTTATTTGAGTTTTATATAGCGCTGGCTAGACCCGGAGGTATCAGAGTGCTTTACATGAGGTTACAGAATCTTACAAATTTACATCAGTTACAAGTTACATCTGTTGCCAGAAACATTTAAAGAGGATAGAAGACAAGAGAAGTGGAGAGTAGAAGTGTAAGGGGGTGAGGAAGAAGGGTAGGAGGACGATAGGGTGGAGAGACGAAGGAAAGGGGAGGAAGGAGCCATAGCTGGGAGACGAAGAGAAAACTGTGCCCAATGTCCAGCTGGGTAGGTGACGGTTGAGGTGGAAACCTGGAACAATCTCCTCTAGAGCTGTCATGTTGCTCAGGTCTCAGTGTACAGAAAAGCAGATTAGAATTGAAACATGGGCTACAGTTGCAAAGTCAGGAAGCAAAGGAAAAAGTCCCCACTAGTGCGCATAGGTAAAGAGGAACGGGGGAGGGGGAAAAATCCAGAGTAGGAGCTGGGGCTGTCTTTAAGAACGAAGCAGAAGCGGTTGCAATATTAAAGTCATGTCCTTCATTCCCATGCCCCTCCTCTTTTGAGCAATAAGAATAAGTTTATTACTTTGTTTGTTAAATGTACTGGCAACTGATCTGCAATTGAGGATGTGTATTAAATAACATTTCTCAGAGTAATTTTTCCAGAAAGTTCGTTCAAAGACTATATTTTTCATGTGAATTGTGATTTTGTGTTCTTAACATCGTTTCAACTGGGACCCCTTTATATGTAACATTGACTACCCAGGTCAACCCTTATTCCATAACAGCAATATTAAAGTCAGGCACATCATGTCCTGCTTGTGCCCACCTTGGTTCAGATGTGGTGGCTGTTGGCGCTTGCAGCAGTTGGAGGCAGAGTCAGGGCCTTCATAGGGGTGCAGGGCTGAGAAGAGAGAATAATTGGGTGCTACTGTGGTGCATGGTCGATCGTGGACAATGGTCGACGCCTGACATGGGTAGATCCCACATATCTCCACTCAGCAGCATGGCGGTCTCTGGCATAGTCACGCTTCAACAGTCACTGAGGTGTCCTCAAAGGTCCACTGTTCGGGTGCTGGCGTTCAGGGCTCTGGTCGAGTTCTCCGGGATGTGGAAAGACAGCAGCAGGCAGCAGTGCTAGAGGTAGCAAAATGGAACCAGAAAAAAGTCCCTCTTGCTGATATCGGACGTGATGTCGGTCCTTCGGGAAACAAGGTGGAGGGATGCCTAACAAGCCCACATCGGTCTTTCAGCAGTTTGGGCCAGGTTTAGAAGTATAAGAGTGAGAGGCTGCGAGGATGGGTTGCCCTAGGTGGCGCCGGAAATCAAATGACGCTGGCTGCCATTGCCGGGCAGCCGGGCTCCGGACGCAGTGCTAGAGACTGCAGAATGAAACAGGAGAACAACTGAGGGTGGAGAATACTTCCCCCCTGTTGAAATCAGGCGGCTCCATCCGGGTCCTCCGGGATGCAGTCAGCAAAGAGGAGAGCAAATGGTGCAGGAGAGTTTTACCCTCTGATAAGAATGGGTGAAACGTCGGTTCTCTCTGGGTGGAAGGGAAAGACTCACTGTTCAGGTGTTGGCCTCCTGGTCTCCGGTTGGGTCCTCCGGGATGCGGAACGACGGCAGCAGGCATTCGTGCCAGGGGCAACAAAATGGGGCCGTTTAGCAAATGGCTCCAGTGAAAAATTGCCCCCTAGCTGGTGTCAGACAAGACGATGATCCTCCGGGTGAGGGGAATACCCACCCTTCAGGAGCAGGTCACCGGGGTTCCGGTCGGGTCTTCAGGGACGCGGGTCATTGGTAGCGGGCAGGGTCTCGTCGCCTAAATCTTCTGGCCAGTGGGAGAGACCTTACAGATGGCACCTCCATACTGGTCTCCACTGGCGCTAGGAGACCTCGATCTTCAAACATCAGGAGGCCGGCAGACTTCCCAAAGCGGTTTGCCACCAAGACAAGAGTTTAACCTCCTGATCTGTTAGGCTGGCACCTCCTCAGGATGGAGACAAAGGCCTGTGCAAGACACAGGTCTTAAATCTGCTCTACCATGGTGGCTAATTCTTACAGTAATCAAAGTGGTGACTCTCAAAGGCTTCACTGCCCTTCATATGTAATTTACTTGTCCCCCACTTGAGGACAAAGCCCTAGCTGTGCCTGAAGCTATTTAGCATGCAGGTAGGTGGGAACATTATCCAGTCAGGAGGCATATACCCCCAAAACACTAGCCATATCTTTAGGGAGTGAGGGTACGAGAAATGGGAAAAGGATGCGCGCCTCGTGACTCAGTCCATAGATGGGCCCTTCCATTTAGTGTGTGTGTGTGTGGGGGGGGGGGGTCATGTTACATTATGCTAGTGCTGAGGCGGCCATTTACTGGTCAGTAAGGGATACGAATTGACGGATTTTTGACGGCGTAGCTCGCAGTGATGGCCGCCATTTTTTGATCGGCAGCGCCGCCCGCCTCTAACGGCGCTTATCGATGCGGCTGATTCAGCGGGACCGGGACCTGCGCGGCAGCGAACCCCAACCTGCTGGGTCACCCGCAGCGAAGAGCACTGCTCCTTGGCACAAGAACACATCGAGTCAGCCAGTGAGCCGCTCTCCACGTCAAGTGTGTATTGGAGCTCCCGGCAGGGTTGCTGAGATGCGAAGGGATGCTGAGGGTCGGAGCGCCTGCTGCTGCTGCTACATGGAGGATGCATACAGAGCCCAGGGTTGAATCCTCAGACCTGAAGCCTCTCTGAGAGCAGAGATGGGAGGGCTCTGGGCCCGTCGGCGGCGCTTCAAGAAGAAGGACGCTGCGGCCAAGGAGCCGGCGCCGGCCAGCAAGGAGGACAAGGAGCGGCGGCTGCTGGCTAAGGAGCAGCAGTCAGAGCTGGGCGCCCCTCAGCCGCTGCGCATCCAGGACATCAAGACGGAGAATGGTGCCCCGTCACCCCCATAGGCCGCCTCCCCGACGCTGCACCCCGTGCCCAAGATCGAAAGCCAGGACAGTAGCAGCAGCATGTCAAGCAGCAACCCTTCGGGCCGCTCCCTCAGCCTGGAGGGCCCCGACCCCCACCAGCAGCAGCAGAACCCACAGCACCACGGCCAGTACTTCAGCTTGGATAAAATCATGACCTCGCTTCTCGCCGCACCCAGAACTGGCATCCCTCCCTCCTTGTCCCTCAACTACTCGCCTAGCCAGGGCTCCCTCTATAACTCGCCCTACAGCCAGAACAGCAGCTCCAGCGCCGGGAGCTACCACTGCAACATGCGGGCCATGAGCCTGTACGCGGGAGAGCGCTTCCTGACTTTGATTTCTGAACTATGTACCTCCCGCACTTCTCCTGGCACTCTAATCCATACTCACTGGGTCACTCTCATGGAATTCTTTACGTTTTTTCTTTTGTCCTGGCCACCATTTTGCTGCTGTTCACGGCCTCTTTTCTCTGTACCCTGATCTGCCATCTTAGATCTAATCCCAACATAATCCCAACATTCTCTCCTTTCGCAAACAGCTGAAAACGCTCCTATTCACTATTCAATGATGGAGCTGAACCTGCCTCTTCGAACCCAAACCTCAGATGGTATGCTTAGCGCTTGGACGCCTCAGGGCAGCTATGTGCGCTCTATAAATCGGAGTTCATTCGTTCATTCATCTTGTCCATTCCCTTGTGCTTTCCCCTTTTCCCTCATGTCCCCCTTGACATCCTTAAATGTTTCTTCCTTTTTCTGATGTGCCTTTTCTCCATACCCTTGTATCCCTCCCACCCTCCCTTGGTGTTGTGACTGCGTCCCCCCTCCAACCTCACTTAATGGAACTTTGCTCTCCTGTTTTTTTGGGTCTTGACCTGAGAAAAGCTATTTGTATATCTATGTATATAGAGATAACTTCAATCACTAGTATATGCAGTAGACCTTTGTACTCTCTACCATTCCTATGTGACTCTTAGAGTATTTCCATTCGTATCCCTTCCCTATGTATATAGAGATAACTATAATCACTAGTATATGCAGTAGAACTTTGTACTCTCTACCATTCCTATGTGACTCTTAGAGTATATCCATTCATAACCCTTCCTTATGTATATAGAGATAACTCTAATCACTAATATATGCAGTAGACCTTTGTACTATCTACCATTCCTATGTGACTCTTAGAGTATATCCATTCGTATCCCTTCCTTGAATGACTTTACTAACTTTACATTTGTAATGAAAAAATGTTTGTATCTCCTCTTTGTGTGACTCTATAACTTGTACATTTGCAAATTTTTTCTGTTTGTATCTTGTATGCAACGCATGTAATCCTAAGTCTTTATGTATCACAACTGGTTCTTATGTAAAGCGCTCTGACATCTTCAGGTAATGTTCGTGCTATATAAAATCGCATTAAATAACTAAATAAATAAAAAATAAAATAGAATGTTTAAATAAAATAACTTTATTTCTCCGCATTCTGCAGCACACATCGAAAGAGGAAAATGTCTCTCATGATTGTTTTTGTGCAGGAAAGTGTCCCTTCCTGCACATAAACAATCCTGCCAACACCAACAACATAGGCACTATTGCACCATGGTTCAATGGTGCCTGCCTTGGCTAGGCTTCCGGAACAGCACCAGCACAGGGGAAAAGGACAGGAATGCACTCTACTGGATATATACGGTACATTTCTGCCCTTTAATTTTTTTGTAGGGCAGCCCAGCTGGTGACTTGCTGCACTGCCCAATGCCAACACCCCATAAATGAGGCCCAGGCCATGAAGTTATCTCTCCTTGTTACACCTCACCTCGGTTGTAGATAAGGCTCGGTCCTGATCTTTTGAATTGCTGTCAGGCAGCAGTGCAGAAAGATGTGCAGCGCCACCCTGATGCCAACTGTCTGTAGAGGAGGTGCTAATTTTCTTTCTCTTAGTCACTGTTAGCCTTTTCTGTTTCTGTGGATTTCTCTTTTACATGTTTTGCTCTCCCTTTAGTATGGTCCTGCTGTCTTTCTGATGCTCTTACTCCCTTTTTTCTTTGTCTTTCTATTTCTCCCTTTTTTCTTTTACTTTCTCACTCTCCTTGCTGCGTCCACTTCACCTTCAGAAGAACGACGATCCACCACCACCAGCAACAGGTTGCCCGAAGAAGCTGGAACAAGATCACAGCCGACCAGCTCGCCGCTTCCTTGAGCCAGCACCCTCCCGCCAGCTCAGCGAACCCCATCCAGGCCGCCGACAACCTCACGAAGTGGATCAGCAACTGCGCGGACGAACTCGCCCTACTGAGGACCCCGCCCAGCAGACCCGGCAGCAAGAAGGCCCCATGGTTCACCGACGAACTCAAGAGCTCCAAGAAGAACTGCCGAGCCCTCGAGAAAGCCTGGAGAAGGGAACCAACACCGTACAACATGACCACCCTCAAGCTTGCCACCCGGAAGCACCACCAACTGATCCGCGCCACCAAGAAAACTGCATTCAAGTACCGGCTAGACAACAACGCACACAACTGCAAGGAACTCTTCAACATCGTGAAAGAGCTCTCCAACCCCAACGCCGGAAACAACGACATCACCCCATCGCAAGACCTCTGCAACTCCCTCGCCTCCTACTTCCACAACAAGATAGCGGACATACACAACAGCTTCAGCACTCAACCGACGCACGCCACGACCGAACCACCGCCCCCCACCACCACCCTCCGCGCCTGGACTCTGATCAGCACCGAAGACACCATCCGCATGATGAACTCCATCCACTCCGGATCTCCAACCGACCCCTGCCCTCACCACGTCTTCAACAAGGCCGACGCTGTCATCGCACCCCACCTGCGTGACATCATCAACACCTCCTTCGACACCGCCACCTTCCCGGAGAGCTGGAAGCACGCCGAAATCAGCGCTCTACTAAAGAAACCAACAGCGGACCCCACGGAACTCAAGAATTACCGCCCCATCTCGCTCCTCCCGTTTCCAGCCAAAGTCATCAAGAAGACCGTCAACAAACAGCTGGCCGCCGTCCTCGAGACGAATGGATCCCTCGACCCCTCACAATCTGGCTTCCGAGCCAACCACAGCACCGAGACCGCCCTCATCGCTGCCACCGATGACATCCGAGCCCTGATGGACAACGGAGAAACAGCGGCCCTCATCCTCCTAGACCTCTCCGCGGCATTCGACACTGTCTGCCACCGCACCCTAGTGCAGCGCCTCAGCAACGTCGGAATCCAGGAGAAGGCACTGGAATGGATCATCTCCTTCCTCGACGGAAGAACACAGAGAGTCCGTCTACCACCGTACAAGTCAGAGGCCACCGAAGTCATCTGCGGCGTCCCTCAAGGATCCTCGCTGAGCCCCACCCTCTTCAACGTCTACATGAGCCCCCTCGCGGCCATCGCACGCCAACACAACCTCAATATCATCTCCTACGCTGACACCCAGCTGATCCTCTCCCTGACCAACGACCCCGCCGCCGCCAGAGCCAACCTTCACGAAGGGATGAAAGACGTAGCCGAGTGGATGACGACCAGCCGCCTGAAACTGAACTCAGACAAGACGGAAGTCTTCATCCTGGGCTCCTCGCCCTCCGCCTGGGACGACTCCTGGTGGCCCCCCGCCCTGGGCACCGCACCCAAACCGACAGACCACGCACGCAACCTGGGCTTCATCCTGAACTCCTCCCTCTCCATGACCAGACAGGTCAACGCCATCTCCTCGTCGTGCTTCAACATCCTGCGCATGCTACGGAAGATCTTCCGGTGGATCCCCATCGAGACCAGGAAGACGGTCACCCAGGCCCTCGTCACCAGCTGACTGGACTACGGCAACACCCTCTACCCCGGAACCACCACCAAGCTCCAGAAGAGACCCCAGCGGATCCAGAACACCTCAGCCAGACTCATCCTCGACATCCCTCGACACAGCCACATCTCCGGACATCTGAGAGACCTGCATTGGCTCCCCGTCAACAAAAGAATCACCTTCCGTCTACTCACCCACGCACACAAAGCCCTACACGATCAAGGCCCGAGCTACCTCAACAACCGCATCAACTTCTACGCTCCCAAACGCCACCTCCGATCAGCCAGTCACGCCCTCGCCGCCGTCCCCCGCATTCGAAGAACGACAACAGGAGGAAGGTCCTTCACCTACCTGGCTGCCAAGACCTGGAACTCCCTCCCGACCGAGCTGCGCCTGACCCAAGACCATCTCTCCTTCAGGAAGAAGCTCAAGACCTGGCTGTTCGAGCAGTAGCAGCACCCCCCCCCCCAAGCACCTTGAGACCCTCCGGGTAAGTAGTGCGCTCTATAAATGTCTCTGATTGATTGATTGATCCTTATGGGGCCTGAACCACTCCTTCTCTCTCCCACTTAGCCTCTTTTCTATCTTCCATCTTTTTCTGATTCTCTCTTTCTCTCCTGATACATTTCACTGCTTCTCTCTGGGCTAGTTGGGCATTTCTCTTTGTGTATGCGTCTTTCTCCCTCACTGGGACCCTGTCACTATCTCCTTCGGGAGCTCAGCTTTACTCCTTCCCTAAGAGTCTTTTATTCATCCTATCTCTCTTGATGTATGTCAAGGTCTCTCTTTCATTGTATCGTGAGTGTTGATGCTGAAGAAACCCTATTGGGTATCGTTGATATTAGTAAAATGAATGTTTTCATTCACTCAGTCTGTGGTTTACTCTATCTGGGGTCTTTGGTTACTCTGTGTTCATATTTTGCTTTCTTTCATCCTTGCTTTTGGCCTCCAGGGCTTTCTTTCACATTCTCCCTTTGAGGCTCTCGTTCACTCTTTTCTGCAGTGCTCTTACATCCTCTTCTCCACAGAGGAGTTAGTTCGCTCAATTGCTTGTAATCCTGATTTCAAAATTTCTTGATCTCTGTGGTTTGTTACTCATCCTTCATCAGAGGCGTTATAAGTCATGCGGAATTCGAGAAATTGCCCAGAGCTCCCACCTTGATAAAATAAGAGTAGAAGAGGAACAAAGAAGGAAAACAGAATTTAGAAGAACATTATCAGAATTCACCCAGTACAATGCAGAACATCCTCAGTACAGTGCTATTTTGACTACTGCAGGAAGAATGCTGGTGCTGAAGGGGGTTAGTGTTTTTTTACGGCAATCAAAGCTAGAATTTGAAGCAGAATGTGCATTGTCCTATATTAATATTATGCACTGGCCCACTAAACATCCACCAAGACACTTTTATGTGTCTTTCTTTCAATGGCTGGTTAGACACCAAATGCCAATGAAAGGTTGTTACAAAATCTCACTTTCAACGAAGCCCTTTGCATTCTGCCTGCTGTTTGACCGCTCCAGCCCAAGGAAAATCAGCGTCTGGGGTCCTGCCTGCCCGCCTCCCGCCGCCTAACTCCCTGCAACATCTCGGAGTCGGGCCGCCAAGTGGAGCGTGGGCGGGGCATAGAAACTACAACCCCCAGCAGCCCTAGCGGCACACATTGACAGCTTTGCGCGCCAGGAGGCGCTTAAATTCATCAACACCCCGGTTGAGTGGGGGAATCTCACTTTCAACGAAGCCCTTTGCGTTCTACCTGCTGTTTGACCGCTCCAGCCCAAGGAAAATCAGTGTCTGGGGTCCTGCCTGCCCACCTCCCGCCGCCTAACTCCCTGCAAACATCTCAGAGTCGGGCCGCCGAGTGGAGCGTGGGCGGGGCATAGAAACTACAACCCCCAGCAGCCCTAGCGGCACACATTGACAGCTTTGCGCACCAGGAGGCGCTTAAATTCATCATCACCCCGGTCGAGTGGGGGAATCTCACTTTCAACGAAGCCCTTTGCGTTCTACCTGCTGTTTGACCGCTCCAGCCCAAGGAAAATCAGCGTCTGGTGTCCTGCCTGCCTGCCTCCCGCCGCCTAACTCCCTGCAACATCTCGTAGTCGGGCCGCCGAGTGGAGAGTGGGCGGGGCATAGAAACTACAACCCCCAGCAGCCCTAGCGGCACACATTGACAGCTATGCGCGCCAGGAGGCGCTTAATTTCATCATCACCCCGGTCGAGTGGGGGAATCTCACTTTCAACTAAGCCCTTTGCGTTCTACCTGCTGTTTGACCGCTCCAGCCCAAGGAAAATCAGCTTCTGGGGTCCTGCCTGCCCGCCTCCCGCCGCCTAACTCCCTGCAACATCTCGGAGTCGGGCCGCCGAGTGGAGAGTGGGCGGGGCATAGAAACTACAACCCCCAGCAGCCCTAGTGGCACACATTGACATCTTTGCACGCCAGGAGGTGCTTAAATTCATCATCACCCCAGTCGAGTAGGGGAATCTCACTTTCAACGAAGCCCTTTGCGTTCTACCTGCTGTTTGACCGCTCCAGCCCAAGGAAAATCAGCGTCTGGGGTCCTGCCTGCCCGCCTCCCGCCGCCTAACTCCCTGCAACATCTCGGAGTCGGGCTGCCGAGTGGAGAGTGGGCGGGGCATAGAAACTACAACCCTCAGCAGCCCTAGCGGCACACATTGACAGCTTTGCGCGCCAGGAGGCGCTTAAATTCATCATCACCCCCATCTCGCGGGACGCCGGGCGAAGCCCGGGCCAAGGGCGGGCCCGTTTAAGCCCGGGTAAGACTGGACTGGGCCACCTTATTAACATTTTACTATCGAGACTTTGCACTTTATATCATTTGTAAACGCTCAATTGCCTTAACCTATTCTTCTAATCTATTACCGGCACGAGGGCATCCATCAACCCCTAGGTATTTGCCATTAACACCTTCTCTAACTGTTGTATTAGACACGTTGACCCTTACCAATAATCAGCATGAGTACAAGGGGAAGTGGGAGCAAAACAGCTCAGGGTGTAGGCCAGATCACAGGCCCGATTGATCAATTCATCACAAGGGCAAATGAGGCGATAGATCAGGGCATCATTCTCCTAGAAAAAAGAGTATCACAGGACTTAGCTATAGCAAGAAGGTCCTCTATCGGCCCCTTGGCGTCAGCTAGAACCCCAATTCAGTCAAGTGCAAGCGGCCCACTGTTGCTGGAAATCCCTGCAGACATTCATAGCATCCCCAATAATATAGATCTATCCGCATCCCAACTCTCCATGGACTCAGAAATAAGGGAAGATTTAGAGAAAACCCCAGTCCTGGCTATGAGTCCAACTCAAATAGAACCCCCAACCCAAAGCTGGAATCGGGGAGGAGGGAGGGAGCTATCCCAAAACAAAGAAATAACAAGAAGAAGAAAGATCCCAAACAATTACCTACTAAAGCCCCTGCAAAGAACCAAAGACACCGAAACTCTCCCCCTAAACATAATGACTTAAATTCTATAAACACATCCATAGTCAACCTCTCTCTTACGCCGACTAATCCAGATACGACAGGTGGGGGGGGGTGCGTGTAAGTTATGTAAATCAAATAAACAGCTACTAGCCAGCTTCGGGGAGTTGATCAAGATCCATCTACTACCCATGGAGCGAACCCTAATGAATATCGAAAAACAACTAGCCAAGCTGACTACTCACCCAAACAACTCGACAAACGCAAAAGCCCTAGGAGTTACTAATATGGGGGGTACCAAAGGTATTGCTAAACAAAAACAGCCAGGGCCCTCAATAAAACTAAAACACCTGTAAACATGCCCATCGTACAAGAGAAACCAAAAGTAGTCCAAGCTAATACACAGATAATACCTGATAACCCCAAAGGAACCACCCAGGCAGAAAAAGAGAAGCTAATACCCCCCAAGACACCAGCACCAGAACCTGAGGGAGACAAAAAAAAGGGAGGGAGGTTTAGGCGTGCCATTGACCTACCACCAGAGGCAAGTCCATTCACGGTGGTCCTCACAGGGGCCCCAGAGCTCCCCGAAAATGTGAGAGAATCCACCTGGTCTCTAAAAAATAAAGTTCAGCAACGGCTGAGCACAAATAGACCGCTTCCCCCTTATCGTAGTAGTAGAATCTCTATGGTGCGTAGGGTACCCTGGATTGGAGAAACAAAGAAAAGAATACAGGGGTATTGTATTATTATAAATTTTGATGGCCCAGGCACAGTTGAATATATTTGCTCATGGCCAGTACTGGCAAAAAAAGAAGGAAATGATGCAAATCGTCTATCCTTCTTTTACCCTCCTACATATGCTTACGACCAAGAACCCCGTACAACTGGAACCAATGTTCCGAATGGAACTGGAGTCAAGTAGACCACCGGAATAGGAGGAGGGACTGGGAGGCCTGGCCCTGGAATCCAAGAAGAGAACAATCCTACTTAGAGGGCTGGAGGGGTATACAAACCAGCAACCCGTTCTCTTGCTTAGAAATGGTAGACTGACCATCACTAAGCTTAATATCCATTGAGACAGACGCTATAAAACCCATAAAACCCAAGTCACCCACAGCCCAAAGGGGAATCCGTACCCAAACAAATGAGAGGACTCATCATCATCCATCAACACACAAACAGGGGAAAAATAATATTGACCCGTCCACTGATCAAGCATCCCCTAGCTTGCACCCATTAGTACTAAGTAGTGTACCTGGGGGGGCTAATATTCCAACCAATAATGGGGGAGAAGAGCAAGTCCTACCGGATGGCAATCGAAATAATCTTATAGTAGAAAGAACAAGCACAGGAAAAAAAGGGGATTCAATCCAGTTAAGAGAGGGGTCAAGTCGAATAGGGCCAAGTAGAAAAAATTACAGGGACAACTTATCCATTGTAACATGGAATATTGCGAGACTTTCCAAAAAAGTCACAGACCCAACCTTTCTGAACTTTGTCAAGAATTTTGACTTAATATGTCTCCAAGAGTGCTGGGATCTGGAGTCCACCAACTTAGATGGCTTCAGTACTAATTTTACCCTGGCCATACAGACCGGTAAAGGTAGGAGCTCAGGCAGTCTCTGCATGTACGCTTCAAATATGGCAAAAATGACTATAGAGAGTCTGGATTCTGAGCGGGACAAGAATAAGAATAAAAATAAAAAAATTGGTCACTCAATCCAGGCTTTCATAATGAACGGGAAAGGGGCCCATAGTTTCTTGTTGATTAATCTGAATAATAATATTGCGAGGGACGACCAAGTAGAATTCATGGACGAGTTATCAAATGTTCTGAAGTGGGGAACGGGACGGGACGGGACAAAGTGGAAAGATGTGCCATAGTAATGGGCAATTTTAACTGTCATTTATGCCCTCACAGCGGTACAACGCCTGTGATATACGAAGCTTAAACGGCGATCTAAGCACCCACTTTGAACATACCCACTTTGGAAATCTAATGAAGAAACTAATGCATGATTGGGACCTAGGATTTGTAAATGAGCTCGCTGAGCCAATGGTCAACTTCCAACCCACTTTTCACGGGAGGGGGACATATTCCTTAATAGATTTCATGTTGATGTCCAATAGCCACTATCGTAATGGTATGGGTTTTAAAAATGAAGATATTGTGATGAGCGATCATTATTCGATTAGTGCAATACTAGATGTAGGCCCTAGGACTTGTCACACATCGGATTTGACGGAAATTTTATACTGTCATTCGATTTCCCAGGCACGCACAAATGGTTATTCATTAAAATGGTCCAAGGTAAACCTGAAAACCTTCCTAGAAGTTTTGATCATGGAGGATCTTGATCAATTCATGATCTGCCTCGAAGAACCCCTTAATCCGAGTACCGTAAAAGTGGCCTTTGGGAAAATAGCAGCCACAATCAAAAAAAACTTGACAAGGAAGCAAAGAGAAGCTGATAGGGCTAAGGTTGTGGGCTGGTTCAACTCTGAATGCTCAAAAGCCCATAATACTCTTAAAGAGACATTAAAAAGAGTACCCAAAGATATGTTAGAAATCAGAACAGCTCGACTGGTATACAAACAGTCGATAAAGAAGCGAAAAAGGGAACTGAAAGATGCCGCCTGGGAGGAGTTATTATAAGCCAGCACCCTGCTGGATAGTACGGCATTCTGGAGGGAAGTAAATGCACCTTTTTTCAGGGAGAGGAGGACAGACCTCCTAGAAACTGCTATAACAGAGGACGTCTGTATCAACCACTTTACAGATCTATATAAAATAGATGACCTGGTTTAACCTCACAACCTTGATCCCTGGCTGACAAATGAAAGTGACTTGCAGAGATGTCCGACAGACATATTCCCTTTACAGATATACTTCTCACTTCCAGAAATAGAACAGGCCATTCAGGAAAGCGCAAACGCCAAAGCCCCCGGGCCGGATGGCATCCCAATTGACATATTCAAAGATAATATGCCTCTATGGGCCCCCCTCCTCCTAAATGTTCTCAATTGTTATAGCCTAGAAGGTTTTCCAACAACATGGCAGGAAGCCATTGTAATTCCCATTTTCAAAAAAGGAGACAGAATGGACCCAAAATGCTACAGGCTGATCTCCCTACTTGATTCAATGATGAAGGTAGCTGGGAGAGTTCTGTTGAACAAACTACAATCCAGGGCCACAGAAAAGGGAGTTCTTTCAAAATTTCAATATGGATTCGTATCAGGGCTAGGCACCATAGAGCAATGTCTTCTTAACCTGGCCTTGATCACAAACAAATATATACGGTGGCAAAAAAGAGCAATCTATAAATGACTTTTGTTGACTTAAGCTCAGCATTTTATTGCTTAAATCACAGCTTACTTTGGAGTACCCTTACAGAGATAGGAATTGATTTGAACATACTTACATTTATAAAGAAATTATTACGAGGGGCTGGGGCAATGGTCCAATATGGAAACAATGGAAAATGCACCAAGCAATTTCCAATAAAAAAAGGTGTCCGCCAGGGATGCATCCTTGCCCCGTTTCTTTTCAACTTATATATAAACGGAGTGGCAGATCACCTGACTAAGTTGCAAGTAGACTACCCCAAAATCAATGGCATGGCAGTGCCAATACTACTATATGCAGACGACGCTGTCATAATGTCAAGAACACAAATAGGTCTGCAGAAAGCACTGACTGGTTTTTCCTCATTTATGGGTTCAAGAGGACTCAGGATAAATGTGGGAAAAACTTTTACGATGTGTTGCACGTCAAAAAACAAAGTAGACTGTAACACTTTCTTAAATAAAACAAAGATAAGCTTGACAAAGACTTTCACCTATTTGGGTATAGTGTTTAATAATAAGGGATCATGGAACACAGCCATCAACACACGTAACTTGGCCTTTTGTCGAGAAATAGGCGCTCTGAAGAAATTTGCTATAAAATTGAGCGGTAAGCCGGTCCAGATCCTGCTCAACATTTACGCAGCGAAGTGTGTCTCTACTGCGACTTGTGGTGCAGGAATCTGGGGCATGGCAGACTGTTGAGAGATCCAAATCAGCGAGAATGTTTTTTTGAGATATTTATTGGCAGTGCCCAGATCTATCTCTACTACCATCTGCCACAATGAACTTGCTCGGGTCCATATCACTGACATAATCAAGATAAGTCTAATAATGCTTTGGCACAAGATATGGACCTCTAGTGAAACAGACTTCTGTAAGGATGTTATTAGAGACTGTATGGATCTAGCTGCCTCAAAAAACATATCGTGGCTTTCCTACGTTAGTAAATTTCTAAATTCTATAGGCCATTCAGATTTGTTTGAAAATCTTACCTCATGTTCTTTAATTTCGAAAAAGGTGTTAAAAGAATGTTGTCTTGGTCTGCTGGATGATAGGCGTTCCTATATAGAAGGAAATAAGCCAAGTATTTCCCACCACCATCTTTTATTGTGCGGCGTAGGTATACAATTATATTTATCACCACTATACTCCGCCTACACGAAACTACTACTAACAAGGATGAGGACTGAATGTTTTTTTAGGCTGATAACATTCCCTATTGTAAATGATTGGTCTGCTAAATTGGCTAACTGTCTGTGGGACGATGTTTCAAACCAATCAAACATCCATTGCATTTTATTCTGTAAATATTATGAGTGGGGAAGGTAGAGACATCTGGTTCCGCTGTTAAAAGTGTGGGGCCTTAGGCAATGCAGACCAGCCTTGATCAAATTATACATGTTACAGGATGAAGTTACTGTCGCAGCAGTAGCCAAGTTTCTGAAATACGTTGTAAAATGTAGAGCGTCGATGGACTGAACACTTTTATATAACCATATTTTATTTGTATTGTTTTCTGGTAAATACCTCATAGTAGGTTTTTATTAATTGTATACATTTTTAACCACTTGTACAACGTATTAAATATATAGGAATGTCTTTTTTTAAAAATAATTGTATTTAAATGCGCTTTTATGGTTTTTATCTTCAAAAATCGAATAAAGCTATCTTTGAATTTGAATTTGAATACTATGCACTGGCCCACTAAACATCCACCAAGACACTTTTATGTGTCTTTCTTTCAATGGCTGGTTAGACACCAAATGCTAATGAAAGGTTGTTACAAAACCCCAAAAAATACATTAAGGGTAAAAGGAATTTGCTGCATCAATGCTCATTCAAGACTTCCTCAAGCACTTTTTTGTTGAAGGACGCTGGGCAGCTTGAACTTTCAGTTGTTTTTGGATGCTCCCATTTCTGAAACTATAGTTCAATGTTGTTTGGTAGCATGGGGGCTTGAATGAATTGATAATGATTATAGATGGTAATCAATTCTCATTTGTTTTGAACAGTGGGTTCCAAAATAAATCTCGCCCTGAGCACCATCCATCCTTAGGTTGACACTGGACCTTCATGGAAGGCCTCAATAAAGAGAGCATGTTTTTAAATAGTGCATGTCTGACATTTTTGAAGTATCACCCAATCTACTCACCTTACAGTCATAGGAAGGCAAAGATGACATTAGCGGGATTCAACCTTGTGAACTATAGATCACATAAAATGTTCTCACGTTTACTACATCTCCCTTATTACCTTCTACCTCTGGGAATCACTTTCACTCATTATCTTCTGTCCTTTCATCTCCCTCTCATCAGCTCCCTCCTTCCACACTTTCTTTTCCTTTTCTCCTCCTCACTCTTCATATTTCTTACACACTTTACATGTGCCTCCGTTCTTTTATGACCTAAAAAATTATCCCCTCAAAACTAGTTTCCATAAACTTTCTCTCTCTTCTTTTCCCGCACCTACTAGGTATCTCTTATTTCATCTTCCACTATCACTTCTTTATTAGCATCTGAATGTTCAGACTATGATGATGTGGAAAGAGCTCACTCTTCAGCCGAGTGAGGCCTGAAGAGCTCCACCACACTATTCTGCAAAATGTGTGACACTTAGAGTGACAATTTATCGCAAGTAAAAACAAGCAATGCCGTGCACAGAAAGATATGAATAATAGAAGTCAGACCCTTTTGAGCAATGAAGTTCAATAAGAATCTTGACCCCTCTCCCAAACTCACATGCACTGCTCTCATTACAGTCATCTTCAGTGAGTACCCTCTTGTAGACTCACCTGTGCCCCCACAAGTAAGTTCTCCCTGCAATGCAGACTGAGGCAGAGAGCATCTTTGGCCAGTGTTCTTGGGGATATGGGCCAGTGAGCTCACTGGTAGAAATGCTGTAAACTGTGGCTGCAGGTCACGGTCTCAAAGTGCCATTCTGGCGACTGGCGTTTGTTTCCCTTCCCCTCCATTAATGCATCAGCTGGAAGCTGAGCCCCAAAAGGAGTTTATTGTCCCTAACAGCATTACAATATAATACACTCGGCTTCATTTAGAGTTCTTCTCTGTACACTAATGACACATAATGAATATGTGCCATTTAGAGTGCAACATGGCATTAATACTGGTTTTTGCAATTACAGGTTTGATGTTGTTAAACACTGCCCGAATGATATGGATTCAACTTGTTTCTGGATTTAATTTGTTTTCATCGCGTGGCCCTGACGTCTCCTACTAACTGTCGGGCTGTGCTCCTGCTTGCTACACATTCCTCTAGCACCACACTAAGGTCTCGAGAGCCTGCTGGTTGACTGAAACCCCTCCAGCCCGGTAAACAAGTTCACCAGCACCCACAGAAAATCAGAAAAGCCTTTCACAAATACCCTTCAACCTTGCAATGGCTGCCAACTTGGCAAATTACCACGCATTTCAGTTAAATTAGTCCTGCACTTGAAAAACACTACTATTGCGATAATATAATGTGGACAGACGATGATTTATTTACACTGCATGCCATTAACAAAATCTAATGTACTGGAAAACACATCCAATAGAAAACGCATCCTGCAAACGCCCCCATGATAGAAAAGTGGAGCACATACCACATACTGCCTAAAACACAGGTAGAATACATGCGGATCTTTGCACTGACAGACTCTGAATTACGAACATATACCACAAAAGCTAAGTAGGAATATAACCGCCATCTCGACAAAGACTCTTGCATATGCCGATGATATCGCCATTGTCACTGCTAATCCAAACTTGGCTATGCCTATCATTGAGTTAGAGGCTGAAAGATTTGGGAAAGTTTCAGGGTATGCTCTGAACCAAGGGAAAACCCAAATAATTATCAATAACAAATGTGATATGGCAGATCCAAGCATAACAGAATCAGCTACTTATCTAGGGGTAACTATTACATCTGAATTAGGGGACCTAGACGACCTGAACCTAAAACCCTCACTAAATAAAATGCAAAAAGATCTCCGCCGTATCAATAATTTACATCTCTCTTTGATCCCGCGGGTGAATGCATTAAAAATGGTCTACTTTCCAAAACTCTTGTACCTATTTAGAGCCATTAATCTGGAAATTTCAGACCAGTGGTTTAAAACAATGGAGCGTATCTTCACAAACTTTGTCTGGTCGTACACACATCCCCGCCGCGCCTACAAACTGCTGACGCTTCCCAAAGAAAGAGGAGGATTATCCCTTCCAAATCTTAAGGTATATTACTGGGCAACAGTTTTATTATATAATCATGAGCTCTTTCATCTTGATGGGATAGGGACAGCGGTGGATAATGACGCCCCTTCAATTCACCAAATAATACTGGGCGATAAAAGCACTGGCTATCTCTGGAGATATCTCTTTGATAGCTACCACAAAAATGTTAGATTAAAAACACTCATGGGAGCATTCAACGTTTGGAAATCTGTGAGGAAAATGATGGGTTTGGGACGTTTACCTTTTTACACACCTATACAAAATAATCCCTCCCTACCAGAAATATTTAAAGATACCTACATCAATTGGTGGAATACAACCGGAATCACCCATATAGGATGTTTTTTTTCCTCAGAGGGGCTATATTATTTTGAATTCTTGAAAGATAAGTATCATTTGGAATGGAGCAACTTCTTCAAATATCTCCAAATAAGAGATTTTCTGTCACAACGTACAAGGGGAGAGGGCACCCTGATTAAAAACGCCATAGCCGTCATTCTGAGACACTCTCAGGAAAAATTCAGGATTGGGGGGTTATATCAGTTATTATCGATTAATTTTACGGATGATATGCAGAAAAGTACTCAGAAATGGCAAAGGAAAATCACCATTTCCACAGAAGAATTTGATTATGTATATGGGCTATCGCAAACCGTTCTTATGTCAACGAAACTACAAGCACAATTTTATAAAATATGTTTCTTTCTGTATTATACTCCGGACAGAATCTCCAAATGGGGCAGTGGGAGAGGCACATGCTGCTTTCGATGTAATTTACAAAATGCGGACTGTGTACATATTTTTTCATCTTGTCCCTGTTTAACTCCTCTTAAGTAAAAAATTGAACATTTCCTCTCATTGATTCTCAAAATAGTGGTTACTCTACCTGATCAAACAGTTGTTATGGGCGTAACAAATCGTATCAACCAGAATATCGGTCATGAATTGATTTTTATCTCGATGGCCGTATTAAGAATTTGCATAGCATCAGCCTGGCTAGATCCTATGGCCCCCTCATATCAACAGTGGTTTTCAAGACTGTTAGCAATCTTTAACCTAGAAATGGCAATATATAAAACTAAAGGTAGGAAGCGTAGGATGAAAGATTAAAAATCTGGTCACCTTTAGTAGAATGGTCTCAATCTCAGTGACATATATAGTAACAATCGGGTTGTAATGATCTACCTGTCACGTGTAACTCTGTAACCTGATGTTTATCTGTCTTTGAATGATTATCTGATAATTCATTAGTTTACTTTTTATTTTTATTATATATATACTTTATGGCTTCCTTTTGTTCCATATATAACCTGCCCGACCGAAGGGGGGGGGAGGGTGTTGTATTATGTGTTGTATCGTCTTGTCTGTTTGGTATAAAATCTCATAAAGATATTTAAAAAATAAATAAAAGCAAAATCGGCATTACAGGGGTGACCTACAACATGCCAGTTTTCTTATAAAGCACACTCATAGTTCAATGGTTTAAGCGCATTTCTCCATCAAAAATGCTCCCCACAAACCGACTGCTTGCTGTACACTTGTAGGCATATGAGTACCTTTATGGTAACTCGGTATCTTGTAGTATTGAGCCAGTGGTAACATCAATTGGGCCGTTTGTGACTGCAGAAAGGCGTCTGGGCATGTACAACACTGGAACTCTCAGTACTTAACACCTGCAATCAACTGCTGAATCATTATTTGGAAGCAGCGTGTTTAGGGCATCCCTTTCCTGTCCCGATTCAGAATGGCATGTGTTAATGTTGTTCTACCAAAATCAATTTGCAAAATGCTTTAATGCCTTACTGACTACCCAAATGTAGCAGCAACCAATCCAGAAAAGGAAAGTGGTCCCTTTGTGAATGTTGACAAAAATATTTCTTAGGAGAAGGCAGTGTCCCATGGGACCACTGCCTAATGTTCAAAATATGTTATTTAAACTTTTCATATTGCATTTAAAATACATCCTATTTTCCTTTAAGGAAACAGTTGTATTTAAAACAAAATATTGTTTTACCACAACAGGCCACCATCCCGGTGAAGGCTATGAATCATAATGGATCACCATTTGTGACCTACCTTATCAATATTCATGAGGTAGTTTACATTGTGATACACAACGATTCTGTATTTGCAAACTGATCTACTAGTACATTGGTTGGTTAGCAAAATACCATACTGTTCACGAAAATACTGATCGTAAAGTGAAACCAGTATTTTGTGGTCAGTCCTTGGTAAATCCAGCCCTTATTGGTTTCACTCTTGGGCATAGCCCAACAGTTCTTTTTTATCAGCAGGATGACAGGAGTAATAGATGAACAAGTCCACCTAAGGATGGTAAACCTGTTGTTCTTACAACACTCGAATGTGCACATGAACAAATTCTACATTGCTCCCAACATTAGATATAACCTAAAACAAAACCAATTCAGAGCATAATTCTAAACCCCATACTCTTTACCTACTCACAAATCAAGCTACTGCACAAAGTAACAATATTTCTGTGATGGTGTAGGATCAGATCCTAGATATTATCAGGGATGCTACCTCCCACTGTCAGCATTGATCATATTCTGGCCCCCTCTTTCAACAACCTAGAGCACACCACAACGTACCCATGTCCTCTATACTGAAACCAGTGCTTTCAAACTCTTCTTAATCTGTCAAAACTTGTGGGAGCACCAGGTATATGCCACCTATGAACATTACTAAAGATTCATCCTCCATGTCACTGACAGGCAATTGACAACTAGCTACACCACAGAACTTCTTGAAACAAAATGTTCTGCTTAACTGCTGCTGATCTCTCAAGGCCATTGTCATGGTGCCCTTTATCTATCACCGCACTCCAAGACTCCACCACAAAAGGTCATCAAAATGTGCTCCCATGATGTCTTTTACTAGGACCATGTTACCTATTTCAAATTTACAAATCTTGGCTCGACAACATCGGCTTGCCTGGGTATTCGGAGAAACCAAATAGGGTTGAACCAATTAGAAACTCACCCCATATGATGAATGATCACATCTGCTACAGCTCATACAGGCCCAAGACCACAGCCACTGGTTACATGAGGGATCTGAGGGTTATCCTCAAGAAAGGAATGGATGGATCATTCTATGTTTTGATGATGAGCTTGGGCTATGCGAGGTACTTTAAAAAGAGTATGCATAAAATTTCAGCTTTCCTATTTGCTTGAGGCCATTGTGGAGTCCTCCGCCAATGCTTGATTGCCAGGGAAGCAAAATATTGGGCAAAATCTTGGACCTAAGACGAAGGTTCATTATCCATTGCGACTTCTTGAATTAGACGATACATGGACATGATCTTTTCTAGTTTGGAAATTACTTTGCTAGTTAACATACTGGACACAAGCTCAACTTTAGATATTTTGAGAAATCATAAATCACCACTCTTCTCATTAACAGGCAGGCTCCTGAAGCAGGCACACACTTGCAACCACGGAAGCATCACAGCATCCTCAGTGATTATTGGTGCTGACAGTTAGGTGCTGCCTGTGGTTTGACACAATTCACACTAATGACCATCTGTTCCACCAATTTGTCCAGCTGCTGAAACCACACTTTATCAGAGACTGATTCATTGTCTTGACTATGCCCTGGAGGACAGCATGTACAAGGCGAATTGTGTGTCTTGGTAGACTCAAAACAGTTGGAGACCTCTTAAAACAACAGCTCTCGTCAGACACCAGAGATTGGCTTTGTCATCTTCCAGGTAAAAGGTGATCTGAAGCAGCTCCAGTTCCCTGTCCAGACAGCTTCTACAGTCACCTGCGTATAGTCATGCTCCTCAGTGGCTCGAACAATTTCACTCAACAGCATGTGCCGGGCTGTATACACTTGACCACCAATCATACATACTCTTCAGTTTTACTGGCTGAGCTTCTCCTTCTGGTGTAGCATTCCAGGAATACCTTGGGTTCTGAGAGCCTGGGCATATAGTACAGAGAAAGAATACTCCTGAAACTGCAGTTTCCATTTCAGAATTGTAGGTTGGGGGACAAGGCAGCCTCAAGGACCAGAGTAGTTTGCAGATTGCCGTCACCAAGGGATGACCATAGTACAAATGAAAATGTCTTCATCCTCAGTGTATGACAATGTCCTCTCTCTCAGTGTCAGTGCTCCATAGGGGCGTCCACTCTGCACACTCATCTTTTTGAAAGCACTGCACCTAGTCCCTTGGGACTAGCATCAACAGACAGCTCAGGGTCTTTCTTTGGGTCAGGACATACCAGCCTGGTCTCTGCTGATAAGGCAGCATTAGTGTTCTGCAGGAACTCTTTTCTCATTTCCAGCCCGTTGAGGTATTCTTTTTACTTAAAAGTAGGGCTGTGAAGTCTCTCAGGTTTCTCATAAAGCATCCACAGTAATTTACAATGCCCAGAAAACGTCTCACCCCTCTATCCAAGGAAGGAGATGGGGCTACTCTTGTATGCCTCTCACCCTCCTGGGGTCAGGTGCTACACCTTCATCAGAGAAAAACAACTAATTTAATTTCTCATGAATTCACAGTTTTATAGGTAACACGTAAGACTACTGTTTTACAGCCAAAGCAAATACCAAGATATTTTCACTCATGCCCGGAACACCCATAAATCCATACACCTTGATATTCCAAATATAAGTCTATTGTAGCACCGGAGGCCCAGATGTATTGAAAACATGGTGCAATACCTTAATTCAGGGTCTGGCTACAGTTGGGGAATACCCTGATCACAGATCCATCTTCAAGAACCATCTTGATACTGATACCTCACTAATGAATAATTCACTGTCTGGGTGAGATGTTTCTTCTTTCTTATAGCCATGTTTGGGAGTCACATTTCAATGCATAGTCAAATTTCCCCCCGGTTGTTCGAACTTTCTGGTCACCGCAATGGGGCAAAGTCACTGTGTTGGCCCATCTATCTTTTAGTTATGTCTGCCTCTTCCATCTTTTGAAGGTTCTCTTTCATCTTAGGTCATAGATGGAATGTGTTTCGTCAAATCCACTTGTTATGGAGTATACCATATGATGGAGCTCTCAGCCTATTTTGTTAAGCATAGCACAAGTGTTCAGACGCTCAATCCATTTAAAAAAAATTAAACGCATTCACTAAATCCCTTTAGTTTGGTGTGACTGGAATAGTCCAAAATGTCACACTTTGTTGCAGAGATTCTGTTTGTAAACAGAACTGTGCATTGGGACAACGCGACATCAGAATGTAGGGACTGAGTCTCTCTATCACGTGAGTACCTGTAGCCCATTATCAGACTAGCTGACACTGCCTCACCTGAACGCCTAATCTTCACAGAGTAGAAGGTGAGTTCTGAAAACCTAGAACTTGAACCTCTATTCCCCAAAGCACCGTGGAAACAGATTATCACCTTTTGTTTCTTATTCATGCATGCCTACAATAAACAAAAGAAAGACACCAAGAAAGTTTACACTATTTATTGAAAACTATTGTATTCTATTATGAAGCAGGTGTACTGCAATTAGAAAAAAAATACCATGTAGGGTGAATCAGAGCACGGACCATGGGTCGGGTTAGCAGAGCCCAGACTATAGTCAGTGCCAGAAAACCAGCATTTAGTAATCAAAATGGATGCAAAAAGTAGGGGTGCACTGGAAACAGATCCTGATTTCTCCAAGAAGGTAAGTCTAAACAAGAAACAAGCCAACCTTTGACTTTTCTGTTTTTATTTATGGGTCTGAATTGCCAAACCATCTGGTCTACAGAAAATCGTTCAAATCATTTTGTGCAAAAGGTCCCTTCCCAGTAAATTAACAGGACTTGTGTCTCATAATATGAATTCATAGGTATCTACAATAGGGCCAATATTTACGTGGACTTTTGCTGACAGTTAATTGATCATTTGTCTATTTGAAATCCCTATAACTTGGATTTCTTATCCTCTGGAAGAGTGGGTTTGGAACATTCAGTGGACAAACCGTGGAGGGAGTAGCATCTGTATTGATCAAAAATGATAGCCGTTTAGTTCATATTCTATATAAGGGCCACTCTTGTCTACATCTGGGACTGCAGCAAATATGCAATCCTTTTCCGCCCTCATGTAGTGTCATTATGATTGATTAGGACCAAATTCAATCTGCTTATCAAAATCTACTAAAAACTGGCAGAAACTGTCAGTGGTTATTTAAGAATATTGTTGAAATATGTGATTTTGTTAGAAATTAAACTCTTTATTTTGCATATTTGCTAATTCATTGGAGCTTGGGGCATTTTCACATTATTTGCCCTAATACTCACATTCAGAGTGGAATTATAAATGAAACACCACCTTGAACACTGACTCCTTGCATACCTATATCCGTGCTTGAAGCAGAAGATAAATCAAATCCTAAGCCTGAAACAAAGCAACCCATTGGCCCACTCCACTGAGCCTGGTTTGTCTATGCCACGATTGTACTTTTCCTCAATAATTCTTTTGTGCCCCCCTAAGTATCACTACAATAGTTAGCAATCAGCTTATGTCCACAGACCTTGTCTACTGGCAAATCAAATTCTACACTATCTGATAACTAATCTCCAGGCACAACTGAAACACAAATGCTAAAATAAACTAAAGCTAAATGGCGATAAATCAGAGCTTCTTCTGTTTGGGCCGGACTCTGCTCTCTGGGGCCCCCAACATTGGCCTCAGCAAATGGGACCATTGCCGACCCCAGTAACTACAGCACGCAATCTCGGGGTCCTCTTTGATAATCAGCTATCTATGAAACATCATGTGGTCAAAGTCTCAGCCACCTGTACCACCATCATCAGGTGGTTGAGGAAAATCACATGGATGCTTCCCCCAGACACCCAGAAGTCAGTGGTCCAGGCCTTAGTGACATCTCGCCTGGACTACGGTAATGTACTTCTTCTGGGTGCCTGCAAAGAGGTCACCCGGAAGCTCCAAGTGGTTCAGAACATGGCTGCCCGTCTTCTCTGTAATTTGCCGAGAACTTCCTCTGCTTCTTCGACCCTGCGTAGCCTGCATTGGCTGCGCATAGAATCCAGGTCCAAATTCAAAGCTCTTTGCTTTATGCACCGTATCAAAGCTGGAAAATCCCCTCACTATCTATCCACTTTAGTTCAACAATATTGTCCCTCGCGCACCCTTAGATCGTCCACCCACTGCAGATTCTCTGTTCCCCGTTTCAAGCGTGCTAGAGTTGGAGGGCGCTCTTTTCTTACCTGGCACCCACGCTTTGGAACTCGCTCCCCATTCCTTTGCGGTCTGAAACATGTTATTTCAAGTTCCGCATAGGAGTGAAAACCTGGCTGTTTTCCCTATAATCTGTTCTCTACAATTCCGTTTGCCTTCTATTACTTCTGTTCTCCTAGCGCCGGGAAACCCACGGGTAGCTGTGCGCTCTACAAAATCAGATATAATAATAATAATAATAAAATGAATCCACAAAAGCTTTTGATAGTTTGATTCTCCATTCCACTGTTCTTTTTTTAATTCTGCTTTAGCATCTCATAATAAGCGTGGACTGATTCCTTGGGTTTTTGGGTTGCCTTCATCATTTTACACCAATCCACCTATTTCTGGGGGACCTCTACTTTTAAATGCTTATTTACTTCTGTGGACTTATCTCAGCCTGTCAAAAAGAATTCAGGAGTCCCTCCCATCTCAGGCTCACATACAATCATTTATTTCTGAGCCTTGCACTTTGGCTTTTTCTTTTTAACCTTTGCCTATTCTTTCTTTGTTCATTTATCCCTAAATGTCTTCAAATCTCCTCATTGTTTAGTACAGCCAATTCTTTACTATTCAGTCTCAAGATGTGCAGCCTCATTCCTTCACCTCTTCATCACCCATTAACATTCTGAAATTCCTTCTCAGTTGTTTTTTTTGGTTTATGGTCAATCCCATACTTTTCAGCCAGATGTACCAGTTTCATTCCTAATGTGCTTCAGAGGCTGCCTAGCAGAATCGTGGCTCAAATATCTCAATTCATTTTCATCATAAGCATCCAATCTCTCTGTGCCAATTGTACCCCAAAGGAGCTCTTTGACTTTTGTCTTTATTTACACTGCTATCAGTTCTTTGGGGGCATGCTCTCTCTGGGGAGGTTGTGATTCAATGACTGCAATAGTGGTAACCGTAGGTGTGTCAGTGGATGCACCTGATACAACAGAGTGTATTTCTACTCCTGGAACCATGATACGGTAGATATACTTGAACCCTCAGTTACTCCAGATTCTGGTCCTTCTGTCCCTAGTTCCTGTGGTAAGAACCCTACAGAAGGGGGTACAACATTATAAGGAGGTGGTCTTAAACGTACCTAATTGTCAAGGGTGTCAACTGGCCCATGGGGACATTGTCGTCTTCCCTAAGTTAGCATGAGCACGCTGTAAACTGCCCGCTGCTTTGCACATGTTACTACACAAGCCTATTTTGCAAATGCCTCTTTTGATAATTTCACACGACAATGTCCCTTGTTATTCTGTTCTGGTCAGACCCTAGCACCTAGACAAAACATACAGATGCAGCTGTTGTTTGAGAATACGTACTTTGGTCTTATTGGAATATACAGATAGGTAGCACACAATTGAAGAGGAATCTTTACAGGGAGAAGAGCATGACAGCACCTATGATGTAGAAATTCCATCTATAGGCTGAGGTACAGGGTCTGCAGATAATGCCCAGAGATCTTCTATTATATAATCATCCTGCTTTTATACAAGGGAAGGAAGGCTAGGTTACTCTGTCTTTGACTATGACAGCTGCTTTTATGATTTATGGACTACTTGCTATGCTGATCGCATTTGTGCTTAGCATTTTTCTGCTCAATGTGGGACGTATACTGCATATTAGAGCATGTTAGTTAAAATAAATATTTTAAACTTGTTTGAGTCTCTGTCAGATCTAATTGTGAGTGATTGTTGGTGAGTACAAGAGTATGCGCACCGTGATTCCTGAGAGAATCGGGAGCGTTGAATTCTTGGGTGTCTCATTACTTGTTTCTCTGTAAGTGATTAGGGGGGCAAGTGGGACACTATTCAGTCCTGGGCTCATAGGTACTAAGGTGGTAGGATGACTCTGTCCCTTTATACTAATGTCCCATAATCATACACATAGTTGTGTGTTTGCAAAATTCCTGCAACAAGGGATGCATCATCTTTATCCTCATCCGAGCCTATGTCCCTTTCTTTCCGCTGCTCTTCAATCTACTCTTCTGCTGTCTATCATCTTCTTCCCATTTTTCCTATCAATGGCAGGGTAGAGGCCTACACTTTCCTTCATGCTTTCACACCATGCTCCCTGTCTCAAATTCAACCTCACATCTAACAAATTACTAATGGTGTTTTTAATCTGATTCTTCATCCTTGTGCATTCTGTCTCATGTGTAGCATGTTCCAATGCATTCAAAGCCTCGAACTGAGCAGGTCTAGGTTGGGATTTCATTTCATACATCACTGAAATTCTCAAGCCTTCTCCCAGTAAATAGCCATTCATGAAAAATTACATATTCTTGCCATAAGAAGTTATGCTGTTTCAGTCAGTACTTTTTATGAACTCTGGGGACTTACCAGAAGTTTTCTTTCATCAGAAGTACCATGGATACATGGAGCTTTGCTCTAACTGTCCCAAAAGGGACTCCAGAGCCACACAAATTCAATGTGAATCAAAAACACCCGAAGAGAAAGGGGAAAGGGATAAGAGAATAAAGATAGCTGGTGGCAGTCTTTCTTTACATATAGAATTGGTAAGCACAACTTCTGTATTCATGTCTACAAGAGAAAATTTATTTTATCAGTTTTCTTTTGACTACTATCATAACCTAGTGTCTAGATACTAGATTTGTTTTAAGGCAAACTAATCCCTGGTTTAATAACACCTCTTTCTTAGCTATGCCGATTACATTTCTTATAACATGAAAGTGTGTTAATAAATAAAACAAATCACAGTGATTACTTTTTATGATGATGTCCTCAGATAGAGAATAATAAATGATTAGTGTTAAAGAATCCACCCTACTTCTAACAATCTCTAGAACAAAAACAAACGGAATTTCACAGTATCATTGAAGGTGAGTTAACAGCACTAATAACCCAGTAAAGTTCACAGAATATGCAGCAAGTTTGACTTCTTTTAATATGATGACCAGTTCAGCAACGGTCATTCATAGGGCAAATAGAGTCAGAAGCATATTGTGAAATGCAGGAAAGAAGGTACTCCAAAAGATATATTTATTCTTCAGTTCAATCAGGACAGGAATATTATATGATAAGATACTATCAGCCTCACTTGGAGCAGCATCCCTGCTGCTCAGCCAACATATACCAACTGACTATTCACTCAACTGTACACACAAGGAGACTCTATGACATCAATCACACAATAGCTGAGCAGCAGAGTACAAAAAAACAAATAAAGGACTAATAATAAAGGAGAGTAGAATACTGCACGCCTTCCTCCCTAAATGAGACAATAAGAAACAATAAGGCATGTGGTATGGAAATTAGAACAAATACATAAAGAGGAAGTAAACACAACACACACACACACACACACACACATTTAACAATAACATAACCTCAAAATGGATTTGAGCCCACAGAAGTGTCCCAATGCCTAGAATAATAAAGATACATTGTGCATAAAACAGAATAACAGGGAATGCAAACATGGAGCAAGATTGCCCCAATGTGGTCTGAGTATCGAAGCACAGAGAACCCACCACCACTCAGAAAAGGTTTGAATGTAGCAATTAAGTCCACCACCTGAAAACACATGCACAGTTGGGGACGAAGTATGCCTCATCATCAGTAGTAGGAGCTACACATTAGCTCACCACCATCAATTCAGGAATAGTTTCAGCACAACACAACTTTGACATCACAATAAAAGGGAAATAGTTTGAGATGCACCCAGCCAACAATCCTCACACTAGTGTAGTGTAGTTCTGATAGTACCCTTTCATTTAGGACCTACGCTGTTTACGGATTACATATACTGTGGGTGTGAGAAGTTGGCCTGGCATATGCTGTCAACTGTTCTAGTGGGCACCTTGCACCAGTCCAAATAACCCTTATTATTGGTAGGTTAAAGACAAACTTAATAGAAAGCTATCCTAGTGGTAGCTGTGGAGAGCAGCCTTCAGGCGAAGTCTAGAAGGAATGTAAAGCAGCTTGTTTTACCAGTCTATAATCTTGTGAATGACCAAATGAAAGGAGAACCACACCAGGTATATATATAAAATATATGTATGTATTCTAAACACATCCCTCTAGTCTCTTTATGAGGCTAGAGGCAAAAGTATATTCAGTAAACATAATAACACACAGTAAATTAGCACAATAGATGTTGAGCCCTTGGGGCGTACCAAACCATATATTAAGAAAGTGGCATAAGAACCACTACTTGCTTAGACACAAGGCCTAGAGCCTTTAGAACTGCTGGGGCCATCAGGAACCACCCCAGGTAGTGCCACAGGGGACCCAAGGGGGAAGCATGCAGCATGTGAACACAGCGGCGAATCACCATCAACCCCTATGGGGAAAGTTGCGGTCGGATTTTTAAAGATAAAGGACACTTAGAAGAGGACTTGGAGAAAACCCTTTTAGAATTAGGAGGTTCTAAAGTCAACACCCACAGTAGCACTGGAGTACTCGAGTTACCTCACCCAGGGAAGCCGGATGCATAGGTGTCTTTTCGTGTCGGGTTTCGTCGTCGTTTTCAATGGTGATCTGCTGCAAATTGCTGCTGGCGTCCAAGTGGAAAGTGTCCGGAGGGATCCAAGCCTGGATTGGAGATGTGAAGAACCTGAAAGCAGAGGGGACAAAGTCTGGGTCACTTGTCAGTGACCAGGAGGACGATAGGCGGATGCCCACCCATGTCAGGTGATTTCAGGTGAAGAAGGTGAAGCTTGACTCTTCAGCCATGAGTTCCTGTAGATGTCGAGGATGACCAGGAGCTGGATTCGAGCTGTATCACGGAGGATGTCAAGTACTGAGGTGTCGGTGCCCGGATTGGACCCAACAAGCCTTGGCAACAGCAACCAATGCAGAAAGCAGAGATGGGCTTCGTGCAGACCAGCAAGGTCTGAGTTACTCACCACTTGGTAGGGAGTCATTTCAAATAACTTTATTTCAATTCCTCAAAGAAATCATAAAAGTATACATCAATGTAAAAAACACAAGCTGCAATAAAACCACGGTACATATTTACATAATTCTGGTTTTCAAAAAAACATTCAATATCGGTTTCTAATAACAAGAGCTGATCTAATAAAACTCAGTACAGCATTACAAATGTTTGCAGTTGACAAAGATAATAAATATTCATATCCTTCTTTATAATAGCATGATCCAAAGGATAGTAGTAATGGTCTAATAAAAGTGTTTCTTGGGACCTTATACAAAGTGCAAAAAAGAATAAGGTGCAGAGTGTTTTGCGAGACCTTATCATTACAGGGGCAACAAGGTAGCTTCTCACACCACCCCCCCTGCTTTGGAAAGGCAAAAAGGAAGTGTAGAGTACTAAGGCGAAACCTTGTCAAGTAGAAACGCCATTGCGTATTCATAATATATGATAAATAAAAGGGTCGCACTAGTTTGCCCCGGACACGTAATACATATTCACTGTTCCTTAAGGAACCCAATTTAGAACTATAGGCGTTTTTAATAGTAAACATAGCATCCTTATTGATCATACCAGGGCTTGCAAACATGTTGCCTAACCCAATCTTATAAAGGGTATCTCTGACATATCGAAGCCATGTAATTTTCCTATAGTGCTCAAGTTTAAGGCAATCTTGTAAAATATCTTTTGTCAGTTTCAATTCCTCAGATTGCCAAATTTTAGACCATAATACTAGGGGAGCTACGTGTATAAAGTCACTTGCAAACTCAATACCAACCTCCCCATGGCAAAAAATGTTTGACTTACCCGATGGGACAGATAGGAGACGTTTTATAAATGTATTCTCCATAATCTGTAGGGAGTCATGGCACGTCTGGAGCAACCAGGGAAGCCCAAGGAAAATCAGAGTTACCCTCAAGAGGAGCCACCAGTCGACAGACCAGGGATAGCAAAGGAACCTCAAGCAGAAATGCACAAAGCGGGCTCACGGAACACTCGTGGAGTGTAGGCTCACAATAGTCAGTGCAAATGATGCTCGGGCATTGGCTACAAGAAACCCAAAGCACAACTTCAAGAAAGCTCGGGAAGTCAATGCACTTAGTAAATGTGCACGGTATCCAGGGTTCCGGTTCCACATCACTCGTGAGGGCTGCGGGTCTTAGCTTTGCTGGGACCTCGGGTTGGCCTTAGAGAAGTCTGGAAATCCTCTTTTTGGGCTGCAGATACTTTGGAGTCCGGTGGGAGCTTCGAAGATGCAGACCAGCAAATGCTTAGTTGGTGCCTGTTTGAAAAGAGGAGTCACTCCTTGACCCCAAGGGAGATCCTTTTTTTTTTTTTTGGTCCTCATACACCGTGATGGGAATTCTTGATGGGAAACCTACAACCCTTCTCATCTGGCCAACCTGTTCCAACCCTGGCGTTTAGGCCTATGAGAACAGGGGGATGGAATTCCCTCAAACCGGTACTGTTTTCTTAATCCACTCTGTTTCACACTGCCTACAAGACCATGTGTAACGTAGTAGAGAAAGAACCAACAGAACGCAGGCAAAATCATAGGACCACCATTACTTGTTTCGGCAGGCCACTAGGGCCGCCCAGTTCCTATCTAAGCTCAAACTGTCACAGGCCAAATCAGATTCACTTGTAAAAATTATATGTTTCAGGCACTCTGCAAATGTTGGATCATTTACAGCTTTCCAGGCCCTGCATATCTCTCTCCTTGCTAGGATTATAACATAGAAGATGAATTTAGAAGCAGGATTGTTCAAGGCCAAAAAGGATTGTCCTAGGATTAACCTCTACTTGTTGATGGAGCACATTCCCCAAAAATTCTTGCACTTCAGTCCAATAGTGGGAAATCCCCAGACAATCCCAAAAAATATCGAGATCATCTGCAGCCCAGTACTTGCACCTAGGGCAGTGGTATTCTAATCCGGTCACCTTAGTTAGTTTTCCAGGTGTCCAATATACCCTATTTGCGGTATAAAGATGAGTTCTTTTAAGAGCGGTGGGTTTGACCACTGCCCGCAACATAGTGAAAGAATCGCCACAGATGTCCCTGATATTATTAGTATTGACACCACAGACACTACACCATAGTTTTTGAAGTTCAGGTTCCATGACTCCACCCACTTCCAAAAGGGCCCAATATCAAAAGGAAATCGCCTGTTTCTAAACTCCCCTCCTTGAAACAGAATCAAATTTGGAGCTTACTTCTTCGTGATCCCATGAGTTCATTGCCCACCATCCCGATAACTGGTAATTCTTAAATCTAGTGAACGTGCCACCTGTTATACCTGAAAGGCACTCCTAGCTCAACAGCTGCGACTCCTTCTGGAGATCACCCCAGAGTAGAATGCCTGCCAATTTCAGTGGCTGAGAACGTTGATCTCTTAGACAATCAGGGGTGCCCGGGGAGTCCCAAATTGGGGCCTGGCATAATAGGGAATAATAAAGCTTTCCCAGATGTAAAGCCAATTTTTTAAAGCAGCACCCAGAATCTTGAGCCTTACTTTCTTATAAAACTTGGGATCCCCAAATTTGAAAAGGAAAAACTCTTGCCCCTGCGGTATGTTGTGTAGTAAAGCCCAAAATAATAAACTCAATTAGGATGAATCCATCTTGTTGGCCAGAATTCTAAAGTTTTTAAAATGAAAAGCGTGACAGTCTGTGAGTAAATCCGGTAAAGCCAGACCGCCCGTGTTTAGACTTCTCTAAAGCTTTTTCCAAGCAATTATAGGGGACTTACCGCCCGATTCATGAACCTAAATTGCGCTCGCAAGGGGCCGGATTCTGAGAATCCGGCCCTTTGCGAGAGCGATTTTTGCATTTGGGATTCAGCATCCCAAATGCAAAAATCGCTAATTGCGATGTCGCAAATGTGCGAGGAATTACATTTAAGGAATCTCTATTGGAGATTCCTTAAATGCAATTCAACATCCAATTTAAATTTGCGAATTCGCAATTTCTTGCCGCAATTTACAGCGAGGTCAGGCCTCGCGGTAAATTGCGAAAACTCAGAAAAATGCATTTAAATGCATTTTTCTGAGTTGCATGTTACACACACACATGTCCTTTGGACATGTGTGTGTGCAACACCTGTGTGAAATTTCATGTGAGGGGTGCTACAGGGTGTCCTGTGGACACCCCTGGCACCCTTCAAATCGCAATCTTATTTGCGATTAGCTAATTGCTATTCGCAAATAAGGAATACTCCCCATTCATTCCTATGGGCCTTTTGGCCCATAGGAATGAATGGCGAGGTATTCCTTATTTGCGATTAGCAATTTGCTAATCGCAAATAAGGAATCAGTAGGAATCGCATTTTATTATGCAATTCCTACATGATTACCGTTTTGCGAGTCCTTAATAGCGAATCGCTATGATTCGCTATTAGGGGCTCGCAAAACGGCCCGTTGATGAATCAGGCTGTTAGTGTTCCAAATAAAAGAACCAATTTTTCCCTGTAATTTTGCAATATCTGAAACCATAAAGGATAGCGGAATTGAATTGAATAGAAAGGTTATTTTTTGCAAAATTATCATTTTTATAAGATTTACTCTTCCCAAGATGTTTAAGGGGAGGCTTGACCACCGCAGGAGCAAGCTACAGACATATTTAGAATCCCTAGTCCAGTTGATCTTAGATATATCTTTAATTTTCTGTGCTAAGTGGATCCCAAGATACCTAATTCGGGGCTTAGTTCCCTGTGTTTCAGCCTCTTGGTTCCATTCCACAATCCCGGTTTTGTCTTTGTTTATTAGAATTTTAACTCCAGATCCGCAATTTTAAAAGGTTTAATCTGAGTGTCGTCCTAAGCCGACAGACAAAGGGTTCGATATAAAGATTGAACAACAGAGGTGACAGAGGGCACCCCGGCTAGTGCCTCGAGAAATAGTAACCCAGTCCGTCAAAGCTCCGTTGACTGAGATTTTTGCCTGAGGACCAGAATAGAGAGATCTGACTACTGAAACAAAATTTCAGGGGAATCCAAAACTGAGCAGGGATTCCCATAGGTATGACCAGTTCACCTGGTCAAAAGCCTTAGCGGCATCAATAGCAACCAGCGTCAATGGGAGCTTCTTATCCTTCGCCACATCTATTGCCCCAATAACTTGGAAAGTTAGTTCGTTCAACTGTCTGCCGGGGATAAAACCCCTTTGATCCTGGTGTATTATTGTTTTAATAATTCTTGCTGTCCTTCTTCTTTATACAGATTCTGCATAAATACTCTAGCCTCCTCCCGAATTTGATCATCATCATATAGAATAGTTCCAGTACTACTCTGAACTTTACTTTTTATCTGGTTTCTTGCCTATCTGTTCTGGTCTTCCAGGCAAGAAAAGAACCACATCTTTCCCCATAGGAGACATTTTGGAGCTTGCTAGCATCCCACCTCTCCTTTAGAATTGTGTCCAGTCTAGCTTGAAATTCTGCCCGAAGTCCATCTAGCTAATTTTGTAGACGTGGTACTATATTCTGGGAGACTACTGAGGCCCTCTGCAATTCTTGTTCTGTTTCCTTAATCTTACAGAGGTGCTCCTCCTCCAGCCTTCTCATAGATTTATTTTTCCTAATCATCAATGAACTTTTTAGTCCTCTTAAAACGGCCTTAAAGGCCTCCCAAATAACCTGGTCTTTTGCAGTGCCACAATTATGACTAAAATATTCTTCTGAATGGGTCTCTAGATCTAACTTAACCTCATCCTTCAGTAGCAAAGATCTGTCCAAGTCCACCTTCTCTGGCATTCTTTTTGTTTGAGATTAACAATCAATTCCACTGCAGAATGATCAGAAAGTATAGCTGGAACGTAAGAAATGGAGTCTACTGCTGAAAAGATAGTCTGATCCAGCAGGAAAAAATCAATTCTGGAATGGTGTTTATATTTCCGACTATAAAAAGAAAAATCCCTTTTATGTCAATTTTTTACTCCTCATATATCTAACAAGTTAAATTCTTTAATGATATTTCTAAGTTCCATGTATGATTTGCGAGGAGGAGTGTATTTAGCCTTAGAGGTGCGATCTAATAACTCATCAAATATCAAATTAAAATCTCCCACTAAGATAATGGGTGCTGCTGTACCAAAAAGGCTGGCTTTTAATTTCAGGAGAGCCCCTGAATTATCTTGATTCGGCCCATGGTAGACTGCACACACCAGTGGGGAACCCCCTATTGATAGCGTGGCCACCAACCACCTCCCGGATTGATCTGTATCAAGCTTCTCCACTTTGATCCATGCATTGCTTCTAATTATTATTGCAACTCCCCGGGTGCTGCCCCTTTGTTCGTAATAGAGAACATCTTGGACCCATCTGAGCTTGCCAAACCCCAACTTGCACTCATGTGCTTCTAAGTGAGTTTCTTTTAAAAAGCAAATATTAGCTTTACAGTTGTTGAGGAATTCACTCACTCTGGACATCTTTCTCTGATCTCTTAACCCATTCACATTCCAGCTGATTAGCTTAATTTTATTAATGGTGCGATCCATCTTGGGAGTTCCTTAAACCAACTGAATTCTGTTCCCACACGAACGTTATACCTTCCTTTCTATACAGTTGTATGAGGATACATTTTTCAATTCTTTCCCTATTGCACCTCCCCCCGTGCCTGCCCCCACCCCCCATGAAGAACCCACCCTTCTCTCCTTTGGCGATTCTAGTCGCCTATTTGGGACCACCCTTGACCCAACACCAAGACAAAACCCTCTTATGTGAACAGTATTAGACATGATGCCTAATATGCTATGACTCTCTTATAATTACGTTCAAACTTTCTCTCCCCCATTCTTTTTTTTTTTAAATTATATTTTATTTAGCTCTACTCTATTAAATCCATTTTTAATTGCTCCCAATAATTTACCATATAGGAAGGTAGGACACCAGGTAATATACCACAAAAATCTCAACTTCAAGTTCAACCCTCCATCTAGATAACCCCTTAATGGGAGTTTTCTTTTATTAAGATCAGAAAGGTATCGACTTCTTGGGGGGTAGTAAAATTGTGGAGTTAATTTCTCCACATCACCTTCAATAATGCGGTGTACTTCATCTGGACATGCGCACCCAGACTCCTTAACTCGGGCATTCTAGACCCCAGCTCCCATTGCCTTTGTGCAGTTATTTTCCCCACATCGGAGGGGATGAGGTATTTCACAGAGTCAAGTTGGAGTGTTGTGTCGGTTAGCGCTCTTCCTAGTATCAGCTCCTTGATTGCATAGGTATGGAAATTAACTAAAATTTTCCTGGGGGCTTTCCTGTCGAGTGCTGCCTAAAGGGATCTCTATGAACCCTTTGAATTTCTTTCTCGAGGTCTATATCTGGTCTGTCCTTAGTACTCCCTCTCTGAGAAGTTTACAAATGAATGTTTTAACGTCCCCACTCTCTGCCCCTTCCGGGATCTTCAGAAATTTTAAGTTGTTCCTTCTAGAGTGAATCTCAAGCCTCTCGATATCCATTTGGAGTGATATGTTCTGCGCTTTTAACCCCACTATATCTTTTTTATGCCCTTGATCTACATCTGAGAGCATGGCCACTTCTATTTCCAAGACTCCAGTGCGATTGCAAATACGATCTATTTTGGTTTCCAGTGTTTCACATTTCTCGTGGATTCCTCTCTGGTTTGCCTCAGAGATCTCAAATGTAGAAAGTAAGTCCTCTCCAAGGGACTGTAGCAGCAACTCCAGCTGTAATTGCCCGCTATTACAATTCTCAGACCCTGCTCCGAGAGCGCCTTGGTTTGTTTTTTCTACGTCGGTGCCTGGCATTAGACATAGGGCTGATGGAGAGCCTACTACCATACTGGTGTTGATATTGGCACTAATAATAGGAGTAGGATCTGGATCTGGGTCTAAGTCTGGGTGCTGAGTCGGGGTAATAGGTGCAGATATAGCCAGGAAATCAGTTAATTCCAGTGTGGGGGAGATCTCCTCTCCAATGTCAGGGTCACAGGTTAAGACAGAATATCGATTTTCGGTGGAGATATCAGGGGGAGACTGTTTAGAGGAAGGTATGGAGGGAGTCTTCAGCCCCTTAAAGATAGCCACTTGCTCCATTATCTTAAAATATGATTTAAGCGAGGGCGTAGTTTTTAGGGGGGGGAAAGGTCTTTAAAAGTCTTAAGTTTTTTAAGCTCCCACATGTTCGTATTTGTTTTCTTCTTCAAAGGGGTTAATGGGACTACAACTCCCACCTCCCCTGTGCTTTGTCCCTGGGCTACCTGGAAATGTGTATTCTGCAACTCTAACTGGGAACGCAGCTGGTACCTGTTCTTTGCCGAAAATGTTCTCTCCCCCCCCCGTCTTCAGTGGCCGTGGTCCTAGCCTTAACTCTGCAACTTGTGGCTGGTCCCTGTCTCACAATCGTATCACCACTACCAAACCCTGGGGCAGGAGAGTCGCTTTCCATAGGCAGGACCTGAAAAGCGCCCAGCTCCCTTTGCGATGAAACGCTGATGCCCTCTTGAACAAACCGCTGCATGCAGTCCCTCCCTACCCCCACTGACCGTCTTGCAGCAGCTCCTCGCCCCTCAGAGGCACAAAAATCAATTTTCACCGCTGCTGTCCTGATCCTCCTCCACAGCGTTGCCCGATATCCTCCGTGGCCTCCGTATAGCTCGAACGCCTCTGACTCCGCCTCCACCTCCGTCTTCGTCCCCATGCGAGTCTCGCCTCCCGGGTCTCAAAGCCCTGCTCCACTGACGCAGACCCGGCTAAAAATCCAAAACCAAAGCAACGAGAGAAAAACAAAAGCAAAGTCAGCCGCATGTCACCCGCTACTGTTGCAAAAGAATCCCCTCGCTCTTACCACCGGAATCATATCCGTCTGCATCATTGAAAGTCGGTTGGCTCGAGGTATTCTCCTGGTCGGATCAAGGGCTCCCGCGACCGGCGTCAGCCCGCCGCCATGTTCCTCCAAATTGTGAGGGGGGATCTTTCTGTCCTCTAATCGTTAGTAGAGCGTTGAAGTTCCAGGATTCTGTTTCAGAGTTTAATCCCGGTGTAATCTAAAGTCCTGATGCCAGGGGTCCCTTACTTATACTAAGAAAAGGGGTAGGACATACTCTGGGGGCCCACCTATTGAAGGGATTGGAAAGAGGGGTGGCTACACCCGTTTCCTTTGTCCAGTTTTGCACCAGAGCAGGGGCTGAGTGTCCCTCCTACTGGTTTGAACTGGACCATGCACAGGGACTCCAAATGTGCCCCCAGTGCAGACTTTCTGGCACTCTCTGAGTGCACCCAACCAGCCCGAATACACTAAAGCCTGTCTGGGAGGTGATAACACCTACCTGTGACAGGAAACCTATTGTCCAGGCCTCCCCTGCCAGAGTTTCATCCAGCAGCAGGAGGTCAGACGTGTGCTGCAGCTTCCATTTTGTTCTGCTGGGGCTTGTTTAAACTATTACTGGGCAGACCAGTGTGTACATGTGTCTCCCTCTAGAAGGGTGGAATTCTACCCGGGGGGGGTGAGGATTCAAAGTGTTTGACACCAAACACAACATGTTTCCATGCAGCCATTCCAAAGTTAGCATTTACCACGAGGTTATAATGCACCTAAGAGTATATGGTCTGGCTGCATCACAGAACAGCCTCAGAGAATAGATTCTGAAAGCTGTAGAGGGGTCCTGCTCATGCATGGGCACCCTCTCACACAAAACCAAGCACTCTGCCTTCAGGATTGATGAGGCCTGCCATAGGAGTGACTGATAGATTTATATGTGTCAGTGATAAAAGGTAGATATAGGTAACCTATATCTTAGTAAGGGGTGCATGAACCACCATACCCAGGCTGCAGTAGCAGTCCTGAGGTGTCAATTTGGAAGGCTTCCCAGGGGTGTCATAATACATGTTTCAGCCCCGGTAGGCCTCTCGGGTACCTATGCCCTTAGTACATAGTGTACCATATACTGGGGACTCACAAGGGTACCCCAGTAACCAAACTGGAGTGTACCTAAAGTACATGCAATCATTTTAGTGAGGAAGCAGCTAGGCTGGGGTACTGGATAGGAGGGCCCCAGCCAAACTAAAGTCGAAAAACAGTGAAACACCAGCAAAAAGTGGGGGTCACCATAGTAAGCAGATCCTACTCTCCTACAGTGGGCTTGATGGTAAACTGAGACTGTACACCGCCACCGAATATGTCAGCCTATGTTGTCGCATTAGCTAGCTCGCAGTGCTACTAGAATGTCCTGTTATCAGAGAGATTTGTTTTTGCAACCTCCGAACATAATAACCTCAGATTTGTGGAAACAATATACTACTTTTTACCCAGTCACTCGTACTTGCTTGTTTTGCTTTCCGGTAGATACACGGAAGAAACAGTTGCGCTTGTTTACAATAAGAATTTATTATACCATAGTTTTTCTCATGTAAGATAAGTGCGCTGCTACAACTGTAACACAGTAGCATAGATATAGAACCAGCAGTACAGTGAATAAAAAGAAATAGTACTGCTCTACCATTTTACAATAGTCATGAACACATAAATGAATATGAAATGAATTTATAAAATAAAGTACGTACTCCTAAGATGCCTGTCTAGATGTACCTAAGTGTACCTAGCATGTGAGTAGGTGCGAAAGAGCCCAAGTCTAAGAGCCAAGAATCTCACTAGGATATAGTCGAACCCCCATACCTGAATAGTGAGCGTGGGACTTGGTCCTGGACATGTCCCAACACCATCAGCAAACAAGGTACCCAACTCAGAGCTTCATGTAAAGCACCTGCAGAACCAATTAATGCAGTACCATACCAACAGCACATGAAAATATTAGCAGCAGTAAGCACAGAAGAAGAATGGGAACCTGGGTAAGAAATAAATAACCATAACTGAAAAGAAATGCATGTGTATTATGTAACCACAAAAATGCAATCAAAGGCACCCACCAGAGAAGAAAAAAAGAATAGCATTTCCAAAATAATGTTTACGGTTTGAGTATAGATCATTACAATACACTCTTAGCCTCTGTAAAAGCAAAGTCCTAGATAAAACTACATGTGTCAATTAATGTAGGAAGTACAGCATGGGGAGTCACTTCTGCCGGTGAGCGATTACTCACCCAAATACTACTATCACTCAGCTTTGTACCAAAAATTCTCGCTATGAGCCACATGTTGAAATAAATGCAAAACTGTACATGAAAGTCCACTTCTGGACAGAGAAGCAGTCCAGCAGTCATTTTGCCATAATTCATTTCCACTGCACTTTTGCAGTTTATTGACAGCCAACAGGCATTTGACGCAGTATTAATTAGACGTGCCGACGGCATGTGCACGTCATCAAACAAAGACGGAAATCCATGAAGAAAGGTTTTGACAACTACGTCAAAGCAGTCACGCAGCTCAATGGAACACTACGCAGAGGAAAAACACCCAGCCTACTGTAGCATCTTGCTACCAAATCATGACAGACACCAAAGGTATTTTAGGAGGAGACTTTATTCATACCTCTTCTCCCGACCCTGTCCTTACTCTAGCTGCCCTAGTTCCTGTCCCCCGGCTCCTCCCGTTCCTGTTCCTCCTCTTAGCTCCACCCCAACCACTAGACTGCATCAGGGTATTACATCTCCCCCCTTGTTAACAAAATAAACTTAGCGTCCAACATGTTTATAGTTCCTCAATCAGCCACACGGGTTTGCAGGCCACCTGTTTAGGCTCTGGCGATGCGTCTCCATTTACTTGGTGTGGCTTTCTGTTGCCTTGACAAGATCAACCTTGAATACCGGAGTGCATCTTTGAAATTGCGAAATGTCTCGTGTGATCTTCTTGTTCCTAGGTTTGTGGCGGTTTCCTATGAGCTTCGGGGTTATCCACTCATCTTCAGTTTGTGAGGCGACCATGGTTGCCCCTCGGGAGGTGACTGTGAAAGGCTCAGCTTGATGGCGGCACTCCATCTTCCTTTGTGGCTCTTGTTCGATTGACGCTCGATCTCCTCCGTGAGTGGATGTTGTTCTGGTTCTCTTCCGAGCACCTGAATAGAATTCTACTTCCTTTTGTCTTGTCCGGTCGAGGGCTACACTGTCCTCCTGTTCAGAGTCATGCATGCCAGACGGTGGCGCACTATCTGAAAGGGTCATCTTAATTTGGTTAGGAGACTCATTTGCTTCCTCTGGTTGTCTCGCCCACTCCCACTCGCGTTTGAGACTGGTGAACCCTTTAACTATCTGGGCATGGGCCTGTTTCTCTCTCTTGCGAGAAATGCGCATGCGCGGGCGGCCGCACATGCGCATTACTATCAAAGACGGCGGCGCTCCAGACTTGCATTTGCTCAGGCTTGTTGCATCTGAGGCTTGTATGGGCTGGTGCTTTTGCATTCGCGCTTGGTATTGGCTTGCGTGTTGCATGCGTGACTTGTATTTACCTGCGTTCATTGTAGTCGTGCCTTACGTTTCCTTGTGCTTATTTACATCTGACGCTTGTTTCTGCTCGGGCTCGTCTATTTCAGGCCTGGCTGTTGCCTGTGTTTGTTTATTTTCAATCGTTGCCTTGGCTTGGTCTTTACATTTGCTTGTACTTGTTTCGTTGTAATTCTTGCATTTGCTAATGCGTGCTCCTGTACATTTGTCACGGCTCGTTCATTTACATTCATCAATGCTTGTTCCTTCCCGTTTGTCAATGTTCGTTCATTTACCTTTGCCAGCGCTTGTTGTGTTTATTGTTGCCTTGGCTTGTGCTTGTTGCTAAAGTCACTTCGATTCGTCACACTTCTTGTTGCTTGTAGCAGTGCTCGATTGTGCTCAAGGTCGTCTTTGTTTGTTACTTGTGCTGGCTCGTGCTTGCTTCATTTGTATTTCTTGCCTTTACCAATGCTTGTTGTGCTCACTGTTGTCCTTGTTTGTGCCTGGTTACTTGTATCAGCTCTTGCATTAGCTTGTGCTTGTTTACATATTGCACTTCTTGCATTTACTCGTGCTTGTTTTGTGTCTGTCTCTTGCTGGTTTGTATTTACTGCTGCCTTTGTCGATCTCTTTGCATACACTTGTGCTTATTTATTGTGATCTCTTGTATTTGCTTGTGCTTGGTAGCAACACTGGAGGTTGCCTGACTTTACAATGGCCGCTCAGTATCTTTAACATGGGGTGGGAGCAGAGTGCCTGACTCCAAAATGGCCGCCGCTGTGGAAATCTCATTTACAACGAGATTTGGCCATTCTTTCTCATTCTTTTACGAGAGACACTACATTCATCGGCGCAGGGTTTTGACGCAGCATTGGCCTAAAAGTGACTGAGTGAAATCTTGTAGATTTCACTCAGCCACTTTTAGGAGGTGTTCCTGTGCCGGAACGCCCTGCCCCCCTTTGCCGGAACGCCTCCTTATGGCGCAGGGCTTTACAACTTGACGCATCTCGGAGATGCGTCACACTGTAAATACCCCGCGCCATGGAGCATCTTTTGCGCCGCCGCTGCGCTACAAAAGTGACGCAATGGCGGCATACAAGAGGTGCAAGGGGCTTGTAAATCTGCTGCCTAATGATACAAGTCCCCTCATAATAGCACAGCACAGAGCATACCATATGTTGCAATATTATACTTGAACACAATAAACAGATAATAACAATCCTTGTCTGCTTTAGGTGAACATCAAATCTATTCTAAAAGAAATCACACAAATAGGGAAAGCAGGTTCTTGGCAAGTGGTAACTTACTTTTGATCAGCGTGTTTACTCCTATGCCCCTAAGAATAAAAAGTGTAACAGAAACAATGGTTCCAGCGGAAAGTTAGGCTAATCTATAATAATAATCAAATACACAATCGCAATCACGAAAACAGCTTAAGGTGATGTCAGAAAGAAAGAGGGCCTTGCAGATTTTATGTTCACATTAATTCTTTTTATCAGATTTGTAAAATTCAAATTGATATACACACAGACCAAAAAAGAACAATAGTGATTTTGTGTCCCCAAGTGAAATTAAACCATAAAACAAACAGTGAAAAACATGTAACGTGTAGAACTTGGTTGCCGCCATTTTTTTTAAAAAGGCGGCCAAAGATCAACTTAGTAATGATTATTAAGTTAATCTTTGGTCACCTTTTTTAAGGTCCCAATAAATTAGGTCAAGGGACAATTAACTTTACTAACACAGCATTCTATGAATCTTAGGAACAAAGCCCTGTGTTGTAACTGGGAAAGAAACATTGTGTTTCAAAGAATTGTTTACAAAATAGCTTATGTGTCCTGAGTGCATCATGAGGAAAAGACAGAAATTACTTTGTGCTGGAAATGATAGCTGTAAGCAATAACAACCATTTTGAAATTGAGGCAATCATTAACACAGCTCTTCAATAGAATATTTTGATTTCACTGTACGTTAATCACAATGTATTATTAGAATTGCATTTTATAGAAAAATCCTACATCAACAGACTACTGCAACTATCTTCATTTGGGTCTTCAAGCCTACCAACTTGCAAGGTTATAGCCAGTACAAAATGTTGCAATACATATACATTCCAGGATGTTTGACCAAACTTGTACTGCCAGGAAAAACCTCACAGAATTTTTGCACATTTCACTTTAAACTCCATCTTCGTACGGATTGCAGCTGTTTGGTCTGGTGTGAGTTGTTTGTCTAGTGTGACATTTGAATCAGTATCTCTCCTATGGATCATTATGATCAAGAAATTGTCTCCTCTCCCTCGAGCTGAGTGGTCGCTCCCAGTGTCCCTGACGACATTCGGTATCGTTGTGCTGCCTGCGTTGTTGATTCTGCCTATTAATCATTGCCTGCTATATGCCTGGTTGCCGCTTTGCGTTTTATGCACTTTTTGATTGCTCACTGTAACTTTCACGCTGTTTGCGCGTTGTGCCCCAAGCGCTTTGCTGTGCTGACCCCCACGCTGCCATTTTGATTGTTGTTGTCGGCCTCTGGAGCCCGCCCCGCCTCCCAGCTGAGCCGCCCTCCCACTAAGTAGAAACAGCGCTCCCTACCTGAAAGCGCCGTGACTCGCTCCTCTCCCTCGAGCTGAGTGGTCGCTCCCAGTGTCCCTGACGACATTCGGTATCGTTGTGCTGCCTGCGTTGTTGATTCTGCCTATTAATCATTGCCTGCTATATGCCTGGTTGCCGCTTTGCGTTTTATGCACTTTTTGATTGCTCACTGTAACTTTCACGCTGTTTGCGCGTTGTGCCCCAAGCGCTTTGCTGTGCTGACCCCCACGCTGCCATTTTGATTGTTGTTGTCGGCCTCTGGAGCCCGCCCCGCCTCCCAGCTGAGCCGCCCTCCCACTAAGTAGAAACAGCGCTCCCTACCTGAAAGCGCCGTGACTCGCTCCTCTCCCTCGAGCTGAGTGGTCGCTCCCAGTGTCCCTGACGACATTCGGTATCGTTGTGCTGCCTGTGTTGTTGATTTTGCCTATTAATCATTGCCTGCTATATGCCTGGTTGCCGCTTTGCGTTTTATGCACTTTTTGATTGCTCACTGTAACTTTCACGCTGTTTGCGCGTTGTGCCCCAAGCGCTTTGCTGTGCTGACCCCCACGCTGCCATTTTGATTGTTGTTGTCGGCCTCTGGAGCCCACCCCGCCTCCCAGCTGAGCCGCCCTCCCACTAAGTAGAAACAGCGCTCCCTACCTGAAAGCGCCGTGACTCGCTCCTCTCCCTCGAGCTGAGTGGTCGCTCCCAGTGTCCCTGACGACATTCGGTATCGTTGTGCTGCCTGCGTTGTTGATTCTGCCTATTAATCATTGCCTGCTATATGCCTGGTTGCCGCTTTGCGTTTTATGCACTTTTTGATTGCTCACTGTAACTTTCACGCTGTTTGCGCGTTGTGCCCCAAGCGCTTTGCTGTGCTGACCCCCACGCTGCCATTTTGATTGTTGTTGTCGGCCTCTGGAGCCCGCCCCGCCTCCCAGCTGAGCCGCCCTCGCCCCTCCTCCTCCTCCATTCATATATGACCACTGCATTTACGTGCAGCGTCCAAGCGCAGCGACCGCGCCCAATCCGCGCCGAAGGTGCGCCAAAGGTAAGCCCGTCTACGCCCGTCCGCGCCTGGACCGCGCCCAGCGCCAGACCCCCTGGTCCTCGCATTGCCCAGCCCTCCCGTATTACCTACGATGCCACCACCCTCCTAGCCCTAAACCCCGGCCGTTCCCCCAACTGCGTCCAAGCCGCTCCTGGACACACCCATGGACCTTTCTCATGCTACTCCTGCAAATTCATCAGCACCATCAACAACTCCGCTACGATCACACCTCAGACTCCCGACACCAACCACCTACAATGCATCTTGCTCAACACCCGATCGGTCCACAGGCACGCCATTGACCTATGGAATCTACTAGACACCACCTCTCCGGACGTCGCCTTCCTTACAGAAACATGGATGAACGCCTCCTCCGCCCCAGACATCACCATTGCCTTCCCAGAAGATTATAAGATCATACGCAAGGACCGTACCGGACACACAGGAGGAGGAATCGCTATCGTCCATAAGAAATCCATCCACATCTCAACCAGCTCTGACGTCAATCTCGCCAACTCTGAACACCTTCACTTCCAGATCCACATCGACCCCAAGACCACACTCAGAGGCACCCTCCTTTACAGGCCACCAGGACCCCGTGCACAATTTAGTGAGGACATCACGGACTTCATCACCCCACACGCGCTCCCCTCCAAAGATTACATCCTTCTGGGAGACCTCAACTTTCACCTTGAAAAGAACAACGACCACAACTCCACCACCCTTCTGGACAACCTCGCCAACCTCGGACTTAAACAACTGGTCACTTCCCCCACCCACATCGCAGGTCACACTCTCGACCCTATCTTCTCCTCCAGCAATCATGTCTCCTTCAGCCACACTACGGCTCTCCTCTGGACTGACCACAGCTGCGTTCACTTTACCTACAACAAGCCCAAACCCAACAACCACCCCCAACCAACTCTGCAAAGAAACTGGAACAAAATCACCATCGACCAGATCTCCTCATCGCTTCTTCTAAACCCCCCAGCCCACTCCTCAAACCCCGACCAAGCCGCCACCAACCTCACCCTATGGCTATCCAACAGCGCCGACATCCTAGCACCACTGAAAAAACGACAAAGCAAACTTGGCAGCAAGAAGGCCTCATGGTTCAACGATGATCTTAAGAAATCCAAGAAACTCTGCCGCTCCCTTGAGAAGGCCTGGAAAAAAGACTCTACCACCAGCACCAAGGACGCCTTCAAAAACGCCACCCGCTTACACCACCAACTGATCCGAAAGGCCAAGAAAACCGCCTTCAAAGAACGACTAGATAACAACGCCCACAACAGCAAGGAACTTTTCAACATCGTCAAGGAATTTACCAATCCCTCGGCCAACTCTAACGACATCACCCCCTCTCAAGCCCTCTGCGACTCCCTAGCCTCATTCTTCCACAACAAAATTGCGGACATCCACAACAGCTTCGACAACCAACCCGGAGACCAACCCACCCAACCATCTGCTGGACCTTCACCCCCCTCGAACATCCTTGATGACTGGAACCCGATCTCCACTGAGGACACCATCCGCCTGATGAACTCCATCCACTCAGGATCCCCCACAGACCCATGCCCTCACCACATCTTCAACAAAGCAGACTCCATCATAGCACCGCACCTCCGGGACATCATCAACTGCTCCTTCATATCCGCCACCTTCCCGGAAAGCTGGAAACACGCTGAACTCAGCACCCTTCTGAAAAAGCCCACAGCGGACCCCACCGAACTCAAAAATTACCGCCCCATCTCGCTCCTTCCATTCCCGGCCAAAGTCATCGAGAAAGCTGTCAACAACCAGCTCGCCGCCTTCCTCGAAGCCAACAAATCCCTCGACTCCTCACAGTCCGGCTTCCGAGCCAAACACAGCACTGAAACAGCACTCATCGCAGCAACAGACGACATTCGAACTCTACTGGACAACGGAGACACAGTCGCCCTCATCCTCCTCGACCTCTCCGCAGCCTTCGACACAGTCTGCCATAGCACCCTTCTACAGCGCCTCAGAAACATCGGAATCTAAGGAAAAGCACTGGAATGGATCACCTCGTTCCTCACCGGAAGAACCCAGAGAGTCCGCCTTCCACCATTCAAGTCAGAGGCCACTGAAGTCATCTGCGGCGTACCACAAGGATCTTCACTCAGCCCCACCCTTTTCAACGTATACATGAGCCCCCTTGCGGCCATCGCCCGCCAACACAACCTCAACATCATCTCCTACGCGGATGACACTCAACTGATCCTATCACTCACCAATGACCCTAGCACCGCCAAAACTAACCTACACGAAGGAATGAAAGAAGTAGCCGAATGGATGAAACACAGCCGTCTGAAACTGAACTCAGATAAAACAGAAGTCCTCATCTTAGGTACCTCCCCCTCCGCATGGGACGACTCTTGGTGGCGAGAAGCCCTTGGAAAAGCACCCATCCCGACAGACCACGCACGGAACCTGGGCGTCATCCTGGATTCCTCACTTTCAATGAATAGACAAGTCAATGCCGTCTCTTCATCCTGCTTCAACATTCTTCGCATGCTCAAAAAAACATTTCGTTGGATCCCCACCGAAACTAGGAAAACGGTCACCCACGCTCTGGTCACGAGCCGACTGGACTATGGAAACACCCTCTACGCCGGGACTACTGCTAAACTCCAGAAAAAACTCCAACGAATCCAAAACGCCTCAGCCAGGCTCATATTAGACATCCCGCGTAAAGAACATATCTCTGATCACCTGAAAAACCTCCACTTGCTTCCCGTCAATAAGAGGATCACTTTCCGGCTCCTAACCCACGCACACAAAGCACTCTACGAAATCGGACCAGAATGCCTCAACACTCGACTGTCCTTCTACACCCCCTCCCGCCAGCTTCGATCTTCCAACCAAGCCCTTGCCACTGTACCTCGCATCAACAAGACCACCATGGGAGGTAGATCCTTCTCCCACCTGGCAGCTAAAACCTGGAACTCACTTCCCACTTACCTTCGCCTTACCCAGAACCACCTAGCATTCAGAAAGCAACTTAAAACGTGGATATTTGACAAGTAATTCCCCACCCCTCCTTAAGCGCCTTGAGACCCTCTGGGTATGTAGTGCGCTATATAAATTCTCTGACTTGACTTGACTTGACTTGACTCTACTCTTTTATGCCTCCACGGTTGCCTTTAGTGCCAAGAAGACACTAGGAGCTCCATAGACAAAATCAAATATCAAATGGGTTCTGCATGACATCACAGCTTTATTTTATAGAGGATGACAGTTACTGCAGTACCATCTGAAGCGCCAAATATTTTAATTTCATGATTTAGAACCCCTAGTTTAGCTTACAGATAATTGCTATTCCCACCAAATTAAAGCAGATGATCACCTGGATCAGGCTTGCCAAGGGCTAAGCGACAGCTCTCAGTGAACTCAGTAATAAGAACCATTGCAGTATCCCCCTCAGCAAACAGTTCATTGATAAAAAACAAAACGAGCCATAATTGATACATTAATATTATTCAACTTCACTGGCCTTTGAATTAATCAAATAATACAATTTATAAATCGTACAGTGACCTCTAAAGAAAACTTGATACTGAGGTATTGAACCGGAAGTCATCGTTAAGAGGCAGCATTTACAGGACCTTAACATTTTCTGTTGTGGTTCCGTCTTGAAGGAAGTTCATATTAATGCTACTTTACTTGCTTATCATCTGATTGATGTATGCCCAATTCTATTTAGAAGTCTTGACTTGTACATTCGCGATATGTATCTTGACAACCCTAATATCGATTAGCTGTGGCTGCTGTGAATACCAACACACATAGTTGAAGTTGAAGTTAAAACATTTATAAAGCGCTTGTATACCAAGCGGTTTCTTGGCGCTGAGGACAGACAGACCGGAAAGAGCAGGGAGGGAGGCCGCCTATTGAGAAAAAGCGTGTGAAAAGAGCTGGGTCTTGAGAGCCCTGCGAAAGATCGAGTAGGAAGCAGCTGTTCTGATACTCAAGGGAAGAGCATTCCAAAAGACTGGGGCCAGGGTAGAGAACGTCATGCCACCACGTTTTTTCATCCTAAATCGGGGAACACATAAGAGGAGCTTGGAGGAGGACCGCAGGAACACGAGTAATGACAAACCATATCAACTGGTGTTTGGGTACTAGTATAAGTGATACAGGGAAAAAGAACATTGATGATCTCTTCCAGCTACTGGGGTAATTTTGCTTGGCGTTTGGGGAGTCAGGATGAGCCAGATTTGTTTGAAAAGAATGACTTCAACATAAAATATTGTTTAAAGAGACACCTTGTTATAGTGAGTATATTTTTAAAATCATTGAAGAAACAATCAAAATGGTGACCTCTTTGACACAATCAAAAATTACTTTAATGTAATCCACAACTCCTATAAGATTTTGAGCAAGGCTGGGGAGGAGAATGAGTTGAACGGTCTCTATGATTCATATGTCCAGATCAGCTCCTTCTGCCTTCTGTGTGATTTATAGAGTCCACATTCACACTTCTCCAGATGTCTTCCATTAGTTCCAAGTGCTGTTCAGACCAATGCTGGTGTTTTAGCATTATCATCATGCATTTCTCAGATTTGGACTCTTCAGGCTTGAGCTTTATCATATTCTATGAGGATACATCCCCATGTTTGTGGAAGACAGCCAGTGTAAGCTTCAAGGACCACTGAGATACAGGAAATCCTTTTTTCACCAGGTGGGTCATCGGGTTACAGAAAGCCCAATCCTCAATCAGCCAAATCAACTTTCCAGGCATTGAATAAAGCTGTAAAGAAAGAAACTGCCACATGATGGGAATCAGGGCTGTACACATCACATCAGGCTTAAATCCTAATGAACTTAATAAAACAACTTTAAAACGAAAAATATATATGGATATCTATTTGTGAAATAAGTTATTATTGAGAGGCATAACCTACCTCTCTTCATCAAATTTTGATTTCCCTGTGGACATTAAGGGCCTGATTACGATGTCAGTCTGAAAGCCTACGACCGACAGTGGGATCCCCCTAGATTGTGTTGGAACCCATCCACCTTACTCGGTTGGAAACAATTCCGACCGACCAATTGTGATGCTTTCATGCGGTCAAATGGGGAACCGTTCGGTCATTCTGAATCCGTTACGACAGGCATTTGGTGAATCCGGGTCGGTCGGAGTCGATTCATACAGCTCAACAGACAGCGTTTCGACTGCCCACTTACGATGTCGGATTTCCTAAGCCTTTCAGACTTATTCTGTCAGACAAGTCAAGTCAAGTCAAGTCAAAGAATTTATATAGCGCACTACATACCCAGAGGGTCTCAAGGCGCTTAGGGAGGGGAGGAGGATTACTTGTCAAATATCCATGTTTTAATTTGCTTTCTGAATGCTAGGTGGTTCTGGGTAAGGCGAAGGTAAGTGGGGAGTGAGTTCCAAGTTTTAGCTGCCAGGTATGAGAAGGATCTTCCTCCCATGGTGGTCTTGTTGATGCGGGGTACATTGGCGAGGGCTTGGCTGGAAGAACGTAGTTGGCGGGAGGGGGTGTAGAAGGACAGTCGTGAGTTGAGGCATTCTGGTCCGATGTCGTAGAGTGATTTGTGTGCGTGGGTCAGCAGTCGGAAAGTGATCCTCTTATCGACGGGCAGCCAATGGAGGTCTTTCAGCTGGCCAGAGATGTGTTCGTTACGCGGGATGTCTAATATGATCCTGGCTGAGGCGTTTTGGATTCGTTGGAGTTTCTTCTGGATTTTAGCGGTAGTACCTGTGTAGAGGGTGTTTCCGTAGTCTAGTCGGCTCGTGACCAGAGCATGGGTGACTGTTTTTCTGGTTTCGGTGGGGATCCAGCGAAATGTTTTTTTGAGCATGCGAAGAATGTTGAAGCAGGATGAGGATACGGCGCTGACTTGTCTGTTCATTGAAAGTGAAGAATCCAGGATAACGCCTAGGTTCCGTGCGTGGTCTGTCGGGATGGGTGCTTTTCCAAGGGCTTCTGGCCACCAAGAGTCGTCCCATGCAGAGGGGGATGTACCTAAGATGAGGACTTCTGTTTTATCTGAGTTCAGTTTCAGACGGCTGTGTTTCATCCATTCGGCAACTTCTTTCATTCCTTCGTGTAGGTTGGTTTTGGCGGTGCTGGGGTCATTGGTGAGAGAAAGGATCAGTTGAGTGTCATCCGCGTAGGAGATGATGTTGAGATTGTGTTGGCGAGAGATGGCCGCAAGGGGGCTCATGTATACGTTGAAGAGGGTGGGACTGAGTGAGGATCCTTGTGGTACGCCGCAGATGACTTCGGTGGCCTCGGACTTGAATGGTGGAAGGCGGACTCTCTGGGTTCTTCCGGTGAGGAACGAGGTGATCCATTTAAGTGCTTTTCCTTGTATTCCAATGTTTCTGAGGCGTTGTAAAAGGGTGCTGTGGCAGACTGTGTCGAAGGCTGCAGAGAGGTCGAGGAGGATGAGGGCGACTGTGTCTCCATTGTCCAGTAGAGTTCGGATGTCGTCTGTTGCTGCGATGAGGGCGGTCTCAGTGCTGTGTTTTGCTCGGAAGCCAGATTGTGAGGAGTCGAGGGATTTGTTGGCTTCGAGGAAAGCGGCGAGTTGGTTGTTGACAGCTTTCTCGATGACTTTGGCCGGGAAAGGAAGGAGCGATATGGGGCGGTAATTTTTGAGTTCGGTGGGGTCCGCTGTGGGTTTTTTCAGAAGGGCGGTGAGTTCAGCGTGTTTCCAGCTTTCCGGAAAGGTGGCGGAGTTGAAGGAGCAGTTGATGACGTCTCGGAGGTGCGGTGCTATGACGGAGTCTGCTTTGTTGAAGATGTGGTGAGGACATGGGTCTGTGGGGGATCCTGAGTGGATGGAGTTCATCAGGCGGATGGTGTCCTCAGTGGAGATTGGGTTCCAGTCGTTGAGGGTGTTCAAGGGGGGAGAATGTTCAGCATATGGTTGGGTGGGTAGGTCTCCGGGTTGGTTGTCGAAGCTGTTGTGGATGTCTGCAATTTTGTTGTGGAAGAATAAAGCCAGGGAATCGCAGAGGGCTTGAGAGGGGGTGATGTTGTTGGAGTTGGCCGAGGGGTTGGTAAATTCCTTGACGATGTTAAAAAGTTCCTTGCTGTTGTGGGCGTTGTTGTCTAGTCGATCCTTGAATGCTGTTTTCTTGGCCTTTCGGATTAGTTGGTGGTGTGTGCGGGTGGCGTTTTTGAAGGCGTCCTTGGTGCTAGTGGTTGGGTCTTTTTTCCAGGCCTTTTCAAGGGAGCGGCAGAGTTTCTTGGACTTCTTAAGATCATCGTTGAACCATGAGGCCTTCTTGCTGCCAGGTTTGCTTTGACGTTTTTTCAGTGGTGCTAGGATGTCGGCGGTGTTGGATAACCATAGGGTGAAGTTGGCGGCGGCTTGGTCTGGGTTAGAAGAGTGGGCTGGGGTGTTTAGAAGGAGCGATGAGGAGATCTGATCGATGGTGATTTTGTTCCAGTTTCTTTGCAGAGTTGGTTGGAGGTGGTTGGTGGGTTTCGGCTTGTTGTAGGTGAAGTGAACGCAGCTGTGGTCAGTCCAAAGGAGATCCGTAGTGTGGCTGAAGGAGACATGATTGCTGGAGGTGAAGATGGGGTCGAGTGTGTGACCTGCGATGTGGGTGGGGGAGGTGACCAGTTGTTTAAGTCCGAGGTTGGCGAGGTTGTCCAAAAGGGTGGTGGTGTTGCGGTCGTTGTCCTTTTCAAGGTGAAAGTTGAGGTCTCCCAGAAGGATGTAATCTTTGGAGGGGAGCGCGTGTGGAGTGATGAAGTCCGTGATGTCTTCACTGAATTTTGCGCGGGGTCCTGGTGGTCTGTAGAGGAGGGTGCCTCTGAGTGTGGTCTTGGGGTCGATGTGGATCTGGAAGTGAAGGTGTTCAGAGTTGGCGAGGTTGACGTCAGAGCTGGTTGAGATGTGGATTGATTTTTTATGGACGATAGCGATTCCTCCTCCTGAGTGGCCGGTACGATCCTTGCGTGTGATCTTATAGTCTTCAGGGATGGCAATGGTGATGTCTGGGGCGGAGGAAGCGTTCATCCATGTTTCTGTTAGGAAGGCGACGTCTGGGGAGATGGTGTCTAGGAGATTCCATAGGTCAATGGCGTGTCTGTGGACCGATCGGGTGTTGAGAAGGATGCATTGTAGGTGGTTGGGGTCGGGAATCTGTGGTGTGGTCGTAGCGGAGATGTTATCGGTGCCGCTGAATTTGCAGGAGTAGCAGGAGAAAGGTCCATGGGTGTGTCCAGGAGCGGCTTGGACGCAGTTGGGGGCGCGACCGGGGTTAAGGGCTAGGAGGGTGGTGGCCTCATAAGTAATGCGGGAGGGGTGGGCATTACGTGTACCAGGGGCTCTGGCGCTGGGCGCGGTCCAGGCGCGGACGGGCGTAGACGGGCTTACCTTTGGCGCACCTTCGGCGTGGCCGTAGCGCGTGGACGCTGCGCGTGGGGGCATTGGCCATAAATGGATGGTGGAAGGGGGCGGAGCGTGGGAGGGGCAGCAGCTGGGAGGCGGTAGCAGGGAGGGGGGCGCGCTAGGGAGCGAGTAAACAAGATGGAGGGTCAAAGGGAGACTAAGGCAGGGGCAGCAGAAGCACCACGGCACCGGGGGCACAGATCAGTTTCCAGCGTTAGGTAAAAATTAATTAAATAAATCCCAGCGCAACTGTAAATAAATAATTAAATCCCAGCGCGACTCGAAATAATTAATTAATTCTCAGCGCGAGTCGAAATAAATAATTAATGCACAGCGCGAGTCAAGCTAAATAAATATACAACAGCGCGAGGTTATTTAAATAAATTGAATCACTTCCAAATCTGCAGTCTCGGTCTCACCAGCAAGCCAGAGCGTGAGCAGGAGCTGGGGTCAGGGAGCGTGGGGGGAGCGACCGTGCTGGATCAGGTCCAGGTAGTCACAGCGCGACAGAGGAGGTAGGGAGCCCTCTGTTCGTGGGTGGGAGGGGCAGCAGCTGGGAGGCGGTAGCAGGGAGGAGGGGCGGGCTAGGGAGCGAGTAAACAAGATGGAGGGTCAAAGGGAGACTAAGGCAGGGGCAGCAGAAGCACCACGGCACCGGGGCACAGATCAGTTTCCAGCGTTAGGTAAAATTAATTAAATAAATCCCAGCGCAACTGTAAATAAATAATTAAATCCCAGCGCGACTCGAAATAATTAATTAATTCTCAGCGCGAGTCGAAATAAATAATTAATGCACAGCGCGAGTCAAGCTAAATAAATATACAACAGCGCGAGGTTATTTAAATAAATTGAATCACTTCCAAATCTGCAGTCTCGGTCTCACCAGCAAGCCAGAGCGTGAGCAGGAGCTGGGGTCAGGGAGCGTGGGGGGAGCGACCGTGCTGGATCAGGTCCAGGTAAAAGGTCCACAAAAAGGTTGTCAGAAACTGACTTCGGGGGGCACTAGCAGACCCCCCCCCTTCATCCTCAGTCCTTCAGTTTGGAGTAGAGGGGGTACCCACATGAGCCCCCTGTAAAACCATGCACAGTGGTGCAGGCACCATAGTGTGACGGTGACAGGATGCAAGGTTTTCCACAGACACCCATTTTCCCCATAGGAGCCTGTGTTGTCTATTGGAACACAGGCTCTCATTGAAGTCAATTGGAGTCCTTCCAAAAGATGGTGGGAAGCATCATAATCGGTCGGGCAGAATCGCTGACCGTAAGTCCGATTGGAACTGCATCCGAAAAGGAGATTTCAACCAACATCTTAATGAGACCCTAAGGGCATAGCCACCTGATAGGTTGGCCTACCTAGGAGTATGAAACAAGGGCTCCAAGATATTGCTTCAGTTTCCATTGGTCAATGGACCATCCAGAGTCATACTACTGGTCCCTCCTGCTCCCCACACCCCAGCGTGAGCCACAATGACTCATCACAACATTTTACTTCAGATACCCATGTTTCTGAAACTGAGTTCACACCAGTGCTTATTTTAACTCAGAGGATTATAAGCTGTCCCCATTTTAGATACACTTTACTGTTCCATGTGTCGTAAATAACACGTTTCTTTCTTTTCATTTACTCCATTTATAGTTGTTTTCACTACTGGTGCTCACATATTTCATAATGTTGGCAGGCTGCATCTTCTCAGAGAGGGAAAACTAGGGCTGTACCAGTACCTAATGACAGCAGGTGGAATGTTCCAGCCCATTTGTTATTTGGCACATCAGCCCTGAATCCACCTTGTGGGTGTGGACAGGATCGTTTCCACCTTATTTACCAGGGGATAAATACTGGATTTTAAACATGAGTAAAAAGAGAACTTATCCAGTCTCCAAGTCCAGCTCACCCACTGCTTCTGCATCATGAGGACCTTATTTGCTGTTTATGCTTTGCTTGCTGCCGCTACTGCTGCTGAAGGTGAGACACGTGAAACACCCCTGTGTAACTCTCAATATTAATTCACACATTTCATCTTCAAATTCTCTTTTATTAGTTTTGCATTAAACATTTCTTCCATCAGAGCAATTAATATGGTTCACAGCAGGGCAGGTAAATATTGCTTTAATTATTTATACTTTACAGCTAAAGCCATATTCTAAGCCAGACTTACCAACAGTTTGCATCACGGTTGCACAACTTTTGACAAAATGCTAGTAAATATTTACACAGCGACTCAAGAGATGATTTTCAATGCCTTGCATGGCTTTGTAAAGAAAATGTAACGCAATGCAGTTGGTTGCACTGCATTGTGTTACATTTCATTCTGGGAGGCGTGTATGGAACATGGGCGCACCAATGCATCCACCCATGTATGTATGTATGTATTGGCATTTATATAGCGCACTACTTACCCGTAGGGTCCCAAGGCGCTTCGACCGCTGCAAAACCCTTCCTGGCTTCCCTGAGAGATGGTCCCTTAATGGGTATCTCCAGGGTGAGACCAGGCATCCCCGGCGGGGCCGTTAGTGAAGATGAGGCAAGCTAATGCCCAGAGTTGCCGAGTGTGATCGCTGATCAGAGTGGGCACCGAGGCAAGAGAATTATCGAGTCCGCTGACCCTGGTCCAGAAACCTGCCGCGCCGGGAATCGAACCCTGGTCCCGGGCCGTCCTCTGCTCTCGGGTCTGCCGCCTCTAACCAGTGAGCCACACTACTTTCACGCAATCCCATATTTAGAAAGGTTCCTAAACCTGGGAATGCATGATATTACTATGCCTGCCAGGGGATGGCATAACAAGAAGATTTCTTTTTCTCCTCGTTATTTCCTGTTTCTATGTGTGCTGTAATCTGGAACATGAAGAGAAAGTGGAAAATGCACTGAGAGATTTTGTTGCGCAGAACGGTATCCTTCCTTCCATGAAAACAATTATTCTTGTAACACAGGCACCTTTGCTTGTGCTACCTGAATGCTACCTGTGTGACACCAGAATTGGCACTAGCCTGACTGAAGTGTGGCAGCTCTATGAGAGAGAAGACGTGTGCCATATGTTAGTAGATAACACTTCCTTAGCATCTGCCATATATAGGTAAAAGAAAAGGGGCCTGGAGGGCATAGTTGTTTAAAGCCATTTAATACAAGGAAATGGTCTGTGTACCTATTGGTGGACCGCCACTGTGCTAACAGCCAATTATCTGAATTTAGGGAACATAACGTAGGAATTAATTGTGCTGGTACCCTAAAATTCAAAACCTTCTTTCAAAAGGTCGATATATCACCCCTATTAAAAGTAATACATCGTTCAGATTGGGTCACATAAACCCTCTGGACATTTAGTGCTACTTATCTGCCATGAAGCATATAGCACAAACCCATTTGCTCCAATGGAATAATTATTCTCTTTGTGACCCAAAAGCTTAGTTAGACTAACAAATATATAGGAAAAAATGTCACCCTCCATCTGGTAGAGCTGTGAGTCGATATCCCATATCCAGGTGACCCTTTTTGTGAATCTGGGGAGGTTAACTGCCTTTCCAACTATACAGAATCTGGCCATCACTAATATAGAGCTCAACCAGTCTTCTGTAAGATCAGTGTCCCCTGATGAAATTCTGCATTTAAAGAAACACTCAGGATTCCATAAGACCTAAACACCTTGTACACATGCCTCTCTATATAAGCTTTTCACTTGGTCTGTGAAGAGAGATGCAAATAGCCATGACTGTATATCCCACATTGACGGGGGATGCAAGCAAGCCAGAGCAAACCCAGGCAACTCACCATAGATATAATACATACAATGCCGTTTAACTGTATATCACTTAGTAACTTGATGGTGATGACCCAGTGCTACATTAAAGTACAGTCAGTGCCTGTATGTTGCACACCCCAGAATCGGGGCAGTTCTTTTATTTAGTTTTATATAGCGCAAACTACATTTTCAAATTGTATTTTTATTTGTTTGATTAACTAAAATCTTACAAAAAGCAGGTTAAAACGTTTAGTTATAGAATGGTAAAAACTGTCTATATGTTCTAATAATTTTCATCAATCTGAAAAAAAAATCAATCGTTTAAAATTGGGTTTTGTGGTTGGTTCAATAGGTTCATATTCATACAACTCATAAATTAATCAAGCACAGGCTACCAATTTTTTTTGGACCATAAACAGAAATTTAACAAAAGTTAAGTTCATTGGCAAGTCGTCTGGATTGAAACTTGCCACTAGTGCCTGCCTACAAGTCCTTATACCACGTTCATTAAACTTTTTCTTAAGTGTGCTCTTTCTTTCCGCTTACATTTCAGGACAAAGGCACAATAGGTGTAAGATGGTTTCTTGACCTGATTTACATAGCCTACATAAGCAGTTTTCATCTGATCTTTTCCATGGAGCCAAGTGGCATAAGTCTGGAAAGTGTCCGAAACCTAGCATTCATAAAAACTTGCTTGTTTTTTTTTGACCATGAAGTTTCCAGGTAGGTTTGAATCTTCTTTTTTTTAAACCATTCACAATTGGCCATGCATGCTTTCGTTTAACCAAAATTTCTTTGTCTTTTATCAAGGATAGATAATCAATTAGTTTATTTACCACTTTTTTAAAACTCTCCTGCACAACAGTGGTGTTCCAGATAGGTGTTATACCAAACTCTTCGATTGCTAGATTTAAGTAAGAGCTGGCAGTTAGCGACCGGTTATTTTTTATTTCAAACCACAGTAGGCGAGACATTTCATTGTCCTTATCGTTTCTTATTCTGTTCCACACTTTCATTGTGTGCCTTTTCCTTGCATAAAATTGGTTGTTTAGCCCAAATTCCAATCTCACTTGGGCTTGAGAGACATTCTTTGGAAGAGAACATAAAATTCTATACGTTTTAGCAACTGAGGTGTTAATGGAAAGGGGCGACCACTCGGTCCCCCCGAACGTATGGCGGAGTGCCTCGATCCCCCCGGGAAGCCATTTTTGTGGCGGGAGGCGCGTCTCGGCTGGTATGCCCGAAGCGGCGTAGCCGGGGCGCGCTTGTCCCCGCCCTAGAGTGGGCTGGCCTAGACACCGACGTAGCCAGACCCGCCTCCGGGACGGGCAGGGGCGGGTTTACGCCCGCCCTGAAGATGGATAAAAGGAGACGCAAGGCCTGAAGACGTCCTCTTGTTCTTGTGCTCCGAAGCTGCACCTCCTCGCCACACGTGAGCTCGGGACAGAACGAAGAGCCAATTTTGAGCGTTTTGATCTTTTTCTTTGTCTTCTAGATACTTCGTCGGAGAGATGCCAAAGAAAGTCGCAAAGAAAATGTCGACCGACCAGATGGTGCGGGCCCTTTTCAAAGATATGGCAGACATAAAGAGACGGTTGACAGAGCGAGACGGGGAGGAGGGTTCGGGCCCTGCGCCGGCTGGAGGGAGACCGAAGAGGCCGAGAAAGGTTCCAGCCGGTGGAGACATCCCGGTTCCCCCTGCACCGCTCGAGGCGCCGACCCCAGTTCCAATAGAGGGGAATCCAATCCCCGTTGTCATCACCCCGACGCCCAAGGAAGACATGCCCCCCGAGCTGGCAGCACAGCTAGCGGCTTGGTTGGGGGATAGTAGTGGTGGCGCCACGGCTGCCGAGGCACAGGCGCTGATAAAAGGGCTTCGTGAGAAGAGAGAGGCAGCAAGAATAGCTGCGCCATTGACGGGGATAGACAAGCCGCAAGCGGCAGAAGCTGCGTCCAGTTCAGGTAAGCGGCCGTTGCCGATTGCAAGGGACGAGTCAGCACCCTCTCGTAGAGAGAGATTGGGACAACATGTGCCTTTAGCCATAAAGGAAAAGATCTGGGCAGGGGAATACGTGAATATTTTTTCCTTGCTTGTTGATCATTATGATGTGGAGCATGTAAAAAGTCAAAAGGACTTAATGCATCCGAGTGTTTGGCGCGCAAAAATGGCCGCCTTTAAGGTAAATGAGAACATTAGCAATTGGGGCAATGCATGGGGAATTTTCACATCGATTCTGGGGGAACGTAGGCCTGAGTTGCTTCCTGAGTTTCCCGTTTATCAATCACGGATTATGGGTTACTCAACAACATATCAAGGCAACCATTGGTTTTGTTACGACAATCTGTTCAGGAAGGAAAAGGAACATAACAAGAGTTTGACTTGGGATTGTTACGATTCTCTAACATGGGACAAAATGAAGGAATCGGGAATGTTAAGGATGCCATTGGTCGGGAGCAATGTTGTTGATTACTCCCGCCAGAATGTGGGGACGCCCTTTCGCCCAAGTACGAGCACCGACGACCAGTCGAGGCCCGCGGGCAATACAGGGAGAAAGGGTTTCTGTTTTAATTTCAACAAGGGGAAGTGTACTAGGCCACCGGGGTCGTGTAAATTCAAACACGAATGTAGTACGTGTGGATCATCCCATCCTGAGTCATCGTGCAGAGCCAGAACGAGTGAGAATGGGGGTAAGGGAGGCGCCAAACAGGTCTAAGATAGGCCGAGGGGCGCCTTTACCAACCCCGATTGATACCCTGGCAATGATTCCCTGGCTCAGCGAATACCCGGATCGGACTTCTGCCGGGGTGCTGCGGAACGGTTTTACAAATGGTTTCCGCATCCCGGTAGGGGACTTTCAGGGTGTAGGGATGTGCAAAAATCAACTTTCCGTTTTACAACATACATCTGTAGTACAAGAAAAAATCCACAAAGAGGTTAGCCGGGGCCGGGTCGCCGGCCCGTTTAGTGTACCCCCGGTACCAGATTTTGTTTGTTCTCCGTTAGGGGTGGTCCCCAAGAAGGACCCAGGTGAGTTTCGTTTGATCCATAATCTGTCTGCTCCCATTGGTCTTTCGGTGAACGACGCAATTGATCCGGAAGCTTGTTCGGTGCGATACGCATCGTTTGATGAGGCAGTAGCCATCTTGAATCGCCTGGGGCCCGGGACGCTGATGGCAAAATCAGACATCGAGTCAGCGTTCCGGTTGCTCCCGGTACACCCAGACGATCAGCGTCTGCTGGGATTCGGGTTCCAGGGGTCATTCTACATGGATAGGTGTATGCCAATGGGATGCTCTATATCATGTGCTTACTTTGAGCAATTCAGTACTTTCCTGCAATGGGTGTTCACTAAGAAAACGGGTTTCCGAAATGTGATGCATTACCTTGACGACTTTTTGTTCCTTGGCCCCGCCGGAAATCCCGCATGTGCACAGGCCTTAGCTGAATTCCGTGTGTTGATGGGCCAGTTTGGTGTACCATTGGCACCGGGAAAAACTATGGGTCCCACGACTTGCCTCGAGTTTTTGGGGATCGAGTTGGACTCAAGGGAGGGGTGTTTCCGTTTACCAGCCAGCAAAATCTGTAAATTCAGAGCAGCCCTCCAAGTGTGTTTACATGTATCCAAGGTTACACTACAGCAGTTACAACAATTAGTGGGAAAGTTGAACTTTGCCTTGAGGGTGATCCCAATGGCTCGCCCCTTTTCCCGCTCAATTGCCCAAGCGATGGTTGGCCTAAAGGAGGGTCATCATCGCACGAGGTTATCGGCCGAGGTCCGCCAGGACATGCGGATTTGGTTAGCATTTCTGGCGGACTTCAATGGTCGCGTTGTCTGGAACAAGCCAGCCATGTCCTCCGATGAGCTTGGGCTATGGACAGATTCAGCAGGAAGCGTAGGTTTTGGCGCCATCTTCGGCACAAAATGGTCGGCACAGAAGTGGCCCCTATGGTGGCACGAGAAGGGGCTGACAAGTAACATCGCTTTCCTCGAACTATTTCCCATTCTGGTGGCCCTTAGAACCTGGCCAGAAGGGTTCAGAGATCATTCCGTTGTGTTCTGGTCCGACAATATGACCGTGGTAGAATGCATCAATAGTCAGGCAGCCCGTTGTAAATTGATTTTGAGGCTGCTCAAAGAAATCGTCTTACGGTGTATGCAGCTGAACGTGGTATTCAGAGCAAAACATGTCCCTGGGGTGATGAATCAGGCCGCTGATGCACTGTCTCGTTTTCACATGCAGGCTTTCTCGGGTTTCCTTCCTTCAGCGGACCCGGAGCCGGCACCCTTCCCCGAAGCTCTCTGGTCTCTCGGTGCCCCGAACTTCGTCACCTCGTGGGAGAGAGTCTAGCACCCAGGACAAGGAAGGCATATGAAGGGGCGTTCCGGGCCTATTTAGCCTTTTTAGGGGCAGAGAGAGGGGGACTTTGGGGGCAGGAGGAGTGGGTAGTACTTTTCCTGATGTCTTTACGTAGGGCTGGGAAATCGGTGGCTACGGCCCAAAGGCATCGTGCCGCCATTTCCTTTGTTGCCAGGGCCCATGGCATCCTGGACCCAACAGCGTCTTTTACGGTACAGAAAGCGCTGCGTGGGTGGCAACGCCTAGAGGGTCGCAGAGTAGACGTAAGACGACCGATAGGTCTAGACAGGTTGTCCCAGTTGCTGACCACACTCCCTAACACATGCTCGTCCCCGTTCGAGACCTGTTTGTTCCGGACTGCATTTATGCTGGCATTTCACGGGGCTATGAGAGTTAGTGAGCTAGTGGCAAGGAACAAACGGGATGTGACGGGGGGCTTGTGCAGAGAGCAGGTTCAGATCAGGGGTGATGCGATGATTGTCTCCTTTCTCAGGTCCAAGACTGACCAGGATGGGAGGGGGGACTGCACGATCATTCGCAGGATCCCCGAGTCATCCATGTGTCCGGTTCAGTGCTTAGAAGATTACCTAGCACGAAGGGTGGCATCATGGGGGGGGACATTGTTGAGGCATGTAGACGCTACCCCGCTGACGAGGTTTCAGTTTCAGCGGGTGCTTGCAATGGCCATTGCCGCAGCGGGCTTGGACCCGGGTGAATTTGGGACCCATTCCTTTCGTATAGGGGCTGCCACAGAAGCTACAGCCAGGGGTCTTAATGTAGAACAAGTGAAACGTGTGGGGCGTTGGTCCTCCAATTGTTATAAGAGGTATGTGCGATTGCACATGTTGTGAAGCTGTAATCATGTACTCACGCTTCTTGTCTTTTGTTTGTTTTCAGTTGCGCAAGCCTACGCGGCAGGGCGGACTGTGCAGTTGACCCAACACCAGGCCAGCGGTCACACATCACCGGCTGAGAGAAAGGAGGTGTGGGTCGTAGGCCACTCATACGTGAGACGGGCCGCAGACGTATTCAAAGCAGGTGATATGATTCACGTACCTGGGGAATACGGGTACAGAGTGTCCTTCTACGGAAGGGGCGGTCTCTGTATTGACCAGTTTCAGGCATTCTTTGAGGGTTTGTTAGGGCGGATGAGGTCACCGCCGTCCATAGTCATAGTACATTTGGGGGGCAACGACTTAGTTACCACCGGTAGACGACTTCTCCTGGAGGCTATGCTTTCCACGGTAAGTTGGTTAGCAAGGAGAGTTCCGGGGTGTATAATTGCGTGGTCTCATATGATCCCACGAAAAGTGTGGCGGGGGGCTATCTCGGTCCCTGCTTTGAATCATTCCGTTAAGAAATTAAATAACAAAGTGAGTAGGTTGTTCCGTTCCAAGACATTGCATTCGATCTCGCATAGTTGTATTAATGATGATAGTATGTATTTGGGGGATGGTGTGCATTTGTCGAGGGTGGGCAATGAGTTACTCATAGGTGACTTCCTAGCTTGGTTAAAATCGTTAAAACATGACCTTTAGGTAGGAGTTTGGTGGGGGGTCCGGATAGCCGGTCAACTATCCGGACCTGTGGCGGTAAGGTCATGATCGGTGAGCACTAATTGGTAGATCCCTATGAGTGGGCGTCACCCAACACGGATGGGAGCGCTCGGGGGAGGTGGCCATTGGCCCCTCAATGGGGAGGCGGTCCCGTCTAAGGGCGGGTCGCCGGAAGTTAAGGAAAGGCGGTCAAGGCCCCTTCCTGTGTAGGAGGGGTTACAGCCCCCTCCTGAGGAATTTCCCGGGGCCAGGGTCATCTGCGACGGCAGATGCGGTAAGTTGTGTGGGGTGGGGGGAGGTCCACGATACCTTCTAGATACCACACACAAGTATTCGAACGACCTTTAAATGGCGTCGAGTCTTAAGTGCCCCCGACAAGTCAAGGGAAATTGTTAGTAGTTGCACTTGAGGTAAGCCTCTGTGCTGTCGCCCTTCCCAAGTGGGAGGGGTAAGTCTGGTTAGGGATCTTGACACCGGTTATGACCTTGCCGTTGGCCCTTAAACGTTAGGATGTACAATTTCAGTGTTTATAGAGAATGTTTTTGTAGGATGCTAGTTCGGCTAGGAGAACCTCTGTATTAGAAGATTAGCCAAACATCGCAATGTGATAATGAAATTGTACATAATATGAAACGTTTAATGTTTAATTTTTTGTTTTAATAAATACGGCCGCGGGAGGGTCACTCCCTCCCACATCCAAAAACTTAAAGAACTGTTTCCGGTTTCCCTCCTTGTGGGATTGTGTTGAGAGGGGGTGGCGGGTATCTCAGCCATATGGAAAGGGGCGACCACTCGGTCCCCCCGAACGTATGGCGGAGTGCCTCGATCCCCCCGGGAAGCCATTTTTGTGGCGGGAGGCGCGTCTCGGCTGGTATGCCCGAAGCGGCGTAGCCGGGGCGCGCTTGTCCCCGCCCTAGAGTGGGCTGGCCTAGACACCGACGTAGCCAGACCCGCCTCCGGGACGGGCAGGGGCGGGTTTACGCCCGCCCTGAAGATGGATAAAAGGAGACGCAAGGCCTGAAGACGTCCTCTTGTTCTTGTGCTCCGAAGCTGCACCTCCTCGCCACACGTGAGCTCGGGACAGAACGAAGAGCCAATTTTGACCCACCCACCAGCCCCTGAGGACAGCAAGTTGTTGTGCATTAAAGTGAATTTTCTAAGTATGTTCTTTCTTTTCGTTTACAGGTTGTGAAAGTATCAGTTTTGTGGTTTATCATAATAAAGTATGGTGAATATCGTTAGGTTGTTACGATTAAAAGGACTTGATGTAGTGTTGCTTTTAAGCATGCTCTTTCGGTCGTAGCGACCAATGTTTTCATAAATTCGAATTGTCGTATTTATTTTTTGGTAGGCGGTAAGGTCATGATCGGTGAGCACTAATTGGTAGATCCCTATGAGTGGGCGTCACCCAACACGGATGGGAGCGCTCGGGGGAGGTGGCCATTGGCCCCTCAATGGGGAGGCGGTCCCGTCTAAGGGCGGGTCGCCGGAAGTTAAGGAAAGGCGGTCAAGGCCCCTTCCTGTGTAGGAGGGGTTACAGCCCCCTCCTGAGGAATTTCCCGGGGCCAGGGTCATCTGCGACGGCAGATGCGGTAAGTTGTGTGGGGTGGGGGGAGGTCCACGATACCTTCTAGATACCACACACAAGTATTCGAACGACCTTTAAATGGCGTCGAGTCTTAAGTGCCCCCGACAAGTCAAGGGAAATTGTTAGTAGTTGCACTTGAGGTAAGCCTCTGTGCTGTCGCCCTTCCCAAGTGGGAGGGGTAAGTCTGGTTAGGGATCTTGACACCGGTTATGACCTTGCCGTTGGCCCTTAAACGTTAGGATGTACAATTTCAGTGTTTATAGAGAATGTTTTTGTAGGATGCTAGTTCGGCTAGGAGAACCTCTGTATTAGAAGATTAGCCAAACATCGCAATGTGATAATGAAATTGTACATAATATGAAACGTTTAATGTTTAATTTTTTGTTTTAATAAATACGGCCGCGGGAGGGTCACTCCCTCCCACATCCAAAAACTTAAAGAACTGTTTCCGGTTTCCCTCCTTGTGGGATTGTGTTGAGAGGGGGTGGCGGGTATCTCAGCCATATGATGTCTGCGTCTTTCCCGTTGAGCACCTCACTGCCATACGTTAGATTTGGCAATAATTTTGCTGCAATTGTTTTTAGTAAGGGGCGATAAGACAAGCCTCCAATGGTTCTTTGAATTGATTTAAGTGCACCAATGAGGGAGTTTGCTTTCCTTTTAATATCGAGTTTTTGAGTCTCAAACTTGCCGTTATCATTGAAAGTTACTCCCAAATACTTATAGTCAGCTACTCGCTCCAATATTTTCCTTGCACTATCCATTTATGGGTGGTTATTTTTCGTTTGTTTTTTGTAATTACCATCACCTTGGTTTTGGCTTTGTTTATGTGCATTCCGTTTGCCTCAGAGTATTTAGAGATGCCATCAATCAGCTATTGCATCCCCACCTTTGTACAACTTAAAAGTATGACATCGTCCGTGTATAATAGGTTCGATATTGGTGTTTGAGCTAACCTTGGGGAGTGAGCGTTGATTGTATTTAATCCTGTAGTAAGGTCAGCTAAAAATAAATTGAAAAGTAAGGGAGCCAACACACATCCCTGTTTAAGGCCACCCGATGTTGGAATTATTTTGGTCAATGTTGAGCCATTACCCGTCCTAACTCTAACCCAAGTTTCGGAATGCAAAACTTTAATCATCGTTAGTAGGTTTTCTGACATACCTTGTTTTGTTAGTTTGACCCATAAAAGTTCTCTGTCAACACAATTGAAGGCAGATTTAAAATGTACGAAACACAAATATATGGGTTGTTTGGCTAGAATTGCTTTTTTAATTAATATTGTTAATGTTAAAAGATTTGTGGTCGTGCCAAGGTCTTTGACGAAACCTGTTTGATTTGGGGGTAGTACCTGGTTCTCTTTTACCCAGTCAGTTAGATTCGCCAATAAAATTCCAGCAAACAGCTTTGCGTCTGTATCCTGTAATGTAATTAAGCGATAATTTTCTGGTTGTTGCCAGTTTCCTTTCTTATATATAGGGGTTATGAGTGATCCTTTCCATGATTTCGGGATTTGTTCCCTCTGGACCACTTCATTAAAAACATTTGTTAGATAGCTTGACCAGAAGTCAGGCGCTTCTTTGAAAAGTGCAAAAGGAATGCCATTTGGTCCAGGGGCATAATCTTTTTTCTTTTTTATCAGGGTTGCCACTAGACTATTGGTTATTAGGATCTCGCTATCCCCTTCTTTGTCAATTTTTGTGGAACTTGGGTCGACCATGCTTTGTGTCAAAGACGGTTGGTTTGTATTTAGATGTGCTTTACGAAACGTCACCCATTCTTCTTCAGATAGACTGGTTCCAATTCCGTGTTTATTTGGTCGAGCTAGGCCGTTAATTAGAATTCAAAATTCCATCGTATTTGCCAATGTACTTGCATGGAATATTTTTGTCCACAGATCTTCTCTGACTTTGCTTTTTTCATTCCAAATCAATTTATTTAATCTGGAGTTTATATTTCTCAATAAATTCATTGTTATTTGGCGACTTCATTAGTTGTCTTCTTAGCCGATTTCGTGTACATCTGAGTTTCTTTACAGCATATGGAAGAAAGATGCAATTTTCTCTGCCTTCTCTTTAATTGGTATTCACATCTTTCCTTCTTTGTGTTCCTGTGGTTTTAACATTATCAGTGACTACTTTGTGGGTGAAATTGTCCCATTGTTCCATGAGGTCTATACTTGTTTCTTCATCCATGGATTATATCACTAATTTTTTTTGCCCATCCGGAGATCTCAGCCGTATTTTCGGGTTTCCATATAAGTTTCTTGTAGTTAATAGTACAGATCTCACCGGGGATTGTCTGGAAAGTCTCAGATTTTGGGCACAATATATTTATCACAATAATTTGCTGGCTATGATCACTGTACATAACTTTATTCAAGGTATAAGATGTCACCTTATTAAAGGTAGGTAAAGACATCAGCGTATAGTCAATTCGTGAAGTACCATTTTTAGAGTGAAATGTGCAAGCCGGTGGAGAGTCCGTTCGAAATCTACCATTCAATATTCTAAGTCCCAGCGCTTCCATATCCTTCACCAAGTTTATTCCTAATTTATTTTGACGAGTATCAGTTTTAGGTCCCATTATTGGGTCAGGGATTGCCCATTGATAATTTTGTGATTGAACAAAGTCGCTCCGTACCATAGGCATTAGCAAGTTTGTATTGAAGTCCCCTGTTACAATATAGTCTACCGTGGGGTCTTCCAAAATTTGCTCCAATAGAAGATCATTTAGAGTAGTGATCAGCTCTTTCTGTGAGGACCCTTTTGGTGGTAAGTATACGTTTACGAGAGTCAATGTTTTGTAAGGGATACTTTTACAAGCTTTATAGCAAATTTTTAATGCAAGTAGGTTTGAGTTATTTGTATGAATTAACTCATGTTTTGCTTCTAGGTCGTTTGATACAAATATTGCTAACCCTCCACAAGGGCGTCCAAATTTGTGATGTTTAACAGCAGGTTCAAAGTATCCTGTGTGATGTTTCAACATAAATGGGTCTATTGACCACGTTTCCTGGAGTAATATTATTTTAGTTTCAGTTGAAAATCCTTGATTTTAGCTTCCTTCCTTTGTCCCTAGATCCCATTTATATTCCATGAGCATATCTTCAATTTTTTGAAGGCCGTGGTCTTTTCTTGCACTTGCTCTTGTCAGTTATCCTTTGTTCCATGGAGGGATTCCATAATCCAATGTTTATTTGCCTCTTTTTGTATTCACTTTCTCTAATGGTAACAAACAGAATCTAACTTTGTTGTTTGATTTTCCCAAGGGATTTTTTAATATGGAGAAAACTGGGTTTCTTTCACTAGAGTGAGGTTTTTTTGTATTGCTTCCCATGCTTAAAAAGGGTATTGGATAGACTATTGGCGGGAGTTGACTAATCAATATACCCCAATCATGAAAGCATCCATGCTCTTTCAGGATAGAATCCGCTATTGGCCCGATGGGGACTGTTATCAGTGTTAATGGCAGTGTGCCGTCAGGATTTGCCTAGAAGCCCACTGTTTCGATGTCTTCTGTTGTTATTCTTGCAAGAGTTGGTAGATTTTTCATTAGTCCGAGGATATTTCCTCTATTGAGAATTTCATGAGGTCCTCTTGATTCGTATAGTGGTTTAAGGACTAATTGTACGGTCCTTTTTTTATGTGGCATTACATCACTTGTATTTTCCCTTTTTCTTCCATTTTTTGTGAAAGTAATGTGCCTGCTCAGACCTCTTTTCACAATAACTAAATTATCTTGCGTTTTTTCATACGTCAGCCCATCAGTTATTTCTTTCCTTATGGGGCAGTTTGGTGTTAATCCGGTGTTCCCCGTTTCTTTCCAATCGGGGAGAACATCTTGTATGTTACAAGGTATGGGTTGACTGGGCGAGTTTTTTTCGTGCCAGTCATTCAGAATTTGGTTAATTGGATGCATGTGACTCTGTGCGTCATTTTCATTAGACGATATGGTTCCTAACTCCTGTGACGGCCTTGTTCTATTTCCCTCAGTCATACTCTGGATTTCGTTGCTTTGAATTCCTGGAAGAGTGAGTTAATTTATTATACAGCCGTTAGCATTATTTTTGATTATTGTTTGTGCTTCCTTTTCTATATTTTGCCTGACGTCTCTTGGACCGGTGGTTAAGTCATAGGTTTCAGTTAAACTAGTGATGTTTCTTTCGGTCTGTCTTTGTTTGGAACTGGTTGTTGTTGGTTTAGAGAAGAAGTCGTAGTATTTCTCCTCTCCTTCAGCATTTTTTGCCACTTTTGTTTTGGGCATCACGGTGACCCCTCCGCTAGATATTTTATTCTTTATTCCCTTTTGAGCCAAAGAATTTGTAATTCCGCAATATTTGAGTTCTGGGGTTCTTTCTGTTTCTTTAGGAGGTTTGGTTAATTCTGTCTCTGGATACGTAAAGCTTTCCTTATTTGCCCTGTTTCTTGCGTTCCTCAATTTCTTTTTTTGTCTTTTTGTTAGTTCAAAAGTCATCAAGTCTTCATCTTCTATATCCCGTTTATTTGAAGAATCTCCTGATTTTTTTACTTGGTTTTCATTTATTTCATAAATTGTTTCTTCTTGATTAATCACGTTTGTCATTTTACTGTGTTCAATAGGCAATTTCATCAGTTCCTCCTGCTTGTTTTCCAAGGTTGGTTTTTTATTAATTTGGTATCCATCCTCCTTACTATTTCCCACTTTCTTTTTCTGTTTAGCTTCTTTAGCGGCCTCCAGTATTGTATTTACAACTTCCGGTATGAGTACTAGTTTATTTATTATTGGTGCACATGTGCATTCTATGCAAGTTGGCGTTTTTTCCTTTTGTGCTTTTTTTATTAAGTTGTTTAGGTTGGATAATTTGATCTCAATTCCTGCAACTGTGTTGGCCATAAGACCCAAAATGTCTATTTGAATGTCATTTTATTTGATTGTGCGGCTAAGGCTTCCAAAGTTAATACTGAAGTTTGATAATGTATATCCCATATTGATCCAGCATCCATTTTTTCTGTTTGGTTTGCATGTGATTGAAATTTAGGTGATTGGTATTTGTAGTGGTGTTGTTATCTTCATCATTTCTTTTAGTATCAAGAATATCTTTGTGTGTAATTGACAATGCATGATTTGGAGATAAAAGACTCCTTTTAATAGGCGCCCTTTCCTTTATTGGTGAAGGACCATTTGTTGGTAATAGTTTATTTTTGGTTGCTAGACCGTTTAAAACTGATGGGTATGTTTTGCCTGATGTTTCAATATTTGTATTTGTATTATCTACAGTCTGTAGATAAAAAGTATTTTCCTGCTCAGTTGCCTCTTGTGGATCATAGTTGTCCATTATGGGTCGTCCTTTTTCATTTCTTTGATAGTTTCTCAATAATTGATGACACTTTTTTTCATCCAGGGCATTTTGGCACTCTGGGTTAGGTAACGGTTCTTTTTGTAGTTGCTCCTGATTCTTTTTCATGACCACATTGGCCTCTACGGGTATTGGAGCAGGTTCATTATTAGCTGCCTGTGTATTGCTAGGGTGACTGTGGGCCTCCGAACTTTCCATTGTTCCACTTTTCTTCTCCTGCACAATTATTTTATATATTGGATATTCTGGTCGTAGATCCAGTCGTAGATCTAATCCCTCTGAGTTTTCATTAGGTTTCGCGTCCAGGTCTGCTCCCACTTCAACTTTTAGATCCGAACCCCCTTTCGTACCATTTATTGGTTTGAGTGGGGACTGTAAAGAATTTACTTCTTGCTCCGTTTGCATAGTCATAAGTGCAGTGGTAGGATCTTTCATAAAGTCAAATTTCTGTGGGATTTTTGTCGATCTCTCAAACATTCTTGCTATAGGTGAAATTAGTGACTGAGTCGACCCCTTTGTTTTCGCCGGTGTACAGACAAAATATCGACTCCAAAATATCGACTGGACATAATATCGAGTTTTAAATATAGACTGGACAAAATATCGACTGGACATAATATCGACTACAAAAATATCGTTTTTCAGGTAAGTGAAGTAATATCGACTGTATAAAATATAGATAGCAAAAATATCGAATTTTTAATAATATATAATATTTTATAGTGTATTTTTATGTAATAATATGAGTGAATAGTGTGTATTAATGTTATAAAATATTTTATTAAATGAATTTTGTTTTTATAATAATTGCGTAATGTAATTCTGTAGCGGGTTGTGGGTTTATAGGGGAATAGGGTGGGAAGTAATTTAATAATAATTAATTAATTAATATATGTTTGTTAATATTTTTAATTAATAATTAATTGATAATTAATTAATATTAATTAGTTAATTAATTAATATAATTTTGAACATATTTTGTATTAGTAATTAATTGTTAATTAATTAATTGTAATTAGTTAATTACATTAATTAGAATACATTTTTAATATATATAATTTTGTTATTTTTAAGTAATTAATTTGGAAAAAATAATATTAATTATTAAAATAATTACAGCTAATGTTCTAATATATTTACTTTATTGTTATTGTTAATTAATAATTAATTGGTAATTAAATAATATTGATAAATTTTGCGTAAAGGAGCATTTTTAGGGTTCAGGGTCAGTTTTCAGTTTTAGGGTAAAGGGGTATTTTTGGGGTTCAGGGTCAGTTTTCAGTTTTTGGGTAAAGGGGCACTTTTAGGGTTCAGGGTCAGTTTTTAGTTTTAGGGTAAAGGGGTATTTTTAGGGTTCAGGGTCAGTTTTCAGTTCATGGGTAAAGGGGTATTTTTAGGGTTCAGGGTCAGTTTTCAGTTCATGGGTAAAGGGCTATTTTTAGGGTTCAGGGTCAGTTTTCAGTTCTTGGGTAAAGGGGTATTTTTAGGGTTCAGGGTCAGTTTTCAGTTTTTGGGTAAAGGGGCATTTTTAGGGTTCAGGGTCAGTTTTCAGTTTTTGGGTAAAGGGGTATTTTTAGGGTTCAGGGTCCGTTTTGGGTTTTTGGGTAAAGGGGTATTTTTAGGGTTCAGGGTCAGTTTTGGGTTTTTGGGTAAAGGGGTATTTATAGGGTTCAGGGTCAACAAATAAGATTGTAAAAATTATTTTTATTATTTTCATTTATTATTTAATTATTATAATTTAATTTAAGTAGTTTTAAGTATATTTTAGTAATTAAAATGTAATATTAATTTAATTTAACACTGTTTTTAATAAAGTCGATATTTTTTACATCTATATTATTGTTAACGATATTTTGTACTCGATATTTTTGTACTTACCTGTTTGTAGATACAAACTCGATATTTTGACTGTCGATATTTTGTCCACGATATTTTGGCAAGTCGATATTTTGTCCCTCGATATTATTTCAGTGATCCGTTTTCGCCTTAACACTGATCTTTTTTTGGGAGTTCAGTGCATGATTTCTTCGACCTTGTTTCTTAGGTGAGCTCACTGTTCTCTCTTTACCAGAACGCATTTCTGGTTGCTAACCCTTTCTTTGGGTTGTTGGTGTTGGTAGCGTAGCGTTAGCATTGGTATTTGCTACTTTGCTACTGGTTTAGTTGTTTTTCCAGTAATCACTCTCCACAACAAACACACAAACCCTATTTCTCTTAACGGGCACTGTCAGCAAGCCCCAACCAGGGCCCGGCAACGATAATACAGTGATACTTGTTTTATCCTTTTATATGTCCTTGTGCCTTGTGCCTTCTTAGAGGTTGGTAGGTTTTTCCTGTTGGCTAATTAGGTTTTCTGAGCCACTCTCGAGTTAGTTCCTTAGCCAATTTTAATTCTTTATCAGGCAAAAGTCTCAGGGCTCTGAATTAAAAGCAATAGTAATAGAACCTTGCACTGTTTCTACAACACCCGTGAAAACATCCTCGGCAACGTCGTCAGGCGGCTCCCATGCTCAATGCTGGGTACTGGGTGCCGGACTCCGGGCTGAGGCTGCCAGGTCCCGCCAGGTCGCGCCTTCCGCCTGGTCGGAGCAGCACACTGGGTTCGCCGGTATCGCCAACGGGTCTCCTTGTCTCCCCTTCTGCTTGTGGATCAATGCTCACTGGTCACTGGGTCTGCTCGCTACTACATTCGACAGGGCTCCAACACTGCTCTGGCCGCCTCCTTCCGCATTACCTGCACAGCTCGCTCTGCAGTCAGTCGTCCCGTAACATGCCCCTCCTCCAACAAGTGGCCCTCACTCCTCTTTCACCACCTCAGCCTTCTTCCACCTTCTTTTCACGAGTGCGGCAGCCGCAAAGCTTCACTCAGCCACCTTTAGCTGTACCACCTCTGAACCTGCCACACAGCCTCACAGCCGCCCGCTACCTCCTCTTTACTGGCTCGGGGTCATGCACAGGTTTCAGGCCCCCAGCTCTAGGCCAGTCCAGTCTGCCTCTACTTGATCGCAACTTGATAGCGGGCTCCCCGCCTCGACCTCTACTCCGCAACGGAGCTTTCTCGGCTTCGCTCGTTAACCAGGTTACAGCCGGACCACAGGCGGAATACAGGCGGGATGCGGGCTGAAAATACTAGCGGGATGCGGGATACAAGATATAGGTCTCTTGCGGTCTCTTGCGGGTTTCTCACAAGCCGCACTGCCTGCGACCGTTACACCGCACCTCGCTCCTCCGGTCCGCTCCTCTGCTCCTCACGTAACTCGCGACTTGTATCGCGACTCCTCCTCCAGCCACACAGCAAACTCTGCAAACTAGAACCGGGGATATCGGGTATCAGAGTGCTTTACATGTGCGTTTACAGCTGCGTTACCAAGGACATTTGCCCCGAATTACAGGATGATGTGTGTCGCTCCCGAGACAGTGAGTGGAGGAGTCTCTGTACCATGTTGTCCTGCCACACATCCACAAAATGTCTGGTGAACCTTCTTTAACCAAATTTTATTTTTCCCAATTCATAAGATGTTCCTCTTGATTGGACATCTTAACTAATTGATGTGCCTGTTGCTTCAAAGTCAAAAGCGGTTTATATGAGTTGCCCTTTTTCTCCTTATAATGACTTTTTAAATTACCAAGCTTTTGCCATTTTATAAATACAGTTTTCTTCCACTTCCAAATATTGAATTTCGATCTATCATCTGGGTCAGCTATGAATATGTGCACCTTGTGGTCATTAACTACAATAGCTCCTCACCCAATGGGGGTTTGTCATTATAACCCACTTCAGTGTACGCAATATCCAAATTGGAGCACAGCCTTACATGAATGGAATTTTTAGTGCCACATTGGGCACAAAACTAAGGTATACCCATAAAACAATATGGCTACATTTAATTGGAGTAGGCTTCATGGAGCATAGGTATTCTGCAGACAGTATGTTATAAAGATGTATTCAGTGGTAGCTGACAAATACCTCTTACAACTAGTTGGCCACTCATTAGTTATGAAGGCATTGTATTAACTAATTTGGGACTTGAATCATCAATCCATTGCTGCTATTCCTAGTTGTGGAATACAAATCGACTAATATAGGGCCATATTATCAAGAAAGGGCGATACATTATCGCCGTTTTTATCAGCAGGAAACGTCCGCTAAAGCGGCGATAATGGGGTTGATAATATGCCCTTGTGAATTCTAATAGAAGCCCAGGTTAACACCAGAACCTGGATTTTCATGGGAATTCACAAGGGCATATTATCAAGCCCATTATTGCTGCTTTAGCAGCTGTTTCCTTACGATAAAAGCGGTGATAATGTATCGCCCTTTCTTGATAATATGGCCCATAGTTTTTCAAATATTAAGATTTGTTGGATAATGTGGAAATATTCTAGAAGAGATAAGCTGTAAACAAGAATAAAATGAAAAAAGAATGAAAATCCCTTTTTTTGGATGCCCTTTAGTTGAGACAGTTGTGGCTTACAGATCGCAAAATGATGTGGGATTGTAATACTGAATATTGAAAACACAAATCTCACCACACCAAATCTCACCACAAATATTAACACCGCACTACTGTAGCCCAAATACATAAAAATGGCACAATATCGAACAGCTAAATATTTTTCATAAAAATATTAACAAGTAGCAACAATAAAAATATAAAATAAAATTGAGAATCAAAATATTGGAAACCGGAATATTGATTGTATTGATATTTAAAATGATGGAGCATGGAAATATTAACTCTAAACAACATAAATATAAATATAAATACAATGTTAAAATTATTACACACACAGTTTAAATACAAGAATAAAGAAATACAAGCTAATTAGCAACCACTACATAACAGAAAAACCACAATAGAAATATAAAACAACCACTGCACTGCACTGCACTGGCTCCCAATAAGACAGCGCGTCGATTTTAAGATCTGCTGCACGGTCCATAGATGCATCTATGGCACAGGTCCTAAGTACCTGTCTCAATCTTTGGTGCCATATCAGCCCAGTAGGTCCCTTCGTTCAAGCAGTCAAGCCTTGCTAAAACCCCCGTCCACAAAGAAGTCCAGACAAGGAGACCGGGCCTTTTCCTCAGTCGGACCTGCCCTATGGAACAGACTGCCCCTCGAAGCCAGAACAACTACTAATCACCTATCCTTTAGGAAAATACTAAAAACTATCCTCTATCAAGAGTCATTTCTGTCCATCTAATTAATGTTCCTGATTCACCGATTGAGTTTCCTATTGCTGGCACAGCGCGGAGATACCCTTACGGGATTGATTCCTGCGCTCTAGAAGAATTTAAAATAAATAAAATAAAATAAACCAACCAACTCTCACAAACAATTAACAAACCACAATTATAGAAAGAACAATATCCTTGTGCCTGCACTGAAATCAGAAGCCAGCCCAACAATTCACAAACCACTATAAAAACAGTAACTACCAAATATGTTCTCTAACTCCAGACTCACTGGAACTTATATTAACAATTCATCATAATGATTAATAAATATATCTCTGTTCTATAGTCCACACCACAGACCTGCCACAAAGACAACTAGCATTTGCAATGCAATAGGTCTCTCATTTACGAGAGATTAAGATACTGGCATTGTAAATAACAATGCCTTTTATTTATGTTTTAAAAACCAACACGTAAATAAAAGCCATTGTCATTTACATTGCCAATAGCTCAAACTCTCACAACTGTGAGACCTATTGCATTGCAAATGCTTGTTCTTCAAAGCTGTCATTTAGAGGCAGCTCATTTTCCTTTGACATGACCATTAACTTTGCACAAACATGCAGTTTTTCTTATAAAACTATACAGCACACCAATGAAAATTTGTGGATTTGGGTTCCAGCCAGTGGCATAGCTAGTGTGTCATGGTCCACTGAGCCAGGAAGGAAACTTGCCCTGGCCGTGTTTACTTGTGAAATACAGCAATAATCTGGGTTCAATGGGCCATCCAGGCCTCTGTGCCGCTGCACCAGTGGAAACTAGGCCCCTGGTTCAATAAAATATATATCTTTTGTACACTACCCAGAAAAATATCACGCTTTGTTCGGATTCTGTTAAATTCTTTCATTTCCTTTCAGAATTAAAAAAGAACTGTTTCATATGTCCTTTCCTACTTCTAATGTTGAAATATTTGTACAGTTAATTGATAGGTTTTACATTTTGATGTGTGTTAGCAAAAAACGACATCTTAAATACTTTCAAAAAGCCTCTCACTCTACAGAGAAATAAAAGTAAATATCAAACTCCATGTCAAAAGACTAAGCAGCAATTTGTCGGATGTATCACCTGACATTCGACCTCAGTGGCAAGAGAAAAAAATGCATCTTGTTGCTCTTTCACCTGCTTAACTGCATCAAATCTGATAATTGCTTGTGGGGTCCCGGATAGTGCTGGATGCATGAATCCGATCACTGGTCCCAGGGGCGTAACACAGGCCCCGGCAGCCCACGGGGTGCTGGGGGCCCCTAGCTCCAAGGGGCCCCCTGGGCACTGCACTCTGGCCGGAGAGCTCCTGATTGAGCCAGGAGGGGTCCCCCCTAAGTACCGTGCAGGGAGGCCCCCTCACTTTTCGTTACGCTAGTGATTGGTCCCTGGGTAGCACTGAAGGGAAGTCTGCTCAGTAGGTGTTGCTCATGGCTGCCAATCGTTGACGATCCTCGCTGCTGTACGGCAAAGAAGGAAGGGAAAGCCATTGTCATCTGGGCCACGGTGCCACAGCACCTGCCGCACAAATGGAAGCTTCTCCCATACAGTAGACAGCAGTAGGTGTGAAATAAAAGGGTCCCTCAATCCCATCTTTCGGCGGTTTTTTGAGCTCGAAAAGATCGTTTTGCGCACCATGTAGTGATAGGTTTATGTCCTTCACAAAAGAATCCAACACAATGACGCAAGGATTAAAATTTCAATCAGCCAATAAGAATAGCCAAACAATAATAAGTTGAAGGTTACGTAGCTTGACGTTCAGTGCCTGCTACTGTTTATACTTTACACTGCGGCAGAGTTACATTTCCTAAATCTGACACTGTTCCACCCGTAACAGGCAAAAAATGAAAATACTTACAAATGCAGTACATTTTTAAAAAAAATTACTGGGCTGATGTATACACAGAGCGACGAACATCAACGCAATCAACGCAGCTTGGGAGCATTAAAGAAGAAGCATAATTTATAGTAAAGTAACATCGAGGTCACGGCGCTGGCAACCACATTTTAGAGCTGATCAAATTTTAGAGCAGATTATTGCAGGGGTCAGGGAAGATATTGCTTTACAATATGTTTATCTGCACATTAGCATAAATAAATGTGGTTAGAGGTGGTTTCCAATATTCAGTTTTAGCGGGATTTACTGCTCTGTTTCCCGGGGGAGCTTCATTCACATTCTGGGGACACGGAAAAGAGGCCAAGAGGCGATGGGACCATGAGTTTTGGCGGACACAAATCAAATGCCTCGATGACAGTGACATTCTGTACTAGTGCGCGCCAAAGCGCCGAGCAATAACGTATACGCTATCTAATCACCAGCTCTCTTTAAAGGTGTGTGTGGCATCCTGCATGCATGGAATGCAGAGAAGTAACATGGGGTGAGGTTGGAATGCGGGGGAGAGATTGTTGGAAAAGGCTTGGAGGGGAGGAGCATTGCGATAGCTTCCTTCGTTTTGTGTGAATAAACGAACTTATACATTTCCTGTTGGTGCGTTCTTGAGCGGCAGGATGTTATGGTGGCAACAATGTTATGGTGGCTGCACACTTCACAGCGAGAGGGGAGTGTCAACGGTTGATGAACATATTACAGCTGCTGCCATCCAGGTTCGAGCCATACTTTAACTAGAGGTGACAGGCGGAGGGAGGCAAGGTCTGAGGCAGACACCCCGGCGAAAGTAGAGTTTTGGTCGTAATCAAAATCAACAGTTCTGTGGTCCCCGACAGCGCAAGCTCCTCAATCAGAGTCACGAGGACCACATGTCACTTTGCCAGAAGGAGTATGTAGCCTAGCAAGCGGAGTGTGCAAAGAGGCACATCTGCATGCTGAGGTTACACAGCAACTAAACTAACAGGAAAGCCTGTCATACCCATGCGTGCAATACACATGATGGAGCGGCGATAACCATGGGCTATATTCAAAGTCCAGAGAGAGCTTGAAATAAAAAGCGCACGTGGGCTAAAAGTAAAAAAAGAATTTAAGCAAAAGTAAAAGTGTTTCCCTTGCGGGATCGTGCGGCGCCAGGAGCGATAATTGCTACCATATGGCGTTGCTTGCTCCCGCAAGTGAATTGCCAAACGTGCACGCATTGCTATTGAAGGCAATCAAATGCGTGCACGTTTTTGGCTGAAAAGCCAAAGCGATTGCTAATGGTCTTTTTGCCTAGCAGCGCATGCCCGCTGCGTAGGCGAGACCTAAAAGGAAGCGCAATAAAAGCCAAACCAAAGAATGCCATCAGAAAAAAAGCACAGGAACCAACTGTGCACCTCAACACGCACTCAGCTCGCAAATAAAAGTTGTTTTCTGGGAATCTTGGTATCCCTGTGTTCCCAACAGGAGGCCAGCTCTTCTCAGGCCCTTGAAGACTCTAGCTAGACACAGCACAAAGCAAAATCATGGTTTCAAGCAGGTGGGGGGGGGGGGGGGGTATCACAGCACACAGCAAAGTCTCCTTCTTCTCTCCTTTAGTTGAATCAGCAAAAACAGCAGGTCAGCCCCAGAGCATACAGCAAAGGCAATCTTCCTTAGTTTCTCCAGCTGTTCTTCTTCGGCAGAGGTTCCTATTGATTGTAGAAGTCTAATTTCCAAGGGGTCTCAGTCCTACTTTTATACGCCTAAAGTCTTTGTTCTTCATGTGTTGGGGGTTCTGGACCCAGTTCAAACCAGTCCTGGGGCACTCAGCCAGTACACAACTTATTCCTTTGAGAAAGGGGGCCAGGGTCCTCAAACGCCCAGCAGGAGGTGGAGCGAGTCCTTTGTGGAGGTAGGCTACAAGCATCTCCCCACCCACCTCTCTAAATGCAGATTGGCATATTCAGCCTACGGCTGACACACCCAGACACATGGAGCCAAGACACTTCACCAGCCCCTGTCACTCCCCAAAACCAGACAGTCAATCCATAAGCGGGCAGAGGCGCACCAGAAGGTTTGAACAGAAAAATAGCAACTTTCGAAAAGTGCCATTTCTAAACGCAGAATTTTAAAACCATCTTCACTAAAAGATGTGTTATTAAATTCTGAATTCAAGGGTCACAGACTCCATGTCTCCATATTATTCCTATGAGAAGATAAGCTGGTAAAATGGTACAAGCCTTCCCCATTTTGTCCTATGGGCAAGATGGCCTTTCAATAGTGAAAAACCAAATTGGCTGTATTTCACTATTAGGACATGTTACACACCAGTACATGTCTTACCTTTCACATACACTGCACCCTGTTCAGGGGGGTACCTTGGGCCTACTATAGGGGTGTCCTATGTGCACAGAAAGGGAATGGTAGGGCCAGGCAAGTGTGGGCACTTGCCAGCACAACATGGCAGTTTAACAAACTGCGTGCAGGCACTGCAATGGCAGGCCTGAGACTTCTTTTAGTGCTACTCATATGGTTGGTACAATCAGAGCTGCAGGCCCACTAGTAGCATTTGGATTACCAGCCCTGGCACACTCAGTGCACTCTACTAGGGACTTTACAGGTAAAAGAAATATGCCAATCATGGATAACGAATCACAGTAATAATGTACAGGGAAAGCATATGCACTTTAGCACTGATCAGCAGGAGGGAGAAGCAAAAAGTTTGGGGATAACCCCACATTAAGGGCTGTTTCCAACACGCTCCAACTCCTTCAAGGTAATCATTTTTCCAAAAAGACACGCACTCACAGGGATGAGGTCTCTCGACCAAACAGACGCATTTCGCCGCTCTGGCTTTCTCAAGGTTTGTGCACATTTTTCAAGCCACCATTTTTGAAATACACAATTCATTATTGTTCAACAACATCCACAAAGGACCATCATTTGTCAATACAAATAGTTCTACCATTTTGGCCCGATGTATTGGACCCTGCATATTAAGACTTGTATTGCCCAAATATGATATTTTCCTGTATTATTACCAGCTATATCAGACAGAACACAGTAATATCCCAATTATTATGCCCTGAATAGGCGCATCGGACAGGTCACACTCCATTATTATTAATTGCGCCTGAATGAGTGTATGCAGTGAGCCATATCATAAACGGTCATAGATCCGCAATGTTAACTATATTAGACAGATCACCATCTGGTGCCACAGTTGATTACACCCTAAATGGGCATACCCGACTGGTTAAGTTATATTACCATATTACTCCAGCCCAGTATGGGCATATTCGGTAAACCATTTAAAATATAGATCTGCCATGTCGGTGCTATGGACTGAGTGCTTAGCTGGCACATTTATACGTAAGAGTTACTTTTAGGAAATCTCTGAGTGAATTGATTATGCCCTGAATGGGCAACTTTCCAAATGGTCCATTAGTCAACACATTCGAAATGTCTTTCATTTCAATTACGACAAGGGAGGCGCATTTAAGAGCATGCTTGTTAAAAAAGGAAAAGAGAAGAAAAGGAGGAAAATAGCGAAAAGGAATAAACAAGATTATTTTTGGGTATATCATACAGTTACATTTCATCTCTCTAGAAAAGGCCTATACCTGTTTTCTCATTCCTAAGACATACGAAAATAAACTGGTGTGCCCTCACTTGGTAATTAGTCAAACATTTCTTTGTTCTACACCCTTTCTTGCAGAAAACCAGGTTTTTGCTTTTAGCAATATTAATTCTCAAAAGGTGGTCTTTTGCATATTTAGTTAGGGCATCCATGGGTAAAAGTCCCTTCAGAAAGAAGGAAATTCTTTCTGGATTGCAAAAAAAAGCAAATCAGCTTGAGACAGTGTTTCCCCATATGGGACCCCAAGAGAAACATAGAATTGTCACAATATGCTTGACACTGGAGATGATTTCCCCAGTGAAAGACAGAACTAATTATAGCACTGTCTTTGCTCCATTATATAGCAGAACACCAGTACACCCGCGTTAGCTGTTTTGCCAGAATTTGTTTAAACAGATCCAAAATGATTAGGGGCAAGCCCCTGCCTTGGATTTGGGGATGAAACTGATGGACAGTTTTTCCTTAGTATTCGCCATAATGTTAATTAACACTAATGGGGAAGGAGCAGCATTGGGTGTATGCCAATAACTCATGAATCTAGCTCTGGGAGACCAGGAACGCGAATGAACATAAATTATTGAGGAAACCTATGCCACAATAGGTAGAGATCATTTGTAAGCCAGACCTAGCAAGCCACAATGGCTCTGGGTAGTTACCTGTCTCCTTTCATAACTCTACAAGAGCTCCCATTGGAAACTTTGACAAGCGATGAAGCTTCTTCTACCCGACTGAGGACTGCTAACACAGAAGTATTACTTCTACCTGTCACACAACAACATACAACAAACATGTACAGAAACACAAATTTCACTTCTGCAAACAGACAAAGAGGTTATCTAGTGCAACCAACCACCTTTCGAGTCAACTCCCAGTTCTACAGAGCCTCCAGAGCTACCTAAAATAAATCAAACTGCCTTCGGCTACTTCATCAATTTTGATGACTTCTCTTTGGATTTGTCTGAGCCACCTCTATCGTCCCAAGGTATCCCTCCATAAATATTTATTTTGATTACAATTGCCTCACTTTGCCTCTTCATCTGGATTGGTTTTGTAACTGACTTTTTCTTCCTCTGAAAGGACACTCTCCCAGAATGCTCTGCTGTTGAACTAGTGAACTTGGTTTTAAGTCCTCATTCTATATCACACTACATGTGAAGAAACCTTTTCCTGGTGTACATTTCTGCTGATCCAATTCCTGATGGAATTGTTTGGGATAAGGATGATATATTTGGACAAAATCAAAATCTACAGATTCCATAGGTATTTAGAATTTCTTTACCACATGTTATCACTCCTAGCACTATCTATGATGATTGGGGCATTGATACAGTGCATTGAATGCAAGATGATCCACAGAATAGTACTGTTTTTAATACTGAAGACGAGTATGATGGTAGCTCCAGTTATGATGAATTTTTGTTTTTCACCATTATGGTCACCATTTTCTGTATAAAGTAAGTACTCCACATGCTCTACTTAATTGTACACAATGGGAACACTGCCTTGCACCACCACGGGGTAGCTCAAAAGTATCTGCACAGACGTTTTCATATTTTTTGGTCACAATTCAGCTGACCCGGAGTGCTATTATCATAAACTAACACCTTCATGGGCTAAGAAGACAATTCTGACTGGCACTAAGATAATTTGTTCTGCATCTTTCATTTCCTAGATGTTTGTAAAATGGTTTGTCTTTTGGAAGTGTAATGTTGATTTATAATCTATGTGAGAAACTAGAGATCGGCAGGTTCAGAAGGATGAGGCTTTATTTAGAGCGTGCCTATTACCACACCAAACATCCTGTCTTGGCCCTGTCTTGGCCCGGCTAAAATAAATGGTTTTAACACAAACATTCACAGATTTGAAGGATTTGGAAATTGGCAACATTTCGCAAATTAGATGGAGGAAACATTAGATCACATGGCACACACAATTCTTCAGATACCAATCAGGAGGGATGGTTAGTTGGACAGTTAGATCAAACAGATCAGGCACGTTTTCTTGACATCATCAAATGGCTGAGGATCAATAGGCCTAACGCACATTAAATGCAGAAGCAACGCTCAGGTGTGGAAACAACATACAGTGTTGGGAATTTGTACCTAGATTGGCTAACACCCTCAACATTGTCTCAGGTGAAATAGCACTTGTTCCATCTTTCTTAATTAATGGGATTATGGGACTTCCTGTTGGGTCCTTGAGACCACATCAAAAATACTTTGTCTCTGCTATCTACAATGAAATGTGGAGAATCTCACTTTGACAACTAGACATACTCTCTGGGTAACATTGTGTCATCTGCAATACATTTTTATTTCTCATGTTAAACTGGAAAAACTGTACAAAACCTGAATGTTGTGAACTTAAAAAAGTTTATACAAATGTACATTTCAAGAGTTCAGGAACTGACAAACAAAACCAACAAGTACACGTACATATTAGATTTCATCAATCGTTTCTCTTATCAGAGCCTTCACCTTCATCATCCGATGGTTCAGGGCGCAGTGCTTAATTTGTAAAACATTAAGTGTAGGTGCTAAACTTTTTGTAGAAGGCCACACCCACTTCCCCAGTTCCACCCACTTCTTATACTGCCCCACCCACTTACTATATTGGCTCCACATCCGTCCTCAACTGGTACTGCTGAAGACCTGCGAGGCAGACAGGCATGCATCCGAACAGAAGGAGGTGGGGGAAGGGACAGGTAGGTATATTTCTTGGCCATTCACAAGGGATATAAATTCAATCGCCTTGGCCCTGTCAAGGAAAGTGCTGATGCTTAGCAGCGGAAACCAACTGCACCAATTAGGCACTGTTCAAAAATGCCGAAAGGCCTGAAGTCTTTCTTTATTCTCTAAGAATACAGCGTGCACTCTCCATAAAGCGCTGACCTGTGATCTCTTAATTCATAATGCAGTGATTTTATTCACACCCTCCCCTTTCCCTGCTAGGAGTTCTGGAGCAGGTGCAAGTCAGTGCAAGCACTATACAAAAATACCCAAAGGCAATTACATTGATAATAATGACCGCTAGCAGGCACTGCAACCTCCTTTACCCAGTAAAGCAATGGCTGCCTGGTGTTTATCGTCGTTGGTATTCCTCGGTCATTGTTATCACGATTATTTGGGATGGTTGAGCAACGAGAGAAAGTGTTTTGCTTTCACGTCTGGTTGACTTGATGCTTGAAGTAGAAATTTGTAACACAAAGAACTGTCTTGTGTCCTTGCTCGGGTCCTGCCAGGCAAGCAATGTTGAAACCAGTGGTCTGGCGTTCCCCTGGACCCTGTTCACGATTTTCATGATTTGGGGTGATGTAAAACGGGTTCTGTTTTATAATGCAACACCTCCCCTAAAACCCAAAAGGATTTCACTATATACTTGGAATTGTAAACACATCCAGCTAAAAACTGCATGGAAAAATTGGTGTCATAACACCTAAGAACCAATCTTTCACATTTTCCCCTCAACTCTCTGTCCACAACTCTTTTCTGAACTCTCTCCCCCCTCCACCTGTCCTCGCAATTTCCATACCCCTCCTCCCTGCCAGCCCTCAGCTCCTTCCTCTATGAGCCTTCCCTTCCTCTGAAGTTCCCCTTTCCCTTCAGTGACAACTCTTGGTTCCGCACCTGATGCCCCCTGTGCCCTATATAAAGGGATCCGGAGCCCAGCGTGCTCAGACTCACTCAGACTCACTCTGAGGCACAGGGCCAGACTGATTTGCATATAGCCATGTCTGAACTAGGGTGGCAGAGTGGGCTAAAGAACGGTGATGGATTAAACCCAGATCTTTTAACTGGGTGTGAGTGTTTGATTGATTCAGATGCTCCGTCCATCACCACCCCCTTTTGTACCGCAGACTCACTCAGCAGCACGCGCACACAACAAACACACCCTGAACCTCGTGCCCAGTCTCGCCTCGACGCCGGCTGTCGTGAGCCCTGAGGCCAGCTGAGAACACTGTGCACCGACCCCGGTGCCTGTCCACCCTTGATTACCTGTTGAGATGGCCCCTTTAATACAAGCAGTATTTATGAATCCGTGAGACGCACATGAAGGCGCTAACCTGGAGCTCATCACAATCCCCTGCTTTTGTAAATAGCAAATTCCATCACACAGGAAAAGATTGTTGGGAAGTATGATGTTCGCTATTTCCAACAAATCTGAGAATTTCCAAATAACTATCACTCTGTTAGTACAAAAACTGTTATAGAGCTTCAATACCAGACTCAAGTGCTTTACATGTATGCAGCCCGGTGACATCTAAGGTTACAAAAAACAAACTCTTACTATCCTATTGGAAGTCATTTAATTTACTGAGCACGCCCTTACTGTCCTGTATATATGATGAGAGATTCCATACCAAAGTCTGCAAATACATATTTACATATTGTGCCAAGTCCTCTATGGCTGATCCATTACCCTAAATAATGGGCCTACAGGGTGGGGAAGAACCCAGCTTGTGCATTTTTGGAAATATATAAGTACATAAGTAATGTAACGGGAACAATGAACCTTCAGAAAAGAGTATTCAAAATCTGATGTTAAACCACATTCCTTACACTAAGTAAGTTTAGCATTAATGGATGTGGTAATAGATGGCATAGTGTTACCATTCAGTTTTTCTTAACAGCATCCCTCCTGTAACTGCCTTTGGATTACACCCATATAGTCTGACTTGTTCACAGTGACAATATTTCCACCTTTGTCGGTCTCACCTATGTCATTGTTATAATTCTCCTTCAACACCCATCTCTTATATTGATATTCTTTTTATGGTGACATTTACTCCCCTTAGAGTGAGAAATAAGGGTGGGGGAAAGTCACAGAAGTTTACTGTGCTGAATTCAACAGAGTTACATGGGAGGGGAGGGGGGGCGCACTCCTCCACTCTCCTCGTCACCTCGGTCCTGCTAGAGCGCTGTGCGGAAGGGAGACTGGCGCCTTGTCTTCAAGGGCCCAACACAAGTAAGTGACAACTTTCACATCTCCTTTTCAAGTGTTTTCATCCCTAAAGAGACGCTCAAGCGTGAAGCCCTCCCCGGGAGACCCTCATCCCCAGGTCTGTTGTTGTGCAGATTTCCTGTCTCCTGGCAAGATGCCTGTCAGTCTGCGTGAAACTGCAGCGCCTCCCACACACACACACAGCCGCACTGTCAGGAGGTGCGAAAGGGCAGCCAGAGGCTGACAAACCAAAGGGAACGAAAAAAAAAAAACACAAGCACTGACAAAAACCAATAGGTTTCGCCTAACTTAAAAGTGCTTAACTTCTAATCTTACCGTTACTCGTGGTGGGCCGGTCGGCAGGGACACACACACTGCTAGCTGCACTGCACACTGCCTTGTGCCTTTGCTTAGTAGGTACGTACAGTTCTACAATTGATTAGGCTGCGGTGGCGGCCTGGTGGTTCTGCCTGCTTGCTACCAAACCGCAGTCTGCCAGCAGTGCCAGGCCGTCAGTACTGTCTGTAGTACTACTGGCTTCCAGACAGACAGTTGATCAAGGCCTGCAGACAGGCTGCCCCGCTCTGCCCTTAACATCATCGTCAGTCGGGTTGGGGCCGGGGCCGCTGGTCGGACTGAACGTCATTGACGATGACTTGTTGGGGGCTGCAGTGATTATGCTGGGGTGTGACAACTAGTGGAGGCAAAGTGAAAAAAATCTGTGCCCGCTCCCACACGCACAGCCCCTACCCCTTCAGAACCTCCAGCCCGGCCCCACGGCCCGCCCACGGTGCCCAATACTTAGTGTGTCCTGATTCTGAACTTCCACAGCAGGCTTCCTGCTGGCTGCTGCAGGCTAATGGATTAAGAAGAACTGTGAGTGAGTCGCAACAACAGTAAACGCTGCTGTGACTCACACTCGGTAGGATACGTGTAAACACACTGCGTGGCTGTACCGAGAACAACAAGGTACATTTTAAAAAATATCAATGTGGGCGTGCACAGCAGTAGACCCGACCCTGGTAATTAAGTGCCAGTGCTAATCACCGGAAAGCACCGGCACAAATTAAGCACTGTTCAGGGGAGAGTAGACAAGACTTTTGTTGTGCCATGGAGTCACTTTCTCCTGCTCCCTCATCGTCTGAAAAAGTGTGGTTCTTTGATTTGCTTGATCCACTCAAGCCTACTCCCTCATCATCTGAAGACATGCAGTTCTTTTTCTTTGGTCTGCTGACTTCTCCCAATTCACTTTCTTCTTCATCATCCGAGACCACACAGTTCTTTGATTTAGACACCTGCCCAGATCCACATCCTCCTGCGCCTTCATCATCCGAAGACAATTGTTGTTTCTTAGACTTGGCTGACTTGCCAACTCCGCTTCCTCCTGCACCTTCATTTGGGATACTGCACTTCTTCTTTTTGCATTTCTCAGTTTTGCCAGATCCACTGACTCCTGCACCTTCATATGATGGCTTGCTCTTTTTCTTAGATTTGACTGCTATACTTGACCAACTTGGTTCTGCACATTCATAAGAGTTCACATGTTTTTTTTTCTTGGATTTTGTCCTCCCAGACCCACTCTCACCTGCTTCATCATCAGAGGCTTGAAGGTTCTCCTTTTCTGGTCTGATCATGGGTGTGCCACCAAAGAAGTCACCAATTCCTTTCTGCCATGTGGATGTTTGTTGCACACACACCTTCAGCCTTCTTTGAGGTCAGAGAGGCCAGCGAGTTGCCTGGAGAATGGCTGCTAGCACCCAGCAACTTCCGAGGAGCTCGAGCAGCAAAAGCTTTGAGATAGCTACCAGTATTACGTCAGTATCAGCCTTAGTTCGCACCATGTTGTCAGGAACACTGCGGCAAAACTAAAAAAGCAGACACAACAATCCCCATAGAGCCTGAGCGTGAAATGCATAGATATCATACAGAGTGACATGTCTTCTTTACAACTTGGGCATTTGCAGGTTAGAACTATCATGTTACTGAGCTGGGCTCTATAGACACTTTGTGCTGAGCATGTTCCATTGAAACACCTTAATGCCTTTAGCTTGTTTTTACCCTACAACCATATAAAACCTTATAAAACAACTAACAATTATGGCTAAGAAGAACATTACATACATTATGTTAAACATAGAGGATTTATAAAAGCTTTTTCCAAAATACATTGCACAAAATTGATAATCCACAGCTTTATTGCTAATCGAATTTTGACTTTTTACTTCCAATACAGCTTACAACACCATTAAGTGGGCAGATATGAAGTGCTAGGAGAGGGGTATGTAAAGGAGCCATGGATCTTGCCTTTTAAATATCACCTTAGGAATGCAGAGATTGTTTTTTTCTCAGTGGGACTAACTGCAAGAGTGCCTTGAGAGAGTCCTCATTTTCAGGGAAGTATCACTTCATGGTACATGTAATGCGTCTCAGGAAAACTTGTCATGCTATATGAAGGGTTCTCCATCTCCTTTGAGCCGTTTGGCTTTCAGATTGCTCTCTAATGGACATTATTTGGTGTTGAATGATCAGGGCTGCTGTGGGGTGAAATCGGGAATTGCCTATCTGGTGTTGATTTCTACGGTTGTGAACTGTTGTACACAAGTACTGTTCAATCTGCCCGTACAGTTAGGGATGCAATGCGTTGGCCTTCAATAGAGCTTTGAAATGTGCACTTTGTCATGCTTTAAGCAGACGAAAAATCGAATTCTTCCAGGCGAATGTGGCCTTAACATCTGCAAGGGAGGCATTTCATCACCATTCTCTCCATGATAATTAGGTTATTCTGTTTCCTTTTATTTATAATTGCAGAACATGTATTTTATTCAAGAATCACAATGCTTCAATAAATATTAAAACTGCATATTGTGCATATCTTGGATATCTCTCTAGATCTGTTACCACAATTTCTTTGGGGAGTCAGGGTTGGCATGTTCTGAGGTTGCATATTCCATTTGTTACCTAATCAGATTTGGGGTACTGATGCTGTACTGTGAGCTAGCAGGACTAAGGCCAGCATATCCTGATGGTGTGAGTAGAATCAGTCTTGCAGAGTTTTGACATTTATGTTATCCAATAAATGTACAGATTTACTTACATAGTATAAACTGTATGACACTACTGACATTCACCAGTGGGCGGAAGAACGTTTTCTATAGCCAATACACAATTCTGACTGTATTGAGGAAGGGTCCAATATTTACACAGTTGCATGGATGGAAATGTGGTGGATGAACTTATGAATACTATATGTGCCTTTGTTTTAGTTTGGTGGGCTGATTTTTTTTTACTGATTGGTGATTTTTTTCACATTGACACTGTGGTGGTTTTATATTTTCTTATACAGTGTTTCATCTTGGTGAGTATAAAAGCCTCCACCTATTGGAATGGTTAAAGAGTATCCACAATGGTGCTGAACTTCCAGGACAGAGGCTAACTGATTAGTCTGACTACAATACCTGGCTCTACACAAAGGCACCATTATCAAACTTAAGGGAGACTATTCAAAAGTACCACCTGTTACACAACCCCCCTTAAGTCTACCTTTCTGATTCTCACATATGGTACCACATATGGTACCATTAACCTTGCACTCTGTGTGCACTCTCAATTTCATTGCAATAAAAGACACATCTAAATCCCACAACCAGAATTTATAAAACATCCTGGATGGTAGACATTGTTGTCGTCCCTCTGATTACTACTAATTACAGTGAATGTTTCATAATAAGAGTGTGCGTAGGATCAAGCAGGATTTCCTTGGTTTGAATGTAGCCAGTCAGTCAGTCAGAAAGCTTTATTTATCGGTTGATAACCATAAAAGCAGGAGTACAAAATTACATAGGACTACATTTGACCAGCAGTAGGCAGCTATACAAAGTATACATAATTTACACAATTGTCACTATGCTAAAACAATAAATAAATAGCATTTAAAACATTTAAAACTAGCAGGTAGAGGTAAAAACAGCCAGAAGGTAATACATATAAAACAAGCCCTAGTGGTTGCAAAGAGATGTTGGAACATTAGGGGCAATTTGCATTTTAATTTTTGCTCCTCTAGTACACCACATAGAAAATAAGAATCTAGAGGTTGCAAACACGGTCAAGGGAGAGCAATCATATTTCAGCAATCTATATACATCCCTATAATCCCTAAAGCCCCTGGACTTACATAGCGATAAGATCCATTTAGCCCTAGCTTTGGAGTACAAAGCGCAAAAGAGCAGAAAGTGCAGATCTGTCTCTTCAGTTTGTTCGCACCCCGGGCATAGGCTAAGTGCTTGTTGGGCCACTGACCACTTGCTAGTTACAGCCCTTATAGGGAGAGACCCATGTCTAAATTGAACGTATCATTTCTTTGCCAATGGTGGTTGGATATCGTTCAGGAAACTCTCAAAGTGGTACTCGTCCTTAACCTCAAGAAAACTACTGGTCAACCTACCCAAGAATAGTTTTGATATCATCTGGTCCATTCGGAATTGATTAAGCACTTTGACCAGTGTTCTCCTAGGGGACAGGGCACAAGTGGATTCTGGGGACGTCCACAAGTCGCCCCTCCCAAGGCCTGGCAAAGCTGTTTAAAACTAGAAAGTAGAACCTCTATACTGACCTGCTTATTTTTCAAAACTTAGAATACATCTAATATATTTCTCTAGGGATGCAACATGGATGAAAATATTCACATAGACATATTATACTTTAATTTTCTATTTATTTTCATTTAACACTTTAAGATCAAGGAAACATTTTTATCATCTTTTTCATATTTTATAAATATTCCAGTGCAAAAAAACACTAATGACAAAAGGAAGAAAATTGATTGGGACCCCACAAAGAAAAAGATACTATCAAAAACCATCTGTCATGCATTCCTACTCTAGCATACTCACAGTTGTGACAAAGTGCAATAGAGACAAACAAAGGACAACAGTACATCTGAGATCCCAATTGGTTCTTTTCAGTTTAGTGTCCAATTCTTCCATCTTTGATTGTATCCAAGTTCATAAGCCACTTATTCCTAGGCTTCTTTCTCCTTTTGGTCTTTTTGTGTAGGGGTCTCAAGTGTATATGCCCTACGTACGTTTCGGTGTACCTAGTAATATCACCTTTATCAGGGCCGACATTAAACACAGACTAATAGACACACAATTAAATTCAGGGGGTCCTTTACATTTAGTATATAAAAGAGTCGCTTTCCTAAGTACAATTCATAGGGATTCGATGTCCAAGATTGGATAATTTATTCTGCAACGCAGTATTCTATTAGAAGATGTTGGAGTTCTCGGAATGTCGGTTTACATAAACATCACAGGGAGGTTGGTGCTGGGTAGGTGGCGTGCTCATTAGTTATTCAGTTCCTGTCTCACAGATTGTGTGCTGTAGTAAGCGTTGACGCGTTTCGATGGATGTATTGTTTCACAATCTTTATCAAGACAAAGCGATTTATATTCTCTAAGGTTAAAAGATTGTTTTTAGAGCAATGTTGGTTTTACAAATACCTTCTTAGGCTCCTCCTCATCAAACCAATTTGCTTGAATTTAAATAAAGCCCAGATACCTCCTTTCTTTGGGAACGGATTCACTGGTACTCGTGGACTGGTTGAATTAACCGATCGTCCTTAACAACTCCCTCTATATATTTAGGGTTTGAAATGAGCGATCGCTGCAACGGAGTATCGTCATCACGGTCTGGATAAATGGCCCTAAATGACATTGCTCTAAAACAATCTTTTAACCTTAGAGAATATTAACCCAATGATGAAGCATGTCACCACTAGGTGGTGAGTGAGGGCTTTCCTAACTGATCCAAGTGAGGCCAGTTTTTTGTTCTTCTGCTCCTGTTTGTGGTTTCTCAAACACCAGAGAACACTCTTTTGTTGTTTAACCCCTTCCCTGCTCATGACGAGCTCAGCTCGTCATGCAGTACACTGGTCGTGTGCTTATGACGAGCTGAGCTTGTCATGAACGATGGAAATCTGTAGAGTTCAGCACCTTGCTGGAATTGCTGTAGCAGTCAAGGTGTTAAATAGACTTAACCAGGGAATAAGAGTGTTCCATAACTCTCCCCAGCTCTCTTTTTGTTGGTATATGCCTGAACATACTGCCATTTTGCAATCTTTGCAGGCTGATCTTCTGGAATCTAAATTCTTACTGACTCGTGATAACCACACCAACCTGGTGATAAGAATCATCCCTGGGGCGGTGGGTTTCACATACCTTACTTTCAACGAAGGTGACACAGTACCTATCGCTTACAAGTCACACTTGCACACTTCGGCTGAAATGCGGTTTTCCACTGTGGAAAAAGTTTTGACAGCAGTGCAAATGGCGATTCTGAAGGAACGCGCACTGTCGCAGGGAATTTGTTACCCCGTATCCTGCACTAGAGTCAGTGACGAAAGCCAGTGTACCTAATTCTAAAGCTTTGCACCCACGGTGGATACAATGGGCTTCATCATTGACATCTCCGGATGTCACGTTCATTTTTGACGCCTCCTTACAGTCACAGGAGTTTTTGCAGTATGAATTTGTTCATCCTTCTCCGCTGACTATGCGGCATTTAGAGGATTTCCATTGTATCATTTACACTGACGGTTCTGTGTAAGTTGTGCATGGGTCTAAGCATGCATACGTCTCAGCTTGCGCCATTGTGGTTGGTACCTTGGTGAATGATGAATTCAAGTCTGATGTCGTACATAGTCAGACATTAGGGAACTGAACCGCCCAATTGGCAGAGCTCTGTGTTCTGATGCTTGCATTGGAGTACGCTGATCCTGTGGGAATACTCTTATTGTGAATGACTCTTACTACTGTGTCCAGTCTTACAATGAAAACCTGTTCTTTTGCACAATAAAACATAAAATGATCTGGGTTCGAGTGGCAGAACAGTTACCACTAGTGTATTTAATTCATACTCTTTGTCATTAACGTGTGGGAGTTCACGCTGTTGGCAATAATTTGGCCGCTGAGGCCACGAAAACAGCAGTTTTGACATATTTGGATGCAGCAGTTACATGTTCCAAAAGTAAGATTGATGATGACATCTTGGCAGCAATTGCCGCTACTGAGAAGGGAAATAAATGTCCTACTGGATTTCCTTCAAAGTATTCTTATTACTTAAGTCCTGATAAAGTTCCTTATGTGAAAATACCGGACGTTGGTGACAGATTGATTCCCAACGCGGACTGCAGGTCTACACTGATTACAGCTGCCCACTAGGGTGTTGTGTCCGCGCATGCAGGCGTTTCGGCTACTGTATCTCCGTTACAACAATGTTTCTGGTGGCGGGGACTGTACAAACAGACACATGATTATGTCCTTCAATGCGACATTTGTCAGCAGATAAAGCCTTCGACTGGTTCGAGTCCACCCCAGACACAGTTGTACATTTCTAATAGACCACTTGGTTGTGTTTATTTAGATCACCGCGGTCCTTTTTCCTCTGATACTGTGTATAAGTATATTTTAACTGCAGTTGATTCTTGCACACGCTTTGTTTGGGTCTGGCCACACCCCAGCGCTGATTAGCGAACTGTCATAAGAGGCTTGCGTGTCTTTGTCGTAATTTTTGCCTGTGCCACCTTCTATTCGAATCAGGGTCCGGTGTTCGCCTCTCAGGCGTACAAGGATGTTATAAGTTCATTGGGGGGTCCAAGTAAAGTTTTTGTCTCCATACAGACCTGAGGGTAATAGTGTTGTGGAACGAATGAACTGATATTTAAAGCAGTCTTTGACAGCCAGGGTTATAGGTACTGGAAGGAACTGGCTAGCCCAACTCAATAGCGTACAACGTGCACTTAATAATCTCCCTAGAAGGTCTCTGGGTGGGCGGACCCCATACGAAATGCTCTCTGGTATCAAAATGTTTGTCCCAGACCCTGAAGCTCTAGACCAGGCGGCAGCAGCTGCCGCCCTTGACGTAGATGAACATTGTCATGTTTTACCGAATCTACAAGAGACAAGAGACAGTCTTGGAAAGGAACCCTTGCCCTCCACATCAGAAGCTGCGTTGCAGATTCCGGTAAATGTCTGGCTAACCAAAGTTGGAGAACTGGTTCGAGAGAAGCTCAAAAACAAGAAAGAATTTCGTTCCTCATATCGAGCTCTGTTTCCTGTATTTGGAGTGCAGGGCACAAGAACAGCCATTTTACCACCACTTCCAGGTCATAAGGAAAAAAGGTACATCTCCATTGACAATGTCAAATTACACAGAGTGGCTGATTCTTCTTTGTATGACACATGCGTTCTACTGTCCATCTACACTGAGACATTCTGTTTTGGCTCCGGCTCCTAACACCAGACCTGATGTTGCCATTGAGATGCCTGCTGTTTCCAGTCCTTTATTGAGTTCCCCACCTGCTGATCATCTTGATGATACTGAATATACTTACCCCACAGACTTATCGATGCCCGATCTGCAAACTTGTTTGGCTACTGAGTCCAGATTTTCAGTTGACATTAACTCTATCACATCAAAGACCCCTTCAAAAATTTCTATTTTTGCTACATGGTTTAAAAAACATTTTTGATTCCTCCTAGGTCCTACATTTGGTTGGGGCTTTTTGCAATTTTTTTGTTCATGTCAATTGGATTTGTGATGTATTTTGTCCGTCTTGTCAATGGACACCATCTTGAAGGAAGAACATCTATTCGACATATTAATGGAACATTGGCACCCCATTCCTCATCACACAGATGGAAGAGGGACCTGGCGTTTGTAAACATTACTGCTTAGCCCATCTTAAATGGGATTGCACAGGATGCAGTTAGATTTCAAATCCATGGTCCCACAGTGGTTATAAATGTCCCAAATGTCCTAAGGGTTTCTATGGCAGATGTGATCAAACAAAATATACGTTCTGATGATTGGGATGTTCAGGCCATAGTGGCTTTGTTTTCTGATTTGAAATATTATGCTGCTTTTGATGCTGAGGATTTATATTTAGATTAGGCGAATTATGTTGATTTGTTTTGTTATCAACACTTTGGCAATCACTACCTGCATAAGGCAAACACCAGGAGGAATATGGTTAATTATACGCAATGGGGACATTGCCCCGCTTCTGTTGAAGGCAGCTCAAGTTCTCTTTTAAAGAGGTTCACCTTTTTTACTGATTTTAATCAGTCAAATCCCAAGGCATTTTATTTTAAAATGACCGAGAAGTTCACTTCTAAAGTTAGACTTGCCCACACTAAATTACTCTATTCAAAGTCCTTTCTTGACCAATTGGCTATTGGGGGCTATGAACTGTGGAAAGATACTATTGATCTTAAATCTGTTTGGGGTTCTAAAAGTTGGCAAGTGCAAGGCACTGAATCTTTGCATTGTGCATGTCTCATCCTGAACCATGTGTTGTTTTTGAATTCCACTATTTCACAAACCACATGCTTTGGATTGACTATTACTTAAATGCTCCTTCTTTTCCTGAATTGGAAGAATACCCCGGTTGGGATAATAATACTAAATTATCTATCAGAGAATTACAGACCCTATTGCTTAATTCTACTTTTAACATATCCTGTTGGGATCCTAATGGTTGGTTACTGTGGCACAAAAGTGCAGATTCTTGCCAACATCGTTTTCTGGGTTTAGCCCCTGGCTACACACTGGTAGAGTGGGCCCTCGTTTTGAGAATGGCCGTTCTGTGACTACCTATTCAGTAGGCAAGTTATGCCAGAGTCAGCTTAAACATTCCACTTTAGCTTCAGTTAAGCTACATTTATCTAAATTGACTGACGATGTTGATCTAAATGATTTTGTCAAGGGCCCTGCTTCCGGCAGATCCAAAAGGTGGATATATGCTATTTACAACAAAGTTTGGATACTGTCCCAGATTGAGGCTGCTTCCCGCTTATGAGCTATAGATCAATCGAATTTAGAAAAAGTGCTGGCAGTTGTTGATAACAGCATTAACACTCTTTCTTCCCGCATTTACACTTTGGATAATATTGTTTCATCTGTTGTTGATATTGTGCAAGATGATGTCTCTGTTTTGTACCATGGTCAAAATCAATTGCGTTCTATTATGCAATTCGCAAGCAAAGCTACACCATCACAGCATTCACCAATTGGTTACGTGGTGTAAGAGAACAGCGAGCAGAACGGAGCAGAATGGAGATTAGAGAGCTAGCTCCGGGACCACGAGCGTAAACCGTGGGAACCGCCGGCGTCGCGGCGGCTTGTACAGTCCATTGGTGGAGCAGGGCGAGAGGGACTGACGGAGGACTGGCAGAGCTGAGACGGAGAGGACAGTTAGAAATCTAGGAGCTAGGAGGCTCCCTTCAGCCTCTTCCAGCCTGCCGCTGATCCCCCCGCATCTTTCTACCTCCCAGTGGGGGTAGTCTCACCCTCCTCTCTACGCTCCAATATTTTGTCCCCCATGTTCTTTTAATGTTTCCTATTTTTTGGCCAAAGCCCAGTGGAGCTACATGATAGCTATAGAGGATATGGGTTGTGGGACTTCCCCCTTGACCATCAACTACCCATCCGGACTTTGGGCAGACCTTCCTTCGTCTTTGTGCTGTTATCTCCCTCCCACCAATTTACCTTTACCCCTTTCCCCTCTTCACTCCACTTATCTCGTTCTCTATGCTCTTGTAATTGTTTTTCAAGCAATTGTTGTAAATTGAAACTGATGTAATCTTGTAATTTTGTTGAACCTCATGTAAAGCGCTGTGATACCTACGGCTCTAGCCAGCGCTATATAAAACTCTTTAAATAAATAAAATAAATAAAAGTGAAGGTCGTCAGCACCACGAGTGCCGTGTTCCAGGACTGCAGTGAGCCTGCGGGCGGCTTCCAACAGCCCTCAGTAAATCTCAGAATCTTGGGAGAGAAGAGAGGAGAGGCTGCTATAGACGCGGCTGAGGTTCCGAGGCATTCCGCGACGCAAACCTAGGTCTGCAGAAAGGATTGGCAATTGGTAACTCTAACTTTTAGCTGCAACCAAAGGTGGTAATCTGCTGGCATCCCGAATTCACCTGGGATGGACCGGTCTTCGGGGATACACGCTCAAGGAAGTGCGGCATTGGGAAACATTAAAGTGCACTCCATGTCAGTGAGCTCGATAACCTCTTCTGGGCTTTTGTGGGCCCCACTCATAGTGGATTGTGGTCTCTGTAGTTTCTCCCTCTACCACTCCAGGGTTGCCGTGGTGTTGATAGGGAGTGTGCAAGCTCCGAGCTCCAACTCACAAATCTGTAAGCAATATCCTGCGGGTGATTCATGAAGGGCCAAGTCACTATGCCACAAAGGAAACTTCCCCGGAGAAAGGGTGCTCTCCAACAGTCCCCGTCAACCCAAGATAAAGTGTCATACCCAGGTGGCCAAATGTCACAAGCACGGATCAGTGAGCTCTTCAGTAAACCTGCTATTCAAACTGGCTCTGCCCCTACTTCATCACCACAGTGTGATGCGGAAACCCAGGATCACGATAAGCTCTCTTCTCCCAGCCCTGTTCATATTAAAAGATCACCTTCTGAGAGTCCTCGCTTATGCTTGCCCGAAGCTCACGTTCCACATGAGTATCATCAGCCGTATAGGCTTTTCCAGGATGATGTCATCACGATCCAGGACACTTCTATTAACCTGTTAATAGTTCATCCCACTGGCGCTGGAAACCTTTCTGCATCAGACCCCATCTCAGATTCTACAAAAACTATTGTAATAAATACTGCAGCCAAATTACAAGTTCGAACCCAAGTTCATGGCAGCGTCCTGCCCGCTCTTTTAAACCTTCAAGAAAGCTGCAGAGACCGGGCAACAGCTTATTCAGTATCGAAGCCAGCACTACGATGCAGTCCGGGTGCACATCAAATTGAGCCCAGCGACTCCTCATCTTTAACCCCTTAAGTGCTGCGCACGTTCACCGGCCGACGGCACCACTACCTCTGTAGTGCTGCCGTCGGCAGTTGAACGTTCGAACTGCACCTGCGCAATGGAACGTCCAGCACTTGAGCTCGACGCTCCATAGTAGTTATGAGGTTAAGGAAGAGCCTAAAGTATGAAAGCCCCCTGTTATCTAAAAACGTATCCGATCGATTCCTGGCTTCCCTAGAAGCCCGAATTGAGGACTCCCTTGCCCACACATCGGGCTTCAACCCTTATTACAACTCCTTCAGCACAGTGCAAGAAGACAAGGGCCCACCTTTGTCTACCCCCTCGGGATCTATAAGTCCTATCTCGGTCTCGTTGACGTCCCTTCACGTAAAGCAAGATGCAATTGCAACAGCTTTGTTATGGCAATCTCAGAAAATGGAACAACAGATTGACCTAATTCAAACTTTGGCTTCAGCACTGTCTGACTTGGGCTCCAGGCTAAGCTCTCGAGAGAGATCTGTAGGGCCTCCTGATAGCTCGAACTCTTGTTCCTGGTTTCCACTAATCAACAAACTCTCATCCCTTCCAGAAATTCTGGGCGCGCTTTTGGACAGCGTGAAGTTCATCACTAATAGAAACGGGATACCGAAATCCACTCAAGAGTCTCAAACCTCTTTTTCCCCCGAAGAGTCCTTGTGTACTGCAACATCGGGTGGCCCATTGTCAGCGAGAAGAACTATCTCCCCTTCCTTGGAATTAGCCCTCAAAAATTCACCTTGCTTGTCATTGGCGACCAACCCAAGCAATCTCAAAGCTGGATCGTAGTGCATTATTATCAGCAGTCTAATGCTTATTCCATCAGCGATTACGCAGTCTGATATCACTGACATAGCCCATTTAAACATGACTCACATGCCAATCTTCCCACGAAACCTCCACTGTCTAGTAGGAAGAGAAAGAAACTTAAAAAACAATCGAAAAAACAACGTCTTGTGAAAAGGAGAGCGGGGCTCGACTGGTCAGGAGCATCTAGTATGCCAGCTTCAGAAGCAAGGGGGCTCCCCTATTTTCCCATTTTTAACCTGGCCTCAAAACCTAAAATGAAAACCTCTGAGACAAGAATGATTCCCATGGACAATAAAGACGCCACTGACAATCTTGGGCCATTAACACAGGAAGTGCCTAAGGGAACGCCCCCGGCACCCGGAACTACTGAACTATACTCTGCAATGGCAACGTATGGATCTTTGCCAAAAAAAAACAAAGGAACAGCTTCTCAAGACCACAGCCTGGGCAGGCAAAACAACATAGCACAGCCTCTAAGGGAAGTACCAAACACATGGAACAGCCCAAACAAAGGCCCGGAAAATGCAAAACAAACCAACGAAGACTTCCAAATTAAGACAGAAGGTGAACTGACGGGCCGTTCTCGGTGTCACTCCTCAGGTGACCCAACCAAAACTCTTTGGGATCACCCTAAACAAATGCAGAGGCCTTCTCAGTCCCAATTGACACATGTTGCGGGAGGGAAAAGTAAACCGGTGGGGAACAATCATCCATCTGAAGTTCGATCCCAACATCTTAAGGCCCCCGCACCTCTACTTGAAACAGCAGGGAGACAGAAATACCAAAGTCCGAAAAAAGATGCAGAACTTGTCTTTTTTCCTCACTACGTAAACAAGGGCCCGCATGACATTCTCAACAGAAGCAACCTTATCCGCTTATTTAACCACGTTCCGGTGCTTTCTGGGGTGACTACTTCAGATCTTACATCGGTCAAGTTTGCCTCAATACCAGGCAAAGGGGGTTCAGAAGCAACTGTTACAACGTGGTCTCGAGAATCCCTAAGGGATGCAATCTTCAAAAACAAAAATATCCCCACGTTCTTCTTCAGGATGACTCAGTAGGGCCGTCAATCAGCGTTCTGAAGGGGACTCGGGATGCAACCCATGTCTGGCTTCCAGATGCTTCGAAAGCAGATAACCTCATAAACATCTCCGGTAACAACAATCAACGTCTGGTGAGCTGTAAATCCAGTCACCCTGTCTCCCACGCCACTGAAACCCACTATGGGTACTCCGATCGAGAGCCTTCACGCGCATGCTCCCAGCAGCACTCCTCCTAACGGGGAAGCCAAATGGTCAGACTCCAAACTAACCATTTCGTCTTGGAATGTGGCTGGGTTAAAGTCAACCTTCTCATCCAAATTAGCTGTGGAATTTCTGAATAAAAGTGATATCATTTGTTTTCAAGAGACTTGGTCTCTATCTCCATCGCCTCTCCATGCCTATTACGAACTGTTTCAATCAGCTTCCCAGCCTAATTCCTATGAAAGACCTTCTGGGGGCCTCTCCATTTTCATCAAACACAGGTGCAAGATCGCGGTCACTCCCATCTATCGGAACTTAACGGCAGGGCAGACGGTATTAATCACCGGTCTTTCAACCTTAGGCATGGGCTTTTCCTTGCTCTTAATTAACTGTTACCACAACATAGCTAAAACTTCAAAATCAATGGCAACAGCTTTACTGGTCAAACATCTGGAAGAACTTTTATTGGAATTCTCCTCTGCAGAAGTACTGTTACTAGGGGATTTCAACATCAGAGTTCTGGCTACCAACACCCTTTCGTTCACCAAAACTAAAGAGCAAGAAGCCACAACTACTTTTTTAACCAATTACAATTTACGTTCTGTAAAGCAAATCACATTGGAACAGAATCCTGGCGCCCATCTGTCGCCAACATTTAAGAATCTTTCGACCATTGACTATATTTTTTTATCATCATCTCTGGCAAATAATCAGGATGGAAATCCCCACTCGTACCGAGAGCGACCATACCCTTTAACTGTAACAATCGGACTGCAAGTGCCTGCCGCTGCCGAAATAACTGAAATGTGGCACTCAACAGAAGTCGAACTCCACACCCTAGTCAGCCGAATTAAATGGGACGCCACGGGTTCTGATAAGGTGGGCTCCTGGCTTATGGGAGAAACTCCAAACTCCACGCACAATGCCCAAACAGACTTTCATCACTGGTGGGTCAACGCCATTGTCAAACTACGAGACCTCTTAACAGGCCCTGAAGCTCACCACAGACCCCACGGGTCTCGCCCGAAGCAGACTTCTGACCTGGTGTTAGCCAGCCAAAGAAGAGCCCTAAGGAGGGCTGTGCGCTTGCACAAATCGAAAGGCACTGCGCACTCTGCTAAAAATATGGCCTCACTGCGAAAAGCCTTTAGAAAATCATCATGGGAAGCTAAGAGACAAAAAGAACAGAATGAGTGGCTAAAAATATTTGCCCTGCTAAAGGGAAAAAACCTGTCCCAGTTCTGGAACCACATGAACAAGCTTCGTTCCTCCAACAAGAACAGAGGGAACGCGGTTCGTGAAGAAGATTGGGCCCAGCATGTGATTCAACAATACTGTGGTGACACCGTGGACCCTGCGGAGACCGAACTTAGAGACTGTGTCGATACTACGCAGATAGAAATCCATGAACCGACTACAACAGCCGAGGTCTGTAAGTACTTGAAAGCCATGAAAAACGATGGCTCTCTCGGGCCCAACGGCATTCCATCTGTGGTATTCAAATGTGCTCTGGAGGAGTGGTCCAAGCTTTTGGTCCCCTTATACAACAACGTGTTTACTATCAGTCGGCTACCAGACTCATGGTTAGGCTCGATCCTATGCCCAATATTTAAGAAAGGAGATCCCTCTCTTCCAGATAATTATCGACTCATTGCCTATTAGATCTTGTGGCTAAGGTATACGCCCGGTGTCTTCTCAGGTCGCTGAAAAAATGGGTAGAAGAAAACAACATCCTACCATATTTTCAAACTGGGTTCCGATCCTCGGCCTCTACAATAGATAACATCACCACTCTAGCTATCCTGAGTCAACAAGCAGCACAAACAAAGCATCTACCCCTCTATTGCTGCTTTATAGACTACAGCGCTGCCTTTGATAAAGTGTCTCTTAACACCTTATGGAGGAAACTAAACAAGTGGGGGATCCCTCAGAGTCTGTTAGGAGCCCTTATCTCCTTGCATAAGAACACATGGGTGCGAGTTAGAACTGGCCCAAAGACAGTCTCTGCAAAAATTCCAACCTCAGACACCCTTAAGCAAGGTTGTGTCCTCGCCCCCCTCTTGTTCAACCTTTACACCGCTGACCTGGGAACATTCCTGGAGAAAAGCAATCTCCTTCCGCCATAATTGGGCCTTGCAAAAGCAAACCTGCACATCTTGCAATATGCCTATGATATTGTTATAATGGACCAGGCAAAATCTGACCTCCAACGAGCTTTAAGCGCGCTCCACAAATATAATACTGCTAACACTTTAAAAACCAACCAGGAAAAGACAAAGGTTCTGATATTCGGCAGTTGCTAGAACAAGAAAAATTTAAGGTGGAACATCGGGCCAGCAAAGATTAAAACAACATCAAAATATATTTCCGTGGGGGTCTGATTTAGTGAGTCCTCTAGACCATCAGCTCATCTAGCTGCCTTGAAATAGAGAGCAGGAGCAATAACATACTCTCTGATCCGACTTAACCAGTCCCTGAGTAGTCCTTCTGCAGAACCTATTCTGAAGGTGATTAAAGCCACTCTTCTCCCCGCCTTAAGTTATGGGCACCAGGCCTTCCCTGGCGCATGCTCTGCCAGTCTCGACCATGCCCAAGTTTCCATTTATAAAAAATCTTTTATCTTCCAAACTTCATCCACAGGGCAAGACTACGACTGGAGCTGGGCCTTCAAAGACAATCTATTTTTTGTGAGGCTAATACCCTGAAATACTTTACAAGGACACTAAAAGCCGCAGACAACACCCTAAAAGCACGGCTAAAAGAAACTCTTGCCAGCCCTGGGAATCCATGGAATCGTCAAATCATAAAGGCCATAAGGACGCTAGACATCGATAACTCATTACTAACCACAGACACTATTCCATACACAGTCTGGAAAAAGGTTATAGATAAGCAGGTTAGACAAATTTCCTATCGGATGGACTCCCTGGCTTTAAAAACATCCACTGTCTTGCTTCCCCTGAATAACTCATACCTCCCTGGGGTACCTCAATCTTACCTCCTGGAAAATCTGAACGCAGTGGCTCGGAAGAATATTATGTTCATGTGTCTCCTGGGTCTGCGCTCCACTGCCTTCAACCGATGGGCTCCAACAAGTGAGGATGGGGCCTGCAGACTGTGCAACTACAGGTCCGAATCATGGTTGCATCTTCTGTGCTGCTGTCCCGCCCTTGACGCTCCCAGAAGACTTCTTTTAAAACCCTTATATTTAAAATGGGGCATCAGGTCATTTTGGGAGGCATCTGCTCTGTGCTTTACTTCCTTAGACACTCAAGTGCTTGTAAGGACTGGAAACTAGTGAGACTCTTAGACAATCTTTTTTTACCCCCCTTGGCACCTGCTCTTCCAGTTCCTCCCCCCAAAAAACTCATCACAGACTTTTTTCATCCCCTGGCCTTTATTTTATTTTAGGCTTTTGAATTCTGTATGTGATTACAATGGTAACTACAAGATTGCCTTTTTAGTTATATGTATAGGAACTCAAACCTCAATGGTTTTCTTAGTTTTTGCTTTTTAACGTGATATTTGCGCTAATGTTGATACTCTATAGCAATGGTTTTAATTAACTGTGCTAATTTAATAAAAATCTTCAACCTTCGCATGGACTTTGCAAACGTTGAAGGCAGGAAAAGTGCCCTGGCACTACATGAACACATCATCTTTGTTTGCCCCTTTTAAATTGACTGAAAAACAATGTTTTCTATGTTACATATTGAGAAGTTGGAACCTTTGCCGTGTTCTGTGGCCGAAACAAATTCTGCTGTGTGACTTGTCCATGGGTTAATAACATTATCTTTTCCTTTGTTCAAATTCGAGGCTTGCATGAAATATTACGCAATCGGCAGATATGAACCTCTGGGCACCGCTTATCTCCATGAAGCTTGGTCGCTTCCGTTTACCTATAGGTGCCTGAGGGAGGGCAAAGAGGTTGATTTGAATGGTGAGGTTTGCACAACAACATCAGATCACTCATTAGTGTGTAGGAATATCCAATTGCATGGCTCATGCAACCAAAATGCACCTAACCCTGCATTTGAAAGGCACACCGACGCCTGCTATCATACCAACATTCACATTACCGGCAAACGGTAGTTATTTATTTTTGAATAATGAGGATTGTTGTGGGATGTTAGCTGTAATTCCTTACGTGGTTACGGTCTCTGAACCTGTAGTCTGTTGTAAAAACGTAATGTTTCCTCCTCCACATGGGAAGCTGGATGTTTCCATCTGGCCGTTGATTCCGACCTTGAAAGCAGAGTTCAACAAGATGAGTCACATAAGAGCGCTTTTGTCTCAAAAAGAATTTGCCTTCACATCTGCTCATGAAACATTTGCCCTTCACTTGGCAAACACCCGCACAGAAGTGCACGCTTTATTAAATAAGGATTTGCCCTTGCATTTCAGTGAATTAATTCACACTATCTTTAATGCTTCCTCCACCACAGGGCTGGCTCACTTTTCTAAAGTTGTAACTAGTGGCCTTGTGACTTCTTTTCAAACTATATTTGGTGTGTTCCCAGCATTTTTTCATTCGATTTTTTCCAGCATATTCTGTGGGTTTCCCTGGATGCTAGCTCTGGTTGCAGGCGTACTTCTATTGATGTGTTAATTTCAAAATGGATGCACGTCCTGTGTTACGAGACCATCTCCCATGGCAGTTGGTGCTCCGCAACCGAATGATTGATTATTATGGAGCACTGCCTCTTGCTACATTGAGTGCAGCTTATGGATTATCGTTTTGATTTTCCTTTTTCATATGCGTCCAGCCTGTCTTTCATTGCCTGAGCTGTGATTTCGACTGGGCCCTGGATTTGTGTCTCTGCAATGCGGTGTCTCCCGAAGCGGATTATGATCAACTGATGAGCCCCTTAGTTGCTCATTTATTGTTTTGTTCTGGCGGAGGGATTATGGCCTTTTCAGCGATGCATGGAGTACTGGGACGTTGGAAAGTTTTTGTAGCGGGCATGATATCTTGGCACGCACTTACATTAAAGAAAACCCGAAGTGTCCTCTGATGGTGCTAGAGGCTCCGGTTACTGGGGAACATGTATATTCCTTCCCATTGCTGAATTGGATGGCTGAAATGTTTTCAGATGAGAACAATGACTTACTGTTGGAGGCTGTTGCGACGTACTTTGCATATACATTGTTGGAGTGAGATGTGTTGTAGCTTCTCTCTCTTTCATGGGCGAGGTCACATGTTGGATATCATATTTTTTTATTTTTTTTTGTCGTCTTCATTTTTTTGCCCCCTGGCCTATTGACTTCCCTATGCCTGTGGATAAAATTCTTGATTTGATGTATTTTTAATATTTGGAGTTTGCTCCTGTTTTTTCACTGTGGCAATTTGAACTTGGTTCTGACTCTTGTTTTTGAACTCTGCTTTCCAAATTTGCCCCCTTCTTATCCGTGCTCAGATCAAGGGAGGGTGTAGTTGGACTGAGCCTTGCATTCACACAGTGTTAAGTTGACATGAGCTTATTAGAAGTTTAAACGCCATTTTTCCTTTCTGCTGCCTTTTGCACACGGCACACACTTTATTAAATGTTTAGAGTTTGGCAAAGTGTTTTGCTTCACACAAGAATAACATGTTTTTCTATATTAGTAGCCTTGCTTAGTAAGCTTAGTCTGAACAGTGAGTGCTGAGGCCTTCAAGGTTATTTCAACACAGTGGTTGTTCTTCGGACTCATCAGCGCATGTTCTAGACATAACACATATGCCGCTGTGGCCACCTCTGAGATTGGCGCGTATTAATAATGCACTGCGTAGGCATGTGACACAGCTTGAGAGCTGAGAGCTTGTGCAGAATTTGATGTGATCCATTTCTGCTAATACCAGAGGTATGGGGCCACCTATGTAATCCCAAGAGACCTTCTGTAGATATAAAATAACCTAGCAAGGGAGGGTGAAATATAGGTATATTTTAAACCTGTTTCCATTTAGCATTACGACATGCTTTCTCCCTTGTTATTTTATGGAATAGTAACTATGCTGATAATCTTGTTTCTAATAATATGTCTGCTAGTATTAGGTAAGATGCTGCGCATGAGAACACGGCATTAGAAATAAATATTTCAAACTTGCACGTGTCTTCTTTTACTCCCTGTGTTGGACTGGTATGAGTTTTCCACATTGCCTGAGGTAACCTAAGTCGCATGTTCTGGGTTGTCTAATCATTGGTATTTTGGAAGAGCCAATGTGACACTGATGCTAGTCTGGTAGGGGATTTTGTGTACCAAGGTGAGTTTTGGCACACCCTAATTCACTGAGGTACCATGTCTCTGTGCACAGTCTGTGTAGGAGCAGAATCCTTGCAACAGTAGTGATGCTGGTATGACTGCCAGTGTGGGAGGCAAAACATGATTAGTCGGTTCTGAAGGAAACCTTTGGCGATAATCAGCCAACATGGCCTGTAGGTCTTGTATCAAAGAAGGAGGAATATGACTGGTCTCTCCTTGATGTGAAGCTCTTTTGGGATGCCTTTGATAAGGGGTAGAGACATCTTCCTGATAAAAATTCTCTTGGTAATCTTCTTCGTCGTCATCATCTTGGCATTTTATTTGTAGTTCTGAGGGATGGCGAACTATGCCAAAAGGACCCTCCTCATCTTCCTCCCAAGACTCATCATCTTCCATATACGTCTCCAAAATATGTAAAGACAGTAAAAGGAGAAATATTGCTGTAGTCTTGTCTGTGGTAGGTTTTCAACTGGAAGTGAGTATAGGAAATAGGCGTCGCCTGAGACACTGGAGGAATTGCTGACGACCAACCCTTCGTCGATGGACTTTTTGTCATCGGGGGCTCTTCGTCGTGACGGGGCCGTCTTAGCGAACAGTGTCATAATCAACAGGGACGTCGACGGTGACGTCGTTGACGGGCTCTTCGTCGACAGAGTTGTGATCGACGGGCTCTTCGTCGACGGAATTGTCGTCGATGGTGTCATCGTCGACAGGCTCTTCGTCGACGGTGTCGTCGTCGACAGGCTCTTCATCGACGGTGGCATCGCCGTTGATGGGGTCTTTGTCGACGATGTCTTCATTGACGAGGGAACTGTCGTCGACTAAGTCAACGTCTGTATTATCTTTGACGGAGGTTTAGATGAGGAACTTGGTCAGAGTAGATCTCCTTGACGTAGATATTTTAGACGACACAATAGGTGAGGTAATAGCCATGGTAGAGACTGTAGTTGAAGAAAGAAAATGTGATTATTCTCCAACAGTCGGTCACACTGGAGACAACGAGAGACAGCACAGCTATCCCTCCCAGAAGAAGCACAAATATTTGCGAGGGTCTCAGACTGGGAGAGGCACAGGAGTAGGAAGGCGGCCAGGAGAAGGGGAATAAACCCAAAGAAACTCATCTTGCCCCCAGGAGCTGGCCAAAGATACCTGCCGTATGAGAAAGGGTGGCGGGAGCAGGGGTTAAGACCCAGGAGCTGCCTGGGGGACAGTGAACGGCACAGAGCACCGCACAAGGACTCAGACTGGCAGAAGCAGACTATGCACTCCTTGATTGGTGGAGACCAACCCTCCTCTCCCCCGATTCCAAGGTTACCCGAGCCCACCACATCTCACCTGTCTCATGAAAACAGTCGCGGAGCTGATGAAAAAAAACAAAGGTTTTGCTTTTAAATACAGCTGCCTTCTTTCTGCTTCCTAAAAAGAAAGATTTTTATAGATTTTCAAAAGTGAGCCTGAGGATGTCTCGTCAACCAGTAAAGCTTATTTCTGTCCTATTACTTACCGGTAATCTTCATTACTCCGGGTCCCGTAGTCCTCGACACCTTCATAATTACAAGTGGAGATGATCATCTCCCAACAGAAAAAAACAAGTGGAATGCTGGGATACTAATACTGCCCCTCCCCCCGGTAGTACATAAGCAGTACTTACCCAGCAGCCCTCCTGTACTAACAAGCCCAGACAGGAAGGCCGGCCGCCCGAGAGGGAGGGAGGGGTGTATGAAGGTGTCGAGGACTACGGGACCCGGAGTAATGAAGATTACCCCCAGGTCCCTCCGTCCTCGACACCTTCATGATTACAAGTGGTGAATACCAAAGCAGAAAACCCGGCCTTCCGCACGCACAAGCACACCCAGGAAACCACAACAAAAGCAGCCACCCAAGGGAGCACCGAGAAGGAGGAAAGGAAGACCGCAGGAAACAGCTGGCCCACAACCCAGAACAGGACAGCAGGGACAAGGACCGGAGACAAAGAAAAAAAGGGCAGGGCTCCAAAGAAAGGAGGCCACCAACCCGAGAAACCGGCAACCGGGACTCGGACCAGGACACCAAGACCAGCCAAAACAACCCACCGGTGAAGACCACCAAGGACAGAACCAGCAGGAAGGCACACAGGGCCAGGCAGACCCACCAGGAAGACGAGACAACCAGGAAGAAAGCCAAAGAAAGAAACGGCCAACAGAGCGCAGGCACAAGCACCCAGCCCAAAAAGGAAGGAGAAGCACAGGCCAGAAACTCGGCCAAACTCCCAAAAAGAAAGGACTCGAGCCCAAGAGACCCAAGGAGGAAACCCGGCCGAGGAGGCCCAGGAAGCAACATGCACCCAGGAGCCGAACAGGACAGAGAACCCGACCCAAAAGACAGGGAAGGGGAACAACCCCAGAACCCAGCCGAAAGCCCACCAAACAAGGAGAGGCCAACAAGACCGGAAACCAGCAACAAAGAAAACTCAACCAGGTCGGGAACAGAGAAATCGACCAAAAGCCCAGAAAACCCCAACCCCAAAGGGATGGAACACAAGGCAGGAGGGGAGCACAGAGCAACCGGGAAACCCCCGCAGCCGCTCAACGAGGCACAGAGGGCAGCACAAAGAAGGGGCCCATATGACACACGACCGCACAGGAACCCCACACCCAGGCCAAGCAAGCTGCAAGGGCAGGAGCAGCGGGAAAAAGAAAGCCCAGGGAGCACATCACCCAGACCAGAAACACAAGGCCCCAACCCAACAACGCCGGAGAGGAGCCAAGCAAACCGCAAAAAAAAGGCCAACAAACGCCAACCGAACTGGGAAGCCAGGACCAGAGCCAAGCAACCCGACCACGCAGGAGGAACAGCAGGCCCAAGCAAACCCCCGAAGGAGAGCAGAGGACCAAGCAGCAGGTAACCACAGACAACCCACAGGCAGGAGGGAGGAACCCGCAGAGGCACGAGCACCACAGAACAGCACCCCAACCAGAGAGGGAGGGGCACCCAAACAGACCCACACCGGGAACAAAGCCCGGGAATACAAGGGAGGAAGGAGCGAGTCAGGACCATAGAACCAGGAAAGAACCCAGAAACGGCAGGCAACAAACCCCCAGAGCAGGCCGAAAAGGGACAGCACATCCCGAAAACCCAGGAGGCACAGCCCGAGGCCACACACAACTAGCAAGAAGCCAGAAGAGCCGGAGCCATAGAACCCCACACAGGCCCACAACACCGGGACAACAAGCCCGGGAAGAGAACCAACAGCAGGAGAAGGCCCAGAAGGAACCACCAGGTGGCGGCCCCAACGCAGAACATCCCGCCAGGACCCAAAGGGAGACCAGCAAGGAAGCAGAGCCCAAAAAGGAGCCCAACATGCAGGAGCGGCACGCCCCAGCCAAAACCCCAGCCAGACACCCACCAAGGGAACCAGACGAGACCAGAATAACCCAGGGAGCAAAGACCCCCGCGAGCTGAAGGACCAAGAAGCCAGCAGCACCCAGACGCCCCAGGAGGCCAGGCATGCACTAACCCGGCCCGACCAGGCACACCCACCGAGCAGACAGCGGAGCACGGGAACAGCACATCACAACGGAGAACAGGCGTCACGACAGGAAACGGCAGCAGCCAGGAACAAACCAGGCAGGCACCAATGTCAGAAACAGGAGGGGCGGCCAGGAAACACCAGAAGCAAAACAAAGGTAAACACTGGGAGAGCCAGAGCAGAAGCATCCAGGCCAGGCACACAGAAGGCCCCGAGACAAACACCAGAAGCCCCAGGCCGGAGCAAAGGGAAGCCCACAGCACCAGGATGACCCAGACGGGTGCCCAAGCAGCCACCAACCAGGCCAGACCCAGCAAAACCATAGGGAACAGAGGAGAACAGGTGCAGCCAGGGCGGAATAGAACTGAACAGCCGAACCCAAGGCAGCACAAGCCCCCAAGCGCAGATAGAGGGGACAAAGCACCCCAGAGAGCCCCCGGCACGACACCCCCAAGCATCCAAGGATTCCGGAACGTTGTTTAATTACGGTTTTACGATATACCAAGACACTCGTGTAATGCGGCCGATGTAACTGAAACACTTACTTTTTATCCCACCACGAAGCGTCTATTTCTTTTGCTTTCCGGCGGTCGATGCATGAATTGCCCCAGATACGAATCCGTTTAAAAGCAGATAAACGTCATCTGCGTACTGACGCTTTTACGTTCCTACTCTTTTCTACCAGCTAGTGGTAAACTCTGGAATGGATTGCTTACGATGTTTGCAAAACGAAAGGGCACCGCCTATATTTGACGGAGGGGATGATTTATTAGGGGCAGGTGGGGCCAGGGGGACTCAGTGCAGCAGCTCTTAGGAGCCGCGCTGGGGAGACCGTGAGAGAGAACTAAGGGAAATAGGACAGCTTAATTTGCACTGGGGCAGTCCTGGACCTCTTGCTCTAAAACAGGAAAAAACATACATATGAGCTTTTGGAGACTGAAGTCTGAGAGTTGTACAATTTATTTGAAGACACAGCTTCTAGAAATAATCAGTGATAGCATAGAAATCATATAGTACTTGGCCCTGTACCCAGCATTCTCTTGAAAGTCACAAGGACCAGTTTGAGTTTACAAAGTACAGTTTAACATTTGCTAAGAGAGAGATGATACACTTATGAGTACTGAGGCAGATTAAAAACGGTTGTGCTTGTTCACATAAATGAATACTCACATTTGCTTATAAGTGTAATCCTGCAAGATACATTAGAATGCAGAGTACATGTTATCTATCATTAGGTACGCTCACAATGCTATATCAGTGAGATGTCCTAAGACCACAATATAAATGCTTAAATGTAGAGAACAAGTTAAAAAGTACATATGCAGATATAAAATGACTTATCTAAAAAGCAGTTAAAACATAACACAAGTAAAATATTTACATGCACAAAAGTATGAACATTTGATCAAGGGCCCTTGGAGACAACTCTCGGTCTGAATACCTACAAACAGACGAGGAGTTGCCCGCTGATGTTCTTGCGGGGCTCCTTCTTATACTGTCTAAAACACATGAGACGATAATTACGTCATCCCACGCCATCACGTATCACATACCCGTCCATTGTCATTTACTGGCCTGCCCTCTACCTTTCCCACCCGTAAGGTTAGGTATGGCCTTTTTCCTGTAATTGTGGTACATACTTCAGTCTAGACTGAGACCTGCCACTTGACTGGAAGTTTAATAATAAACTATCAATGGACAACAGAAATGTGTTAGTATTGCTTCGAGGGGTTCTATTCATGTGTCAATCAGGCAATCTGCGATAATATTTCGCCACACTTATCCTCAGTTTATCGGATATCTTGCTTGACGTAGCTGTGGTGGGAACTTCCCTTATTCTATTCATGGCTTAGGTGGGGGACGTGGGGTATGTTGCAAGATTTATAGAGGAACTTGACTTCTGCAGTTTGTGAGAAATATACAATGAGGTGGGGCCTGGTAGGGGTGCGGGTCCTTGCAGACAAGAGCAGCTGGGTGAAGCTTGGGTCAGACTTGCTTTCTGCTTCTGCTTAAGCTAAGAGAAAATGGCAGTGCTCAGGGCAACGTAACTGAGGCCTGTAACCTCTAAACAGCAGGGCCTACACAGGGGTCATGTTGTGCAGGTGACAGGTGTGTCCTTGGATAGCTATGTGGCTAAAAATTCTTCCTCCAACATTCCCCCCTCAGGTTCGAAATTCGAACCTTATCAAACGTCTTTAAACACCATTAAAACTGCATACTTAGCTGGAGATGGGGGAAGTGGCCAGGGCGAGTCACAAAGAGGCTGTTCCTCTGAATCTTTGTCCTGCACTTTTCCTGAATCTGCATCTGTCTTCCCTAAATTATCACACATTGTCTCATAGGGACGCATCAAGTCCCCCTGTGATGAACGTGGTGGGACTCTATGCACCTGGGCCTGGTACTGACTAATTACAGGAATGTCTGGCAATGGGCAGGAGTCAGGAATGGTCAACTCCACTATGCTCATCATTGTCGTCTCTCCATCATCTCCCTTAGCCCTACGAATTCCAGTATATGAACCTGAGCCTGCATAATTCATCCCTATCATTTTAGAACTAAATTTCTTTACACAGTGTATCAGTATCTGTGATCCAAAACACAACAATAACAGCACACAGAAAATTGGCATTAAAAATTTAAGCACTGCAGACAGCCATGAAGGCATCCAGTTCAAATCGAACCAGCCATTTAAGAGATCTGCTTCAGCACCTCCTTCCTCATGCATCTCTTTCCCCAAGTTGTCCAAATCCTCGATGGCCTTCGTGAGTGTTCCGTTGTCAGCATCGCTCGCTAAAATAAACGTGCAGCAGGATTTTCCCACCTTGGCGCACACACCACCATTCATTGCTGTTAGCTGGTCTAGAACATATCTGTGCTTTAGAACCATAAGTCGTAGAGGTCGAAGTTCTTCTTTCACGGCGTTGAACCCATCCCGGGTGTTGTTGACAAGCTGCATTAATTCATATCTGGTCACTTGCAGCCAGCGAGCATTGGCTTTAGTCTGGAACATGGGGATAACTCCCCCAAAGAAAAGTTCGGCATCATTGAAGAGTCTGTAATCCTGAGGTATTTTATTAAGAGGGCCATCTGAGAAGAATTTCATTATTTCTCTCTTCCCATGATGAAGCAGGGTAACATCATCTGCCATTGGGTGTGTGTGGATGTGGGAAATGTTCGCTGCAGGGACAACAAGATGTAGTTCATGCATTGTCACAATGGAACATAGTCCTTGCCAGTGGGGGGGCAGCTGCAGATAGATGTGCTCGCCGCATGCCCAATAGATGTCCATGAGACTAGAAGTACCGTGCTGGAGATCAAAATTAAACACTGTGTGACTGCAGTTTGTGTTTCGGCCCACAGACACTGTTCCGGTACCTAGGAAGCAAAGGAGAGGAGACTTAAGTTTGTATGCTCTTTTAGGTTTGTACTTTGTACCCTCATTGAGAGTGTATCTTCTAGTTTCTTGTGCCCATATCTCAGCACATTCTCTCCCAATAGTCTCATTGGTATAATGCTTATGCTCCTGACCTACAACCGGGCTACCTAAGGATGCCGCCTTGCATATTAATTCATGTGGCCCATTCCATCTGTTATTAATATATATATTGGCCCTTAGGCGCAGAATGGGTCTCCACTGACAAGGGCATGTGTCATGTGTATGGTTAGTCTGTTGATATTCGGGTGAGTGGCATTTTGATGGGGGTGTTGGGAAGGTGAAGTATCCTAGTTTTCTAAACTGATATTCCCAAACCTGTATCATATTAGCAGGTACTCCCATTTCATGGTAAACTTCCATTCTCCTTTCAAATTCTACTGGGTCAGAAACAACAGTGAATGTAACATACTTGTTATCCCATTCTGAGGCGTTCACAAATGCTGTATTAATTTTTGCTGACTGGAGCTGTATCTGACCATGTATGCGGCAAAGGAACAGGTGTAGGAGACATTTGGCAGTGGGCGGTGGAATCTCTTTGGGAATGAGCAATTTGTCTGCACCTACAGCATGTGGAATGTATGAGCACACAAAGCAGGAATCATTTGTGGCTTTCCTCCCCACCTCCCTCATGTCTCTGTACCACATATTATCTAACAATGCGTTATGGGTACCATCAATCTGTACTGACACACCAGGGCGCTGGGAGAAAAAATCAGGCATAGAGTGTTGTTCGAATGTGTACACAACTGTGTCCTGGAGATCACTAACCCAGTTTGAGATTTGTTCTGTGTCTTTCTCCTTACGTTGTGTGCGAGGGGTATATCTCCTTGGTGTTTTATTGCGACCCATTTTATACCTGACACTCCTTTTATGCTCACGGAAACGTCTAGGGACACCTTTCCCAGGGGCATTCACAGTGATATCAAGTACCCTGTCCCACTCGGTGATGTCTACAGAGGGTGTGGATGGTGTTGTGGGTACAGGGGTGGTGCAGCCATTGCTGGTGTACTCCTCATCTAGTATGTTACCAGGACTCGTTTTAGGCATGTGATATCCTACTGAGATGGTAGGTCTAACTTGGCTTGATATAGCCTTCTCTCTCTCTGCTTGTAATGCAAGCCAATGGAATATAGCCATTGAAGCAACGAACATAACAAAGAAAAAAAATGTTATAATACATATCTTTCCAATAGAGATCGTGGAGGGAGACGTTGGCCTGTTGCTGTTTCTTATCCCGTAGACTCTCATATGTTCTCCATAGTCTTTATCCTGGATCGTCAAGGGAAACAGAACGCCCTCCTTCCGATAAATGTTCAAGTCTCTGTTGGTGCCGGGTGGATCCTCGCATGGTTCAAATGAACCCATGCTTTGCGTTCGGCAATTCGGACCGCAGTGGGTGAAGAGTCAATGACCAGGTATGGTCCCTCGTACTTAGGGTCTCTCCACTTCCGCACTTGCTTCTTTATGAAGATCTGTGTTCCAGGGCGGATGGGCAAAAGTTCATTGGAAATTGTGCCGTCCTTGCTGGTGCTGTCCTTTCTCTTTGTCTTGGATGTCTGAATGGAAAGAAACCTAGCAGCACGGGTTAGGGCACACAAATAATCAAATAATTCAGCTTTCACAATCTCAGAAGACGTTTCATTGTCTACTTTAGGTCTGGTGGAAGGAACAACCATATTCATTGATCTGCCAGTGACAAGCTGGTGAGGTGTGAGGTGATGATCAGAGCTAGGGCTGTTCCTGAGTGCAAACAAAGCAATTGGGAGGCAATAGAGCCATTTCTTTCCAATAGTGGCACTTATCTTGCTGATCCTGGCTTTGAGCAATCCGTTGAGGCGCTCACAAATACCATTGCTTTGTGGGTGATAGGCTGAAGTAAGTTTATGTTTTATTCCTAACATGGTGGCTATTATCTCAAAGATGGAGTTTGAAAAATGCCCGCCATTGTCACTGCGGATAGATTCTGGTAATCCCCAGCGACATATGACCTCACGAAGTAGGAAGGTAGCTGCGGCCTTAGTGTCACAATGGACACATGGTCCAGCCTCAATCCATCGTGAGAAGGGACATACTACCACGATGAGGTATCGGTAGTTGTTACATCTGTCAAGCATGTCCATATAGTCAATGTGGAGTTCCCTAAAGGGACCCTTAGGCCTTGGTATTGTTGAAGCAACTGTTTTCATAGCTGGGTTGGGTGAATACTGCTGACAGATGAGGCACTGATGGACAAAGAGTTGTATCTGTTCATGTGCATTGGGGATGAACCATTCTGCCTGCAGGTTAGAGGACATGATATCACGAGGGGTATGTGTAGGAAGGTGCAGTTGGGTAAGTGCTATTTGCAAAAGAGCCTGTGGCATGACAGGCTTCCCTGTCATTGTCTGTCTGTAAATGAAATCTGAGGCGTCCTGTTGTACTCCCCTCTTCTTCCATAACTCTTTTTCTTCAGCTTGGGCACTTTCTTGTATCTCTCTGAGGTGCAACTGTGCAATGATGTCAAACTGCTGTGTGTCATCAATTGTATATGGAAGTGTTGGGTCGGGTGTATCTGGGAGTGGTGACTCACTGGTGTCCTCAGCTGCATTTTGCATATCTTCTTGCGATATAGGGGGTGTATCTTTGGCAAGCAAAATGGGGGTGCAGTCAGTCTGTGTCGGGGATGGTGATTGTGTACAACTTTGGCCCTTAGCTGCTGCTTTAGCAGCCCAATCTGCCATTGCATTTCCTCTGGAAACAAAATCTTGGCCGTTCGTGTGTGCTGCACATTTCACTACTGCTACTTCTGCTGGCAGTGTCAAAGAATCAATTAGTTCTGCAAGTAACTGTTTGTGCATTACAGGTGTGCCATCTGTTTTAAGAAACCCGCGCCTTTTCCATCTCAATATGCTGGAATGCGTTGTTGTGGTGACATATGCTGAATCAGAGTACACAGTAATTCTTTCATCAGCTCCATGTTTCAAGGCGGCTATTAATGCCACCAACTCAGCTGCCTGGGCTGAGTAATGGGGTGGTAATGTTATCTGCTGTACAATGTCCAGAGAATCTGAGGAGTTATTCTGGCATGCTCTGACTACAGCTGCCCCTGTATGCCTGATCCCTGTCTCTTGGTCAATCGTAGAAGAACCATCAACAAAGTAAATTACACTGTCTGGTAATGGGTCTTCCTTTGCTGTGCCTGACTCATCTGGGCAGTATGTGGCACAATCATGGGTGTCATCGTCAGCTGTCGCAATCGGATGTGCAAAGAACGTGGCTGGATTCACAGTATGGCATTTTACAACCTTCAACGATGGTAATGACAGTATGACTTCATATCCTGACACTCTCTGTGTGGTAAGAGTTGTTTTAGCTTTCTGTATTATTGCAAAGACAGCATGCTCAGTGTACAACGTCAGAGGGGAACCCATGACTATGGGGGTGCTTTTCTCAACGGCAAATGCTGCTGTTGAAAGAGCCTGTTCACAAGGATAGTGGCCTTTCATCACTGAGTCTAACATGCCACTGAAGTATGCAATTGGTTTGGGACCCAAGGGATATTTCTGGGTGAGGACTGCTGTCATGACCTGTCCATTACAGTGCGTGAATAGATAGAATTCCTTTGTGTAATCAGGAGATCCCAACACTGGTGCATTAGTAATCTCATCTTTTAATTTTACAAAGGCTGATGTCATTTCAGGTGTCCAGTCAATCTTGTTATGCCTGTCCTTAGCCGTTTTGACAGCTTTCCAGAGTGGTCCAGTTATAGTAGCATAATCAAAGATCCACTGTCTGACATAGTTCACTAGTCCCAGGAACTTTTGCATGTCCTTAACTGTCTGTGGTTCTGGAGTATTCCTTATTGCTTCTACTCTTCCTGGTGTAACTCTTCTTCCTGATGCTGAAATCAGTTGACCTAAATACTGTACTTCTTCCTGACAGTATTGTAGTTTTTGCTTGTCTACTTTGTATCCTCTATGTGCTAATGTTGTAAGCAGAGCAATTGTGTCTTTTCTGCACTCTTGCTCTGTTGCACTGCAGAGGAGTATGTCATCGACATATTGCAGCAAAGTGCTGTCACATTGGAAATTTGATAAGTCATCCTTGACAACTCTGTTAAACACACTGGGGGACTCACAATAGCCTTGAGGGAGCCTTTTGTACGAAAATTGCCTATGCCTGAATGAAAATGCGAATAGGCACTGGCTTTCAGGATGTAGTGGGACACTGAAAAAAGCATTTTTCAGGTCAATGACGGAAAAGTATTTTGCATTTTGTGGGATGTTAGTAAGGATCACTGAAGGGTCAGGGACGATGGGAAACTCTGGTATCACTATGCTGTTAATCGAGCGAAGATCATGAACTAGCCTCCATTGATTTGTTTGTTGTTTCCTCACAGGAAAAAGACAGGTGTTGCAAGGTGAGATACAAGGATATATCACACCTTGATCCAGCAATGCTTGAATTGTGGGGGCTATTCCTTCCTCGGCTTCTTTGGACAAAGGGTACTGGCGCACTCTGGGAAGAATGGTGTCAGGTTTCAGCGTCACTTTGAATGGTTCTGCTGATCGAATGAGCCCCACATCAATGGGACCTGTAGTCCAAAGGATGTTGGGCACCTGAGCTAGGTCTGAGTCACGTGCTGTATCAATTACTGTGGGTTGTGTTGGTGTTCTGATTTCAACTGTCATTGACACGGGGACTGGAATCTGATATACAATGTCTTCTCTATCACCGAAAAATTCCTGATCTGTAATGTCTCTTACCCGATGTCCAGGCTCAATAAAAATGACACAGGCCCATGCCTGGCCATAGTCATCACATGCTATAAAGACACCATATGTTGGTGTTAAGTTAAAACATTGTATTCCTAGGATCATATTTTTGTCTGGGCCTGGCATGTCCTGTAACTGAGGACGGAAAAGAAATTCTTTGGGTAGCTGTACAGTGCGCCCTGCCATCTCTGGTGAGTTGGCAATGACCATTTGCACAGCTGTGGAGAATGCTAGTTCATCCACTGGGTGAGCTCTAATTTGGTCTCTCATGGAAGAGTCCACAGTGACAGCCATCATTCTTGTCAGTGATGTGCCAGGGATGGAGCAAGTCATTGTGCCTTTTTCATCAAAATGAATTGTCATGTTTAATTTGGCCATAAGATCACGGCCCAATAGATTTACGGGGGATTCTGTCGAGTAAAGCAGTCGCTGCTGAATGCTTTTGCCTCCTATTTTCATTGGTACTGGCTTGGTGAAAGGGAACCTTGTAATTGCCCCAGAGAAACCCTGTGTGTCTACACTTTGATTGGAAATTGGCAGTGCTCCCTCTGTTATACCGGAAAATGTTGCACCTGTGTCAATCAGAAAACTATACGTTTTGTTGTTAATCGTGACATACACAACTGGGTCCTCTCTAATATTTGTGAGGCACAATAACAAGGGACACACTAGGGTCTTCTGTGGGCTATCCTAGCTGGTGTACCTTCCAGCCTGATGTTGCTGGATTGTACCCTGCAGAACCGGATTGGCGGGCTGCAGTACTGTGGCTCCCTGAGGTACAAGAACCTGTGTCTGTGGCACCATTTGGTACACAGGCACCTGTTGTTGAACCAGTTGTGGCTGTGTTTGTTGGACTGGTGTCTGTAATTGTACTTGCTGCATCTTTGGCTGTTGCTGTCCTGCAGACGGGTAGGTGTACACTACGTTGGGCTGCAGTGGCTGTGTCTGCTGCTGAACGTATTGCACTGGCACCTGAACTTGCTGTGGTTGCCCTCTGCCTGCTGATCCTTCATCATACATTTTAGTGCGGCATTCCCTTATCATGTGTCCTGGTCGCTGTCAGTAGTAACACAGTGGAGGTCCTGGCTGCTGTGTGGGTCTTTGGTAGCCCATCCCCCTACCACTTCCTCGCATTCCTGATGACCTTGTTTGTCTGTTATCATAATACTGCTGTTGCCTCTGATTGTTTTTGGGGTGTTGTGCCTGTGTCTGCTGGACTGCTGCCTGCGTGTCTCCTTGTAATGCGCTCTGGGCATTTTGTGGAAATTGGGTGACAGTAGTCATTTGACCCACTGGTGTGGCTACCATTATTGTGTCCACAGCCTCCTTTTTCTTTAATTTCTGTTGCACTAATTTAGCTGCCGCATTTTCAATTGCCACCTGCCTCTTCTTCTCCTGCTCTTGCTCCTTTTTACAGTAGTGAATGATATGGTGTTGTATTTCTGCCCATGGTTTGCATTCCATTGCTACTATTCCATCTAACTTGTCTTGCACAGCAGTTGGCAGTCCCTTCTTAATTGTATGGTAGAAGAACCTACAGTTACCTCCTGTTATATCCCATTTCTCTCCTAACTCCTGTTGCCACTTTTCCTTCATTCTAGTAATGTACTGTGCAGGATCTTCATTGCTTTGCATTGTCTGGGACATTAGGGACCCGATGTCTGGGACATCAGGGAACTTCCTACGCAGCTCACTCCACAGGGCAGACCTTATTGAATTAAAAGGATTACCATCCAATTCTAAGTTTGTGATGGAAAGTCTGTGGTCAATACGTGTGAACATTTCCTCTGCATCTTCTCCAATCAAGGAAACGAGCAGGCTTTTCACATCTCCAGCAGCCAATTGTACCCCTGCAGTGTTTTTCTCAAAGGCTTGTATCCACTTCCCAGCACCCTCTGTGAGGGGCGGAAGTTGCTTTTTTAAATTATCCTTGTCCATGAGGGACCAAGGGGTGTAGATGGGACGGTCCTCGATATTTTTATATAGCAGTGGCAGCTGGCGCAGCACCCCTGTGGGCCTTGTGCTGTCATACCTGCGTGCGTATTTCTGCCATATTCTCAAGCCTTTACCTGTTACATCATATTCTTCTAGGATGTCGTCAGGTCTCCCATGGTTACCTAACACTGCGAGATTCTCTACCTCTGTCCTTCTTTGCCTGTACCTCCTTTCTGCCCGTTCAAGCACATTGGTCAGTCCTAAGTTATCAATGTCTACTTCTCTGAGTTGGGCCCTGCGTGGTGCGGCTACAGGAGGTGATGCCTGGCGCACAGGTGTCTGTGGCAGTGACCTCTGGGGGTTGTAGTTAGGGAATGTGCGAGGGGCTTGTGTTAGGTTAGCTGCTGTGTCGCTCTGTGGTGGGGCTTCACCCTGGGCCTCATAGTCTAATTGTATCCATGGCCTTTGCTGTGCCCTTGTTGTTAGGATCCCACCACTGTGTTGCCTTGCCTCATTTGCACCGCTTGCCAATTCATTGAGTGTCAGTGGTTGTTGCCTTTCTCTCAGCTGGCCCAACCCACCCATCAGTTCTGTCATTCTTTCATTTCTTCTATCATTTTGTAAGGGCCTCTGCTGATAAGTTAGTGCATTGCCAGTGGCATTTCCTAAGCAATGCTCGAGTGGCATGTCCCCAACTGTTCTGCCTGCTCCATGGTATAAGTCTTGTTCTGTCCTCCACCTAATGATATCTCTTTCATTCATTATGCCAGGGAAACGTTGTTCGCCATCCCTGTTCTCTTCAAGAAACTGTATCTGGCGCTCTTCCTGCCTGTTGGGACCATTATTAAGGGGTTGCCACTCCTCTTGGAGTGTTTGCGCTTCGCTATTCTGCTGGATGGGGGTCAGAAACGGGCCATAATGTCTAATTCTGGCCTCGGATGTGCTGTGTTCCCTTCCAATGGACATCGGGGCTGGGCCGTGAGGTCTGGGGAGAGGCATGTGAGAGCTATGCTGTGAACCGCCTGAGACCCTGTCACTCTCTCCATCTTAATCTAGCTGGGGGCCTGGGGTACTGGATGCAGGAGTCATCTTTATTGTAAACTGCGCATCAATCTGACCTGCAATCTGGCCTGATGTTCCAGATACGGCACCCTGTATCACTTGGACTTGGGGTCTCAGTGGTTGGTGCATTTGCGCACTATCTTGTCTACTGTCTTGCGGACCATTCGCAACGTCTGGGGAGAAGGCATCACGGTCTGGGACAGAGATATCTTCATAGCCTACGGCTGCTCTATCATTTGTTGTTTGTTCTAGGCCCGTTTTAAGAACCAGTTCGGGATAAATTCGAGATTCAGAGTAGGCTGGTGGGGGTGCTGTGGGCGTTTCGGGTGTTTGGGCTGTGGGTGTTTGGGCTGTGGGTGTTTCAGGTGTTTGGGCACTTGTGTCATTTTCCCTAAAGACAGCCCACATAGCGAGGGTGTCCTTACGCTTTTTGAGTTTATTACCAGAGTATTTACCTTCCAAGAAAGTTCTCGCATGGTCTAGCACTATCTTGTCAAAAGTCCCTTCTCTGGGCCAGGAATGTGGCGCATTTCGTGTGAGTTCATGCAATTCATTACAATGTTTCCTGATGCGCTTTTCCTGCTCTGTAAAGTTTTTTATCACGTGTTCCAGGGGCGTTGTCATTGTTACTCAGCGTGGGGTGGGAAAGGGATAAAAGGTGTACCTCCACTGGGGGCTAAAGTCAGAGTCAACCTCTGTAAATCTGTTGTGTCTATTCCCAGAGTAGATATTAGTGCCAATATAACTGTACCCACTAATGGTGGGACCTGGGCTGAGGATACTGAAGGATCCTCAGTAATGGTAGTAACGCGCCCGTTCTCTAAATGTATTGTGATTTCAAATCTATTGTTTTGTGCGGGCTGTTTGTTCATATCCTAGAGTTATCTTGGGGGGCGGGCAAGTGGTGGCGGAGAAGTCTGACAACAGTGCTCACTGCTTACTATGCGGTTTTGTAAATATGCCCACAGTAAGGGGCAATGTGTTGTGAAGGGGTGTCTCTGCAGTTGCTCAGCAATACTGGGTGAAGGCTGCTGCCCCAGCTGCACGTGCAGCTCTTGGGCGTGTTGCTCACAGGCCAGGGGCAAGTCGGGAATGGACAGTCCCTGTAGGAGCAATGTGTAGAATTCGCAGTCTGATGAGGTACGAGAAACGTGTGGGTCTTCCTGTCTTCCCTGGCAGCTTGTGCTCAGGGACGATGAGGTCACCAAGGGCGGGACGGTGAGGTCAATAGTTCTGCAACTCACTAAACTCTCCACTGAATGACTTAATTCTATAGAGGTTTCCTCAACAGTATGTGGTGCTGGTGGGGACACTTGTGACGCTTGTAAGGGTATGTGTGGTGTCTCTCCCAATGAAGTGGAACTCTGTGATACTTCACGTATGAGTTGACTATTGTCAACAAGGGGTGTGTGAGTCTGCACTGGGAGGCACAGTCGCGTCAAATGTAGTGTAGATATTTTTATCTCTGTTCCTTGCGTGAGTGGGAGTCCCAGCAGTGTCCACGCTTTAGCTACCAAGGGGATCTGGCGTCTGTCAAATTTAGTTATAGTTAAAGTTCGTGCGTCAGTGTTCTGTATTGCCACTATCTCATCGTTCAATATGTGCAGGACCACCTCAATCTGATTCTGCCCACTCTGGCTTATCTGTACTTCCTTATGTTTATATGTGTATATATGTACTAGAAACTGGCTGACCTCCTGTCAGTTGTTTTCGGGGTCGGGCAGTTTACCACAAGCACAATGCTTCTATGATGACTGAATACCTCTTATACTCATGTATCCTATACATTAGCATGGAATGCAGTTAAAAAAGAAACATTACTTATTTATTCTAAACGATCTGTAAAAATAACGCAGTGCAATTCCCTGAGACTTCCCTTGTGAAGCCTGCAGTTGCTTGTAGAGGGAAGGGGAAATCCTGAATGTCAGAAGTGCACGCAGGGGAACAGCAGCGAAAAAAAGGAAAACAATATATATATGTGACAACCGTGGGGCTCGAAATGCCGTAGCTTATAGACTCTCTTCAGTTAGCCAGTGGCAGATCAACATACATGGGCTACACAAAAATGCATTTACAATCTCCCTAGTAATTGAATCTCGCTAAAAGAACAGTCTTCAAATGATGGTCACAAAATATATTAGCAGCAGCTTCTACTTAGCGGGCCCCCTCCCTAAGTGATAATGGTACGGGGCCAGACATCACAGTTGTGCACAGCAGTCCTTACTTAGCGAGCCTTTTACCCTTAAGTGGTAATATTGGTATGGGGCCAGACAACACAGTGTTACACAGAAATTCGATGTTCACAGTTTATAATCAGTCAAGGAAAGATGAACGATCACAATGCACTTAGGTATCAATAGTATAGTCTCGCTATGGTCAGCCTCTGTGCCAGCCAGTGACTCCTAACAAAAGAGACCATGAAAACAGTAAGGATCACACAAGTTCGTTCTATGAACCTAAAAATACATTCACCATTAAACACTGGGCGCTAACATGCAGGTCTGTGCCTAAACAGGTATCTAAAAAGAGGAAAGTAAAATGTAAACACTTCAACAATTCTTTTACAAAAATCACGCTCTATGGCCACTAGAGTGTATACATGTGAGGCAAACCAACAATAATTAATAAACCACGTTTAGCTTGGCAAAAATATAATGCCTACAATATGAGCAAATAAACTTCTTAGTCCCGCACAGAACTCTTCCCTAGATATACAGCAGGGGATATCACCACTAAATTAAGAAAAGATCAAAAGTCACGGTAGCTAATCGGACCTGCTGAAACTCCTTCTTTCTCATGGACTACTGACATGAGAGATTACCTCGTCTCTGTCACTCCTATCAAACAGAGGATCACTTGCACGAATATACTGAAAAAGATGCTAGACGCAACCCTTTCCTTCCTTGACACCCTGTTGCAGATGTATCAAAGGCCCTCCCCCTGTGGAGAGGCTCCACAATAGCTGAGAGACCTGCCACGTGCGGTCCTCCTTCCCTGAAACTTCAGAGGGTCACTTAAAAAAGCCTAAAAGATGTATTAAAGGTCCCCTCCCTCTAGAGAGGCACCGTGCTTAAGAGTAAATATAGAATACGCCTTGACAATTCGACTGCTACAATCCTTCTTTGCAATGCACTCACAGAAGAAACAGCAAAAACATGAAGCTACTTTTAGCAACAAAAAACACATGTATCTCAGTAATTACCCAACTGTCAGGTTCAGTCTCCACATAGCACACAATCCCTTCCTCTGCGCGGAATCAAATAACAAGGTTAACAGACAGGAAGCCTGGACCATTGGTAGAAGCACTGCTGCATCACAACAAAGCACACCATTCGGCCGCACCCAAGAGAGAGATAGCGCAGCGGCGGGCAGACACAATATTATGTATGCTTACCCCTCAGCGCTGTGTTCCCCTCACAATGGTCCAGCAGGACGGTTGCGCAGAGTCGTTTAGCAGTTTAGTACTTCCTCCCTAGGAACCAGCTGCATCCTGTCAGTCTAACTCCTTATTATCACGTCGAGGTCACCACATGACGGAGGGGATGATTTATTAGGGGCAGGTGGGGCCAGGGGGACTCAGTGCAGCAGCTCTTAGGAGCCACGCTGGGGAGACCGTGAGAGAGAACTAAGGGAAATAGGACAGCTTAATTTGCACCGGGGCAGTCCTGGACCTCTTGCTCTAAAACAGGAAAAAACATACATATGAGCTTTTGGAGACTGAAGCCTGAGAGTTGTACAATTTATTTGAAGACACAGCTTCTAGAAATAATCAGTGATAGCATAGAAATCATATAGTACTTGGCCCTGTACCCAGCATTCTCTTGAAAGTCACAAGGACCAGTTTGAGTTTACAAAGTACAGTTTAACATTTGCTAAGAGAGAGAGATTTTGCTTTAAGTACACTTATGAGTACTGAGGCAGATTAAAAACGGTTGTGCTTGTTCACATAAATGAATACTCACATTTGCTCATAAGTGTAATCCTGCAAGATACATTAGAATGCAGAGTACATGTTATTTATCATTAGGTACGCTCACAATGCTATATCAGTGAGATGTCCTAAGACCACAATATAAATGCTTAAATGTAGAGAACCAGTTAAAAAGTACATATGCAGATATAAAATGACTTATCTAAAAAGCAGTTAAAACATAACACAAGTAAAATATTTACATGCACAAAAGTATGAACATTTGATCAAGGGCCCTTGGAGACAACTCTCGGTCTGAATACCTACAAACAGACGAGGAGTTGCCCGCTGATGTTCTTGCGGGGCTCCTTCTTATACTGTCTAAAACACATGAGACGATAATTACATCATCCCACGCCACCACGTATCACATACCCGTCCATTGTCATTTACTGGCCTGCCCTCTACCTTTCCCACCCGTAAGGTTAGGTATGGCCTTTTTCCTGTAATTGTGGTACATACTTCAGTCTAGACTGAGACCTGCCACTTGACTGGAAGTTTAATAATAAACTATCAATGGACGACAGAAATGTGTTAGTATTGCTTCGAGGGGTTCTATTCATGTGTCAATCAGGCAATCTGCGATAATATTTCGCCACACTTATCCTCAGTTTATCGGATATCTTGCTTGACGTAGCTGTGGTGGGAACTTCCCTTATTCTATTCATGGCTTAGGTGGGGGACGTGGGGTATGTTGCAAGATTTATAGAGGAACTTGACTTCTGCAGTTTGTGAGAAATATACAATGAGGTGGGGCCTGGTAGGGGTGCGGGTCCTTGCAGACAAGAGCAGCTGGGTGAAGCTTGGGTCAGACTTGCTTTCTGCTTCTGCTTAAGCTAAGAGAAAATGGCAGTGCTCAGGGCAACGTAACTGAGGCCTGTAACCTCTAAACAGCAGGGCCTACACAGGGGTCATGTTGTGCAGGTGACAGGTGTGTCCTTGGATAGCTATGTGGCTAAAAATTCTTCCTCCAACATATTCAAGGACCATATCACCATTGTGGCAGCCTGCAGTACACATGTCATTCAATAGTTACAAATATTAGAAGCATTTCAATTGCAGCCTATTTTTAACATGTCAGTAGCTTAGCATATTTGACAGTTTTTTATCGATCTTCACATATATCTCAAATCCACTTTAGCATATAAAGCTATATCTTGTTGTATGCAAAATCATTATAGCTTATAAGGCTCCTATTATGCTGTACAAGACCAATATACACAATTAAAAACAGTTCGACATAGCATCTCGTCATTGCAACTAACCAAACCACGTAGAAACTCTGGAATGTATTCTCTACGGCGTTAGCAAATTTAAAGGTATACCGCCAATATTTAAGGACCATATCACGTTTATAGCTGCCTATAATACACAAATTATTATTTACAAATATTGGAAACGTTTCAGTTTACATCCTCCTTTCACACCATAACACCAACTAAATTCAATTGACAATTTCTATTATCAAATCTAGAAGTCCATTTTGCATATAAAACACATATCATCACTGTAATCCGCCGACCACAGTGGAAGTGAGTATGTTTTGCTGTAACCTAAAAGTTACCATGTTGTTGTAATTATACACAATTACAGACCTTCCCTTATGTACACATTCCTATTTATGGATCATTTGACCTCATAGTTTGCTCATTTGTAAAAATGTCTCCTCATGCTCGTTTAGCCCTTCTACGACCGAGTTAAGGGTGTGAATCCAGAGGCATTCCTTATAGTTCAAACTTGATGCCATATTTCCCCCTCTTTGGTGTAGCTCAACCTTTTAAATCACCCACCATTCAAGTTCCTCGTGGGTATGTGCGGCTGTGTTGTAATGTTAAACCAGAGGTGCTCCAAGTGTTTTACATCCGATTCTGCTTTGATGTTGCATTATGAATGAATGAATGAATTCGGATTTCTAAAGCGCGGGTAGCTGCCCTGAGGCGTCCAAGCGCTAAGCATATCTCTGAGGTGTGAGTTAGGAGGAGGGTAGATTCAGTACCATGGTTATGTGGTGAACAGGAGCGTTTTCAGCTGTTTGCGAAAAGAGAGAATGTCGGGGTTTGATCTGAGATGCTGGGGTAGGGCGTTCCACTTTTTTGCCACATTGAAGGAGAAAGAGCGGCCTCCGGATCTTGATTTCTTTATTTGCGGTACAATGGCTAGATGTGCAGAAGTGGAACGCAGCTGTCTAGTGGGTAGATAGGGTGTGATAAGAGGGAGGTTGATGGTCGGGCCTTGCGACCAGAAAGTCTGGTGTGCGATGCAGAGTGATTTGAAGTCTACTCTTTCCTTTACGGGGAGCCAGTGCAGTTTCCTCAGTCCGGGCTTTACTGAGGATCTGCGGGGGATTTGTAAGAGTGTTCTGGCTGCACAGTTCTGTATTAGTTGTAATTTGCGCAAGGTGAAGTCGGGAGCTCCGAGATATAATGCGTTTCCATAGTCCAGCCGCGATTGAATCAGGCCCAGGACTACGGTTTTTCTTGCATCAAAGGGGAGTAGCGGCAAGATCTTCCTAATGACTCTCAGGATACCAAAACAGGTGGCAGAAAGTTTTGTAGCCTGTTGGTCAAAGGACAGGGACCTGTCGAGCCAGACACCAAGGCTCTTAATGGCGTCTTTAGGTGTTGGAGCCGGGCCTAGGCTGGTGGGCCAGAGATTGTCTATGGTCGATGGTAAAGTGTGACCCAGGAGCATGAGCTCTGTCTTGTCTCCATTAAGTTTGAGACAAGACTTGGTCATCCAGCTTTTGACCGTATCCAGGCAGCCTGCGAGATCTACATTTGCTGACGTACCGCCCGCCTGTGCCAAGGAGACCACCAGCTGGGTATCGTCCGCGTAGGTAATGATCTTGATACCGAACGGACGGACGATCTCAGCCAGTGGCCTCATGTAGACGTTAAATAACGTCGGGCTCAATGAAGATCCCTGTGGGACCCCACATCCCAGAGGCTTGCTGGAGGAAGTAACATTGCCCTCATACACCTGGAAGGATCTTTCACTCAGGTAGGACTTGAGCCACTCCAGAGGTCTGTCAGATATTCCGGTGTCCTGGAGACGCCGCAAAAGGATACCGTGATTAACGGTATCGAATGCGGCGCTCAGATCGAGGAGGATGATTGCCACCGATCCTCCCCGATCTAAGATTCTCCTGGACTCCTCTGTGACTGCCAGCAGTGCTGTCTCGGTCCCATGCCTGGGGCGGAAGCCAGTCTGGGATGGATCGAGAAGTTGGTGTTGTTCGAGAAAAGTTGTTATGATACTGTTTATATGTTTCTCCAGGATTTTGGCTGCCCAAGGCAACAAGGAGATCGGGCGGTAATTGCTGAGATTCTTGGTGTCAAGATTTGGTTTTTTAATCAGGGCCCTTACCATAGCCTGCTTCCACGCTGTTGGTACTATGCTGGTGGTGATCGAGGTATTGAGTACTTCAAGCAGTGTGGGGAGGATGGTTTGAATCCGTTTTTTTACTTTTTGTGTGGTCTGTCCCACATATAGTTGTTGGCATGAGCATTTAATTGCATAAATTAAATTCTGACTGTTGCAATTAGTGAATTTTGTCAAAGTATATTGTTTTGACCTGTGTGTGAATGTATTTCCTGTTTTAGCATATTTGCACACTTTGCAAATCTCCACATCTCTGGTGGCCGACAATAGGTTGGAGACCCAGTTGTGTCCTGATGTTTTCTGGTTTGGGGGTTTCCAAATAAGAAGATACCACAAAGTCTTTCATGTTTTTTGTCCTCTTGAATGAGCACATTGGGGCCTCGAGTATTCCTATTTCTGGGCTCACTAGGTTCCAATATTTCTTTATTACTTTTGTGATTTTGTGGCTCCTCGTGTTAAATGTGGTAACACATATTAGTTTATCCAATTCGTCACATTTTCTTTCTTGCACTTCCAGCAGTGTCTCTCGGGGCCGATACCAGGCGCGCTTTCGAGCCCTATTCAGCAGGCCTTTAGGGTACCCTCTTTCCTTCAGTTTAATTATAAGCAAATCTGTTTCTTTGAAGTAGTCTCCACATTACTGAGACGTAAAAACTGTCCGTACGGTAGATTGTCTCGTAAATTTATGGGATGGTGTGAATTATATTGAAGTAATGTATTTCGGTCTGTTTGTTTTTTATATAAGTTCATATTGATCTTTACATCTTCAATTTCAAATGTTAAATACAGAAATGGTATAGACTCCTTACTGCATGCCATAGTAAATTATATGTCGCTAGAACAGTTATTTAACCAGGTCAAGAAGGTGTTCAAATTATCTTGTGTACCAGTCCAAATCATGACGATATCATCTATGTATCTGTTCCACTTTGAGATACACTCACCATGTGGGTTCTGATCTCCATAGATGTATTTGGACTCAAAATCATCCATATATTTATATTTGCCAAACTTGGGGCGAACCCCGCCCCCATCGCCACTCCTCCACATTGATAATAGTATTCTTTCTGAAACATAAAATAATTTTTGGACATCACGATTTCCAATAGTTGCACCTAAAATTCTGTTGGTACCCAGTGTGGGGCTGGGCGTGTGTTAAAGGTTTTCTTGATTACCTCTATTGCTTCATTTTGAGGTATGCTCGTATACAACGAGCCTACATCTAGAGTGACTAGTAGTTGTCGTTGTTTGTCAAACGGTTCATCTTCAGAAATCTGTATTGTGTGCATTGTATCACGGAGATATGCTTTTGTATCCAGTACAAACGGTTGCAGAAAGTTATCCAAATATTGGTTTACAGGTTCTAATATTGATCCACACCCGGAGACTATTGGTCTTCCCGGGGGTTTGTTGATATTTTTGTGGATTTTCGGGATGGTATAAATAGTCGGGATCCTAGGGTCTGTTTTATTAAGACATTTGAACTCTGGTTCTGAAAGGTATCCATCTTTCAATCCTTGCATTGTCACTGTCTTTATCAGTTTTGCAATTTCTTTGGTGGGATCTCCTAATATTTTGGTGTAACTGTTTGCACAATTCAATTGTTGTTGTATCTTACTCACATAGTCATCTCTATTTTGCACTACAACAGCCCCCCCCTTATCAGCTGTTTTTATAACAATTGACTGGTTAGCCTTTAAGTCATGGAGCGCTTGTCTTTCACCTAGGGAAATGTTGTGCTTGATGTATTTTGTATCCCCGAGCAAATTCATCACTTAGGTCATCACAACTTTTTCATAAGCCAGCAAGTAAAATAGTAAAAGTCGAACAGGGTCGGAATGGCGTGGCTGCTTGTTTTTTTATATATTCATCTCTATGTGAGAAGAAATACTTCAATCTTATTTTTCTGAAGAACTGCTGGAGTTCCCATTTGTTAATAAAAGAATTTGGTGGGGTAGTCGGTATAAATGATAATCCCTTTGCCAGAATACTATGCTCATCACTAGTCAAGATATGTTTTGAAATGTTTACTGTAGGGTCTTTGTTTTCTTGGATGATCGAAGAATTGAGTATAATGTTATTTCCATCCTCAATGTTGTTACTCTCCTGGTTCATTACTGTTACCATCTGTAGGTTTGGCGTCTGGTGTTGATCTCCCAATGATTCTGCTGTCGCTGGGGCTGGGGCTGGGTTTGAAACCGCACTCGTGTGTTGTTTCGCCTGTTGTTGCCTCGTCCCTGGTTCCATCTCGGTGCTCTGCTCCAATTGGGGTCCTTGTTGGTCAGCCAGAAGGACAGCCAGCCCCCCAACCAGGACCAGACCAGGAGACACCCAGAAGAAGAAAAGGGGGCAAAACAGCCAGAGCGAGGGCCAACAGCACAACAAGGCCCGCACCGGAACAGGGAAAAAAACCCACCACAGACCCAGAGAAGGGCGCAGGTGTTGCACGAGCCAGGGAAAGGAACACAAGTCAAGTCAAGTCATAAAATTTATATAGCGCACTACATACCCAGAGGGTCTCAAGGCGCTTAGGGAGGGGAGGAGGATTACTTGTCAAATATCCACGTTTTAAGTTGCTTTCTGAATGCTAGGTGGTTCTGGGTAAGGCGAAGGTAAGTGGGAAGTGAGTTCCATGTTTTAGCTGCCAGGTATGAGAAGGATCTACCTCCCATGGTGGTCTTGTTGATGCGAGGTACAGTGGCGAGGGCTTGGCTGGAAGATCGTAGTTGGCGGGAGGGGGTGTAGAAGGACAGTCGTGAGTTGAGGCATTCTGGTCCGATTTCGTAGAGTGCTTTGTGTGTGTGGGTTAGGAGACGGAAAGTAATCCTCTTATTGACGGGTAGCCAGTGGAGGTTTTTCAGGTGACCAGAGATGTGTTCGTTACGCGGGATGTCTAATATGATCCTGGCTGAGGCGTTTTGGATTCGTTGGAGTTTTTTCTGGAGTTTAGCGGTAGTACCTGCGTAGAGGGTGTTTCCGTAGTCCAGTCGGCTCGTGACCAGAGCGTGGGTGACTGTTTTCCTGGTTTCGGTGGGGATCCAGCGAAATGTTTTTTTGAGCATGCGAAGAATATTGAAGCAGGATGAGGAGACGGCGCTGACTTGTCTGTTCATTGAAAGTGAAGAATCCAGGATAACGCCCAGGTTCCGTGCGTGGTCTGTCGGGATGGGTGCTTTTCCAAGGGCTTCCGGCCACCAAGAGTCGTCCCAAGCAGAGGGGGATGTACCTAAGATGAGGACTTCCGTTTTATCTGAGTTCAGTTTCAGACGGCTGTGTTTCATCCATTCGGCAACTTCTTTCATTCCTTCGTGTAGGTTAGTTTTGGTGGTGCTAGGGTCATTGGTGAGTGAAAGGATCAGTTGAGTGTCATCCGCGTAGGAGATGATGTTGAGGTTGTGTTGGCGGGCGATGGCCGCGAGGGGGCTCATGTATACGTTGAAGAGGGTGGGACTGAGTGAGGATCCTTGTGGTACGCCACAGATGACTTCAGTGGCCTCGGACTTGAATGGTGGAAGGCGGACTCTCTGGGTTCTTCCGGTGAGGAACGAGGTGATCCATTCAAGTGCTTTTCCTTGTATTCCGATGTTTCTGAGGCGTTGTAAAAGGGTGCTGTGACAGACTGTGTCGAAGGCTGCAGAGAGGTCGAGGAGGATGAGGGCGACTGTGTCTCCATTGTCCAGTAGAGTTCGAATGTCGTCTGTTGCTTCGATGAGGGCGGTCTCAGTGCTGTGTTTTGCTCGGAAGCCAGATTGTGAGGAGTCGAGGGATTTGTTGGCTTCGAGGAAAGTGGCGAGCTGGTTGTTGACAGCTTTCTCGATGACTTTGGCCGGGAATGGAAGGAGCGAGATGGGGCGGTAATTTTTGAGTTCGGTGGGGTCCGCTGTGGGTTTTTTCAGAAGGGCGGTGAGTTCGGCGTGTTTCCAGCTTTCCGGGAAGGTGGCGGAGTTGAAGGAGCAGTTGATGATGTCTCGGAGGTGCGGTGCTATGACGGAGTCTGCTTTGTTGAAGATGTGGTGAGGACATGGGTCTGTGGGGGATCCTGAGTGGATGGAGTAACACAGCACTCCAGCGCCCGAGACCACCAGCCACAAAACCTCCCAGTAGCCCGCCAAAAATAAAGGCATCCCAGGGACGCCAACACCATGAAACCCAACCGGCCGAGCGCGGAAAGGCCAAGGCCAAAGGGACAAGAAGAGACAGCGAGGGCTCCAGCCATGTGCGCGTGTGAGAGGGTCCAGCAGAACCAACCCAGAGGCACCCACCAACAGCGCAACCATGCCCAGGTAGGAGCAGGGGGCCAGCCCAGAGGGTGGAGAGTGTCCACAGGAAATGAAGAGCACTGGGCACAGCAACACATATGGCCGAAGACTGCATTCTCCTCATGTGTACATGGCGGCAGTTTGCATACTCCTCAATGGTACATGACTGCAGTTCGCATTCTTCCCCAAAGCAGAGCTAGATAACAGCTGTAAATCGACACCCAACATAAAAGCAAGCACACCAACGAACCAATATGCAAGACGTCATAACATGGACTGAAAAAACGAGCATCGCATAGGATAATTGAGACACGGAGGGTCGGACATGCACATCATGAAAAGAAATAAAGACTCTCTAGCAAGGGCTGCCTACACTCAGAGATTAATCTCTATACAGTAAGCGAAACAGGCCATGAAAAACCAACCAGCAGATCCAGGTGAGGCACGAACTCACAACCTCGGCACGACTCGGGGCAAGTACTGCAGCAGTAGTACAGCGCGCCAACCGAAAGCGCCACCGGAGCCCACAGCCAACAGAAAACAGAGGACCCCAGCAAACAACCACAGAACCGGAGCCTGAAGCCCGGGCCCCGAATCAGCAGCCTGTCATGTGCGAGCCAGTAACAGAAGGGCAAACCAGAGCCCCAGGACAGAACAGAGGACACCCAGCCAAGGCAGGGGAGCCGCCGGAACCCGCAGCAGCAGCCGCAGAAGGACAGCGCCGGCCCCAGCACCGAGGCAGCCCGGGAATAATTTTGCACGGAGGGGCTGCAGAGGGGAGCACAGGACACAGAAATGCAGTAAGCACAAGTCCAGCAGCTTAATCACAGCACAGAGCAAGGCAACCGTGCATCGTCACATTTCCAGGCACAGGGGAAAAGACCAAAAACAGCGTCAACACCTAAACACGAACACCGCTGAAGGGCCCAAGAAAATGCAAGCAGTGAGAAAGAAAAATCCCGCAAGCGGGACTCACCCAGAGCGGGGGCCAACCCAAGGAACAAGGCCCCCACTTGACCGCCATCACAGCCAGGAACAGCAGGAGCACATCCATCTAGGCACGTCCCACCGGCCAAGCTTGGGAAGACGAACCCATGACCCAGAAGCAACATCACGGGAACTCCAGCCCCAGCCGCAAAGGACCAGCAGGCACACGAAGGTCACAGCAGAACACCGACTCCAAGACAGACTGACTCCCAGCAAGCCCGGCAGGCCAGGAGGCAGTCCCGGTACCCTGCGCCCGCACAGCCAGGCCTCCGGGCAGGGGGGGGAAGAGATAAGCACCGCCACTCCAGCCCAGCAGGAGCAGCACTAGCACACCATCCAATCTGTCGACAGACAGAAAAAAAGAACAGGAGGGCTGCTGGGTAAGTACTGCTCATGTACTCCCGGGGGGAGGGGCAGTATTAGTATCCCAGCATTCCTTTTGTTTTTTTCTGTCGGGAGATGATCATCTCCACTTGTAACTATGAAGGTGTCAAGGACGGAGGGACCTAGGGGTGATGGGGCGTGGTCAGGGGGGGTAATCTGAGTCCGGGGACGCAGCTGTGCTGGAAGGCACAGAGCTCGTCCGATACAAAGAAAGTGAAAGCGCGGTGGTATGAAATCAATCTTTGGAAAGTGTTTTTTTGGCAAGCTGCACACAGGAAAACAAAAGTGTGGCCACCACTTTACATATTAGCATGGTCTGCACGCTATTGTGAAAGTGGGCATGGCCAACAATAACAAGCATTTGTAATCCAATAGGTCTCCAATTTATGCAAGACCAATTGCATTGTAAATAGTTGGCATCTTGGCATCATAGACAACGAGCGTGGGGAGAGAACGCACAGACAAGGGGGGGGGCGAGGAAAAGAAGGCACAGGCAAAGGGAGGGGTGTGTAGAGGCTGTCATAAGGAGGGACTAATAAGCCTCATATTGAATCAGACGGCAGCATTTACAAAGGAAAAACACACAAGCCAATGAAAGATAAGGGCAGGGGAGTGGGTGGAGCTTTTCTCTGAACTGAATTACCCCAGCTCTTTGCAGAGCAGCGCTTGCGCGCTGGCTCACGCTCTTCCTATAAATAAGACAAGAAAATGTTGAATCATCTGCAAAGAACAAAATCGGGATTAGTTTGTGCCCCATTCATGGAATATCCTTACCAATTTCCGCTAGGAATGTACGAATCTCATTTATATAGAATGTACCCTTGTCTAACTCCTCTGATTGAGCTGATATGGGGAGAACATTCTCCAGAAGAATCATATTGCATCCTTGCAGTGAGACCCTGATGGTTGCACCTAATGAGGGTATTTCTGTCTCTTACCCATCCGACGCATCAAGTTCCACAACCTGGTGTGATTCACCAAGTCGAAGGCACTTGTTGAATTGATGAATGCCAAGTGCTGCAAGCCCCATTAGCCTTTTTTAGCCTTTACATTCTTCCCTACAATGAGATAGAGATGTAGGCATTGTTCAGCAGTGCCAATGCTGGGTCTAAAATCATATTACACTTCTGACAAAACCATATTTTCTGCTGTCCAGTTTACCCCCTTTAGAAAGATGAGTAAGATAAGAGCCAACCTCCAAGAATCAGGGATAGGGCCATCCACCGCTGATCTAAAAACATTTGTCAATAAAGGGACCCAGAGATTCAGGTCAGTGTTAAAAATGTTGGTTAACACACCATACAGGCCTGGGACTTTTCCTGACAGGGTCGGCTCTAGGGCAGTGCGATTGGTGCCACCGCACTGGGCACTGACATGGGGTGAGGGTGTCATTTTTGCAAGTATATTATCATTTAAAAAGCTCGGTCTCCACGTTCCTGGCCTACGGTAATTTTCAGGCATCAATTAAAATGTCAATATAACTCTGGTGATTAATCCTCTTCCTGGAAAGAGACAGAGGTTTGTCTAGTGGAAGTTTTGATTCAATCAAAGGTAGGGCAAAGTGTTAAAATACCTGCTGCTAAGAACGTGTACCATGCAGATAGCAAAGTGCATGTAATGTAAATAGGTCAGTGGGTTACTGCTTCTGTAAGAGACCTTTTGTTACTTGTCGTTTGTGATGCAAAATCCTAATATTGAACATTGAACTATTAACTGTAATCAAAGAGCTGCATGTAAACTGCAAGGTATATGTTAGAGCTATAGGAACAGTCTTTCATTATCCCAATTTTGCCAAAAGGGTTCATTTGGTTAGAAAACAATTCTTAATATTAAAGAGAACCCCTAACAATGGTATTACATTTTGAATTCTGAATTTGTGCTTTTCCAGATTATGGACTCTTAAACTACATTGCCTACCAGTATCAATGACATGTTGCTCCTACACTACACCTTGTAGTCCTGTCTGATGTCCATTTCCCATACACTGATTTACACACTTGTGATTGTCTATGTGCAATGTTTGAGTGATGTAAATTGCTCTCACACCTTACACTGGCATGAGTAGTGCTATAAAACTAAATGAACCCAAGAGACATTGGTTCGGGAGACTTGATCGGCACTGTTAAAGGGGGCGGTGACGGAATCCGTGGCAGAGGTGGTCGTTAGAGGGGCGCCAATAAACATTATCGCACAGGTCACCACCAGTGTTAAAGCCAGCCCTGTTTCCTGATATACACTTTTTAATGGTTGAGAAAATGTAGATTTAAATAAGTTTTAACTGAGGGTCTAACTTCTGGGGCTTCATGCTACAGTTTGGGATTCGGTGTACTTCTAGACTCGTGGAAGAATACATTTTAGAAATATGAGCCACCAAAGCCTCAACAGAGATTACATTTTCTATTTTGGGACTATACATCTCCGTGAAGAAAGGTGGGTTGATGATTTCCCAAAACAAAGCACTGTCCCCTAGATTCCCAGCCACACTATGTTCTTCCCAGGCTGTTTCTGATCTCACTTTTCCTTTCCTCCAGTGTATTTATAAAGATTCCTACCATTTTGATTTCAGCCACAATTCAGTTTCATCTTGACATAATTATACCCCTTAAATTACTCAACAAATAAACATACATTACTTATTTGCATCATTACATGCATTTTCATTTTATTACATATACTAATTAATTTTGAAATATAATGGTTTAGATAATGGTCTAGATGTCTTATTTCTGATGCCTTCACTATATTTGTGTACTATAATCAAATGTATATTTTCATAAATATGATTTCGAATATTTACCTACTACTTCATCATTTGTATATGAGTTGGGATTTATCTCATCTGCACACCACTCTTATAAATGTAGCTGATAGCCTGACCCAAAAGTACTGTTTAAACAGTTACAAACAGAATATTTGATTCATGCCTTTTTTATTTTGTAAGAAACATATGTTGTAATTGCATTTATATAAGGCTTACTACCCCTGATGAGGCATAGAAGCACTTTTTTGGCAAGTAGCACCATATTCCAGAACCCCTAAAGGATTAGTATTGAATTAGCATAGTGAAAATATGAAAGTAATTTAAGTGGTGAATATGTTAGTCATTTATTTGAATTGAGAAGGATAGTGGAGGGAAATAGAAGGGAAAAGGTTTGCCTGTATATAGAGCTTGCTAGCCCTGATGGGGTGTTGAAGTTCTTTTTTGGTGAGTGGCACTCTACTCTGAAACCCTATATAGTGTTAGTGGTGAATTAGTATAGTGAAATATGAAAGTCATTTGAGTGGTGAATATGTTAGGCAGTTATTTGGATTGAGAAGGACAGCAAAGGGGGTAGAAGAGGTAAAAAGGCTTGCTACCCCTGATGAGGTGTTGAAGTGCTTTTTCGGTGAGTAGCACACTACTCTGGAACCCATGAAGGATTAGTGGGCAATTAGTATAGTGAAATATTAAATTAATTTGAGTGGTGGACATGCTAGTCTGTTATTTGAATTGAAAAGGGTGGTGGAGGGATAGAATGGAATGATTTAGAAAGTATTATTTTTTTAGGTCATAGCAGTAGTAGGAGGGTTGGAATGAGTAAAAGGGAGGTGGAGGGAGATGAGTAAAAGGGAGATGGAGGGGGAAGGGTCAGATGGAGGGTTTAGAAAACCTTGTTTTGGGGGATCGGAATAGTTAAAAGAGGTATGAGATGATGCAAGGAGAGGACGCAGTAGGGAAGAGCCTTGGAAAGGTTATTTTGGGGATCATAGTAGTGATATGGGCTTTGGGATCAATAAGAGAGTGGAAGTAATGGATATACTGATAGAGGTATAGGGTGAGTCATGGTGTAGTGCATTGGAAAGAGTAGTAGAAAGAGGTTTGAGATGAGTCAGAAAGTTGAGTTAAAGGATATACTGAGAGCGGGATATGGTTAAAAATAGGATAGTGCATTTGATATGCTGAATTAGAAGAAAAGTAATAAATAAGTAAAAGTAATAAGTATATAGATCCAAAAGTAATAAAGATGGAGATCCGTAAGTAAATGGAAGGTATATAGATGCATAAAGGAAAGTAGTATATGTAGATTAAAGATGCGTTAAATAAACTCTGGCTTTGAAGTGTTCTTGAACTTTACATTATATAAATATATACACACACACACACATATACATACATTCATACATACATATATATATTTATATATACATATACACATACATACATTCATACATACATATATTACCTACTGGCGGTCGCCAGTCGGTAGTTATAGTTAGGACCTACTTTCCATAGGAAATCCACAACATTCTATTTGGAATAACTTTGGCGAATTTCTCTAAGAAAATGGCCTTCTCCGCTCCACTCCTTCCCTGAAAGTTTGGGGGTGATTTGTCAAGTGGGGGCCGAGAAAAACGGGGTGTTCCAAAGCGTGTTTTCCCCATGCAATTTTCCATAGGGACCTTTAGCCAGGGTTACAGCCCGAACGGCTGAACGGAATTACACCAAATTTGGAAGAGAGGTAGAGTTTGGTTCGCAGATTGTGCTTTTTGTTAAATGGTGTAAATCCGTTTAGTAGTTCCTGAGAAAATCAAAAGTAAAATCATAGTGATCTATAGAGACGAAGTACTGCACGCGTACGGAAATCTGTACAATTATGAGCACGAGCTGCATGCTGATTGGATGTCAACTGTCTGTCAACACTCAAAACCAGGAAGTGTTGGCAGCCATCTTGTGCCTCGGTAGAACCGAGTCACAAGAAAACAGTAAAATAAAGTTGAAAAATAAGGAAAGAGGGCAGTGTAGAAACATCCTGACCTTCTAGGCCTGCTCAGGGGGTCCCACATTGATCTTTAGGCCTTCCAATTTTTTTTAAAATAAGAAATCGCGGGGTACGCGTGTAGTAAGCATGCACTGTGGAAAAGGAAAAAGAAAGTAGAAGTCTGTTTTATTCTTAATTGGCCCCCGGGGGAGCCAAATCCTGGGGGCAATTTTTTTCCATAATGGGGGGCTTTTAAGGCCCCCCTCAGCCCCGGGGACCGCCACCCCCTCGGGTTTTTAAAAAAGAAGTATGTTTTCAGCTCCCCCTCCCCCTGTACACGCCCCAGGGACCGCCACCTTCCTGGGGCAGTAAAATGTAAAATGACCTTTCAGCCCCGGGGACCTGCACCCCCAGGGCTTTTTAATGTTGGGAGGGGGTCGCGCAGCCCCCCTCCTGGAGCCCTTGATGGCCCTGGGGACCACCGCCTACAGGGCCGGCTCCTGCAGTGTCTCGGGGTGCCTACCCCCGGGACACTGCTTTTTGCTATGGTAGGGCGGGAGCGACGCGGTTCCCACTATACCACAGCAAACCACTTTCCTATTTGAAAGAGAGAGCAAGTTAATCTGCTCTCTCTTTCAAGTAGGAAAGCAGATTGCTTTTCGTTAGAGAGAGTAGCATGTAAGCTGCTCTCTCTGACAAAGCAATGCCGGCTCTCGAAGGACGCGGGGAGCCTTCTGGGCTCGTGGGGGTATTGGGGCTGAAAAAATAACAGTTCTTTTTGTGAACTAACTTTACTGGTGAAAAAAAGAGCTATATTTCTACGATAGTATGTGAAACTTTCCGGTTTTTTTGTGTATCAGTTGTACTCTCTATGCATGAGCAGCCTCGCTTCCAAGCCCATGTTTCTTTCTTTTTCTTCAAGTTCGCCAAACAAAGCTGGCCTCATTTCAGGTATTACATTTTCCGCTTTCTTTTCATGGGCCGTATGTGTCATTCGTTGCTATACTTTTGTTATATATTAATAAATATTTTCTATCTATATATATTTGAAACATATTGCCGAGGCGCCAAGCGTTGATTACATACTCTGTGCACCCCCATTTTAGTAGTTTTCCTACGTTATTTTTTATTATACCTGTTACTTTCAGTTTACCCCCCGCCTATCTTCTGTGTGATCGATGAGATTTCCTGCCACAGACACCATGGTGTTTGTCCTTGGCCTCCGATGTTATCAGACTTTGTCACACGCATACCTAAAAACTAATTTGAAGCACGTAAGCCACAGCCATTACAACGTGTGTCCAGAAAGCCATTATCATGCTTATGCCTTTATCATGGGTGGTAAATGTATACTAGTAGTAAAAGCATGCGTGGTAAAGCCATATGCTTGGTAATGGCTTTGTGGTGACGATCACAGGTGCTTATGACTGCGTTGTAATGGCTGTTTCCCCAAAATGGACACTGCAGCAACCAGGTCTGGGCATTGTGGACTCTAGGGCATTAGGCGGAGGGCCACGCAGCTCCTCTCATACAATATAGAAATCTTTGGGGGTTGATTGTTTCAGTGTTTTGAAGGGCGTGTTTGAGGCCCACACACTTAATTTTGTAGGGGGTAGGTTTGCACGGGAAAATGTCGCAAGAGTTTTGTAAACGTGATACACATTGTTTTGTTTTAGCTTGATTTCTTTTCTATGTTGTAGTCCATCCAGAGAAAAAATAACTTGTTGTGCAGTTAGTACTCTTCAACCCTACTCTTGTAAATATTATTTTTATTGTGGACCGTCACCCCCCTCCTACCAAAAAAGAAGAATGTTGTGTTTTTTTTCTTAACTTTCATTAAAACAACAATAACTGCAAACGTAACCTAATGATAACAATATAATAAACAAGTACAAAAATAACTGTAATAAAACATTATAGACAAATTGTGATGTGGACTCCAAAAGACGTACAATAGATAATCTGCAAAACAAAAAATAAAATTAGAGTTTAGAATTATGTAGATGTGAGTAAATGAGGTGAAACATTACAAGTCAAGGTAACACTACGATTTTAATGTGCAGTGTGGTTAGTACATTTCACTTCTGTTATAGTCCCAAGTTCAAGTGGTGTCTATATGGAAGTACCTATTGCGTTACTGACACAAAAGTGGCACAACGGGATTGTAAATACGCCGATTTATTTCTAATGCATTGCAATGGAGGCATTGTATATCTAGGCCGCTGTGCTTACCTTGTATAAACATTACGGTTACCAGAGTTCACAACTTCAATTCAACTCCGCTTCTGCACGTCAAAGTAAACTGCAGTGTCTATAGCTTTAAATGAGAAAGAGAAATGATGTCACAGAGAGTGAGAGAGAGAAAGAGAGAGAGAGAAAACAACATTAAAACTGTCTCGCAGAGTCTGGAGTTGAGAGTTGTTTTTGAAAAGTTAGACGCAGATTTACAAGCTCCTTGCGCCACTTTTCCCATGTTAAAAGTGACACAAAAGTGGCACAATAAGCTTGTAGATCTGTTCCTCAGACTGTTGTAACCTATCTATTGTCACTGCTCTGCACACTATAGACTCTCTCGTTTCACAGGTAATTTGTTGTTGTTTCGGAAACAAGTTTGTTTGCTCACCTAGTGCCATAGACATGATTAAAAGAGGGTTGAAGCAGGCTTTACTGTAGCCAAAAGAGCTCACCACTTAAAGTCGGGTAAGGTTTTATATGGCACAGTGGAGACAGCAGCGTCCATAACTGTAAAAAAGAAAAAAAACGATGTGAGAGACAGTAAGAAAGAGAGAGATAAAAGGACATTAAAACGTGGAACGGACATAGATGATGGGTGGGGGGCTGAAGCCCCGTTAGCCTAATGGGTATTTCGCGTCTGTCCTTTGACAGATAACTTGTCGTTGTTTCGGAAACAAACTTTACGTTCAACCATATACGGTCAATTAGAATAGGCGCCTGGGAAGGCCATGTGAGGCAGCAATAAACATTAAATGCCATGGGAGGATTAGAAGGGAGCAAATCCGATGAAGCACAAAGCATGTACCCCACAAAAATAAAGTAAAACAGAGATGGGAGGGGCATGTGATGCAGTAAAAAAATAACACACAATTTATAACAATACAGGCTAAATCACGTGACACAGTTCAAAAATACGACACAGAAATTCATGCACGCACAATTTATTTAAAAAGGGCCTAGGAGGTCCCCATGACGCAGTTGGAAATATTCCGATCAGCAATATACGATCAATAAGAATAGAGGCCTGGGAAGGTCACGTGAGGCAGCAATAAATATTAAAAGTCACGGGTGGACTAGGAGGGAGCAAATACGATGAAGCACAAAGCATGTTGCGCACAAAAATAAAGCAAACAGAGCTGAGAGGGTCACGTGATGCAGTAAAAAAAAATACTATCATGCAGGTACAATTTACAGCGGTGGCTGATGTTGTGACGGCTTCTCTTACCTTTGCTTCTGTCGTATCTTGTGTTGTCTTCAAAGGTTGGGGCTTTGGCTGGGCCTGGGGTGAGCTGGGCGTGATTGCCGCCGCCACTGCGCCTATGGTGGCCTGGCTGGGCGGCATCAGCAGTGACACCACGTCGAGTGTCACGAGTCCCCCTCCATTCAAGCAAACAGTTCGTAGTACAATCGATGAAGACAGTCTGTCTGTCATCGCAGCACAGGCAGGCAAAAGAAAGCATGCTTAGGTCAGTGCCCACATTATATGGGAACCGCGGGGGATGATCAAACCAAGCCCAGGTCCGTCATTGGTAGCGTTTTCATGCTCTACAAGAATGACGGCCCTTGGGGACCTCCCATTGGCTAATGTTTTGGCTTCCAGGCTTAGTAATAGCAAAAAAGCTAGGTGGTAACATCTGGGGAGTGTGGGTGGGCGTGCACCACGCATGTGCAAGTGTGAGTTTGTGCACCAACAATTAATAGCAGAGAGAGACGGGGTGGGGTTATCATATGCACAGAGGCAGGCCCAGAATCGGATCTCCAATGCGTGACCACTTGTAATCATTCTCGTAGCCCGCCCTGTGCTCTGATTTGACACTGAGAGGGTGATCGCACCATACTTTGTGCTGCTAATCATACTCAGCGCGTACTCGCGTATACACTACGAATACGCTTTGATGTTACGCGTCGCATCAAAGCTTCTGTGTGACGTTATGTACGGCGCCCTGTACGCGAATGGCGCCAATGTTTTTAATTGTTTAAAAACATATATTTATGTATTTAATGTACATACTAAGAGTAGAAATTATCTGGGATAATTATGAAAACAGTTTTTTAAAACTTTTAACAATTGTGTATTAGTTTTAAAAACAATTACACAAATCACGGCGGAACGTCATGAGTACGTAAGAGCATCGTAAGTGCACCATAAGCAAACCGTAAGAGTACGCAAAGCCATGTGACTTTAAAAGAAGAGATTTGATTGGTTCCTATTCCAACTATTGAAAGTTTCGTCCCATTTTAATCATTCTATTTTGACTTTCTAAGAAGAAGCATCTCTTCTGAGAATCCTGTCAAATAGAATGAAGATTACCATAATAACAGCAATGGACTCCTCTTCCAGCCATTCTTCAGAGGGAGATTTCATTCCTGAAGAACCTCCAAAGAGGAGAAAAGAAGTTGTAAATTGGAAGATTTTTACTTTTCCAGAAGGGCAAAAAAAGGTTAATGCTCCAAAAGTAACCTGTAAAATTTGCTAAACAATTCTTTCAAGGGCTGATCCATCTAAAACATACTCCTTTGGCACAGCAAATATGGTGCGACACATGAAGAACTTGCACCCAACAACTTTGCTTGAGCTGCAAGATGGAGGTTGCAGGACAGCCCACCTGCTACTGCACCAAGCACATCAACTGCTGCAGCAGCATTTTCAGCAAACAGTCCACACCCACAAATACACAGAATCCTGGGCACACATATAGATATCAACAGTTAGATCAGCATTTAGTAGTAACAGTTGTCGACACCGGTGGTTTTCTTTAAAGGTTATTTAAATTAAGAAGTTCATAGGAAAAACAACGCCAGCCGACAAGTGTTTTGTCTACAGGTCAGTGCTTGTGACTCTTCAGGGCTTAGGAGGCGTAGTGCAGGTATCGATGGTCCGGTGATAATTCCAACCCGGAGTGCGGGTAAAATGTAACGGTGGATTCGTAAAAAAGGGAAGTTGTCGGTCGGGCGAGTGCGTCCGTGACAAATGAAGAGCCTGTGAAAGCAGTACTCCCCTGGTGGTTTTCTTTAAAGGTTATTTAAATGAAGAAGTTCATAGGAAAAACAACGCCAGCCGACAAGTGTTTTGTCTACAGGTCAGTGCTTGTGACTCTTCAGGGCTTAGGAGGCGTAGTGCAGGTATCGATGGTCCGGTGATAATTCCAACCCGGAGTGCGGGTAAAATGTAACGGTGGATTCGTAAAAAAGGGAAGTTGTCGGTCGGGCGAGTGCGTCCGTGACAAATGAAGAGCCTGTGAAAGCAGTACTCCCCCGTCGGAATGAATGGATCCGGGATGGGCTTTTAGCTCTTCACTCACTTAGGGGTTTTCCCCTGTCCTGGAGGCACCATACATTCACTGACAACCACCATATATTTATCTCTACCAGCTACCTGCCTGAGCGCCACTTACCTGCTACCTCAAACCATGCACAGTAGCTTTTTGTCCACACCCACAAATTGATGCTGATTTTGGTGAAGTTAAAATTCTATGCATTAATTGCGATAAACTTTTGTTATGGGGAACAGTCTATCAACCTGATAAAATGCAGGAAGCAGGAGCATCGCTGTCCTCAACATTAGTTTTTTTTTTTACATTCTTTTGTTCCTGTTGGACACTTTTTGGGTTCCAGTTGCATTTTTTTGGTTAAAAAAAATTGTTAAAAAAATACAAAAAAGAATAGAAAACTAAAAACACAAAAAAACAGTTCTTCTCAGAACTACCTCCACTGGTCAAAGAAAGAGCTATATTTCTATGATAGTGTGTAAAACTTTGTCTGAATGAATGTGTAGTGCATAAATGAATGAATGAATACATTAATAGTGTATGGTGAATGTGAAAGTGCAGAACTATAAGGAACTGCTACAGCATAAATCTATAAGCAGTTTACCTATAGTATACTGTAGTACCTCCGAAGCACTTGAATGTAACATATGTACATAAATATGTTACAAGTCTATGCTTCAATTTGCACTTCTGGTGAAACTACCTAGATGAATTTCTATGTGTTACGGGTGGATTTATAACCCCTTTGTGCCTCTTTTATAATTTGGAATTTAGTTTTGTTATTATTTTACAATAAGAATATGAAATATAATTTAAAAAATAAAATAAATATAAATATTTATATTAAAAATGTAAGACATTAGTATAAAAAGAAAGAAATATAATAATTAATACATTTACACATTTTTATTTACAAAACCTTTGAAATTCACTGAAAAAACCATAGGTTTCACACACGTTATAGTTAGGAATTAGCATTTCAAAAATCTTGCAAATTCATTGAAAAAACCATAGGTTTCACACATGTTATAGTTAGCTGGACATTTCACTCATACAAAACCATTGAAATTCCCCCGTTATAGTTAGTTCAGCTAACTATAACTCGCGCGCCTGCAATGCACTGCTGATGACGTCACATATTACATCACTCATGACATGGTCAGTGACGTCACTCATGACATCACTGATGACATCACAAATGACATCACTGATGACATCACTGATGATATCATCCTTGTGAAAGAGTGGCAGACCTCCTATCAATGTAATATAACCTTTGATACACACATTGAAAAATATAAACTAACATTTAAAAAAAAATGGAGATACCAATACCAGTTAGAACAACCTATTCAGTAATTCCAAAATCTACATACACATCCACTCATTCACCAACAGTTCTATATAGTCTCTCATACATGTACTCACTCATCATATGTACTCATACACCTATACATCCTGTTACACACCAACGCTCATCCATAGAGTTACTCACACACATACTCACACATGCAAATAAACTATCAAACATCTATTTACTTGCATATATAGCTATGCACACACCACTACACTCACTTCTACAAAAACGTACACATATTTACTCTCTTAAACAATCACTCATAGAAACAGGTACTTATTTATACAGGAACTTGTCCAATCTCTCACTCTCACATATAATCAATTATATACATCAATACTCACATATACTATATTAAAAAATATGTAGTTACTCATAAAGATACTAATGAGACAGTCATTCACTCACTAACACATCCATACACACACTCATCCACCCATACAGTCCTACACACATGCTGCCTACATAACACATACAGTGTGTTACTCATTCATGCATCTGTGCACTAAGTAATACCCCTCACCAAACCATACAGACACTCATTCTGATACTCAAAAAACCAACTAATAACCCATATAGACACTCATGTAGCTACTCACCAACCCATGCAGCCACTTATACACAAAGTGAGACACTGATACAGATATTTACATATTTAAACATTACTCACTAATACATGTATTCACTAAGATACACTTATTAAAATAGTTGTACAATCAATTTTACAAAAAAAACATCCATTTAGACACTTATTTACCCATTTATTCTTCCATCGACCTTTAGATATACATATAAAAAAAATTATTTTTCAGAAAGGCACACATTCACTGGATGATGTCATCAGTGATGTCATTTGACATTTCATCAGTGATGTCATGAGTGATGTCACTGACATGTCATGAGTGATGTAATATGTGACGTTATCAGCAGTGCATTGCGGGGGCGCGAGTTATAGTTAGCTGAACTAACTATAACAGGGGAATTTCAAAGGTTTTGTATGAGTGAAATGTCCAGCTAACTATAACATGTGTGAAACCTATGGTTTTTTCAATGAATTTGCAAGGTTTTTTAAATGCTAATTCCGAACTATAACGTGTGTGAAACTTATGTATTTTTCAGTGAATATATATATACATATCTATCTATCTATCTATCTATCTATCTATCTATCTATCTATCTATCTATCTATCTATCTATATATATATATATATATATATGAAATGCTCAAAACCTCGAACAGCTTTTCGAAGCGAAGACGACACAACGTGATGGAAAAACCTTCTTTTTATTTCTTAGTCGCTGTCAACGCGGTTCGCCTGACCCAGCAGGCTTGGTCACGATAAGGTATAACATGTACAAACAAACATTTAAAGTGCTGTGATATCACATGATGTGTCACGTGACTTCAAAAACAATAGAACTGAAAGAAGTATTTACATCAACTTCAAAAGTACGTGTTTTGCGCGCATTCCGTTATAATTAATTTCATTTCGAGGTTTGTTGGCACAAAAACTTTTACCAAATACAAATAAAAACCTTTCAAACTCAGCAGTTATAGCGGTATATGAAAACAAATAAACGCTGCAATTTCGTGTTATTTCATTTAGATCCTCATCACATATAAAGATGCTGTCCCCGCTTTTTTGCATAGATTTAGCCCAAGTGGGCAAATAAACTACTTCTAACTACCTGAGACAGGTTTATATTCAAAAATGTCATTCATATCCAACAATTCTCAAGTATTACTCCGAATACACGCAAAAGAAAGGGGAGAGACCCCAAAGGGTTTCACCAAATGCAGCCCTAGTGGGCAAGACTAAATCAGTTCTATCATTCATGTGTGAAAACAAAAGATTTTAAAAGCAGATAACAAGAATTGTTATAAACTTAAACTCAAGAAGAAATGATTCTCATTATGCAGGAAGCAAAATATACTACACAATAAAATCCTTATTCATATTACAACAGAAATTCACAAATTTGTGTACAGATCTTCTTCAATATTCAATCCATAAGGGCTCTTTGAATTTAGTTCAGCTATGTACCATGACTCCAGTTTGCGTAGCTTTTTAACTCTATCACCCCCTCTTTCATTTAGGGGTACAGAATCAATCACAAAGTAGGTCAGACTGCTTGGATTTTTATCATGGAATTTTTCGAAATGTCGGGCGACTGGATAGGATCTATCCTCGTTCTTAATCGCCCTTAAATGCTGGAGTACACGTTGGTGGACAGGTTTAATTGTACTCCCTACATACTGTAGGTTACAACCACAACACAAAACATAAATCGAAAAGTCCGTCTTGCAGTCAAATTGACCTCTTATCTTTTTTGTTCTGTTAGACAGGCCTGGTTGATATGTACTTGTATTTTTCCCATGTTCACAAGCCTTACACTTATTGCATTTTAAGAACCCATCCTTTCTGGCCAACCAATTACTCTTTTTATTCTTCACTTTTTTCTTTGCCTTGGTTAATGTGGTCTTCACTAGCATTTGCTTAAAGGATCTTGCCTTACGAAAGGTAATAAGAGGTCTATTTGTTAGTGAGGGGCCTATAATTGGGTCATTTTTAATGACATGCCAATGTCGGGTCAAAATCTTCCTCACTGATCCATGCAATTTATTGTAGTTCGTGATCAACCTACATTCATTGTCTGCTTGCTTTTTCATTTTCTTTTCTTTGAAGAGGACCTCTTCCCTAGTTTTTTTCTTGACTTTTTCAAACAATATTTTAAGACAGTTATCACTGTACCCCCTCTGCTTGAAATGCAACTGAAGTTCAGCTAATGCACATTCCCTATCCTTTGGGTCGCTGCAATTCCTTAAAACCCTTAGACCCTCCCCATAGGGGATACTGTTTACTAGGCAAGTAGGATGGAAACTACTGGCATGCAGCACAGTATTTCCGGAGGTCTCTTTCCTGTATATTTTAGTTTGTACCTTGTTGTCTTTAATGTAAACTGTAAGGTCCAAAAAGTTAACAGATTCTGTGCTGACGGTACTAGTGAATTTCAGATTTAAACTATTCTTTTGTATCTTAGCCAAAAAGAGATTTAGATCTAGTAAAGGGCCTCTCCAGACAACAAACAAGTCATCAATAAAACGACTCCAATGAAGGATGTTGTTCTCCCATTCAACCTGGCACTGCTTCCGGATCACCTGCTCCTCCCACCAGCCCATATGCAAATTAGCATAGCTGGGGGCGAAGCAGGTGCCCATCGCGGTACCACAGGTTTGATGGAACAATTCGTCATTGAAAATGAAGAAGTTATTCTTAAGGCAGGTGGAAACCATTGATAACAACATCTGTGTGTGGGCCCACAGTTTGATTGGTCTTGTCCCCAGAAAGTGTCTTATGGCATTCAATCCATCGCTATGTTTGATGCTTGTGTACAACGTGGTAACATCAATAGTCACCAAAATTAAGTCCTCCTCCCAGGGTATATCATAGATGGACTTCAGAAACTCCCCTGTATCCAAAATGTATGATGGTAATTGTGCAGCTAGGGGGTTCAGAAATGAATCGATGAACTTGGAGGTATTCTCTAACCCACTACCTATGGCTGAGATAATCGGCCTACCAGGGGGGTTACACACATCCTTATGCACCTTCGGGAGCAAATAAAAAACTGGAGTTACTGGGTTGGTTATTTTAAGATATTTAAACTCATCATGGGTAATCAAAGACTGACCATACCAATTTTCAAGTTCCGAATTGTACTGTGCATGACTGTTAAACATAACCTCTTGTTTAACTCTTACATAGCAAGATCTGTTGTTTAATTGTTTATAAGCCTCAGATAGATATTTCTGTCTGTCCCAGAGGACCACATTGCCGCCCTTATCAGCGTTACGTACTATACAATTTTCCTCTTGCTTGATTTTATTAATAAGGGCTGTCTGAGCTTTTTCTTGCTTGCTAAATTTTTTATTACATACACTGGTACACTTCTCCAAGTTTTTTAAATCATTCACCACCAAGTCGTTGAAAATGTCAATATTATCTCGTGCAGTATAAGGGATATATCTAGAACTGGGACGAAAGCCAGTCGGATCACTGGCATTGATGACCAATCCCTCAGATCTTGCCACCTCATCTGCTTGGCTCAAAAGATCTGAAGAGTCGCCTGTTATAAATCTTCCAGAGCTTTCTCCATTGTCATCATTCTCATATATTCCACCGGAAGGTTGGAAATCCAACATGAGATCCATATCTTGTACATTAAGTTCACCCAATGAGGCCTCACTGTCATTAGGGTTTAAAGCTCCACTCCTAGAGCCAGGATTCATAGAAAAGTGTTTTTTAAGTTTCAAAAGTCTAGCAAATTTGAAGATGTCAATCCGAGTTTGGACGTAATTAAACTCTGCGTCTGGGCAAAACGTCAGTCCTAAATTAAGTGTTTGTTCTTCCTGAACTGATAGTTCCATATTTGTCAAATTAATTATTGATGGCGGTTGGGGTAGCGCATTCGGGGCTATGGCAGGAGAAAGTCGTGCATTCTCTATTGTTTTGCACCTTGGCGCCTTTTGTGCCTTTGCCTTTTCCTCTTGGTGGCTTGGCGTAATTTACTTTGGTTCTTGGGCGGAGATTGAAAACGCCGGTCCTCTTGAAAAAAACCAAATTCATCGATGACTGTAGGGATCCTTTCTTCCATCCCACCACTGGGACCTTCCTCCGCTGAGGTTACTATATCTGAGCTTGGTACGCTTCTCGCCCCAGATTGAGCCATGTTGTGTTTGGGCTGCGCCACTCATTTTCATTCTCCTCACGTTCTCAAACTTCTTGGCAAACGTATATATTTGCCCACGGTCATAGTCTTTTTTGTCCCTTATAAATTTTTGCGCTATATATATTCACTGAAAAAAACATAGGTTATAGACCATATATAGTTAGGAATTAGCATTTACAAAACCTTAATTTACTCGCACAAAACCATAGAAATTCGAATATATAGTTAGTTGTTTTCGTTTTCGTGTTTATGCACGCTGATGTGCTTTGAACGCTGCCCCCCCACCCCCCGCTTTTCTCTTAGGAGTACTCTCTCTTTGCAGATAGTGAAGGGTAGTTAACGCAGGCCTTTGCCCCCGTTGTAATCCGTCCTGCCTGCTTCTCTCTCCATTTGATTGATTGTTATCCAAGCATTTACTGTTTTAGAATTGGTTCTCTTTGGTTCATTCTCTATTTACAAACAAGCACAGAGTCGCAATACTCTGTTTAGTCTTTGCAGATAGTGAAAAATCGTTTAAAAAAAAAAAAGGAATCGAGCAAAATCAGTAGGCCACTAATGGGATCTCTTTTTGACCTCGCTAAAATAGAAACATTAAGAACAACCCCTCATGAGAAATACGAAACTAGTGAGATGAACTGAGCTCCACACGATGATGGCTGCAAGACAGCTCGGCTCCGCCACCCACCCCACCCAAAATAACGACAAACCCTATGCAAATATTATAAATATATACAACACACCAGCAAAGTAACAGGGTAAAACATTTTATTAAATAACTATTTACATAACTATTTTATACTTTTAGTTGCCCGATCCGGCTAGCTCAATCGATCGAGCATGAGACTCATGCACTCTGATCTCCTTGGCCTCAGTCAAGCATCAATAGTAAGATTTTCATACATGAGTGTACGTTCATGGTTTTGGTCCCTGAGTTGCTTCGATGTCACTGCCTTGCACAAATGGCATAAGTCCTGGATGTTGGGTGCCATAGTTCAGAGTTCTGAGCAGCGCTTGTAACACTGTCTAAAGCTTATTTGCACCTGCTGCAGCTTCACTATTCTCAAAGTAAGTGGGGGCCGTTTGTGGACCTGACTGCATTTGAAAACAATGTGATACGGTACCTCCCTAAACCGCTTGACGGAGGCCCACGAGGGGCGGTGTGATGGCGCGGACTCGGAGAAGGCGCTTGGCTCCGACCCCCTCCCCAAATCTTGTTGCCCTGGTGTGGCCTGAGATCGCACCCGACATAGGCGGCCGGCTCCCGGGGTCAAGCGGAACTTTTTGCCTTTTGGTGACTCTTCCATTCTGAACATTGTCCCACAATCCGTTTGACCTGAAACGATTACACAAATAAAACATTTGTGAGTTTTAAATTTCCGGAGAAGTATAATTCACCAATACCTTTCTCTGTAGATCTTTTTCCATTAACAATCCCAGTTCCATCACCCGCCCAGGATATCACTACTGTTAGTTGTCATTGTTGTTTCTGTTTTCTGATAGTGAAGGATAGGTAATGCGGACTTTTGTCCCCCGTTGTAATCTGTCATGCCCATCTACTCCCCACTGATTGAGAAACTAGTTCCACCCGGACCATTTATTAGAGGTACATCATCTGTCTCAACCGGAGAGTACCCCTAATAAAGAAGACATATGTAAAATATGAAGTAATCACTGTATCCTGTTAAACAGAAACTTTAGCATGAAACACACTTGAAAAGGAAGGGAAAGAAATCGAACAAAATCAGTAGGACACTGATGAGTTTTTGACTTCGCTAGAAATAAGAAACATGAAAGTGGTGAGAGAAGCCAAGCTTAACGTTACGGCAGCCACGAGGTAGCTAACCTCCGCCACCCCCCCACTGCTCCAAGCATGTCTGTCCCACCGACCACCACGCCCAATAACGGTAACATGAAATAGATACAAATCAGCAGATACTTACCCCCATTTCGGAAACTCCGGAAGTGCAACAGGTCCACGGTTACGCCCATCCGGAAGACGAGGCCTCGACACGTGCAGGGCGGGGCCCGACTAGCCGCCATCAGCCAGAGAAGTCGTGGGATGGTCGGCCCTGAATGTACTGGTCCTCCCATTCTCTTCTGGCGCCCTGCATGCCACGGGGGGGATGTCTTGCCTCTGCCTCCGACCCCCCCCCTCTTATCGCCTGGTCCGGACATCACGGATATCAATGCCAGGTGTCGGCGTGGGGTGCGCTGGGAGGGAGAGGCGGCGCGAACAAGCCTCTCCCACCCCCCCAGGCGGGGGCCCCTCAGCTGCACCCCCAACGCTCCACTCACCCATCAAAAGGGTCGTCGCGTAAGGTGCACCAGGAGAGGAGCCGAGGCCGACGGGATCTTCTTTGGCTGCGACAACACTGGAGAGGAATGTCTTGCACATGCCACCGACCCCCCCCCCCCTCCCCTCGTATCTCCTGGTCTGGCCCCGGCTTGGTATGAGCTCCCCGTTTGGTCCTGAAGCGGCGCCCTGCAGGCCACGGGGGAGGGATGTCTTGCCTCTGCCTCCGACCCCCCCCCTCTTATCGCCTGGTCCGGACATCACGGATATCAACGCCAGGTGTCGGCGTGGGGTGCGCTGGGAGGGAGAGGCGGTGCGAACGAGCCTCTCCCACCCCCCCAGGTGGGGGCCCCTCAGCTGCACCCCCAACGCTCCACTCACCCGACAAGGGTTCCTCCACTCTTGCGATGCAGCGGTCCTCTGACCCGACAAAAGGTCTCGTCCACTGTTGCGAGGCAATGATGCTCCGCTCACCCAGCGGGGGTCTCGTTTACTTTTGCGGTACAACGACGCTTTTGAGTTCAGCTAGAAAATGAGTCCTGCGTCCAGAAACGTTCTCCTCAACTTTGAAGATTCTATAAGAGCCACGGGGGCCCCCGACCCCCGATGGGGAATGACTGCCATGATCACCCACGGAACGACCACGACGTAGCCGAGGGACGTCGGCGCGCTCATGCCGGCGCCGGCCTCAGTCTTGAAATGATCAAAATCCTGCAAGACTACCAACTTGATCAATTCCGGTGGGACACCAGTATGACCCGGTAGGAGAGATTGTTGCCTCCCACCCCACTTTGACTGATGGTTCATGTCGCCAGTCCCCTCTGTTACCCTTCAACGAAAACTTTTGGACTACCGAAAGAGGTCCCGGTCCAACCACGAGTTGGTGGAGACATTTTGTGACTATACTTGGACCTTCCTGACCTCACCCAAAATAGCGCCGGTACAAATGAAACTCTCAACTCCTTGTTGTGCCCCGATTGCTCAGCCTTGATATCATGAGATATGTATGCACTTTTTAGCACATGAATTGATATGGAATAAGACTGATTATATGTTCGGACAATGAATTGATCCAGGATGGGTATTGATTATACGTTCGAACAATGAATTGACATGGGACGGGTACTGATTACACGTTCAAACAATGAATTGACATTAAGTTCTAATGCATCATTGATTACTGTATTTATTATTGAAGGTTCGAATTGTCGACACTTTTGGTACTTGCTCACAATTAACTATCGATATGATTTTGTTGCACTTGTCGCACTTTTTACTATGAAATCAACGACCACTGACTCTCTGTTATGTTTTCCACAAATAAATACCTCCCCACCCCCCCCCATTTACAGTTCCAGCCTGCTCCGTGGCCGGCCCACGGGGTTGTAGGCCCGTATTTGGGCACCAACATTTTTATTAAAGGTTTTTGAAAAAGCAAACGTAGTTGTAACGCGTAGATTTGTAAGTTTAGAATAAATGGCCACTGTTTCCGATTTTTTTTTTTTTTTTTTTTAAAAGCAGGTGAAATGAAGCAGCTCAATTAGTTAAGGGTTAAAAAGTATAGTACGCAGAAACATTGAAAATATGAATGGTCCAGGTTTGTTGTATGTGTTTTTCATTTTTGTACAGCATAAAGCAATCGGTAAAGATCCTGGTATTTAGCCTCTACTTTATATGCTACCTGTATCAGGGAAGTTGTTTTAAATGCCCCTAAGCCAACCCGAACGAATGTCACCTGGCCCCCCTAGTACGAACGAAAACGACCCCGTACCACTGTAGGTTATCTCTCTTCCTCAAAAATGACAAAAATTACTTTCTAGGACGTTTTGGACATTGACGATTTTCATATGATCTATTTATTAAGTAATACTCATCTCTCCGCATGAAATTAATTTTCCACATGCTACACAAGTCAATCTCATCTGCCTAAAGTTCTTTTACAGATTTGGGACCGTTTCCCTTGCCTCTGACTCACTTATTGCTAAGTCATTGGTGGATGTTTTTGCCGGTCGGGGATTATCCACCAAATCTCGAAGTTGTGCTTTAGAATAATTAAGAGGGTGCCACCTCTCCATGTGCCGATGCATGGTATGATTACCATAGCTATATTTTTTTTCGGTCCCTCTTGAGAGTTTTTTTTTTGCAGATGAGGCAGGTAACAAACCTGGCATTAACTTTCTTTTCATGAGAAGGAAAAGAAAAAAATTGCCAGATAAAATTCACTTTCACATGGGACGTTCTTGGCATTTCTTTCAGAAAATTTTACATCACTGTGTCATTTCTTTGTCTATCCTGGTTAAAGCAATGTCATGTAAATAGTTCTTTAAAAAGTTTTTTTTTAACCTGTTTACTTTGTTGGAGCGTTGTATATATTTATAAGTTATTAAAGTGTTTTAATACTACTCCTTTGTTGGAGTGCTATATATTTATAATGTGACACATAATTGTGAAGACTTTGATGTACAAAAAGGCATCCCTGGAATCTTCCGCTTCAGGCTCGGTTTCACACACCCTTACAGTGAGAATCCCCTCCCCAATCACAATACAGGATCGTTAACAGATAGTAGGAACGCGTGTGGTGTGACGGATCTCATGAGGTGGGGGCCTTGATCTACTGTAACTCCTTTGAACAGGGGTGATTCTTTACAGTTGGGGCCATAAACTACATCCGCAGGGCTAGGTGATAGCCTGGGACCGGCCTGGAAAATCGGACACAGAGGAAGAGGAGTGTCAGAGGGTGCGATAGTGAATAGGGTGAAAGGGTGGTGTCGGGCGGGCACAGGGTGTGATTCTCAGGGAAGAGCAGCGCAGATGGGGGCAGGTTTATGGCCCATGCATAAGACAGAGAGCGGGGGTGACCAGTGCGTGGGGGAGATGCTTGTGAGGGTGGGGAGCCATGCTGAGGATCCGCGGCGTGCAGAGAGTGGGTCTGGTCAAGGCATCTAAAATGGCTGCCGTGCATGACAAAAGTGTGGCATTGGAAAAAAAGCAAGATGGCGCAGACAATGTTTATCAATACGAATTAATTTATAACAATTATTTTTAACAATATATTTACTCGCAGTGTCAAAATGGCGGTCAACACTTCCTGATTTCCTTCGAATCGAACGTTAACAGAAGTCAAGCGGCAAAAAAAAAAAACGCTCACGCGCAACCGCCGGAAGACAAGTATCAACATATATGAGCCTCCTCAACCACCCTCAGAAAACATAGGGGGTCAGGATACGTCTCCCATACCCCCTTATACCCAATACTCACATTGCTTTTCCTCCATCTTGTAATTTAATTAAATCGAAACACAAAATGACAAAATTCCCGTTTTGCTACCAGTTTGCGAACCGAGAAGCGCTTCTACCGCGAAAAATCAAATTTTTTTTATTTGCCCCACGGGACCCTTTAATAACCCCAACATCATTCCTAGTGGGTCAAGAGGAGTCTACCTTGCCCCCTTTCATTAAATTCCCCCTTCGTTTTTCTCCTCCTCTTGTCTCTCGATCCTACCGAGAGACAAGATTGCGGCCGCACCGGACTGTTTAGAATGTTGACAGACACCGGAGAGCCAATCTCCGTTACGCGAAAAGTATGCGATATGGAGCGCTATCCGGGACGCTGTCACAGATATATCTGTTTTTTTAAACGTTAATTTTTCAAAATCCACTGGAGCACATATATTGAGACCCAGCAAAGGCACATCGGGCTAACAGTCCCTACAATTTTGCCAAGTTTCGTGTAAATCCATTCAGCCGTTCGAGCTAAAAGTGAGGCCAAACGCCCTATGGAAAAATGAATGGGAAAAACACGTTTTGGGACCCCCCTTTTTTCTCGGCCCCCCCTTGACGAAACCCCCCCAAATTTTCAGCGATTCCGTCCACAAACGCCAAAGTTATTAGACATAGAATTTTCAAAAGTTCCATTGAGAAAAAATCCTAACTATATATACCTACTGGCGACCGCCAGTAGGTAATATCCATCTATATATATATATATATATATATATATATATATATATATATATATATATATATATATATATATATATATATATATATATATATATATATATATATATATATATATATATACATATATATTTGTAGATCAATAGTGAAACAATTGTAGATAAATAGTTATGATAAAAAGTACTTATTTACGCAGTCATTTACATACATGTTCAAAACATAAAATAATGTAACTATCAGTAATACGTACTAATATTAAAACATACCATTTATTCAAAGCCATACACATATATAGGTACATATCTATAATACAAATACATTCTAATATACAGATAGATATGCTTTATATTTCCATCTTCTTGCATATGGTGGTTATGCGTTGAAGAGCCAATTCTTTAGTAGTTTTCTGAAGATAAGGTAGTTATCCGTAGATCTTATGTTGGGGTAAAGAGTTCGATAGTTTGCTTGAAGAGCGGTCCCATTCCATGTATTGATTTGTGGGTGATACATAGTAGCTTGAACGTGGATCTTCTGGCAACCGGTAACCAATGCAGGGCTTTCAAGGCAGGGGAGATGTGATCTTGCGGTTTTATATGTAAAAGTATTCTGGCAGCCAAGTTCTCAATCCGTTGTAGTCTTTTCATGGTCGTTAAAGGCGATCCGCGGTAGATGCTATTGGCATAATAAAATTTGGACAACACAAGAGAGATGGTAGCTTGGACCTTGTTTGGAATTCACAAATGGGGGAAGATTAGATGCTAAGTTTTTATAGTAACTTAGCATGATCTTATTAGTGTGCCCACTTGGGCATTCATCAATAATTCGGAGTACATGGTCATTCCTAGGTTTCTTACTTCCTTTAATGTTTAGACAGTGTTTCCAGATCATCAGACCACACAGTGAAAGGGTCATAATGCTTCTAATCACCACACATGAGTATTCAGTTTTGGACACATTCAATTTGAGATGGCTCCACATCATTCAATGATCCACATCTCTGAGACAACTGAAAATTGGCAAATTTCCAATGTCTTTGGGGCATTGCAGTTGACGGAGTATTTGCATGTCATGTGCATAGGTATAGCATCTGAGATGAAATTGATTGATCAGGGCCGGTAATGACTTCATGTGAATGTTGAAAAGCATGGGCGAGATAATAAAGCCTTGAGGGACCCCTGATTTTGTGAAATACGGTTTAGATGAGAAAGGTGGGGTATGGATGACATTAGTTCTGTCGTGAAGGTAGGATGCGATCCAGTCTAGGCTGGTCCCCTCTATACATACAATCTTTGCTGAACCTTATCCCATCATTTTGGAATGAGGATTCCATATTTTTTTTACATGTCTTCTCTCTAGAATATAAATAACAACAACAAAGAGATACTGAAAAGTTTTGTCCAAAATAGTGTTCCTGGGGAAGTATTTAGTTTTACATAATTCAGACTGCAACATAAAAAATCTATCCTGCCCTGGTCCATGCGCAAGATCGTCAATACCTAAATCTCAGAGTTCGTGACTCATCTGAAAGATATATTCATTCAATCAAATGTTCATCTACTGTCAGCTGTTGCTTCTTTAACCGTTAATTTTTAGAACATAAGGGTGCAGAAATTAGTTAAAACACTGGCTCCCTGCTTCAAGGAAATGAGTGCCAAAACTCACTTAAAAGTACACACTCATGGCGCGCACAGCCACTCCTTGTCAGACATTGAATTAGACCAACATCACTTCGTTATCAGCCCTCATTTATAATACAAGAGCACAAATTTTTATTTGGAGTAAAGACTCTACCTTGCTGTCGCAAAAATACCAATTGGACCCGAAGCATCAACTTACTTTATCGCCATAAAATCTGTCACATCCTCCTGTTTTCTTGCACATATTTAGGAAGTATTACGTTTGTCCTAGCAGTCAGTTTACACCCAAAGCATATCTAAACATTTTAACACAGTCTCAGCTTTGTTATGTTCTAGAAGTCAACAAAAAATATCTCACATTAGATAAAACAGTTGATTCAGCATCTAAGTAAATTCATTTGCTGGGAAGGAAGGCAGTGACACAGTAAATAACAGCACAGCGCACCCTGGCTGCTTGTAGTTAATTCCTGCACTAGTGCTTCATGACCACACATTGATGGAGGAGCTTTAATGTGTGACTAATGTATTTTATTGCAGTGATGCAGGCATCAGTGGCAAAATGTGTCAGTCTAACCCTTAGTGTGTGGTACTTGATGTTAAGATGCAGCATTGCGGCTCTCAGGCTCTATGAGGGTCTGGTGGAACCTTCTGGATGAATGGGTGAATATCAGGCCAGGCTCTCTCACCGCAGATGGGACACAGTATGATCCCGCACCTAGAGTGTCAGTGGAAGTCCCCAGAGACTTTGCAACAATGTATTTATACTAGCACGCCTACCTTCTTAGCACTTGGATTCAGTGATCCACAAACTTCCTCTTATTTACATGCATCTTTTCTTACATATTTTTTTAGCCACAAGGATAGATGTTTTTCTTTGCAATTTTTTTGTTTACACTGTAAATGATTGTTTTTCCAGGGTGTGACTTCAGTAATTCACTCACCTGCTTTTCTGCGTGCTTTTACATACTTTCTTACAACATTTCAATGACGCATATTTTATTAACTCAGTGTTGTTTCTCTAATTTTATTGTTCCTTTTTTCCTTTCTTTTTCTCCTATTGTTCTATTTTCATTTTCATTTTCTTATCATTTCCTGTGCTCTGCCTCTCTGCATTTTCTTTATGTTTTCTTTTCCTTTTCATCCTGTTTCAGCATCATGCAATCTGTTACTCCTCCATGCAATTGTTTGCAAGATCCAGGTGAACCACCATTAAAACATCGGTTGTGGTTCAGATCCTTTAATGCTTACTTAGGAGCCATTGATGGCATGAAATTCAAACCTGATAGGAAACACAGTCTTTTATACTATTACTTGGGTATAGAGGGGGAAAATGTTTTTGATCATTTACCTACCTACACTGACCATGATAGCAGTGACATGGACGAATATCAATTAGCTCTTAAATAACTTAGTACCTACTTTGAGGGCAAAGTCAATTTGGTTGTGCACAGGCACACGTTACTCATTGACTCAGGTGCAAGAATTACCATTATTACTATTGACGAGTTTAAACAAACTTGGTCTCATATTGTTTTACTACCCCTTGACAATCACATTTGAGGGCAGTAGAATAGATCTTGCTGGTTATTTATGGGCTGATTTCTCTTTTCAAAGCAAAACTATTTATGGCAAAGTTTATGTTCCTCTTAAGGGTATCAATGTACTAGGATGGTGGCATCAGCCTGAATTTGGCATGATTATAATACTGGTCAGAGGAATTCTGTTTCTACATATTTTTGAAAATAAGATTGGAAAAATCAAAGATTTCAAGCATTGTATTAAGATCAAAGAGTGTATCTCCTGTTAAGTACAAATTAAGGATGTACCTCACAGTATAAGAAGTGATCTCACCATTATGTTTAACATGATGCTTAATGATGGCATAATTAAAAGTGTTGATGCAACTCTTTGGTTATCTCCATTTTTTTGGCTAAAAAATGGGAAGGGGCGACCATTCGTTCCCCCCGAACGTATGGTGGAGTACCTCGATCCCCCCGGGAGGCCATCTTGGGCGGGAGGCGAGTCTCGGCTGGTATGCCCGAAGCGGCGTAGCCGGGGCGCGCCTTTTTCCCGCCCTGGAGTGGGTTGTCCTAGACACTGACGCGGCCGGCCACGCCCAGAGAGGCAGGCGGAGGCGGGTTTACGCCCGCCCGAAGACGGATAAAAGGAGCAACAAGCCAAGAAAGCATCCTCTTGTTCCTGTGCTCTGAAGCTGCACCTCCCCGCTGCACGTGAGCTCGAGACGGAACGAAGAGCCAATTTTGAGCGTTGTAATTTGTTGTCTTTGTTTTACAGATATCTTCGTTCAAGAATGCCGGGCAAGAAGGTCGGAAAGCGGGTCGGGACCGATCAGATGCTCCGCATGCTCATAAAGGAAGTAGCCGATTTGAAGAAGCAGATGGCGGTAAAAAATGGGGAGGGAGGACCGAAGCGGATCGTCGGTCCAGCATTGCCGGGAGTAGTCCCTAGCGGGAGAGGCAAGAGGTCCAGGAGGGGGGCACCTGGGGGGGAGGCCCCGGTTCCCGATACACCGATAGAGGAGCCGACCCCGGTTCCGAAGGAGGGGCGTCCAATCCCCGTGGTAGTCACCCCCGTGAACGGAGAGGATATGCCTCCCGAGTTGGCGGCACAACTGGCAGCGTGGTTGGGAAAAGATAGTGAGGGCACCACGGCTGACGACGCCAGGGCAGTAATGAGACAGCTGCGGGAATCTAGAGAGGCTGCGAAGGCACCATCTTCTGTTCCCCCACAGGTTCCGGTGGCTGAGATTGCAGCGGGCGCGAGTTCGGCGGCAAGTACAGCACCTAGTGCAGGTAAGCGGCTACTGCCGATTGCGGGGGAGGGGTCCATACCCTCACGAAGGGAGAAAGTGGCCCAGCATGTTCCACTTGAAATTAAGGAAAAGATTTGGGCCGATAAATATGTGAATATGTTTTCTTTGCTTACTGACCATTACGAAATGGAGCATGTGAAGGGCCAAAAAGAGCTTATGCATCCGAGTGTTTGGCGCGCAAAAATGGCGGCCTTTAAGGTCGACGAAAACATAGGTACTTGGGGCAGAGCGTTTGGCATTTTTACCTCCATTATGGGTGAGCGAAGGCCTGAATTGTTGACGGAGTTGCCTATTTACCAGACACGTATCATGGAGTATTCTCTAGCATACGAGGGCAATCAGTGGTTTTGTTATGACAATCTTTTTAGGAAGGCTAAGGAGCATGACCCAGCTCTAACATGGGATTGTTATGACTCCATTTCTTGGCAAAAAATGGAGAATTCAGGCATGTTAAAAGTACCATTGTCGGGGAGTAACGGGGGTGAGTCTTCCCGCCAATCCTCTGGGACACCCTTTCGGACGGGTGCAGGTAATGAGCACCACTCGAAGTCGAGTGGCAACGCAGGTAAAAGGGGGATTTGTTGGAATTTTAACAGGGGAAAATGTACAAGGCCCCAAGGGTCATGCAAGTTTAGACATGAATGTGGGGGGTGTGGACAATCCTCTCATCCTGAGACCATGTGCAGAGCCAAAACGGGTGATAACGGTGGTAGGGGAAGCGCCAAACAGGTCTGAAATAGTCCAAGGGGCGCCTTTACCTACCCCGATTGATACCATGGCAATGATCCCTTGGCTCAACGAATACCCGGACCATGTCTCCGCTGGGGTGCTGCGAGACGGTTTCTCATATGGTTTCCGCATTCCAGTGGGGGATTTTCGGGGTGAAGCAAGTTGTAAGAACCAACTGTCGGTCCTGCAGCATACGGCAGTGGTACGGGTAAAGATTGGGAAGGAGGTGACTCGAGGGCGGGTTGCCGGTCCATTCGATTTTCCACCAGTTCCTAACTTTGTTTGTTCCCCATTAGGGGTGGTCCAAGAAGGACCCGGGTGAGTTTAGGCTAATACATAACTTGTCAGCCCCACGAGGTCTTTCCGTGAATGATGCGATAGACCCGGAAGTGTGTTCGGTGCGGTACGCATCTTTCGATGAGGCCGTCGCCATGTTGAATCGCCTGGGGCCCGGGGCGCTGATGGCAAAATCAGACATCGAGTCAGCGTTCTGGTTGCTCCCGGTACACCCAGACGATCAGCGTCTTCTTGGTTTCATGTTTCAGGGCCGCTATTATATGGATAAATGTATGCCAATGGGATGCTCTATATCTTGTGCTTACTTTGAAAAGTTCAGTTGTTTTCTACAATGGGTATTCACAAGAAGGACGGGTTTTCAGCATGTTATGCATTATCTCGATGACTTTTTGTTTCTGGGGGCAGCCGGGGACCCGGAATGTGGACAGGCTTTAAACGAATTTTGTGCCTTAATGAAACAATTTGGTGTGCCATTGGCACCAGGTAAGACTGTTGGCCCCTCGACTTCACTCGAGTTTCTGGGGATCGAGCTCGACTCGGAGGAAGGTTGTTTTCGGTTACCCAAAGAAAAAGTGTTGAAATTCAGGACATCCCTTGAAACATGTATTCGAGTGTCTAAGGTAAACCTGCATCAATTGCAACAAACAGTGGGCCAGTTGAATTTTGCCCTCAGAGTAATGCCAATGGCCCGCCCCTTTTCCCGCTCGATTGCACAAGCCATGGTCGGCCTGAAGGAGGGACACCACCGCACGAGGCTCTCGGCAGAGATTCGCCAGGACATGCGCATTTGGCTGGCATTCTTGGCGGATTTCAATGGTCGAATTGTCTGGAACAAACCGGCGGTGTCCTCCGGGGAGCTGGGGCTGTGGACAGACTCGGCGGGGAGTATAGGTTTTGGCACCATATTCGGTACGCAATGGTCGGCTCAAAAATGGCCGTCATGGTGGCACGAGTGCGGGCTGACGAGTAACATTGCTTTTTTTGAACTCTTCCCCATTTTGGTGGCCCTGAAAACATGGCCTGAGGGGTTCCAGGATCACTCTGTGGTGTTTTGGTCTGATAACATGACCGTTGTTGAGTGTATCAATAGTCAGGCAGCACGTTGCAAATCGATTCTGAGACTGCTCAAGGAAATTGTGTTATTGTGTATGCAGTTGAATGTGATCTTTAGGGCGCGACATGTCCCGGGGGTGTTGAATCAAGCGGCTGATGCACTTTCTCGTTTCCGTATGCAGGCCTTCTGGGGTTTTCTGCCCACAGCGGACCGGGTGGCGGCACCCTTTCCCGAAGCTCTCTGGTCTCTCGGTGCCCCGAACTACAAAACCTCGTGGGAGAGAGTTTAGCACCCAGGACAAGGAAGGCATATGAAGGGGCGTTTTGTTCCTATTGGTCCTTTTTGGGTTCTGCTAGGGGGGAGCTTTGGGGCCAGGAAGTGCTTGTCGTAAAATTTTTGCTGTCTCTACATCGGGCAGGCAAATCCGTAGCTACGGCCCAGAGGCATCGGGCCGCCATTTCCTATATGGCAAGGGCTCATGGGATCCGGGACCCGACAGCGTCTTTCGTGGTGCAGAAAGCGCTACGTGGGTGGCAACGTCTGGAGGGTCGCAGAGTAGATCGGAGACACCCGATAGGCCTGGATAGGTTGGCCCTGTTGTTTTCTGTACTCCCTGCGACATGTTCATCCCGGTATGAAACAGTGTTATTCCGAGCCGCTTTTGCGCTAGCATTCCATGGGGCTATGCGGGTAAGCGAACTGGTGGCGAGGAACAAGCGGGATACGGTGGGGGGACTGTGCCGAGAGCACATTCAGGTTAAAGGGGAGACGATGACTGTCTCATTTGTCAGGTCCAAGACCGATCAGGGTGCGATTGGGGACTGCATAATCATACATAGGATTCCTGGGTCTCCCATGTGCCCTGTTGTTTGCGTAGAGGAATATTTGGCGCAGAGGGTGGCATCATGGGGGGGAACCTTGTTGAGACACACTGACGCCACCCCAATGACGAGGTTTCAGTTCCAGCGGGTGCTTGCGATGTCAATTTCGGCCGCGGGCTTGAACCCCGGCGAGTTCGGGACCCATTCCTTTCGGATAGGGGCTGCTACTGAGGCTACTGCCAGGGGTCTGAGTGTGGAAAAAGTGAAACGTCTGGGGCGTTGGTCCTCGAATTGTTACAAAAAGTATGTGCGGTTGCACATGTTGTGAAGCTGTAATGATGTACTCACGCTTCTTGTTTTTGTTTGGTTTACAGTTTCGCAAGCTCACGAGGCGGGGCGGACTGTGCAGTCGACCCGACACCTGGGAACCAGCGGTCAGACATCACCGGCTGCGAGAAAAGTGGTGTGGGTCGTGGGCCACTCATACGTGAGGCGTGCCGCGGACGTATTCAAAGCAGGTGACATGATTCACATGGCTGGGGAATACGGGTACAGGGTGACCTTCTACGGAAGGGGCGGGCTCTGTATTGACCAGTTTCAATCCTTTTTCGAGGGTTTGTTAGGGCGGACAAGGTCACCGCCGTCTATAATCATAGTCCATCTTGGGGGCAACGATTTGGTGGCCACTGGTAGACGACTTCTTCTCGAGGCAATGCTCTCCACTGTAAGTTGGTTGGCGAGAAGAGTTCCAGGGTGCACAATTGCATGGACCCATATGATTCCACGGAAAGTGTGGCGGGGGGAGAATTCGGTTTCTGCTCTGAATCACTCAGTGAAGAAAGTAAATAATAAATTGGGTAGATTGTTTCGTTCAAGTACACTGCATTCTATTCCACATGGTTGTATTAAGGGGGACAGTATGTACCTGGGTGATGGGGTCCATTTGTCCCGGGTGGGGAATGAGTTACTCATAGGAGACCTCATAGCTTGGCTAAAGAGTTTAAAACATGACCTTTAGGCAGGAGTTGTTGTGGGGGGTCCGGATAGCCGGTCAACTATCCGGCCTGTGGCGGTAAGGTCATGATCGGTGAGCAGTAATTGGAAGATCCCTATGGGGGGGCGTCACCCATTACGGATGGGAGCGCTCGGGGGAGGTGGCCATTGGCCCCTCAATGGGGAGGCGGTCCCTTCTAAGGATGGGCCGCCGGAAGGAAAGGAAAGGCGGTCAAGGCCCCTTCCTGGATAGGAGGGGCTACGGGCCCCTCCTGGGGAATTTCCCGGGGCCAGGACACCTGCGACGGCAGATGTGGTAAGTTGTGTGGGGTGGGGAGGGGGTTTACGCTACCTTCTAGACACCTCACACGAGTCCTCGGACGACCTTTAAATGGCGTCGAGTTCATTGGGGCCCCCGTCAAGTCAAGGGAAATTGGTAGATGCACTTGAGGTATGCCTCTGTGCGGTCGCCCCTCACAAGTGGGGGAGGTATTTCTGGTTTAGGGATCTGACACCGGTTGCGACCTTGCCGTTGGCCCTTAAATGTTAGGATGTACAATTTCAAGTTAAATGTTTTGTAGGATGTTAGTTCGGCTAGGAGAACCTCTGTATTAGTAATATGTTAAGGTTAGCCAAACATCGTGATGTGAAATGAAATTGTACATAATATGAAACTGTTATTTTAATGTTTTGATTTTGTTTCATATTTTAATAAATACGGCCGGGAGGGTCACTCCCTCCCGTCTTCCAAAAGTTCAGAACCGTTTCCGGTTTCCCATCCTTGGGGATTTGTGTCGAGAGGGGGTGGCGGGTATCTCAGCCATAGGTCTGGAGAACTTCGCTTATTTGTTGATTTAAGGTCTGTCAACAAAGCAATCTGGGTGGAGAATTTTCCGTTACCCCGCATAGATGATCTCATTACTGCAATAGGCCGGTCCAAATGGTTTTCCAAATTATATTTGCGTTTGGTTGTTCTTGATGAACATTCCCGTCATCTTACAGCTTTTGTAGCACCTGATGGTATATTTCAGTTTTGCCATATGCCATATGCCATTTGGACTGTCCCTGACGGCCTCCGTTTTCCTGAAAGTTATGACCATGATGTTTCAGCATGTGCCCAAAGTTGTAATATTTCAGGACCATATTCTGGTAATTACTGACACAGAACTTGAACATAATCAAATTTTAAATCTTGTTCTACAAACTCTCCAAAGTAATGGTGTTACTCTGAGAGAAGATGAATGTATTTTGTCAGCGAATGAAATTGAATACCTAGGTCATGTGCTCACCAAGAATGGTGTCAAGCCCAAGATCAGTATCATTGATGGTATTGTCAATGCTCCACACCGCACGGATAAAGACCAGTTATGTTCTTTCCTTGGTCTATGCAAATTATATTCTAAATTCATTAAGAATTTTTCCAGCTTCACTGAGTGCTTTAGGAATTTGGTAAAAAAGCTCTCCAAGCTAATGCGGAGAGTCGGGACAAGTTTATCACTTTTGATTCCAGTGCCTATGGTATGGGTTCTTTGTTATCCCAGATGGATGCTGGAAGGGAATTCACTGTACGATATGCGTCAAGGAGAATGCTAGATGTAGAGTTGAGATATTCAGTGATAGAAAAAGTAATGTTGGCTTGTGTGTGGGGCGTTTACAAATGTAAATCCTATGTTTGGGGAAGGACGTTTTGGTTAAGGACGGACCATAAACCCTTAGTTGATATTTTTTATGGCACCAAGATTAAAAAGTCTACAGCCAGACTGGCTAGGTTGTCCACCAAACTTCTGGAATTCAATTTTGAGGTACTTCATATAGCTGGTGGAAAGAATGTTAAGGCAGACTTCCTGTCCTGACTTCCAGTGGATTATTCCAAATCCAATTTTGACATTCCGGATGACATTGAGGAGTGCATTATTGTTAATGTTGATGACATTGTCATTTTTCCTGACATGTCACTCTGTCAGGATGCTCTTCTCAATGATGTATCTTGAGGCAAGTAATTGATTTTGTTGTCAAATGATGGCCCAAGGAGAGGTCTATTTTTATTGAATTACAGCCGTACTATAACATTTCTAGCAAACATTCCATTGAAAAAAATTTGTTAGTTAGAGATAGCAAGCTTATTCCCCCAAACATTTTCAAAGTAAGAATAATGGAAATTGCTCACTTTGGCCGTTTAGGGATGAATACCACCAAGCACAGGATCAGAAATTATTTCTGGTGGCCCAGTATGGACCGAGATATTGTTAATCTAGTCAAGAATTGTGTACAGTGTTGTTACAGTGACAAACACCTGGTCACCAGCACTCCCATATCCAAACCTCTCCTGTGTCCATCCAGAGTTTGGCAGGGAGTTTCTGTTGACTTTCTTGGACCCTATTTCTATGTGCTATTATCTTGTATTATTTATGGTGTAGAATGCTGGGATTGTTCTGTCCCTCTAACTAGTGTAATGCTGTACTGGAGTGTGTGGGGACAGTGGATTGGAACATCAGCTTCAGTTGGTGCTGATCCTTTGGGCCCGTTAGACCTATGTACCTACTTCTGAAATAAAGACTCCTGTCAAACCTTCCTGGTGGTGGAACACATCTTTACATGGCTTATCAGCCATGGCTGACAAACCCCAATCCATTATATACACAAAAAATCTGTGCCTAAACCCTGTGGTGATGGTGCTTAACATAACTGCACAGACATGATCACTCTGTAAGTGAAAAACGATGTTGCTCGATATCGTAGCTCTCATTCAGTGTGTATAAAAAAGTCTCCACCAATACTGAGACACATCCATAAAGAAAATAAAACATACAAATATAACAATACATTCAATTACATACATTTTGGACACCCTACTTGTGCGTCATGGTCTTTCCAGGGCGTAGGGTCCTGTATTCAAACCCTACGAGGAGAAAGAAAATTGGACAATGATTGCCCACTGTTTGATATCTAGCGCATTAGCAGAGGGAATGGAGTGAGTGGAGAGGAATGTGACAGTAGTCAGGTGAGCACCTCCACTCACTGGTTTCTAGTAGCAAGTTGTGTTATTTACTTCATCAAGGCCGTCCTTGGCCAGTTCGCCCAATTCAATTCCCTGGAGACCGCATTGTTTCAGATAAAGACTGACAAAGCGTTACCGTATGTATTAATAGTAAACCATAATTCACTCTCCTACAATTAATTAATCTAGTTGTGTGCAAGCAGACTGACAAGATTCACAGAAGAGAGATAATTGGTGCACATGCACATAACATGCATAATCCCTAAAAAATGCTCGATAAAATTAGCAAACTCATCATAGAATCATTCTCTTGCAGCTGTTGCAAATGCCTCACATGCAAACAAATTAACAAGAATCTCAGAGAAGAGATATATATGGGAGCTAAAAATCTGTAGCATTATGCCAACATAGAGCATTTTTCCAAAAACTCATCCAGCAGAAAAAAACACAAACAGAAAGTAAAATGCAGGTTTCTATTGATGAAAACCATAGGTTTTAAGAACCAGTACTAAATGTTTGCTTGGAAAAGGTTGATAACATTTACAAAAAAGAAGAACGTGAACCAGATTTTGGGGAGAGGTATCCTCACAAGGGCAAAGCAAAATAGACTTCAGGTCAAATTACTCTAGAGGGAAACAAAGATTACTCCTGATAATAAAGCCCAGACCAAATGTAGGTAAAAGTGTACTTTCCCAGACATGAATACAGTTCAGTGCTGGTACTCGTTCTGATGACAAATAGGTACCCGAAACTGACTTGCTCAATTCTCTATTCTCTCCATTGGCAGCTTCCAGTCTCACAAAAAGGTTTTTCACCCTCGCACCTTCTCCTCTAGCAAGGGTCAGGGGAGAACCTAACAAATCAGGTCTGCCAAGGCAATTAGAAATACGTTCATGGTTGAAGGTCGCTTTCTCATTTTCCCATAGTGTAATACAAAAAAGGTGTGGTGCGAGTCTAATGTTATCTACCACATAGGATAAGCCCAGCTTCTCATGTAGAAAATAATTTAGACTGCATAGGCCTAAACCCAACAAGCACCTACAAAATTGGTTCTCCTCCTGTTGTAACCATATGGAGTAGCAAACCCCCCATGGTGCAGCCCCATTTGGGAAAAACAAGATTCTATACCTAATCTGTTTTTTAGAGTTTTTGCTAAGTGTACATATTTGAACAATGAACATCAACCTCCATACATTCAACCTCCATACATACTTTTTCTTTTTTAGTTGGCCAGCCTATTTTTGCGGCCAGCTCATTGTGAAATAGGCATAACACATTCTAACTACTATCTCAGAGTGCAGTAGGGATCACAATATGTCCTGATGAGTGGAGCAGTAGGGGACTGCTCACGAAACATGTTGACCAAGTAGAGAGTATATCTAAACCAGGATTTACTCCTTCTTTCCCCTTTTTAACATTCCCAGCCATAGAAACGAATAAAGTCTATTTTTTCTACTAGCCTGGGAATTTTTAAATAATTTATCTATTGCGCACTTTCCCTACCACTCAGATCACTCACACCTATCACACCTATAGTCTATTACCACAAAATCAAGTGCTCCCGCGTAGTCTTAGGTCGAAGCATGCCCCGCCCCGTAGAGGGACGGGAGGACCCCTATGATGAAGCATGACACTATGGGATTCATAGAGTGTGAGGGGTATTTTAAAAACACATAGTGCTTTCCCCGCATTCATTGACTGTGGTTAGCTAAAACAACACATCACAAGCACAAATATGTACACTTAACAAAAACTCTAAAAAACAGATTAGGGCTAGATTCTTGTTGTTTATATACAGTCTCACTGGAGGTAGGTTCTATCCGTGACCTCTATCATCCCTCTTTTGTTGTTTTGATACCATATGGGAAACAGCCTTAATAACGAATTTCGAGTAACGAGTGGGCTTAACAACGAATCCTAAACAACAACCTGTTCCTGAACCACTACCTCCTTAACCACTACTGTACCTGAACCAAGACCTCCTTAAAAAAATACTGTACCTGGCTTACTAAGCCTATCCGAATAATTTTCCTTTTAAACAAAATGTTAACATATTATTATTTTTATTTGATCTTTACATTTACCAATTAAAATTATGCAGTCGTAAGATTAAAATGTAGTTAAAATGTACCTTGTGAGGCAAGTAGATGGCACTGTATACTTGTGATGCATACTGACCTGTGCTTGATCCAACTGTTCGGTGTGGTTTTCACACTTCAAATGGACACAAAATGTTGGTTGGCAAATTTTTATTTAAGGTTTTAATCAAGACTATTGTATTTAAAATAAAAATATGTTATGGGTTCTGTTTAAAAAAACAATATATTTTCTGTGAGAATGTGTATTTTATATATTCGCTTTAAATAGTGCCATTTGTTATGCCTGCTTTACAGTTCTAGCATTCTAGTGTGTAAATATTATAAAAAAAGATGAAGGGCTTTTATTTCATTTTTTATACCATCCATAACTGTCTCTCTGTAAGTTTGTCAGTATTTTTTAAAAACAATCATTTGATGGCTAATTTCAAGATTCATTAAAACATTTTTTTTTTATTAGAAGTGTTGTTTCATATAGGTATATTTTTTTCTTTGTGTTTCAAACATGCATTGGATTGAACGTAGTGGTAGATTTGGAATATACGTCAATAGAAAAATATTCATGGTTCAGTAAACGTAGTGGTTTGGCTTTGGTTGTTGTTTAGCCTTCATGGATTAGGCACTCGGTATTTAAGTGGTAGTTGGTTAGTCATACTTTCTCCTCACACTTGGTTAGGCATTTCACTATATATATTTCTAGAAGACGCAGTACATGATTACTGCCTAATTTTAGGGCTAATCTAAACACAGCCCCAAATGCATGATTAAAATGGAGGCAGCGGTGAGAGAGGCAAAGCAACCAACTACTTCGAGAGCCAATGGTCACCCCGAGATGAGAAAATATTTTCAACCTTGAGATAGGTTTTCCCTGGAGCAATTCGTAATAAACTAAGACTATCACAATATAAGAGTCTGGAGTCTATTTTCTCTTTCTCATATGCTCTTCTTTTGCCCCAATAAGAAAGCACAGTAGTAGCATGATAAGTATTTCTCCTCTTCTTCTTTATTTTACAGATGCAGGAACACCAGGACCAACAATGAGGAAGGGTCTCTTGAATGAAGAGGAAACCAAAGGTAAGTGTTCCCTGCTCAACTGCATTGAACATAGAGGAATGTTTTTTGTGAGGGAGATCACCACCTTAAAATAAAAAATAATTGAATCATCACCAAGTGACCAGGATGGCTTCTGCAAAGCCATGCAAATCATAGAACCTGGTTACTTCACCAGCCAAAATATATACCACCAATATTCAAGAAGAGGTTTTGGCGGTGGGCCACAATAGCCAAAACATAAAAGGAAAACAAACTTTATGCAATTGTAAAGATTGCTCACATTGTCATCTCAGTTATGAGGAAAACCTTAGTGTGACCCAGGCAAGGAAGATTCCTATACAGGAGAACAACTTTTGTCCCCTTCTCACTGCCCCCCACCTTCCACTCATCCCCAGAACATGAGCATGTACCTCAATCAGACAAGCGCCTCTAGGAGCATGGTAGGCGGCACACAGAACCGGTGGCCTCCTGGTTCCATCTGTGCATTGCCCAGTAGAGACTCAACTGTCCTGGATTCTTCTTCTCCACACTTGTCCAGCATTTTGTTCCTTGCGTCTCTCGCTCTCTCTCTTTGATGGACCACCATTTGTCTTCTCTACCGGGGTCTGGAGGAGGCAACCTCCAGGTGATTGGTTCAACGCTTTGACTGTCAGGGAAGGCCACGGGTTGCCTTCTGCCCCATCTGGCTGGTCTACGGAAGCAATAAAGGTGCAGGCATCCCAGGGGGCCTGTGGAAGGCTCAAAAATGCTTCTAGTGATGTGTATTAGACAGGAATGGCTATGGAATAGAGCAAATTAAGCTCTCCTCCCTGTCACATTCAATTCAATTCAATTAAATTCAAAGTTTCTTTATTCGACTGTAAGTAAATTCAGTCATAAAAGTACAGAGAGAAAATACATGTATAAACAATTCATTGGTTAAAAAAATTCAATTTAAAACGGTGGATCGCGAAGTAGCCTAGCATAGCTCACGCAAATGTGAATGTACAGTTTATCAGAGACTTGTATACATAAATAGTGCGGGTCAAGTAGAGGTTAACCTTCCATACTTTTTCTGAATTTCAGGGCTGTTTTTAGAAAATTGCATGTAAATAAAGTGCTTTCACAGTGCAGCATTTTAAGATAAATTAGTGCAGGCCTTATTTGCACAAAATTCAGTTTTTTAAAAAGAGGTTTTAAAAACATTTTTCGCGGTAACGTATAGTAGGAGCATATAAATAAAAAGTGTGCCAGGTCTTGCGGAGACTTATTGTCGCAGCCGCAAGCTGGCAACACTTGTCCCCTATGAGCTCCACTGGGCACAGCTAGCATCAGGTGAAATAAATCAAAGCGAAATCTAGTTAATAAGAAGCGCTATTGATATTTGATATTTGATATTTATGTGCATTTGTAAAGCGCGAACGTTCGCTCCCAGGGGAGCATCATGGCGCTGAGCAAGCTGCGGAGGATAACTGAAAAAGTGGAGTGTGATGAAGGAATGAAACTAAATGGCAGCCAAAACAGAGGAGTCTGGTTGTTGGTAGACCCATGTCTTGAGAAGTTTTCTAAAATTGTTCTCATTTTCTGTAAGTCTAAGGTTGGCAGGTAGGTTGTTCCAGGCTTTGGCTGCCAGAACAGTGAAGGATTTCCCACCTTTGGTCTTGTATTTGAATCTGGGGATTAAGACCAGATTTGTCCCGGAGGATCTCAAGCAACGCGGGGGATTATAGCGCGTGAAAAGATTTGCAAAGTAGTGGGGCCCTGTATTTTGCATGGTTTTGAAAACTGTGAGGAGCAGTTTAAAAAGGATTCTTTTATGCAACGGCATCCAGTGCAGCGAATTTAGTGCTGCAGACGCTGATGACCTTCTAGGGAGTTGTAAAACCAGTCTGGCTGCAGCATGTTGTATGCTCTGCAGCTTTCTGAGAGTAGATTTTTTCACTCCGGCCATAAGGCCATTGCAGTAGTCAAGTCGGGAAAGAATGAGAGCTACCGCGACTGACTTTCTAGCTGCAATTGGGAGGAAATCGAAGAATTTCTTCAGAGATTTTATTTGTCCAAAACAGCGACCGGCAGTAATCTTAACGTGGTCATCGAAGGAGAGAGATGAATCGAATTGCACGCCTAGGTTCCGGGCTGATGGTACTGCACTGGGAGGGGCTTCTGATCCTAAGGGCCACCAGTCTTTCGGACAAAAAGACAGATTTTTACCTATTGGGATGATTTCTGTCTTAGCACTGTTGCATCTTAGGTGGTTAGTATTTAGCCACTTGAAAACATCAGAGAGACAGTTTTTGAACCGGAGGTCTGCGTCAGTCCGCTGTTTGTCAATGGTGACGACCAATTGAGTGTCGTCAGCGTAAGACGTGACAAGAATCCCATGTGATTCTATCACAGCTAGGAGGGGTGCCATGTAGATGTTGAAAAATAGAGGGCTTAATATGGACCCCTGGGGCACTCCAGATGTGATGAGTTTTTCGCAGGATAGATAGGGACCGAGGGACACAGTCTGGGACCTATTAGATAGGAAAGATGAAATCCAGGCCAAGGCTGTGTCTGTCACGCCAATCTCTCGCATTCGGTTGATTAAGATGGCATGCGAGATAGTGTTGAACGCTGCTGTGAGATCCAGCAGGATGAGGACAGCTTGCTTGCCCTCATCCTGCAGGAATTTGATGGAATCGGCAAGTTCGATCAAAGCTGTTTCGGTGGAGTGACCGGAGCGAAAACCCGATTGTTGAGGGTGCAGGATGTTATGGGCTTCTGCAAAAGTTTTAAGCTCCTCATGTACTAAATGCTCCGTGACTTTGCCAAGAATAGGAAGTAAGGAGATAGGGCGCATGTTAGTCAAGTCCGTTGGCGATTTGTTCTGCTTTTTCAACAAGGGTTTTACGGTGGCCTTCTTCCAATCATCCGGTACAAGTCCGGATTCGAGGGATTCATTAATAATGGCATTAATGTAGAGGTTAACTGCCTCAATCAGGTGATGTAGAATGATGGGAGGACAGGAGTCAGTAGGCGCTCCTGATTTACAGGCCCGAATTGCCTTGCTAGTTTGTTGCAGGGAGACAGATTTGAAACTGGAGAGAGGAGAGTAGTTGACTGTTACCTCTAAGGGGTTTGTCGGAGGGGGAGGAAAATCTTTCTGGATATTGACGATTTTGTCAACGAAGAAATCTGCAATTTGGTTGCATAAGCTCTCTGAGGGGGGTATTTCGGTAGTGAGGGCTTTCGGATGGGTGAATGACTTAACTATAGTAAATGGACCAGGATAGGTATGGTTCTATTTGTATACATGATTTAGTTAAAACATGACTCATCACACTACCCTTCTTCAATTCGGACTCTTCCCTGGCCAGCTGCCGAGTCATCAAAAAAGTGTCCTTTACAGATGTTACATCGCGCTTAGATACTTGCTGTGGTGTTAGGAAGAGGTCCAACCTGCCCAGATCTTGAAGACAATTTCGAATATATTTTATCCAGGGTATCTTGAATTTACCTTCCCAGTTGAGTGCTTCAAGTAAAATGTTTTGGGTGAAAGGTATTTCATTGTTCAACCAACAATTTAGCCAGCACAACAGGGGGTTTATAGCAATTTTGTCCTCTAAGTGGGGCATACCCAGTTCCTCATGAGTGGAGAAGTTAGCCGTGCTCTTCGGTAGGCATAAAACTTGTTTTAAAAAGTTGTTTTCAGTGGTTGCAAGATCGGCCACTGGTAAGAAGCCCCAAAGATCACTCCCATAACAGGCGACTGATATACTTTTGGCTTGATATAGTTTCATCAATGCAACCACTGGGGTGTTACCCATTTTGCGGGCAAAGTCAATTATTGCAGCATTGGTCCTTATTAGATCTCCTCTCTTTTTCCTTAATGCGGGTCCCCATGTGAGTTTATGGTCAAACAATACACCAAGATATGAGAAGGTTGTTGTAGTAGGTATTTTTTCCCCATTAACGGAGAATGGGTAGGACTTTTTAGATCCAGATCCTACCTTCATGACAAATGACTTGGCATTGTTGATACACAGTCCTCGTGAGTTCATAAATTGGAAAAAAGAGTCTAATAAAATCTGGAGGCCAAGTGCAGCTCTGGAAATAAGGACGGCGTCGTCAGCATAGAGCAGGACAGGGACGCCCCTTTTCCCTATATATGGGTAGTCCGTATTTGTTTTTAAAAGGTGCTCCTCTAGATCGTTAATATATAGATTAAAAAGAAATGGTGCTAAAATACAGCCCTGTCTAAACCCCCGATTTATTTTGAAGTCTCTGGTTACTTTTAAGTCTTTGGTGTACCGCACGTTTGCTCGTGTATCGCTGTGAAGGTCGGCCAAAAAGTTAATCAGATTTTTTTCAACCCCCATTTTCAACAAGACGTCCCAGAGTTTACTTCTGTCAACGCAATCGAAGGCCGATGAAAGGTCCATAAAGGCCATATTTAATGTTCCATTTCTAGCCAGGGAGTATTTGCCACTGATTAAATATAGATTCAGGCATTGAGTTATTGTAGAGTGCCCTGGTCTAAAACCGTATTGCACTGGTGACATAACTTTGTTGTTTTTGGCCCATACGGTCAGCCTGTTTAAAATGATCCCTCCAATAACCTTGGCGACTGAGTTGATCAAGGAGATTGACCTATAGCATGCTGCATTGCTTCTGTCTCCTTTCTTGTAAACGGGTACAATAGTTGAGGCTCCCCAAGACTTTGGTACCCCGGTGGCAGCTCCAGCATTGACAACCGCCGTGAGGATTGGGGCCCAGAAGGAGACATTGGATTTGAATAAGTCTGGGGGAAGGCCATCTGGACCCGGGGCCTTATTACTAGTTAAACAACGGATCCCCCTTTCCACTTCCTTATCTGTGAACAGCAGAGGAGCTTCTACGGGAGGTTTAGGAGCTTGTATCGGCCGTGGATCGTCACTCTTAAAAATTAGGCTAAAATGGGAGATCCACTCGTTTTCGGGTATGACAGATCCGATGCTAACAGCATTAGGGTCATCGAACATCGGTTTGTTGATTATGCTCCAAAACTTGGAGCTATTGCCCAGGATTGATGGGTCAAGTAAAGACTCCCAGATGTTCGCCTTTATGACCTTTTTGCGGGATACCAAGGCAGATTTGTATTCAGAGCGCAAGATTTTAATTAATACGGGATCCCTTGGTTTGTTCTTAAGAGCCGATTTCAGTTGTCGATTGGCTCTTGAGCAGGTGTGGTCAAACCATCTTGGCTGTTGGTCATTTAGTCCCTTCGATGGTACTGAGAGTAATTGATCGACTCTTCGAGTCAGCACAGCAAAAGCAGATAATATGAGATCAGGAGGTGTGGTGTTAGAAATGCAGAGGGTAAGTTCTTGATCACAGCTCATTTTAACGGATTCGAGCAGAGCATCACTGTTTATCGAAGTCCACTTTAAACGGCGGTTACCATTGATTAGTTTTAAGACACCCGGGTCTTTACGATTTTTGCGGAGTTCAAAGAGTCCGTTTTCAACTTCCACTGAAATTGGGTTATGGTCGCTGTAAATGCTTTCGTGAATGTTCAAATTTATAGCTGAGTTTGCCATGTCAACAGAAAGGAGTATATGGTCTATAAAAGATCCTTGCTCTGAGCCTTTGTAAGTTGGTATTTCAAAGATAAAGGAGTCCTCTTTCAGGGACATTGCAATTCTCAAATCCAGACCATCTATTAAATTGTTCATGTTGGAGCCTTGTGGGCAGTGCGCAAAATGAAGGCCTGTCCTGTTGCCACAACCCAAAGAGCCCAGAGTTGACGTTGTCGAATGTCCACAGATATGTGCATTAAAGTCGCCAACAATTATTTTGTTCCGTGGTAGATTTGCCAAGTTGTCGTGTATGTAGTCATAAAGTTTAGTAATATTACATTCACCTAATGGCGTTACGGAATTGTAAAAGTTAACCAGGATTAATGTTTTTTTGCCCTTCCTAAGCTCCAGGATCTGAAAATTACTGTTGTCCGATTGCTTGTTTTTTGTCTGTGAGACCAGGGAGAGGCTGATGAATATTGCCAGACCCCCTTAGCCCTTCCACTGGGTGATGGAGATGCAGGGACAAAGAAGCTTTGGAACCCCTCAATAAAAACTTTATTATCGGTGAGCCAGGTTTCCTGAAAGCACAATATGGTGTAATTTCTGACAAAAGCTACCCACATCTGGTCGTTAGCTTTTGCAGCCAAACCTGCGATATTCCACGATAGAATTTTGATGGAGTTAGGGTCATTATGGTCTTTCACTGGCTCTAAGGACGTGTATGGGGTGGGTGCGGGTTTAAGTTAGAATGACTTTCGATATCAATCTGGTGGTTTCTGTTACTTCCTGGGAAATTGGAACATGTAATATTGGGGGGAGGGCATGGGTCAACAGTAGGAGGGATAGGTGCACCTTGTGAAGAAAAGCTTTCAGGGCTAAGTACTATCAGCTCTATTTTAGAGATATCTAGTGCTGCGCTAGGGAAGGCATGGATACTCACAGGTTTATCAAACTTTACTAAATTGAGAGGTACAGCAGAGTTTAGCTGGTCAGTTAAGGAACTAGAGGGCGGGACGGATGGCAGTCAATCCACCTCGTCCAGATAATCGTAGGTGTACAGGGCATCATATCTATTTGAAAGTGGGATCTCGTATTGGTTATGGGCCAGGTACGATTTTGTGAGCATTGCAGCATTGGTCCTTATTAGATCTCCTCTCTTTTTCCTTAATGCGGGTCCCCATGTGAGTTTATGGTCAAACAATACACCAAGATATGAGAAGGTTGTTGTAGTAGGTATTTTTTCCCCATTAACGGAGAATGGGTAGGACTTTTTAGATCCAGATCCTACCTTCATGACAAATGACTTGGCATTGTTGATACACAGTCCTCGTGAGTTCATAAATTGGAAAAAAGAGTCTAATAAAATCTGGAGGCCAAGTGCAGCTCTGGAAATAAGGACGGCGTCGTCAGCATAGAGAAGGACAGGGACGCCCCTTTTCCCTATATATGGGTAGTCCGTATTTGTTTTTAAAAGGTGCTCCTCTAGATCGTTAATATATAGATTAAAAAGAAATGGTGCTAAAATACAGCCCTGTCTAAACCCCCGATTTATTTTGAAGTCTCTGGTTACTTTTAAGTCTTTGGTGTACCGCACGTTTGCTCGTGTATCGCTGTGGAGGTCGGCCAAAAAGTTAATCAGATTTTTTTCAACCCCCATTTTCAACAAGACGTCCCAGAGTTTACTTCTGTCAACGCAATCGAAGGCCGATGAAAAGTCCATAAAGGCCATATTTAATGTTCCATTTCTAGCCAGGGTGTATTTGCCACTGATTAAATATAGATTCAGGCATTGAGTTATTGTAGAGTGCCCTGGTCTAAAACCGTATTGCACTGGTGACATAACTTTGTTGTTTTTGGCCCATACGGTCAGCCTGTTTAAAATGATCCCTCCAACAACCTTGGCGACTGAGTTGATCAAGGAGATTGACCTATAGCATGCTGCATTGCTTCTGTCTCCTTTCTTGTAAACGGGTACAATAGTTGAGGCTCCCCAAGACTTTGGTACCCCGGTGGCAGCTCCAGCATTGACAACCGCCGTGAGGATTGGGGCCCAGAAGGAGACATTGGATTTGAATAAGTCTGGGGGAAGGCCATCTGGACCCGGGGCCTTATTACTAGTTAAACAACGGATCCCCCTTCCCACTTCCTTATCTGTGAACAGCAGAGGAGCTTCTACGGGAGGTTTAGGAGCTTGTATCGGCCGTGGATCGTCACTCTTAAAAATTAGGCTAAAATGGGAGATCCACTCGTTTTCGGGTATGACAGATCCGATGCTAACAGCATTAGGGTCATCGAACATCGGTTTGTTGATTATGCTCCAAAACTTGGAGCTATTGCCCAGGATTGATGGGTCAAGTACAGACTCCCAGATGTTCGCCTTTATGACCTTTTTGCGGGATACCAAGGCAGATTTGTATTCAGAGCCCAAGATTTTAATTAATACGGGATCCCTTTATTTGTTCTTAAGAGCCGATTTCAGTTGTCGATTGGCTCTTGAGCAGGTGTGGTCAAACCATCTAGGCTGTTGGTCATTTAGTCCCTTCGATGGTACTGAGAGTAATTGATCGACTCTTCGAGTCAGCACAGCAAAAGCAGATAATATGAGATCAGGAGGTGTGGTGTTAGAAATGCAGAGGGTAAGTTCTTGATCACAGCTCATTTTAACGGATTCGAGCAGAGCATCACTGTTTATCGAAGTCCACTTTAAACGGCGGTTACCATTGATTAGTTTTAAGACACCCGGGTCTTTACGATTTTTGCGGAGTTCAAAGAGTCCGTTTTCAACTTCCACTGAAATTGGGTTATGGTCGCTGTAAATGCTTTTGTGAATGTTCAAATTTATAGCTGAGTTTGCCATGTCAACAGAAAGGAGTATATGGTCTATAAAAGATCCTTGCTCCGAGCCTTTGTAAGTTGGTATTTCAAAGATAAAGGAGTCCTCTTTCAGGGACATTGCAATTCTCAAATCCAGACCATCTATTAAATTGTTCATGTTGGAGCCTCGTGGGCAGTGCGCAAAATGAAGGCCTGTCCTGTTGCCACAACCCAAAGAGCCCAGAGTTGACGTTGTCGAATGTCCACAGATATGTGCATTAAAGTCGCCAACAATTATTTTGTTCCGTGGTAGATTTGCCAAGTTGTCGTGTATGTAGTCATAAAGTTTAGTAATATTACATTCACCTAATGGCGTTACGGAATTGTAAAAGTTAACCAGGATTAATGTTTTTTTGCCCTTCCTAAGCTCCAGGATCTGAATATTCCTGTTGTCCGATTGCTTGTTTTTTGTCTGTGAGACCAGGGAGAGGCTGATGAATATTGCCAGACCCCCTTAGCCCTTCCACTGGGTGATGGAGATGCAGGGGCAAAGAAGCTTTGGAACCCCTCAATAAAAACTTTATTATCGGTGAGCCAGGTTTCCTGAAAGCACAATATGGTGTAATTTCTGACAAAAGCTACCCACATCTGGTCGTTAGCTTTTGCAGCCAAACCTGCGATATTCCACGATAGAATTTTGATGGAGTTAGGGTCATTATGGTCTTTCACTGGCTCTAAGGACGTGTATGGGGGTGGGTGCGGGTTTAAGTTAGAATGACTTTCGATATCAATCTGGTGGTTTCTGTTACTTCCTGGGAAATTGGAACATGTAATATTGGGGGGAGGGCATGGGTCAACAGTAGGAGGAATAGGTGCACCTTGTGAAGAAAAGCTTTCAGGGCTAAGTACTATCAGCTCTATTTTAGAGATATCTAGTGCTGCGCTAGGGGAAGCATGGATACTCACAGGTTTATCAAACTTTACTAAATTGAGAGGTACAGCAGAGTTTAGCTGGTCAGTTAAGGAACTAGAGGGCGGGACGGATGGCAGTCAATCCACCTCGTCCAGATAATCGTAGGTGTACAGGACATCATATCTATTTGAAATTGGGATCTCGTATTGGTTATGGGCCAGGTACGATTTTGTGAAATCTTGTTTGTATGGATAATGAACAGGTTCTAGTTTCTCATACATTGAATGGGATGGATAGTTATAGGTTCTACCTTCCCAGGGTCAGCCCCTGATTGGGAGCTGAGGGGGGAACCCGTGTTTGGGAAAGAGATTGAGGCGCCAGGGGCCCCTCGTAGCCGTAAGGGCGTTTGGAGTTATGCCTTTGACCATCAGGGTTACGTGGATAGAAATAGCTTAATCCCATTGTGCGAATCAGACTGTTTGTGGAGGAACTCCTCCAGTTGGCGATAAATTTAGCAGCTCCTCTATCTTTGAAGCTGATCACAATACAGTCTCCCTCAGTTGATTTGTATCTTGTTCCCACCCAATCTACTCTCCTCACTTGAGAGATGGTCCCTATTATGTGGGGGGGAAGTGGTCTGTGGGTGGTTAGCCATTGCATAACCTTGTTCTTTAGTTCCACATAGGTTTCCCTCCTGTTTTCAGTTAACCCCAATCATAACTATTGTGTGGGCATTAGACTCGGGTGGGAGATTTATATGGGTGGTTGTTCTTGTCATCCTAGGTCTAGGCTGATTTGTCCCTGGTGCATTATTGGAAATATTCGTGGTTGGAATAATAGGATGCCTTGATATTTCATTATTGGCTATAACTGTGATAGGTTTTCCCTGGAGCAATTCGTAATAAACTAAGACTATCACAATATAAGAGTCTGGAGTCTATTTTCTCTTTCTCATATGCTCTTCTTTTGCCCCAATAAGAAAGCACAGTAGTAGCATGATAAGTATTTCTCCTCTTCTTCTTTATTTTACAGATGCAGGAACACCAGGACCAACAATGAGGAAGCGTCTCTTGAATGAAGAGGAAACCAAAGGTAAGTGTTCCCTGCTCAACTGCATTGAACATAGAGGAATGTTTTTTGTGAGGGAGATCACCACATTAAAATAAAAAATCATTGAATCATCACCAAGTGACCAGGATGGCTTCTGCAAAGCCATGCAAATCATAGAACCTGGTTACTTCACCAGCCATAATGTATACCACCAATATTCAACAAGAGGTTTAGGCGGTGGGCCACAATAGCCAAAACATAAAAGGAAAACAAACTTTATGCAATTGTAAAGATTGCTCACATTGTCATCTCAGTTATGAGGAAAACCTTAGTGTGACCCAGGCAAGGAAGATTCCTATACAGGAGAACCACTTTTGTCCCCTTCTCACTGCCCCCCACCTTCCACTCATCCCCAGAACATGAGCATGTACCTCAAACAGACAAGCGCCTCTAGGAGCATGGTAGGCGGCACACAGAACCGGTGGCCTCCTGGTTCCATCTGTGCATTGCCCAGTAGGGACTCAACTGTCCTGGATTCTTCTTCTCCACACTTGTCCAGCATTTTGTTCCTTGCGTCTCTCGCTCTCTCTCTCTGATGGACCACCATTTGTCTTCTCTACCGGGGTCTGGAGGAGGCAACCTCCAGGTGATTGGTTCAACGCTTTGACTGTCAGGGAAGGCCACGGGTTGCCTTCTGCCCCATCTGGCTGGTCTACGGAAGCAATAAAGGTGCAGGCATCCCATGGGGCCTGTGGAAGGCTCAAAAATGCTTCTAGTGATGTGTATTAGACGGGAATGGCTATGGAATAGAGCAAATTAAGCCCTACTCCCTGTCACATGGTTAGATCTGTTTCCACAAATTCTTTGGGAATAAGGGTGTTTATGTTTGAGGTTGCAGACAGCATTTACAACTCTGGAGGGTTAACAGTTTAGATGCAGTACTGTGAGCTAGACGAACCAACATTTACCCATGATATGAGTAGACCCTTCTCTACATTGTGAAGTTATGCTGGCCTAATACACAGCCCTACTACATTTGTAGACACTGTGTCAGACATGATGCCAACATATCTGGATGTGTATATGAGCTTCCCTTTTAATACAAAGAGATAGAAGGCTCTAAAAGCAGTGACAAAATAGAAGTAGAATAGACATCAATTGGCACAGTTACAGTGATCATGACTGCAAGTCTGTTAACATGGTGCAAAAGAGGGTGTACAATACATAACTTTTTGGGGTAGATATATTGAGTATATCATAATAATTTGGACAGGCACACCAGTACAACTGATTTGATGTACACAACGATTTTACCTTGAGAGGATTTCCAAATAAAGGCTGGTTTATGGACTACCTATTTGAAGTGGACATTACTGTGACTGAGAATCTATATCAACATTTTGTTTCTTAAATATTGAAAGATATAACCGTATCTGAGTGCCTCTCCCATTCTGCAGTATCATACATGGTTTTATTATTTTCATTTGAGTATGGGGATAATTGGTATGTAAAATGGCACACTTGAATGTCTGACACAAAATATCAGACTCTTCCGATGGTACACACCACCCTGTAGCGACCGGATCTTTAGACCAAGTTATCAGCTTACCAATTATAGCACACCCAGCCGCCACGTACCACCACCCTTTTCAGGACTCATGAAACACAATACCTAAAATACCTACCTGAGAATGGGGAAAATTACAATAAACAAGAGGAATACTACTATTAGTTGGACTTTCCTGCTCAAGAGCTGATCTCACTTCTATATCTCCAACTACCCATTAGAGGGGAAATAACCCATCCCTCCGTTAGCATTTGGTAAAGAAAGGTCTCAATCCTCCCAAGCAAGAACTGTTAAGCCAATTATTCTTATATATCCGAATTCGTGTATTAAGCCCTGCGCTCCCTACGCACTACCCCTGACCTACAAGCACCTCAGAGAGTCAGGGCAGAGACAAGATGGACAATGCAGGAATACCTAAAATTGAAACAGCTAAACTATTATACTCAGACGTAGAAAACAAATGCAATGATGAATCACAATCTTCAGTTAATAACGGGGCATTGCGCACAGTACGGGAAAGCACACCAGGATTTGAAGAAAACATTAATAAACTGAGTCGTGTCAAAGCACATGGGCCACCAGAGATGTTCGCTGGGATATAAGACCAAGATATATTGCCGCATGAAAAGAGCCATCCAGGGGGCAGCAATACAGTACGATAATGGCTAGCAGTCAATACGAGACATTTGCAGGTCATGTTGTTTTGAACATAAGTACAAGTAGTAGGAGTTCTGGTGACACATAAAGTCTTTTCATGGGAAGAAAGTGAAGAATTATTGTTAGGTTGAATTTGTGCACACTTGCCTATAAATTTGGGGTCACATGTTAACATATAACAAACAACACCTTCTGTGATGTTATACGTGGAAATCACAAAAGCCAAAGGAGGTTTCACTTCAGTCAGGACAGTGCACGAACCACAATAGTCATATGCAGAATAATCCCTCTTAATAAATTCAGGATGAGCTTCAGTCACATTGAAAAATGAAGCAAGGAGGCTGTAGGAGTTGGCACAGCCACAAGACATGTCGATAGCAAATCAGTCACAGAACGCATAGACACCAAACAGAAATGTGATGAATTGATGATACAATGTGCGAGTTCAACCCAAAAGTTAGGAGTGGGATCCCACGAGGCAAAGGAATTACGTCCTCTGACAAGACAGTCAGTCCGGTCCTGTGAACACTCTCGTCTCCAAATGCAGCAAGCCGAAAGGAGTCCAACAATGACACATCCAGCAGCAGCAATCCATACAATGGTCTAGAGAAAGAGGTCGGAAACAGGCATTATTCATTCACGCAAATAACATTTGTCAGCAGGGACTGTGTCCCACTTCTCTTGACCTGGCCTCATCACTAAAATTGTGTTGTCTGATCCTGTAGCTATCATTTTGGCCTGTTCAGGGGGATTATTAGGTGACTGCACCCATACTCTCGCTCCTGGGTTGTCGGTTGAACCGAAACCTTTTTCACCACGCAAAGTTAGTAGTGTTGGAGCAGTGCCCTTCTGGATCGCACCACTGAAAACAGGCATAATGACCAATTGGGCAACTCGATCTGCTCTCCGGACAGTTAAATCAGAGTCACCACTGTTTAACAGGATCACCTTGATCTCACCCTGATGATCACTGTCAATGAAACCTCCAAGCACCGGGATGCCCTTCAAGGCCAGGCTAGATCTGGGGCAATTAATCCAAAGTTCTCAGTTGGTATTTGAACACCAATTCTAGTCTCGACTATAGCAATATCTCTCACTTTTAGGACAAAATCTGTCAAGGAATGCAGATCTAAACCTGCAGATCCCGGGGTAGCTCTGCACGGAGCCATGGCTCCGGGGGTAATTTCCCGGTATGACACAGTATTTTGAAATTAATTTGGTTTAACATCTATAACAGGAGGACACAAGCACATTATTGGTGAATCAGAATACAAATAAGGACGATTGTTCAAAATTACCAATGCTTCAAATAAATGATCCCTCCAATTCTGTAAGGTACCATTCGACAATTTACGCAAGTGGTCTTTCAACAAACCATTCATTCTCTCAATTAAGCCAGCAGCTTGTGAGTAAGAGGTTATATGAAACACCCATTCAATATTGTGTTCTGCACAATATTCTTGTACCAACCTTCCTTTGAAATGTGAGGCATTATCTGTCTGCATCTGCACTGGTGTGCCATAATACAACATTAACAAATCCATAGTTTTAAGAGTATTCTACTGGGTAGCTCTTTTGTAAGGAGAAGCAACCAAAAAACCACTATAAGTGTCAACGGCTGTACACATATATTGGCAATTTTTACTCATGTGAAGGGGACCTATATAGTCCATCTGCTAAATTTGAGCGGGTGATTTTCCTCGATGTAACTGACCTTTCACTATCTGGGGCACCTCTCACTGTCGAGAGTGTTGACATATAGGACAATTAAGTATAGCCTTTTTTATTAAATCAAGGGGAAAATAAATGCCTCTGTCAGTAGCCCACCTGCTAGTAATACTCTCTCCAAAGTGTCTTGCTTTTTGGTGTGCCCACCTTGCCAGTCCCGCTAAATAAGAATTTTGTGTGTCCACCATTGCCTCAGAAATTTTAGATTGTTCATCTGCCATATCATGAAACAATTTATCAATGGAATCAATGTGAGAATGAGCATCAATATGGAAAACTGTCACATTGCTTTGAGGAAGTAATTCCCAAATTTCTTGCGATAGTTCCTTTCCCCAGATCTCTTTAGTATGCACCCTCCAATTATGTGAGTGCCACGTAGGGAGCCAGACTGCCAAACCATTAGCAGTCGACCAAGAATCAGTAAATACATGACACGTTCCTGGTAATTCTTGTTTCAGAACTTGATACACAGCATACAATTCTGCAAATGGGCTACTTTTTGCCTCACCTGTGGTGTTTAACAGTTTTTGGGTGGTCGGATTATATGAGACTGCTTTCCAGTGTCTTTTCTCTCCTATGTACCTTGCTGAACCATCCGTAAACCATACATGTTTTCTATCCTCCACGGACAGATTATCAAACGGTTTACCCCACCTAACAGGGGATTCCTGTACCACAGGTACGAAGCAATCTCTCTCTCCCTCTTCCAATGGCGCCAGCACCACTTGCTCATGTAACATCGCAACACCCTTCGGACCCACACGAGCCCTGTCTTGCATGTACCACTTCCACTTGATAATGCTTGCTTCTTGAGCATGACCAATTCTATGAGTTTTAAGGGAACTCAAAACTCAGTTGCATAATAGGAATTTCAGGTCTCAGAATAACATCGTGTCCCAATGTCAATTGCTCGATATCCATCAGAGCCCATTAGCACGCAAGTAATTGTTTTCCAAACGGTGTATAACGCTCCCCGGCATCAGGTAACTTTTTAGTCCAGAATCCTACCCTGTTTCTGCCATAAACTCCAATTTGCATACGGACCTTCTACAGATACATTTAAATCAACAACTCCATCACGTACAGGCCACAAATCTAAAGCATGTTGAATTGCTTCTTTTGCCGAGTCAAACGTATCTTGTTGTTGCCTACCCCATTCAAACGCATTCTTTTTACGTGTAACTCTGTACAAAGGGGCCAAAATCTGACTCAAATGAGGAATATGTTGACGCCAAAAACCAAATAAACCAGTAAATCTCCCGGCCTCCTTCCTATTTCTAGGCACTGCAAACTCTTTCATTTTCTGCTTTACTTGTGGAATTACTTCTCGATTCCCCTCATGCCACTGAATGCCTAAAAATGTTACCCTTTGTTCCGGACCTTGCAATTTATCAGGATTAATTTCCCAGCCTCTGCTTTGAAGTGATTTACAATTTGGTCTAATTGAGCTTGGACCTGATCTTGTGTCTCACCTTGAACTAGTATGTCATCAATTTAATGACATACCTGAATTCCTTGACTCACTGGTATGAAAAACTAAATTGTTCTTGCCATTCGGGGGCAATTGGAATAGAAAAGAAAGCATTAGCAATATCACTCAACGTATACCATGTTCCGCGATGTTTCTGAATTCTCTCAATCAAAGTAATAATGTCAGGTACCGCAACAGTCAAAGGGGGTGTATGTTTGTTTAATTCGCGATAATCAACCGTCATGCGCCAAGAATTATCACTCTTGCGCACAAGCCATACGGGATTATTCCAGGCTTAAGTATCTGGAATCACAACTCCAGCATCCATCAAATCTTAAATGGTAGCACTAATCTCATCATGTCCACCTGGAATGCGATACTGCTTCATTGAAACTACCTTTGTAGCTTAGGTTATTTTTATAGGGGGAATTTTTAAACGTCCAACTCTCACAGATTTTGATGACGTATAATTTTTATCTCTGAATCGATAACATCCGTCATCTAAATACAGTGTCATACCTTTTAAAATTTTAATACCAATTATGTATTCACAAAGGGGTACCACCTATATGGTATATTCTTTTCGGGGAATTCTGCCTATTTTCATTTGAAGGTCAGTTTGTACTCCGGGACTTTCTTTACCACCTTAACCTGTGATAGTGAAGTATTGTCCTTTAAACTTTTTTGGATTTCTATATATCAAAGTGCCCTCCGCTCCTGTAGCAGATAGAGTATCCACAAACAGCCTGTGCCAATAAACAAGCTGATTCCATTTGTTCCAATTTCTGATGTCATAACTGTCATGTTGAGGCTCTCTGACCTTAGCTCTGTTCTTTTTGCTGTACTGGAGTGTTTTTGTGCTGAGTGTTAGCAATTACATTGTTCCATTTGACTGGCCGCCATCTTGGGATAAAAGCCATACATTTTAATAACTAGTATTACATGTTTGCCTTTAAAACGTTGATAAGATGTAAAGAAAAAAAAAGTGAACCAGAGAGAATTAATCGAATATATGACGTTACAATGCAAACAATTACAATGCATGCTTTTACAACGCGGTTTTTACATCACAACTACCATTACATTGCATGATTTTACAGCGCATACTATTACAATTCATAATACTTTTAGGGCAACAGTAGTGTAAGTGGTGTATAGTGTAGCGATAAAAATTACTATTCCCACTACAGTGAATGCAACAGTAGAGAAAGTGTTGGATAGCGTATGGGTAAAAATTACTATTCCTGTCTACCCCAAAACCCATACCCACCTTAAAACTAAAACAGCTCCATTAATTACCTTATAATGCATAGTAATGGCATACGTCATAATAGTATGCATTGTAACGCTATGCGTTGTAGTGACATGCGTTGTAATGGCATGCTTTGTAATGGCATGCAATGTAAACGCAGTTGTGTTGTAACAGTTGCGTTGTCCCTGACTCCTACTTCTCAAGGATTGATAGCGCAGTGCGCACCCTGCTGTGGGACAGACGGGCGCAGCGCATAGCGATGCAGAAATTAACAGTAGGATGGTATGACAGGGGAATCACCTTACCTGACCTTAGGTTAACATTGGGTATCCCAACTCATGGTGGTCAACCCCTGGGCCCACTGTGATTGGGGTGACCCGAGTTTTTGCACAGATTGGTGGCTCATGGGACAAGTTGGGTACCCCAAAGCACTATACACGAACCCCAGAAAATTGAGCCTTACAGGACCGACTTCTAGCACAATTGAAATCTGGCATGCGATCAACAAAAAATTGGGCTAGCTCAATAAAATTACATGTGCAACTACTCTCTCGGAGCACGAACAGTTGGGCTGTCTGAGTAATTGCCTCGGGTTCGACAGATGGGATCTGATTGGTATATCAACGGTAGGAGACATGTGAAATACCAAAGGGTTGGCCACATTTGCATATCTGCAGAAGGACTATGACCTCGCACAAGCCGAAACATTCAGATATCTGCAGCTCAGCATGCTCTTAAAACAGCAATACTGGGGATGGCCCACTTTCTGAACCTTCCCCTCTAGAAGATAGGCTAATACTTGACCCCATGATCAAACATGCAAAAAATTGATTAATGATTATTAACCTACCGACTTGGTAACGCGCTTGCAACAGCACTGGGAGGCGGACCTGGGAGAGCTAGAGGAAGATGATTGGTGAGACGCCCTGCCTCTCCCAGTGAAATAGCCATTGCCATGAGACTGCGGCTTGTCCAACTCAAAATTCTACACTGGGTCTATCTTGCCACAGAAGTTCTGGTCAAGATGGCTAAGAGGGCTGATACTTATTGCCTCAGGCAGTGCCACCGGGAGGGAACTTTCTTTCACACAGTGTGAGAATGTCCAGTTGCCCAAACATACTGGAAAGCAGTCACAGAACAAATCATGGGTTTCATTGGGATGGGCCCTCGCAAAGCGAAAAATTGCACAAACATGGGGAGTGGGGGAATTAACAACTATCAGAGCATGAGTTGCGGATATGGATATAGCTATAATTGCAGAGAAGGATGTTTCCAAACACAGAGCATGCCCCAAAAAATGGGATTGTAAGTGGGCTGCCTGGAATATGCGCAGGGGTGAAATATGCTTGTCCCTTACTGTGGAGTTACGAAGCCGTGAAGCAAGATTGTAAAACCTATTAAGTAGCGAGGGGAGATACTGGGATGAAGAATTATTTCTGGAATAATACACTGAGCGTAATCTGTACATTTTCTGTACCTGAATCTATACAATTGATGACCTGCCTTGCAGTGCTTTTCATTGTATTCTTAAATATAAAGAGTTAGAAAAAATTATACTGGCATGTCTTTTCAATGTCTTGATGTAATCTTGTTCAGTCCCAGGATTTAAAACTAATTCACCAGTCTTGTATAGTCCTCAAATTAAATTATAATGCTGACCTCAAAGCCAACTTACTGCTGTTCTTCCAATTATTGTATTGATATTGATATCCTTAGAGCCATGGAGTTCTTAACATCCTAATACCCAAAAGCTATTTTCAGGCACTATGCTAAATTTTACAGAAGCAGTAAATAGCAAACCTGTGTTTTGCAGTACTTAAAATTGATCACACAGCTATAAATACAGCATCTGAGCTATTCTCTATCACAGTGTTGTCAGGGAAATAACAAACAGTGCTAGGCTGAAGGATACTTCTCTTCACTGCTTCTGTGTGACCAGCAACCACTATTACCTCTGGCTTGATAGTCTTAGTGCAGTTACTCTAAATTATGGTCAGATGCCTGCTTTTTTTAGAATATCTAATGGCTGATTTGAACTCATCTTGCAGACTTTAAAGCTCCAACACGACTAAACAACGCGACAATAAAATATGTCATCTCAATTTCATATATTGACTATATTCCTCTATAACTGAAAACAATAAAAAACATGTCAGCTACTACAGTGTGCCTCCATGATACTACTGTAGTTTCTGTAAGTGAAGACAATAGCCTGTCAGCCAAGATAGTATTATACGGATTGTATATAGTCTTCATTTTAGTTTTCCTTTTTCACTTGGCATCATTTTAAGTTGAGGGGTTTGAACATGTTTTCCCTAAAGCAAGAATATGCCATACATGCATACATTTTTTATCGACATTGTTGTTCTGTAGTCTGCACTGTTCCTGGGATACATCCTACTAGAAAGCAATGTCCTTACTTTATTATGTTTTCACAAGAGACAACTCTATTTCTGTAGATTATTTAAAGATGATCCCTATGCCACCAGCAGAATGAGATGAGGCTGGTGTTTTATTCTTTAAGCTGTGTTTGTTTTGAATTTGGTGAGACAATTCACACCAGAGTTATCATGAATGCTGCAGAGAGCTGTGAATGTGATACAGTCCCACAAGCCCCACATTCATTCAAAGAAGGAAGGTAGCTGCACAAGATGTGTGTAGGTTTACAAACGCAGACTGAGCGCATTTGTTGATGCACTGTGGCTGGCTTCCTGAGACATTACACCAACATAAGGGGTTAAATCATTCTAACTGAGTGTGGCAGAAGGTTACTCTCATAATGCTCTCTCTAATGTAGGATTACTAGTAATAGATAGGAATAATATTAGGAACAATTAACATGGTTGGATTATTTGTGTTTTTCACCATTGTAATGATTATAACAATGTTGTATCTTATCTGTTTAATCATAGCAGTTCATGTTTTACATACAAGCATAAGATCTTTTCAATAAACTTTTGAAAATGTACTATTGTTTCTTCTCATTGTAAAACTTTGGGCATGCAAAAGTTGCAAATCAAAGGGTTTGTCATCTTGAGGCTGGGAGCAAATCGTAATGAACCTAGACTGTCACGATATAAGAGTCTGGAGACATTTTTTTCTTTCTCACATGCTCTTTTATTGTTCCAACAAGAAGGCACAGGAGTCGTATGATAAATAGTTATCCTCTTCTTCTTTGTTTTACAGGTGTAGAAAACCCAGAACCACCAATCAGGAAGATCCCCTTGGATAAAGACGAAACCATAGGTAACTACTCATGGCTACTGTGTACTGAGCTTGGAGGGAGTGTTTGTGTAAGGGAGGTCACCACCTTACAATAAAATAATTCTGACCCATTACCAAGTGCCCACGTTGGCTACTGCAAAGCCATGCAAATCCTAGAACATAAAACAGGCTAAATTTAAACCACCGATATTCAACCAGAAGCAGCATCCTGTAATGGCCAAAACATAAAAGAATAACAAACTTCTATGCTACTGTAAAAATGACTCGCATTGTCATTGCAGTCATGATGAAAATGTAGTGTGGGTCAGGCAAGAGAGATTTCTATACAGGATAACCCTTGTCTTCCCTTCTCACTGCCCCCACCTTCCACTCTTCCCCAGAACATGAGCACATACCTAGGTCAGGCACACTCCTCCCTCCAGGAGCGTGGCGGGGCAGCTCGTAGGACTGGTGGCCTCCAGGCACTCCTCCGGCGTCAGGGCCTGCTCCCTATTCGCTTAGCCCAGAGGAGACTGTAACCATCCGGGAATCTTCTTCTCCACTCTACTTCGCCATTTCCTTCCTCCTGTCTCACTCTTTCCTTGAAGGACTGCTCTCTGTCTCCTCTTCTGGTGTCTTGAGGAGGCTGGTCTTCGGTGGCCTTAAAGTTGCATGCATACCAGGGGGCCTGTGGAGGGATCAGAAAGGCTTCTTGTGACGTGAATTAGATGAGAAGGGCCATGGAATAGAGCCATCTATGCCCTCCTCACCAACACAGGGTCAGATCTGATTCCACAAATTCCTTGAGAATAAGTGGTCATGTTCGAGGTTACAAAAGGCATTTACAACTCTTGATGTTTAGAAGTTTGGATGTGGTACTGTACTTGTCAACATCAACAATGGCCACTGAGGGAGAGCTCCTAACGAAAGCTCTGGGGCTTTAGGTCAAACATCTGTGAATATCCCTTTCTTTGCCCTGCCATCCTGCACTCTAGGTTAACTCGCTAGAAGTGCAAAGTCTTAAGAACAAATATAATTGGTACAGGATTGTTCATGTACCTTTCTCAGCTGCAGAGAGACCTGATGTGCCAGCGATGCAGTGAACGGACGACAAAGCGACATTCGGATCGGACACCCAGTTCCGACCGCTTCTGCCACATCACTGTTGCACCTGACTGGGCTTTTCTGTGTAGAGGGTTTCCGGCGGCTCTTCGTACGACCCGCAGTCTTGCCCCAGCGGTGGTTCGGCTCGATGCTGCCTTTGGCCCAGCTTGATGATTGATGAAGTGACTGGCCGATGTTGGAGGGAGAGCCCTTGGTGCATGTTCAACTGGTAAAGTGGTGCCTGCACTGTCCTGGCAGGCCGCCTCTTCCCACTGCCTGATCAACTCTCAGAGAAGTACCTGCTGGTCAGATAGGCGGAGGTTCGAGGGCAAACGGACTTCTGGGGGTGCTTGGGACCTCACTGCGAGCCTCTCCGTGAGCCATGGCAGCTGGGGACTGGGAGGCCTCTCCCCCCTTGCTCTGCATTGGGCAACACATGGCATGGCTGGAGTTCTGTTAGTGGAAGGGACTTGGCAGTTTGTTGCTATATGCTTTGCCTAGATCATTTCTTAGGGGGTGACCTCTTAACTTCCATTTTAAGGGTCTCTCAGCTTGTTCTGCGTTTCCCTGGTCCCCACAAGGAAGTTTGTCAAGATGGCCTCTAGGGGATGCTGAAATTAACATAATACTCTGTCCTAGTGAAGTTTTCTGAAAACAGTAATAGGACTAAGACTACCTCCGGCGTCATAGAAACCCTGATGTCAAAGGGGGCAGCCATCTTGGAAAGGTGCCAGCGCCTACTCCGTAATCCATGAGCTTCTTTTGTTTACACACATGCTTCCTTTTTAACACTGATGCCTCCTCGGTATATCTTAATTCTTTCTTCATCACAGCGGTTTGGTCTAGAGCAGTCAGGAACAGGTACTATAACCTTAGTCTGTCTGCAGCCTCACTTCTTGTATTTGAATCGTCTTCCTAACACATAGGTAGGGAGGGGAGTGAGAACTCCTCTTTAATCTGACTACTTTACCTCCTCTATTTCTAACACACAGCTAGGGAGGGAAGTGAGAACTGCGATTCCGCCTCTTTATACCATTCAAAGTGCTCTCCCTTAATCTTACTACTATGCCTCCACTATTTCTAAGGGCTCTCCTCTTGGACTACTTTACCCCCTCTAAATTCTAACACACAGCTAGGGAGGGAAGTGGGAACTTCGATTCCACCCCTCTGTACACTTCTAAGTGCTCTCCTTTAATCTGACTACATTACCTCCGTCTATTTTTACGTGCTTTCCTCTTGGACTACTTTACCCCCTCTATTTCTAAGTGCTGTCTTCTAATTGGACTATTTCCCTTCCTCTTTCTGATCGCTACCCATATCATGGTTCAACACACTTCTCGCCCCTTTGGCCTCCTTACTCAGGTAGGTCTGAATTCTTTTAAGATTATCTGCCCCTCCAACCTGTCAAAGAAAGCAAAAAAGACCTTCAAACACAATCTCCTCAAACGATGCCCTGAAATGCTTATCTCGGCCACTTACTTCCAAAAAGGGAATTGTGGTAACAGACCTCATTTTCTACACTTTTATCACTGGCTACTGGGCAAGTACGCAGGACCTACACAAAAGCCCTCCCCTAACTAAAATTAGAATCCTCCCTTTTTTTGACATATATACTCAAGTCAAGTCAAGTCAATAATCTTTATTCGGATATTACATTATCCATAAAAGCACACACAAAATTACATACATGGTCAAGATAAATAAAAAAAGAGTTTTTAAAATCACATTAAAATGGGGTAGCATTGCTGAATATTTCCTTATTAAAAACGATAACTGCAAAAAAGTGCAAGGTGTCATTATTATCCGGATCCTCCAATTCATGTCTTTTTCTTTGGCATTATCAAAAAATAAAGTGCATATGCAAGAATTGCCGTTTAAAGTGACACAATATATACACAGAACACATGTTTCGTGCATCAATTAGAGCGAGAGCTTGCTAGGTCATTTAGCAGCAATATTTAAGGTGCAGGTTTTATAAAGTGAATAGAGCATAAATCCTGGATGGTAGACCATCTTGATAATGTGCAAAGTACAATGTCAACCGATGATCATTAAAAGTAGACAGAATTCTACAACTCAATATATGCAAGTAGAAAACATCTTTGCATACCAATAAAACATTTTGGCCAGATAGGCATTAGTTCTCGAATTATTTTAATTCATATATTTACAGATAGCAGCGTAAATTAGAATGTGGATGTGCAAAGTGAAGATAGGCCTCTTCCAAGTGCATATTAATCACGTTGGTCTAGTTGAATGAATATTAATTCATAGAGGAACGGGATCGGGTAGCCATTTTTTTTAAAAGTACACACACGGTATAATAATTCATCATCTCTAAGGTGAAGCACAGTCTTATATGCCACTTTAAAATCCTTTATGCCTTTAGCTCTAAAAAACGGTATCAGGAGGAGCTTACAATATCTTTGATAGTAAGAGCAGAAGAACAAAAAATGCATTAGTGTTTGTTAACCTGGGTTCTGACATGGGCAAACCAGATTCTCGATATTAGGATGGTAGCCCATGGGGAAACACAATACAAGACAGAAGACTACGCTCCCAATAAGTGATCTCTTTAAAAAGGTAACCAGCTGGTGTAGATTTGATGTCACCTACTATTTGAATATACTGTTTCACAGTTGTTTTGGCCAGTTCTACATTATGTCGGGTCTCCCCATAATGTTTATAAAGAATGTTACGGATAGTCTTCCCATTAGTCCCATCTAATTCATTTGGACTATCAAATATATGCTCAAGATTGACTGCTGCCAGGCTTGCCCGTACTTGGGCAAGCCAGGGCATTATAATACCCTGATCACATTTTAGGCAGTCAGCCAAGATTTCTCTTGTCAGGGAAGCTTCGGGGTTTTTCCAGACCTTCATCCAGAACAACACGGGACGAGCCTTTATGTAGTCCTCCAAATAAGACAATTTCAATTCAGTGTGGCTCATATAAGTATATGGTGAAATTGGTAAACCCAATAGCCTTCTGCAAAATCTGTTTTCCTCACCCTGTGCATTTTTTAATTTTGTATATCCCCAGATTTCGGCCCCATATGTCATGATTGGGACACATTGTGTTCTATAGATATTTAATAAAGACAGTACCACCTCAAATCTTTTAGGCTTAGGGAGGGTCAATACTGAGTTTATAGCTTTAGTAAACTTAGACCGACCGTAGGCCAGGTGTGGGGTTCAAGAGCCGTTATCTGAGAACTGTAAACCCAGGTAGGGGAAAGTGCGAGTGCATAGCAGCGATTCCTGTTCCAGAGTAATCCTATTAATATGACGTTTTTTAGGGCCACAACACATTAAAAACGATTTTTTAAAATTAGTACAAAGGTCAAGACTATACATAAAATCCACAAATCCTCTCACTAAAATCCTCAGGACATTCGGTGTACGACCCATTAAAACCGCATCGTCTGCGTAGAGTAGGGCGGGGAGTTTAGTGCCATTTATTATAGGGACATCCGGGGTTAGGTTGGACAAAACATTATGGAGTTCGTTAATGTATAAAATGAATAAAAGAGGGGAAAGGACGCACCCTTGTCTAACACCTCTACCAACCGTTATGTGACCTGACACCGCTCCATCCATACTAATCCTTACTCTTGCTTTTAAATCTCTACGGAGGTAGGCCAGAAAGTGTACCAGATTGTTATCCAGGCCATAGTCCATGAGACGTTGCCAGAGCCTTGATCTATTAACAAAATCAAAGGCGGACGAGAGGTCCATAAAAGCCAGGTACAGTGGACTGTGTCGGGCAATGGTATATTTTCCTAGTATTAATTTAATATTCAGGCACTGTTCCACTGTACCAAGGTGACTCCGGAATCCCAACTGGCATTTATTTAAAATGTGTTCGTCCTCTGCCCATGCCCTGATTTTATTAAATAAAACTCTGCCCAATATCTTAAGGGTGTTATCAATTAATGAGATGGGCCTATAGCAGCTGGGGTCAGATCTTGAACCTTTTTTAAAAATTGGTATAATAACAGAGGTTGACCATGTACTAGGGATATCAGTTGTGGTTAAATTATTAAAAACATTTAATAGCAGCGGGGCCCAAAATTCCGGTTCTGATTTTATGAGGTCTATAGGTAGGCTGTCCGGGCCTGGGGCTTTATTGCCCGCGCTCTGGGATATTGCCTCTTCAACCAAACCTATGGTTATTATAATTTTGGTGGGACACATATTGGACAGGGAATTGTCACATTATAATGGGGGCGCATATATCTTAGAAAAGTGGGCGACCCATGCTTCGCTAGAGATGTTACAGTCGAGAGGAGTAGACGGGTTCCCAAGAGCTCTTAGGGATTTGGTGGCAGACCAAAAGACAGTTGTACTTTTAGTATTGGCGGCACAAGCTAAGTTGTCCCAGTGCTCTTTCAGGACGGTGTCGCGCCTGATTCTTAGTTCCCTTTTGTAGTTGGACCTTAATGCGCGGATAAGGGTGGGATCTCTAGGGTGTGCCGACAAAGCCAGTCTCAGTTCCCTATTAGCTCTGGAACAGATGTTATCAAACCATTTAGTGTCAAGATTACGTCTGCCCACTGGTTTGGAGATCAAATTTTTTATACCTGCACATAATTCGTTAAACGAAATGACGGCCTTAGGGTTAGGGTCTGTCAAAACCAGACATGTCTCACATAGGGTGGGATATGCTATTACCATTTTTGCAAAAATCTCCTTATAGTCTAGACCTCTACATTTGACTCTTAGGGTGACAGTAGAGAGTTGTAGATTACTAGCTCCCAATTATTTCTTGAAATTGGCGCGTCGTGCAACCTTTAACAGGACAATTATGGGGTTGTGATCTCCAAATGTGGACTGCTTTACCTCTGCCCCGAGGAGATGATCTTGTAACGAGGGAGATAGAAGGACATAATCAATAACTGAAGCTGGTCCCAATTCTCTATTAGTGGGCATTGGATTACCGTTAGTGTTGATTAGTGCGATATCCATCATGTTTAGGAGGCTTAAGTTCGTTAGGAGCTCTATTAACTCATATATACTCATATATACTCATTTTCTACACTAACAGAAGTGGAGAAAGACTTTAACTTCTCCGCTGCACTCCAAACAGCTGAACAAAACACCACACCGCTTCCGTTTAACCACACTACCCTGCCTTGCCCTTAAGGGAGATTTTACCATTTTGTTATACAATAATGAGAACATCTTTATTCAAGCATATGACCTGAACCTCAAGCGCTTTGGCAGTATCTTTTTGATGATTAAAAACACACTTAATAACTCAAACACGGCCACTCTCCATCATAACAGTCTACCCTCAATATCTGCACGCTCTGTGCCTTACGCCTCTTCTTCCTCCAATTTCACATCCCCAATTTTACCTATACTGCCTACCTCAATATCTGCCCCCTCTATGCCTTACACCTCTTCTTCCCCCAACTCTGCATCCCTATCTTTACCTATTTATCGCTCTGTTCTCTCCAACAACTCGGAGGATATGTATATCACCCACACTACTGTCATAGACAGTCCGTTTATTCCTCCCTTAGGCTATGGCAGTACCGACTCAAGGGCCCCCCACAAGTGTCTGCCTCCAGTACTTCTCCTCCTTACCCACTCCTTCTGTCAAATTTCACATCACCCTCTTTACCCACTTGCAGTTCTGTTAGCTCCTACAACTTGGGGGTTGAGTGTTACACCCGCATGACTCCATGACACCCTGCTAACCTACCCCTAGATTCAGGGACTACCAATTTAAGGGCCTTGGACCTAGCTGCTGTCGCCAGTATTGCTCCTTGTAACAAACACCCACCTACCTCTTCCTCCTGCGTGTCCCCTATCGCTACCTTACCCGCTACTAAGCCCACGCTAGGATCGGCTCAGCATCCCCTAGCACCAAATCTTACTACACTTCATGCCAATCCTGCTCCCTTGAAGGATGGCGAGACCACTCTCAAGCGGGATTCTATCTCTCCCTGTAACTGTGGTAAGGGACTTACTATACCATCCAATACCCCTCTCACAACTGGGTCAAACGCATTGTCTCATTCTAGGGCAGCTGTGGAGGGCCCTTACCTTGAGGAGAAGATTGTTGACCTCACGCAGGATCTGCTTGCTGTCTATGAGATCATGCAGACCCATTTACAGTTCTCCTTGGAGAAGGTCTGGGATATACACCCCTCCCTGGGGACCGATCAACACAATGCACCAAGAGTCTTTTATGGCGGGGACGAACAGTCCTTTATCTGCTACCCATGTAGCTCCAGTTGGAGTTCTAGGCCTCTCCCTAACCATCACTCCTCGCTCTTTTATTCTCATATAATGGCATCATCAGCGGAGCTTGCAGAACCCTCAGCAGTGTCCTTACACATTCAGTGTTCCCCTCAAAAGCAACCCCTCTTGGAATTCCTTTTTCCTTCCAGATGTCATGGAGCTGCTCCACAATATGGCATCTTTAAAACCTACCAATCACTTCAGCGATCCACTACCGGCTAGGTTTATCAAAGATCTCAATTGGGCCATTCTGCCTCTTTGGTCCCAGCTCATTCATGAATTTCTCCTGCAGGGGAGGAACCCTTATTGCCTCAAAATTAGGCAAGTCACTCCCATCCCTAAGAAGGCCTACACTGATTTATCTGATTCTAACAACTTCCGGCCTATCACCAGCATCATGATTCATCCACAAGCAGCTCTGCAACCATATAGAGAAATTTCAACTCCTTGAACTCTACCAGTCGGGTTTCAGAGCAGGGCACAGTACTGAAACAGCACTAAATCACACTATGGATAACGCTCTGAGATCCCAGGATCAAAATGCCCCTTGTCTTCTGATCCTTCTTGACCTATCTTCAGCATTTTACACCATCAAACATGAAAACTTGATTGCTCTTCTTTAACATTGGATGGGTCTCTCGGGTCCGGTATTAACGTAGTTTGCCTCCTTCTTACAACACTGCACACAAAGAATCAAAGTTAACCATTCCCTTGCAACCAGTACCCCTATCATGGATCCGCACTCTCTCCCACTCTTTTCAATATTTTTATGGAACCACTTATCGACATTCTGACCATTCTAACATTCTTTATCACATGTACGCGGATGACAAGCAACTGTACTTGAAGATCTCCTCTTCTGCTCTCTCACAAACTCAATAATGGTTAGCCCAGAACCATCTTTTGTAAAATACTCTCAAAACTGAATTCCTTATGATTGCCCCCGCAACCACTCTGCACCTACCCTGGACTGGCTTAATGTAAATGTAAATGTGTTTGTATTTCTATAGTGCCTTCTACCCAGAGGTCTCGTAGCTCTGTATTCATACCGCTGTGGAACCCTTCCTGGCTTTCCTGTGTGATGTCCACTCCTGGGCACCCCCAAGGTGAAGCCAGGCATCCAAGCGCTGCTGGGGCCGTTGTGGAGATTAAGCAAGCTATTACTCAGAGTCACAGAGTGGGACCCATGATTAGACTAGGCACCGAGGCAAGAATTATCAGGCCGGGGGAGATTGAGTCCAAGAGCCGTCAAGGCGGGAATTGAACCCTGGTCCTAGGCCAGATCTCTGCATCAGGATCTGCTGCTTTAACCATTGAGCCACGCTTCTCCACAACTCACTGCTCTTAACTGCACCCCTCATGTGGTTGAATCCACTAAATCATTATGCATTACATTGGACAAATACCTAAATATGGAAGCTCACATCAGTGCAACTATTAGGAGAGCCAATTTTCAACTTAACACCCTTAAGAAAATCAAGACTTTTCTTCCGCCTGAAGACATCCGGCCTGCAGTACAATCCCTGGTTATCTCGTGACTGGGATATGGTTTGGTGACCCTTGCTGAGTTTCTAAAGTGAGCTTGGCCCTGCTCAAAGCCACTCTCAATGCATCAGCCAGGCTCAGCACTAGCTCCCAAAAGCATGATCACATTGCCCCCGACTTTATACAACTTATACAACTTAACTGGCTGTCTTGGATACGTTTCAAGATAGCTTGCTTGACGCATAAAGCTATACATTACTACACCCCGGCTTAATTGGCGAACAAGTTTGTACTTTCTGGAGAAGTGTGGCTCAATGGTTAGAGAGGCAGACCCTAATGCAGAGGTCTAGCCCGGGACCAGGGTTCAATTCCCCACCTCGGCGGGTCTTGCCTATTCCACTCATAGAGTCCCACTCTGCAACTCTGGGCAATAGCTTGCTTAATCTCCACAACGGCCCCCACAATGCTAAGGATGCCTGGCCTTCACCCTGGGGGTGCCCAGGAGTGGACGCCTCACAGGGAAAGCCAGGACGGGTTCCACAGCGGTATTCGTACAAGCGCCATGAGACCCTTGCGGGTGAGTAGTGCGCTATACAAGTATCAATTTACATTACTTTCTGGCTCATGTCAGAACATAAAACGTACGTCCATCCTACTTTTGAAACCTACCAAATTCAAAATGAAAATAACTCACTAGCGTGCCTTCTCCGGTCTTGCTCCAAGAATTTGGAATGCTCTTCCTCCCGAGATCAGATGCAATCCTTCCACTGCATCTTTCAAGAAACATGTTGAATGGCTAGTCATGAGTGAACATTAACAGCATCAACCTGTACTCCGTCTCAAGCCCCCCTGTCTACAGATTTGGTACTTATTTTATACTGTTGTTTCGATTTAGTTTATGTTTGTCTGTTAAATTGTTATTTCGCTCTATGGTCCTTCTGAAACTGTACTGGCCGGGCAGACTACTCAGCCCCGGACCTCGATTATTTCCCTCCTTTGTTAGACAGTGTGTTATATTATGTTATGTTAATAAGCTTTTAAAGCGTACTTCCACCCAAAGGTGTCTTGTTGCTGAGCCGTGCCTAACTGGTTACCAAAAAACAAAATGGCTATTTGAAAAACAGCCAAGTTTTCAGCCTCCTCCTAAAGGAGAGGGGCCCAGCATCATTCCTGAGATGTAATGGTAGGTTGTTCCAGGCTTTAGCAGCACAGGCGATTAAACTTCTGCCACCCCAACTCAAGGGCCTGCCATTTGCTTTGCCTCTGCGGATCGCGATGTTCTCCTGGGGACAAACAATTGAAGGCGTTTCACCTGAAATTCAGGGACCCTGCCTGTCAGAGACTTAAAAACAGTGCAAAGTACTTTGAATTGTGCATGCTGTTTCACTACGAGCCAATGAAGCTGCCTAAGTTCCTTCCTAACAGAGACAAACCTAGGTGTGCTGGTTAGCAACCTGGCTGCCGCATTTTGCACCCGCTGTAGTCTGTTTAGATGTTTCTTGTGAATGGTCAGATACAGACTATTACAATAGTCTAACCGAGACAAAATGAGCACTGTGACTGCTGTCCTAAAACTATCCTCGGGTAAAAAGAATAGCATTTTCCACAAAACTCTGAGGAGATAAAAGCTTGTTGAAGCAACTCCGCGAACCTGCTCCCCAAAAGTTAGTTTATTATCCATAATCACTCAGATATTAGGGTTGTTGCCAATTTGAGGACATCCAGCGAGTAATAGCTTTCATGCATTCACAGCATTTTAGGCCAGTTTCCAGTTCTTTACCTCGCTGTAGGGACAACACAATTTGTGTGTTGTCCACTTAAGATGTTAACTGAAGCCCATAAAATCTTATCAGTCCTGCCAGCGGGCCCACATGGATATTAAAAAGTGTGGGACTAAGGGAAGAGCCCTGCGGGACCCCCCAAGGAAGAGAAAACGGCTTTGACCTATGCCTATCCAAGTCCACCGTCTGAATTCTGTCAGCCAGGAAATATTTTAAGAGGTTCCAGGCTTTGCCCTGAACCCCTGAAGCCGATAACTGGTCCATCAGAACTTCATGATGGACCGTATCGAAGGCTGCCAACAAATCCATCATAATCAGAATTGCTGCGCCATTTTATCCATCACCTCTCGGACCTCCTTTGTAGCTTTGATCAAGGCAAGCTATGTGCTGTGTTCAGCACAAAATCTGAATCGCGTAGGATCTAGCACATTATTGATCTGAATAAATATGCTAAGCTGTGTGTTTTTAGCCCTCTCAATCATTTTAGCCGGTAATGGGAGGCGCAAGATAGGTCTATCGCTGTTAGGATCCAAAAGGTCCAGTTTTGTTTTTTTAATAAGCAGAAATATTGAGGCTGATTTCCAGGACTTGGGAAACTGGCCAGAAATAAGGATGACATTGAACAGATGAGTAAGGATAGGGGCAATGGCCTCAGGGACACTTTTAATCACTGACACTGGACAAGGGTCCATGGGAGATCCGGAATGAGATGCCTTTAAGAGATTGACTAAATCTTGCGTCTTGAATAGGGGTTAGGATTTTATGGCACTTGGTAATGGCCTAACTAAGACCTCCCCCCCTCCCTCTTTGCTGTTGAGAAAAGAAGGAGAAGATGGCTTCTTCCTTGTTTATACAAAAGGAAGCCACTGATTCATAAAGAACAGAACTGCTAGGTGTTTGGGGTCTATCTGGATTCGTCAACTTGGTGATAGTTTTGAACAATTCTCTTGATGAGGATTTGGCCAAATTAATCTGCTCCACAAAGTATACATTTTTTGTTTCCATGAGTGTGTTGACTTATCTACTTCATTCTGTTGTGTTGGTTTTATTTGTGCTTTCCCCACTTTGTACAGCGCTCTGATACCCGCAAGGGTCATGTTCGCGCTTTATAAAACTTTTCAAATAAATACTGTGAGCTAGTCGGACCAAAATTTACTGATGATATGAGTAGACTCATCTCTAAATAGTAAAGTTTTGTTGACCGAATACACAGCCCTACTAAAGCCATAGCAACTGTGTAGCAATAGTAAGCAATCAGATGCCAACATATCTGTGTGTGTAAGAGAACTTTTCTTTTAATAAAAAGTGATAGAAGTCTCTGAAAGCAGTGATGAAATAGAACTAGAAGAGACATAAATAGGGACAATAACAGTGGTTATGATAGCACGTCTGTTGCCATGGAGTAAAAGAGGGGATACAACGCATGCTGTTCTGGGGAAGATATATTAATGATATAATAATTTAGACAGACAAACAAAGACAAATGATTTGTTTTATACCTTAAGAAGATTTTCCAATAAAGTCTGGTTTGTGGAGTACTTATTGGAAGCAGGCATTGCTGCGACTGGGAATCTTTCTCAACATTTTATGTCTTAAACATTGAATGACAAAACAGTAACAGAGTGCCGCTCCCATTCTGCTGTGTCATACATGGTTTGTTTATTTTCATTTGAGTATTTCGGAGGAATATTATGTACAATGGCTCACTTGGATCTTTGATACAAAAGATCAGACTCTGCCTCTGGTATTCACCACCCCTACATCCATGAATAGACTGTGTGGTAAAATTACAGGAGACTGTGAATGGTGGATTGGCAGTTTAGATCAGTCATTTAGTACGATCATACCTTTCTATGCTTGCAGCTCATTGGACCCAGTGGTCCTGTGCTCTCTGAGATGGTGTGCATTCCATAATAGAGCAATTAATCTACCAGCGGCACAAACCATTGCTCTTCCAATCACTGGAGGAGCAAAATGCTATATTTTGCAAACCCCTATTGACCTGTACTTGTTTCTGTTGGTCGTGTTCCTAGTGATGGTGACTTCAGCAGAGGTTGGAAGGATACTAGAGGTATGATGTTGATTTGAGAATGCTGCACAGAGTCATGATGTTACTGTGGGACAAAGTAGCAAATAACACAATTATACCACAAACAGAAGGGGTTCAAATTTGCTGATAAAACATCCACAACCCTTTGTCAATAAACAGGCTCAATCCATTTGTTCTCACTTATGATGCCATATCTGGCATGCTGAGGATCCCTGATCTAAGCTTTAATCTGTTTGCAGTACTGTAGGTATCTTTGGGCTTTGTGCTAGCCATGGCATTGTTCCATTTGCAGTACTGTAGTGTCTTTGTGCTAGCCATGGCAGTGTTTTATTTGCAGTACTATCACGTCTTTGTGCAGTGTGTTAGCCATGACGTTGTTCTAATAGAGTGGTCGCCATCTTGGGTATTCTACTTATACTGCAGGAAAATCCCACTAATCAAATAGAACCAGTACTAAATGGTTGATTCTAAAATGTCAAAATGATTTAAAGAAAAAAGGAGGGGAACCAGTTTTTGGAGAGAGGCTTCATTACAAGGGCAAAGCAAAATAGACTTCAGGTCAAATTGCCCTAGAGGGTAACAAAGGTTACTCCTCATAGAGCCCAGACCAAATGTAGTTAAAAGTGTCTTTTCCCAGACATTAATACAGTTCAGTGCTGGTCCTCGTTCTGACGACAAATAAGTCCCCCGAAACTGGCTTGGTCAATTCTCTCCATTGGCAGCTGCCAGCTTCATAAAAAGGTTTTTCAACCTACCACCTTCTCCTCTAGCAAGAGTCGGGGCGAACTTAACAAATCAAGTATGACCAATGATTACTCTGTTTTCTTAATGTACTTCAACCACAGAATCCTATGGCCAAAATCACAGGCAAGGCGACCAGAAGTAACCTAATGTGATCTTCCACATAGGCTAAGCCCAACTTCTCATGCAGAAAATAATTGGGACTTCATTGCCTAATCCAAATAAGCACCTTCAAAATTGCTTCTCCTCCTGTTATAACATTTTGCAGTTGCAAACGCCACATATTGCAGCACCATACATCATCATGGGTGTTCATGTCAACCTACACCTTTCTAGTAGACGCAGTAGAAGTTTACTGTTTAATTTTTGGGCCAGTCTAAACATAGCCCCAAGTGCATGATCAAAATTGAGGCAACGGTTAAAGAGGCAAAACAACTAACTCCTACGAGGGTCAAAATGCATTTCTACATTCAGTGTTTATAGCAGACACATTAATTAAGAGCCTTAACATGCTCGTTCTAATCCTCTCGTATTACACATGAGTTAACTTATCACCTTGAAAGTGTGCTGCAAAGTGTGTCCTGTCCATCACAGCAGCAGCTGATAGAGCAGAGCCCACTGCATATCGTTTCATTGAGATTTGTCAGAAGTGACCTCTTTAGCCGGGCACACAGTCTGGAGAGTATCTCGCGCCTGTCTCACGGTGTATTTATGTGCTCTGCCTCACCGTGTTTATGCAACAGCTGAGACGTGGGGGCAGCGGATGGCTGCGTTCAGAAGCCGGAAGCTGTCCCGATACCAACTGGGGGTCTTTCAGTCTGAAAATGTTTCTTATATATGAAGACCCTCTAGGACGTTGCCAGCCAGATGCATGTATTGATGCTAGCTGAGATTACTATCCGCCTAACCTGGTCCAACAGTCCCATGTGTAAAGTCGGGCGCTAGGCCTGCATGCTGGGTGAAAATAATTGCGACACAGACACAGTAGGGTACTGGGTGGAACTGGTCCAGAGCACGTGCGCTCGGCCACTTTTATTTAGGCAGCGTCACCTGACCGGTGACGTCTGTGGTGGGTGTACAGTGTAAGGCATCCACAGAAACACTGGTGTGCTGACTGCACATCATTACATCCCTTCCAAACTTGGTGAAAAATCAAAAGCCCGGACAAGTCCAAAAACCTGTGGGAGGAAAATGAAACACAAAATACAAAGGCGGAAACACCGCTAAGTATCTTCAGCTGTTTGCAGAATTGCTTTGTTGGCAAACAGCGGCTTGAATGACCAATTTACGTTGGCACAGTTCAGGAGGGCTCGGCGGGTCCGGCCTCCGCTTGGCTCTGTTGCTGGACGTTGCTCTGTATTCCTTCTCAACCTCGCCCTTATGGTGACAACAATCAGCTGGAGAGATGGTGGGCGGCTATGTGTTGCTCTTCTGCCTTTCAGTTCTGGTTCTTCGCGGTGTCTTCGGGCAGGCTTCAAAAGTTTCTCTTCGCAGATGAAAGGAGTAGGTGCAAACATCCCTCTCACTGGGATGCCCCTCTCGCCGGAATTCCTCTCTCACAGGATGGCCGGGGGGCCCTCTTGCCAGGCTTCCACGGGCTTTCGGTCGTGTTGCTCCACCATAGCCTTCGGGCCGTGAGTGGGACACGCTTACGAGCCTCACTGTTCTGCCCTTCGTTCCACCTGAAGGGTGTGTTTTGTAGCTCCTGTCATTGCATGCAAGGTCTTCACCCTTCTGGGACCTGCAGATGTGCGGCTGTGGATCTATCTCTCGTCCGGGATCTTATGATGCCAGAGTCCCTTGAGGCCTCTGCCCCTTGAGTTTCAACGGGCTGGTGTGGAGTGGTCAGTTCCTTCATTTCCAGATGTCTGAGCACTCTCGCTATCCAATCTTCCGCTCAACCCCGGAGGTAGGTGTTGCTAATAGTCCAGCATGCTCCCACCTGCGATCGCCTTGGGGATGGAGTCCTCGTCGGTAGACGTCTTTGCTCAGTGCCACTGATGTTCTTCCCAGGCCCTGTGCTCCGATGCAGTCTGATGTTCCAGCGCCTGTCACCTTTCTCTTCTGGGGTGTGTTGACTTGGCACACCTCTTTTCTCCTCTCTGTGCGTTATTTCTGGTGGCGACATGCCACTCAATTCCCTTCTTTTCTTTCTTCTTCCTTTTCTGGTGTAGTCTGTCCCTTTCCTCTTATCTTCATCATCCAGGCCATCTCCATGTGGCGTGCACTCCACATGTGTCTCCCTGGTTGTGTCCTACCCCTAGTACAATGCTTGCTTGTCTTCTGCTGACCGGACCATGTGTCGCACCTTTCTTCCTATTGATCTCTTCAGACTTTTTTTGGTCCCGTCCATAGACCTCTTCACACGTTCCCAGTTGGTCTTCCAACTTCTTTCCTTTTCCTTCTCCGCTGCGACGGAACCTGGGGCGATCTTCTTTCATCTTCTCTGGCCGGCCTTCATCGTGCAGCGCGCGCACTCCGCACTTGTCTTCCCGGTCTTGTCCTAGTCCTAGGAACTGTCTTCTTTTCACTCGAACCGCCAGAGTTCACATCGTGACCTTCCCGTCACTTTCAGTTTTGCAAACTTGTGATGTTGAAGTTCGTTGGTCCCTGTTCGCGGACCACGTCTTAGTTGAACTTCTTGGACCTCTTGCCAGTCCACTCTGCCAATCTCTGTCAGGTTACCTTCAGTCCACGTGTCAGACTTCTTGTTATGTGGATTCTCGCTGACCTCTGCTTCGGTCTCCTCCTGTCGCAGCCTTCCCGTGGGTTGGCTTCTTTGCTTGGGCGACCATCGGGCTGGTCAGCTTCTTGGCTTGGGCGACCATCTGGCTGGTCGGCTTATTTGCGTGGGCGACCATCTGGCTGTCAGCATTTTGGCTTGGGCGACCATCTGGCTGGTCCGCGTTTTGGCTTGGGCGACCATCTAGCTGGTCTTCTTCTGGGTGCGATCATCGGACTGGTCAGCTTCTGGGATGCAACACGTCGTGTGACCGTCCGTGGTACCTGTCCTGCGCGATGGCTCTCCATGTGCTCTTCTCCCTCCTTGCGGTGGCATTTTGTTGCCACATTGCGCGCATCCTGCGCACTTACGCTTCTGTTTCTTCGGACACTTGCTGCGCACATCTTCAGTGGCTTCTCTGCTTTTGGCGCTGTCGTGTACCATCCACGTCCGGGGTACACCTTGAACCTTGCGGTAGACGGTCTTGAATCCCCACTGCTGTGCATTGTGATGCTGTTCTCTTCACTGCGGTTGCGACGAGCACCTGTGGCCACCAGGCGTCACCAAACTTCTCCTCAGCTGTGAGTGTGGGTTGCAGTCTCCGTCTGCGCCCCTGCAGGCTTGCTTTCCTCTAATAATCTTGTCTTTGGCTTGTTTACTACTTTTGGCGCAGTACCACCTGGTGTCCACTAGATAGCAGTGTAGGATTAGGCTTAAACCCAGCAGCAGCCTCCTTTGCTGCTTGACTTTCTTCCCGTGTTGGTTTTGTGCTTTCACTTCGAGCCCACAGTGCACCAGGCTTATTCAGGCTTGTTTTTATAGACTCCTAAGGGTCTCCCACTCATTCTCCCATGATCGAGCACATCCTCAGATGGCTGCTTCGCTACAGGATTCGCTCTGTTCAGCGGTGAGTCTGTTTCCATTGTTTTTGCTTGACTTGGCCTGTGTGAACATAGCATGCATTCAGTGAGTGGGGCTCTTTTTTCATTCTATCAGCGTGGCTCCCATCTCGGCTGCTCACCGTCTTTTTGTGTGGTGCACCGGGCCCCTGGCAGAAGGCACTCGCTGTCCAGGTCGTGTGTGTGGGCTCGTGTTATCACCACTGCGGGAGGGCTCCGCTTTAATTACTTGTGCCCCCTACTGTGTTTTCGCCGGCCTTGCAGCTATCTCCCTTGATAACAGCCCTGCGTGGGAAAGTATGGCGCATGGAACACGGCAGTCTGCCATTTATTTCCTCAGACTCCTGCCCCTCGCAGGACACCGCTTCTCTCACTGGGCTGCTGGGGGAGTTGGCTCCGGTCAGCCACGGGCATCATGCAGTCTCTATCTTGCTTCTCTACCGGGGACCCAGGAGGTAGGGGCACATTTCCTTTCTCTTGCGGCAGCCATCTTCTGTATTTTTCCGCCCTCCCTGCCCGCGGCAGCCTCACACAGTCCTCGCGTGGGCAGCGGGGTATGGGGGCCATCTTTAGACATGCGGGGTAGGCACCCGCCTTATAGACAGTGTTGGTGCTTCACTGCGGGTGGGCTACGCTTCCTTTATGCAGTGTCCCGCAGCTCCCACACGCTGCCGGCTAATACACCCCACCGCCGCAGCAGCCTCAGTCACACGCTGCGCGGCGGGGGCAGGGATCGCTGCTGGCAGGCAGTGGGTGGCTCCGCTGGCCTGGCTTTCACCGGGGGCGCACTAGCCGGTGCCGGGCAAAGTTCCTATTTACAGCGGGTGATCTCCGCTGGCCTTATTACGCTTGGGGCCACTTCTTGCACATTGGCTCACCTCCGGCCTGCGGGCCTGTTCAACCACGCGGGTGGGCTCTACGTTGGTCGCTTCATTTTGGGGGCACTCTTGATGCAGCCAAAGCAATTGGGCTCCGCACGGCTCGCTTTCCACGGTGGGGGTCTCTCTCTTGCGGCCGACGCGGGTGGGCTCCGGTCGGTCTGCTCTTCTCCTGCAGGTGCTTCTCTGACCGGGTAGCCGCAGAGGGGTCGAGAGGTGCGGAGTAGGCTCCCGGACACCTCCTCATTTGCATGCAGGCCCCCCAGGCCTCTCGGAAGCCGGCGTTGATCACCGGGGGTTGCCCTTGATGCAGGCAGCTCCCTCCCCCTTTTCCACGATGTTTTCCTTTAGCTGTGGCACACGTGGGCACAACTTCCCTCGTCGCCAGTGTAAATTCGGGCGCTTGGCCCGCATGCTCGGTGAAAATAATTGCGACACAGAGGAAGTAGGTTACTGGGTGGAACTGGCCCAGAGCACGTGTGCTCGGCCACTTTTATTTAGGCAGCGTCACCTGACCGGTGATGTCTGTGGTGGGTGGGTGTACAGTGTAAGGCATCCACAGAAACACTGGTGTGCTGACTGCACATCATTACACCATGTATACATCCTGTGCACGTGGGGTACTTTACTACAAAAAAAGTCGGCTATGTGCCAGAGTTTAACGACGGGGAATATATTTAAGGAGGAATAGTGCTGGTACCAGTGCTCCTTGCATGGAGGCCTCATCTGTATGAACAATTCATTTATGATATTTTCCATTGCGGAGGGTGACTCAAGCTGGCAGGCCCTTTTGGGGAGCACATGCCGAGCTTTATGGCCCCTCAGTATTACTTTTGTGTGCCCTTTATTTCCCTGTATCACGTCTATTTTTTTGTTCACTAGATCGTTTGGCACATGCGACATTACATCGTGTCTGCCCACTCATCAGTCTCCCTCTGCCTGCCGGATCGATGTGCCACAAAACGGAACACAGCGGGTGATTTTCTAGAATGTTCTTTTTATTATCCACTAGACCACTGCCTTCATTTTTCGCGGGCCATATACATAAATGTAAAAGGGCTGCTGAAAAGATTATTGCCAATTGAGGGAAGGGTATTATTGTGTAAATGTGTGATGTAACTCTTTTAAAGCATTGGGCCATGTCGCGGGCAGCCGGCGGGCATGACAGGCGGTGGTGAGTGGGGGGAGTGGAAATGGGTTGTCGTGGAGGGGATGGGGGGAGGTGGGAGGGGTTTAAACAAAAGAACATATTAAATTTACCGTCCTGCGCCACTTCAGCTTCCCGCAGTCCGGTCCTGCATTTCCCAATTCCGGCTGCAGCTCTACTTATGATCATGAAAGGCAGCCTCCCTCCCCTCCGCCAATCACAATGCTGCAATGGCAGCATTGTGATTGGTGAGGCACATCGGAGCCCGCCCCACCCCGGCCGTTTCCTCACATAGAGTAAAATTGAGAGTGGGTGGTCCTGCTCGTGGGCAGGGGAGAGTGGCTTGCCCACTGTTGAGAGTACTAAATGTTTGGTCGGCCCCAGGGCCGACCAAACAGTCAGTACCCACAACAGTGTGCAAGCCACTCACCTCACCCCTCGAGCAGGACCGCCCACCCCGAACCAGGTACTTCTGCTTTCTCACTGTGCGAGAAGGCAGAAAAAGAAATGGTAGATATTACCATTTATGTTTCTGCCTTCTCGCACCGTGAGAAAGCAGTGGGGCGATGCCCCCACGCCCCAAAGGGGGAGCCGCCACTGGACGGTCACCCCAAGATAAGAAAATTCTTTCAACCTTGAGATATGTTTTCTTTTAATAGAAATGGGCCTAACTTTGCATATTTGGGAGACACACACCATATAATGGGGTTTAGTTATATTAGTTTTGAGTCCAGACTATCCATAAAAGAAACACAATTATCAAAGCAGCCTTGTAAACCATTAGGTGTATGTGAGAGCAGGTAGCAATCAAAAAATAGGGAGAAGGAATGCTTGTGATCCCACCAAGTTCCTTGGCTTCAAGTACTATTGATGAGTATGTGGTTGATGTCCCCTCTAAGCAGGAAGTCTCACAGCGAAGTCTTACTCATTAACATCTTTTAAAGCATTTTTATGAATATTGTTTGAATAACGCACACATCCCTTTGACCCGCACCCTAGAAACTATTTGTTGTCTCACCCACAGGTCCAATTTTGACCTTCATTAAAGAGTAGACATACGTCACTCTCTGCACAAGAACTCACCTGGTCCTGAAGAAAGCCGAACCGACCTTTTTAGGCGACACAAGGCTGAAACATGTCGACCATTGTTTAAACACCTGAGGATGGAATATGTATGAATCCTAATTATTTCTAAAAACGTATTCTGCCATATCCTCAAACCACAATTCAATCCCGGACAATAAAATAATTTTTCCTGGCATGATTGGATTGTTTTTTAAAGAATTCACCCACACATCACCCACTATCACTAATCACTACTGTTTTAACCTAGGGTGTTCTCCTCCAGGTGGAGGGTGCATACCAACTGACCCCATGATTCTGCACAGACGTGTAAACGAAGGCGGAGAACTAACATATACCGCCCATACCATCATTGCTACACGTGTATGAGGGTCTTTTACCAAGGGTCATTCCAGTTAGAACTGTACCCAGGTTATACAGGACAAGTGATCCCCCCTCACCCCCCCTTTTTTTGATTAGAAGTATGTGAGAGCAGGACAGCATCATCAATATAAAGAAAAGTATGAACTGATGTGGAGTTCACCTTAGATAAATCTTTCCACTGTTCTGTGAGAAAGAATTCAAACATTTATATGTAAAATGGACAAGATCGGTTATAAGGTGCACATGTTAAGATAGTCCAAATGTATTGGTGCACTCCCCCTCAGTACCGTACCTGACCATCGCTGATACCCCCAATGTAGTGCATGTGAGTACTTACTAAAGACTAGGACAAGCATATCTGGATAGGAATGTTCCATAGTTTCTAATGACTCACACGGCCGAAAGCACTGTTGAGGTCAAAAGGCAAGGAAGACGGAGCACTTTTCAGTGATTGTGTATTTTCCTTTTAATAGATTAAGGTCAAGACACTGGTTTTGCATCCTCAGCCTCCCTCTAAAACCATATTACATCTTCCAAATGATGTCAGTCTTATGGGCCCAGTTCTATCCTGTGTTGAATGATACAACCTACTACCCTCACCACAGAGTCTAACAATATTGATAGGTAACAAGGATCCTGCCTATTACCCTTCTTGAAGATTGGAACTATAATGGCAGTCTGCAAGATACAGGAATCTTGCAGAATACTACAGCTTTCTGAGAATTAGTAATTATGCAGGCTAGCAAAGCAATATACTCCTTATGAAGATCAGTGGGAACTCCATTGGCGTCAGGTGCATTTATAGATGGACTAGTAGATATTGCTGTGATGACCACTTCAAGATAAATGTAATATCAAAGAGAAATAGGATATAGTCCTCCAACAAATCAGCTGTGCTGGTATTCTCAAAAGAGTATATTTGTGTGAAACTATTAACCGAGCTGTCCGCACCAATATTAATCCCTAACCTGTCAGTGTTAACAGACCGTGGCTTGCTCCCATTCACAATGTTCCAGAAACCCCTTGCATACTTTTCTTTGTAGGTTCTTATCAGGGTTGCTCATGTTTACTTCTTGAATGCCTACTTCCTTTTTATTAGAGCCATTTTATAACCTGGCCTTAATGTAGCTATTACAGTCTTGTTCCTAAGGCTACAATTTAGAGCAAAACACAAACATTGGTTGAGTAATCTGCATTCTCTGTTAAAGTTGCCTGGCTCAGTAGAGTTGGCGTGTTTAGCAGAGCCATATAGGGTACTCTCGATAGACAGATTTCTTTTTTCAAATGCCTCAATCATAACAAATGCATCATAATAATCTATCTACAGATAATCAAGGATCAGTCCAAGGTTAGAATCTAAAGTGATGGTTAACATTGTGGTGATGTTCACAGCCTGCCACATAAGCCTAAGTCTACTTATCTTTAAGGGCTAAGTCGGTCTCTCCTTTTATACATAGAAGGATGAAAACTAACCACCAAGCAAAGGTCTAATTAGTTGGGATTGTTGTCACTGAACCTACTTTCACTGGTACACCCTGCGTTAACACTCTCACCCTTACTGATAGAAATAAATATGTTAACAATAGTAGTCCTTTGTCCCCAGCCTACAACAATAGATATTTATGCAGAGCGCCTCTCATGATTTCAACCAGAATGTGGAGGTCAAAGGTAAGTAAACAGTAGAACAGCTTTGGGCATCTCAGATGTACCATCTGGACGTGGAGGACATTATCAGATGCCGAAAAAGGATCACACAGAATCACATTATTAAACACATAAAGCAAAGCATCAATTTAGCAGCCCAATTCCACTATATTAAAGACATTTATAAGAAATTCATTAAACATATGTGGAAGAACTACCCATAGAATTTGGATTCCAGAATGGTTGCCGACAACTGGTAAAACATTGAAAAGCTAAGATATGCCGGCCATAATGGACAACAATTTCCAGGCTGTCCCCCCAGCAGAATGAGTAGCAAGTATAGAGAAGTTTTTAAACCTGTCCTCAACAATGTACCTCAAGTACCAAGTTTCTTGTAATATTATATTGTCAAATTATGAGATATAATTAAAACAGTTATGCTCCGACAGCTTTATACTTGTGCAAGCAATATTCCAGCATACCAAGTGAGTCCATGAATCTCTGGCTACGAGGACCTCAGAGTGAGCCTTTGTTGCAATCAAATAATGATGCTCTGTAGGCAGGTCAAGTAAGTTTTATGATGAAATACATTAGGAGATAATAGTATTGTTACAGGTTATAGATGTCATGTAGAGGTAACATCAATGCCCCACATGGAGCAGTCTCCTACTGCTCAGCCTGCTGCATCCAACCGATCTCTCAAGCATGCATCAACATTCTAAAATGATGACATCATGCACACACACATTCTGGTTCAGCAGCAGGTATCAGAGAATGCATCATGCCTAATTCAAAACGTAACACATTTACCCCCTTAGAAATAATACACAATAATGGAGGGGTTATTACAACTCTAGTCCAAATAGTAAAAAACAGGTATCTTTCAACCTCCTCTAAAACTCTTCTTAGGGCATCTTGTGAGAATATAAAAATGGTCTCTTTCAACCACACAAAAAATACAGCAAGCATACAGTATTTCAAAACCCAAGGTCAGCCTTGTAACAGGACAACACAAAACTCAGTAGAAAAGTCTTTTTCGGACCACACACACATACACAGTAGGTATAGGATGTTTCACAACCCCAGCTGCTCCTTGCTAGGGTACACCACACAACTCATAAGATGGGTCTCTTTCAGCCCACACCCCTTCCAACTTAGGAATCTCGCAACCAAAGAAAATCAAAGAAAATGGTATCTCTCAACCCACACTCAAGCATCACAGCAGCAGTCAAGAACATTCACACATAACAAAATACTCACTACAGCAGTAGGCAGAGGGAATCTCTCACCCTCACTCATCCTAACAGTATACTACATATACTAGAACTCAATAAGCAGTGGGAATCGCTCACCCTTGCTCATCCTTTTTTTTTTTTTTTTTAAATGTTTTATTGCGAGTTGATCGGGTTTACAAGCAAATAGTATTCACAGCACAAAAAGAAGATAAAAACATAGTACTAATTAAAGAAAAACAGTAAAGAATCCGTCATATATACAGCAGAAATTGTATGTACAGTACACAACAATGTTAATGCATAAAATTGATAAAGTAGGCTACTTAACCGGTTCTTCCCTCCATCCATCGCTCTACCGGTTCCCAAATTTTAGTTCCCATTATCCTCCTTTTACTGCCTTTTGTACTATATATTGCTCGCTCCATAATGTATCTTGCCAACAGGCGTCCTTGCCAGGAAACAAAAGAGGATGGGTCTGGGCTAATCCAATCTTGCGTCACACAGGAGCGAAAGATCCCAACAGAAATAAATAACAGTTTTTTATGATCATCTATCATATATTTATCTGAAATTCCTATCACAACAAGTTCGGACGTGAGTATTACAGGGATTTAAAGTATCAAAGAAAGAAAATGTTGCATTTCTAATAAAATTCTACTTAAATGTGGGCATGAAAAAAACATATGTACAGAGTCAGCTGCATGTAAGCCACATCTATTACAAGCAGTACCAACTGAGGAACCCCATTTAGAAATTTTGGCTGGTGAATAATAAAGATCATATAGCACCATATAATGTTGAGTTCTAGTCCTACCCGAAAGCAAGATGGAATTAGCCAAGTGGATAGATTCTTCCATCTTGATTGAGTTTGAACCTAGTTTCTCCACCCATAAATTTTGCCTAAACAATATATAATCTGGGTGTTTTGATATCAACTGATTGTAAAAATAACCAATTTTCCTTCTTTGATACAAAGAGTCAATCAAAGAAATTCGTTGTAACGACGTTCGTTCTTGTTCTGATAGTGTATAAAAATAACTATGCCACTGCAGGTATTTAAAATAATCAGCATTGGTAAGTTTGTATTTTATTTGAAGTTCGATAAATGACATAAGTTCATTATTCTGTAAGAGATCCCCAATCTGGGTAATGCCGAGGTTACGCCATCTTCTCATAGTACTGTCTATACCCACAAATGGGAAAATATGAAAGGAGGTCAAGGGGGTATATCTCGTGATTCTGGGGATGTCAAAAATTCGCTTAATGAATTTCCAAGCCCTAAAAGCAGCTTTAACAATTTTAAATTTTGTTTTTTTGTAATAGCTGGGCTCGACAAATTTTAGTAAGCAACCCTTAGCCTCTGTCCCTAGAACCAGTTCGTAAATAGATGGAGAGTGAGAATCTAAAATCGGAGCCTTTTCACTGACTATTAAGGGAGCGATGAACTGCAATACTGATGATAAGTAATAATAAAAAAAATATGGTGTACCCCAGCCCCCCCTATCTTTTGAAACTATCATTTTTTGAGAAGCTCTACGAGGTCGCTTATACCCCCACAGGAATCTTCCTGTCATTTTCTCCAGCTGTTTAAAAATAAGCGTAGAGAATTCTAAAGAAATACAGCGGAATAGATATAAAAATTTAGGGAGAATCATCATCTTCAAAACATTATTTCTGCCGTATAAAGAAAAATGTAAATGATTAATGCGCTCTAGTAGAGTATTAGATTCCTTTATCATGGGCAAGATATTTATTTCTGGAATTTGTGAAACTGGTGATGTGATCTTAACACCCAGATATGTTGCAACGGGAACTATGTTGTTATGTAATGGGGGATTTTGACCAGTAAATAAAATTTGTGTCTTGGCCATATTTAATTTATAACCCGAAAAGGCGCCGAATTGATTAGCCAGGTCTTCTATCCTTGGGACAGCTTTACCTATATCTGTAGTAAGGACAACCACATCGTCAGCATATGCTAGTGCCCTATAGTGTATGTCTGCTGCTACTACAGGTGTGATATCATATTCATGATTCAATTTGTTTAGAAAAACATCGATATAGATTGCAAATAGCAAAGGAGAAGCAGGGCACCCCTGCCTTGTACCACGGCAAATTGGAAAGGTGGTCGACTTATTTATTCCAATTTTGATAGATGATATAGGAGTGTTATTCAGAGCTTTCAGTGCTCTTATTATACTTGGTCCGAACCCCTTAAATGCAAGTAATTCCCATAGATAGGGCCAGGCCACTCGATCAAATGCCTTTTCAGCATCTAAAAGAATTACCCCCATTGGTGTGTTTGTGCCTTCTGCCCAATCAAGCAAGGAGATTACTCTACGAACATGATCAGTGGTATCCCTTTTGGGTATAAACCCATGTTGCCACCGTGAGGCAAGATGGCGGGCGTGAGGACGCCCGTGTGAGGAGCAGCGTTAGTGGTCTCACCACTATCTTCACTTTCTAACCTGCTATGGCGCGCTAAGTATCTGGTTTCTCTGGCAATCTGTGCAAGCGGGAGTCGGGAATGCGGAGATGCGGAGAGATGTGCATCGGAGTCTCTACCGCTCATTTCTAGCAGTTTGGCGCTGGCGTCCCGCAAGGAGAGGAGGAGAGCGCGACTCCCGTGAGATCACTCCCCGAAGCCCTTGCTGCAGACCTTGGCGTATCTCCAATTCAGACTGCCGTTCTCAGAGGACAACGGCAGTAGAGTGCGGCGCTCTATCCGCTATGCAAAACATGCCGGTAAAAACAAAGCCGAAGCCGAAGCCAAAGACCCGCGCTGTGACAGCCGCAGCAGTTCAAGTTCAGGAAGCGGCTCTTACTTGTGAAACCATTGGACCAGCAGCGGCTCAGAAAATCAAACCGGGAGGCAATACAATTCAAAATATGAACGCTCCTGTTTCTGCTCCAGTCCAGGACCAAACAGATATCTTACCGGTGCATTCTGGGAATGGTAGTCCCAGTTTAGTTACAACTCCGAGAATACATGGAATATTCAGGAAAGCAAATAAAACCAACAAAGGAAAAGGGGAGCAAGAGGCAGTTTCTGAGCAGCTGACTCAGCCATAACATCCTTCAAACCAACAAACCATCCTGGCTAATAATGATTCTTTAATCCCTACAACTGGTCCGGCTAACACTGCACAGCAGATCCATGCGGAGATGGTTCCACCTCCAGGTATTATTATTCAAGATGCAATGGAGATTATCGAGACAGCTAATCCGCATATAGAAGTGGAATCAATGGATTCAGCAGGACAATTCTATTCGATGTCCGATTTATCAAGCGCACTGGAAGCCGGCAGTTGTAACGAGGATGGGACAGAAGGAGGCGGTGAGTGGGAAGATGATGAGAGTGGAAAAAGTATGTATAGTTCCCCCCAAGATTCTGACATTGATAATGATAAATCTCTGGAGAGACCTGAGTGGGGGGACGATGAACACACGGTTATTACAATCCAAGGTACTTCCACTGAGTTTTCTCCCGCCCCTACTCCTGTGGTATTAATACCTGAAATGTCTGAGACATCTGAAATAACACTAAATACGCTGTATCAAGTTATGCTTCAGCATCGTGAAGAAACCAGAACTGAGAACTTACGCACTCAAGGCGCAGTTCGCCGTCTCCAAAATAATCTTCGACGTGTTGGTAAAACCTGTACTGAGATATCTGCAAGGGTGGTAGAAGCAGAAGCTCGGATCTCAGCAATTGAGGACTCAATGTCTCATCAGAACAAACAGTTGTCGTCACTAGAGGGGCTAAAAGAAGAGATCAATTGGAAGCTTGTTGACCTTGAAAATAGATCACGCAGGAATAACCTGCGAATTTTAGGTATTCCTGAAGCTAGCGAAGTGGGATATAGAACTTCAAAGGGCGCATAGATTCCCCTTTCAAAAACATGCTAGAAGCGATTCTAATACCAAACCTAGGGCCATTCTTATTTGCCTAAATAATTTTCTGGCAAGAGAAGCCCTTTATGATTTAGCTAGACCGGATAGAAAGCGCAGGGGGAAGGGTCACGAGTTCTTTGTCCGCCCCGACTATTGCCATTCTACTGTACAACTTAGATGGCAAATGCGACAGCTGATTCCAACATTTCAAGCAAAGGGAGCACAGGCCTATCTCCTTAATCCTGCTAAATTGAAGGTTATTTTCAAGGAGAAAACACATTTCTTAACTACAGAGGGAGCAGCTAAAGAGCTACTGGCATCAATATGATTTAATACGACCTAATTTAGTTCTCCCTCACGAAATATCTAAACAGTAATGAGTGCCACAGATAGTGATATTATTCATTTGGTAAGATCGTCCATGTCTATTTTTTTTCCTTTTCTTTTAGGCTATCTAGTATATTAGCTCATGTTTCTTTTTTTTTTTTTTTTTTTTTTTTTAGATAATGGAGGTCTTATATACTTTGATGGTTTGTTGGAGATTGGTGGTGAGCTCCACAAAGTTGCATCTCACATTCTCATCAAGGGACTCTTTAGTCCCTCTTCCTCTCTGTGGGTGGGGGTGGGGATGGGTGAGGGGTGGGGCCAAGAGGGGGGGAATGGGAGGGGAAGGGTGCGAGTTCGATCAGGTGAAGAGCAAATCTCTTAAAAGGGAAGCAGAGACTATAACGTTTGATGTGGTAATTGTTTTGAAGTTGAACCTTAACTTTAAATGCTTTTGGAAGTGCCAAGAAAGAAACATGTGCATTATATTTTTTCCTGTTCTTTCTGCTTTATGGTCCACCTTTTTGAAAGGATATGCTGGGTAAATTAAGGATTTGCTCATGGAATCTGTGTGGGTTAAATAACAAAAGGAAGCGGGGGATTTGTGCACAGATGATACAGGCTATGCGAATAGACCTGCTATGCATACAAGAATCGCACTTGACCTGGAATGACCGGCACTGCTTTAGTGATCTAGGCATGCATCTACTGGCTTGTACACGTCAAGGAACTACTACAAAAGGAGTAGCTATACTTATGAGAAGAGGCTTGGGATCTCTCAAGCGTAGTAAGGCTGATCCATGTGGCAGATGGGTTATTCTGGAAATTAATATTCACAATAAAATCTATACCATTTGCTCAATATATGCTCCTAATATAGATGATCCCGAAAGTCTGAATTTTTTAAGCTTTGAGTTAGCTCAATGGCCATCCCCCTTGATATTCTGTGGTGATCTTAATATCCATTTACATAAGGGCCTGGATCTCTATGGCAGTGCTGGTTATACGGGTTTAAAGAAAAAGACTTACAAAGCCTTAAAAGGCTTAATAGTAGAATATGGTCTGCTTGATGTAGCATCTGCCAAGAATCCTCTTTCACCGGACTATACTTTTTTTTCTGCTCCTCATCAGAAGTTGGTGAGGTTAGATTATTTTTTTATTGAAGCCTCCCTCATCGATAATGTTACATTTGAGATATTCCCCCGAGTAATATCGGATCATAACCCAATCATGATAGAACTAAAAACCTATTCTAGCATCAACGTAAGGCAGTGGTCTTTTGATCGAAAGTTGTTGGCGGATTCAAAATATATAGAACATATGGGCAAGTGGATTACGGAATTTTTTGAATTTAACAGGGGTAGTGCCTCCCCTAAAATTGTATGGGATACATTTAAAGCGGGTGTGAGAGGAGAGACTCTTTCATACTCAATAAATAAACAAAAAAGTATTCGTGATAAAATGGAGCGTTTATACAAACTAGTTAGCGATTGGGAACAGAAACTGATAAATGCTATAAAGAATAGTCAGAATATTGAACCCATTAAATGTTCATTAGCTATTCATAAAGCAAAACTTTATGAAGTGTTTGCAGTTAAATTGGCAGAAGAATCTGCAGTTATGAGAGCACAGATATTTGAGATGGGAGAACAATCTGGCAAAATCTTGGCAAAAATAACGAGACAAAAGGTGGCATCAACTTTTATTGGCGCAATCAAAGATGAGCTCGGTCTAATACACACTAAACCTGACGAAATCCTAGAGGTTTTTCGACAATTTTACCTCAAGTTATATGCTCAAGATTCCTTTTTTTTTATTTTATTTTTTTATATTTTTTTTTATTGAGCAACATACATTCACAATATGCAATAATACAAATTATCGAATGTAAATAGACAAGCATATCCATAATTATTGAACAAGGGGAAAAAAAAAATATATTAAAAAAAAGGAAAAAGAAAACAGAATTACTTATATTGTATATTGAATACTTTAAATAACAGTAATCCGCTCAGGTCAGACCGAGCCAAGAAAAGAAGAGGGCCTCATATTAGAATACCAATTAGAGATTGGGGCCCATATCTGAGCTCCAAAAAGTCTAATTTTTTTACCTCTAGTAGCATAAATTGAAATCTCCTGTTTATAGGTGGCCAGAAATCGACTAAGCCACATCTGAAATGTAGGTGGCTCTGAATCCTTCCAACGGGCAGCAAGAATAATACGAAGAATTGCAGTAGCTAGAAAAATGGACCTTTGTTCCTCAATACTGTGACCGAGAGAGTCATCATGACCCATCAGATAGAGGGTTATTGAGTCTCGTATATTCCGTCCAAATACCTGGGCCCAAAATCCCATGATCAAAGACTTTAGTTGGTCCAATTTGGGGCATTCAGCGAATATATGAATTAAATTTGCTTGGAATTGTCCACATCTTGGGCATTTGTCATCAGCCCGTAAACCCCAGGAGTACAATTTTGCTGGTGTATAGTAGAGATTGTAGATAACTCTATAGTATTGGGCTTTAAGATTGGAAGCAATAAATAATTTTGATGAGAGGGCCAAGGAAAAATTAATATCGATATTTGGATTACCCAGCCTTAAAGCCCAAGCTTGCTCAACCCGTTCCAAATCATCCTTAACATTTTCAATCAATATCCGATATAGGTTACCTATACTAGTGGATCGTTTCCCAATGATTGAGAAAATATGTATATTATCCAATTCTATTCTGGGAATACAATTACGAATACTTGCAAGCACCTGAAAATATTTTAAAAAATCAGTAGCTGGAATTTTATATTTCTGCTGCAACCACTCAAAGGAGGTAGAAGTTTCTTGACCAATAAAATCTGCAACAGTGTTAATGCCTAGATTTTCCCACCTCCGAGAGGTACTATCGTTAAGGCTAGCCGGGAGGATCGAGCTATTCCATAGGGGGGAGTATTTTGTAAATTTCGGCATATTTAGTTGTTTAGATACAAATTTCCAAACCTTCCATGCATCAATAACTACTTTTATTTTGATTTTTTTATAATACGATGGTTCAACCTGCCTTAGAAGTAGCCCTTGACATTTAGTCCCCATACTCAACTCATAAATGGAGGGGATATAGCATACCCTGGAGGTTATATTGGGCTTTTTACTAGTTAACAGAGGACCCATATGTTGAATAAGTGATGCCCAAAGATATAAAGCTAGGCTAGGAACAGCTAGCCCCCCCCCTATCTAGAGGTAAAGTCAGAAATGGTAAAGCTCTTCTAATCTTTCCAAAACTCCAAATGAATTTAGATATGGAGGAGTCAAGCTTCTTAATGAAACTACCTTCAGCCAATAGTGGAATTGCTCGAAACAGGTAGAGTATCCTTGGAAAGACATTCATTTTTACGTAATTAGCCCTACCAATTATAGAGAGGTGTAAGTTATCAACTCTCCTGAGATCATCTTTTATTTTATTAATCAGAGGAGTGTAATTAAGATGATTGATTTCATTCACATCAGAAGGCATACAAATACCTAAATAAGTTGCCTGTCTTACTTTATAAGGGCTCTCAAATATAGTATTATTTGTACACAGGACCATTGTTTTATCTCTGTTAAGAGAGTATCCTGAGTAAGAGCCGAAAGTATGGGTAACATGTTCAATTTCCTGAATTGCCTCCGTTGGATTTGTAGTTAGGATAGCCACGTCATCAGCGTAAGCCAGAAGTTTCGTTGAAAACAGGCCCACGGTGACGTTGAATAATGGGTGATGAAAGTAATTTTAAAATTAGAGGGTTAATATAAAGGGCAAATAAAATCGGGGAGCAGGGGCAACCCTGCCTAGTACCTCTCTGTATTTCAATAAACTCCGACTCAGAACCACAGATGGAAAGTTTTGCCTTTGGATCTATGTACAAAGCCTTTATAGCTTTAATTAGTCTAGGCCCAAAATTATTAAGTTGCAAGATGTTCCACAAAAATTGCCAAGAAACACGGTCAAATGCCTTCTCGGCATCGAGAAGGATCATCGACATCTCGCCCCCCGTGGCTCCCATGATGTCAAAGAGGGTAATGGCTCTCCGGGTATGATCTATAGTGCCCTTTCCGGGAATAAAGCCATGCTGCCACGGGGAGACAAGATGCTCGACGACCCGACTCAACCGATTAGCTAAGACCTTGGCATAGAGTTTTGAGTCGGAGTTTATAAGAGATATGGGCCTGTATGAGGATGGAAGGTGGGGGGGTTTGCCTTTTTTAGAAAAAATCGCAATATTAGTATATTTCCAGGACTCAGGCGGTGTTGCATGATATTGAACCCCTAAAAAGAGATCCAATAGATAAGGAAGTATTTGTTTACCCAATATCTTATATAAATCCAAGGGGATTTTGTCAGGGCCTGCGGCTTTACCGTTTGCGAGCTCGGCTAAAGCAAGCTCCAACTCTGTAATTGATATTTCTCCTTCAAGTTCTTCTTTGACTGACTCCTCAATCAGAAAATTGGGTACCATCTCCGCCATCCAATTAATAATGAAAGTTTTTAAGTCGCTATCGGGGTATAGATCCTCATTTTGGTATAGCTTTTGATAATACTTTCGGAAAGCCTCTGCAATATCATGTGATGAGGTGTATTGCTGGCCCTCGTATTCAATCATCTTTATATTATTATAAGATTGTTTTTGGCGTGTTCGGAGGGCTAACTGTTTACCTACATTTTCTCCAGATTCATATAAGCTGCTTTTGTTTGCTTGATAGGTTTCTGCGGCTTTCCGAATTAGGGAGCTATTAATTTCAGTCTTCAACACTAGTATTTTATGAAGAGTGTCAGGAGCTAAGTCTCCACGGTGAATCTGGGTGGCATGATAAGCCTCAAGATTAGATAATTCTCGCTTAAGCCCAAGGTTAATATTATCCTCTATCTTTTTATTCTTAGCAACAAAAGATATAGTTTCGCCCCTTAATGCTGCTTTAAAACAGTCCCAGACAATCAATCTGGGTGCACTATATTGATTACAGTCAAAGAACCCCTGGGCCCAAGATGTTATATGCGTTATATATTCTAAGTTAACAAGAAGCTTTCTATCGAAAGACCATTGTGGCTTAGGTCTAGTAAAACTGGGCAAGTCAAAAATAAGAGTAAGTGCATTGTGATCAGAGATTGTTTTTGGGGATTTAATTATATCCAGTAAATCCACGTCCGCCAAAGATGTCATAATATAATCAATTCGGACATATTTGTTATGTGGATATGAAAAAAAAGTAAATCCAGAATCATTATTTTTCATCAAGCCCCAAACGTCCTGTAAGTTATGACTATCCATCAATTGGCGTACAGCCCTATATACCTTAGGTTTACGTCCAGTATATTTTAGAGGTAGTCGATTATTTACCAGGGTCCCTAAAGAAATGTTGAAATCTCCGCATAAAATAAGAGGACCAGGCCAAGATGCCAACTCTATGTTTAAATCGCTAAACAATAAAGGATCATCTAAATTTGATCCGTATATTGTACAAATAGTGGGACCTGATTCTAATTGAGCTATAGCCCATCTGCCATGTTTGTCAGCCAGTTTACGTCTAGGAACACCAAGTGCAGATTTTGCTAGATAGCAACCCCCCTAATTTTAGATGTTTGAGAAGTAGCTACGATCATATTATACCCCGGTATCTTTAGCAATTCTTTATCAGATTCTGTAATATGGGTCTCTTGTAGACAGAGAATATCAGCAGGATCTTGTCGTAGAAGTTGAAATAATTGTACTCTTTTATTCCTATCGTTAAGTCCTGCGATATTCCAGCTGCAGAGTTTTAATCTCCCCATATTGGGTAGTAAATTCCGGACCTGGCCTTCCAAACAAAGTACAACATATTACCACAGATACCACAGCTACCAAACCAGCAGAACATAATCTGATTTCTCATCATTCCAATCATATGATCCCGCACACAAAAAATTGCTTGACATTGTCTTATTTGATTGTAGTTGCTCATTTTTATAAGTCTAACCCTCCCCCTACCCACAACCCTCCTCCCCCCACACGCCAACCACTGAGGCATTTAGACTCTAATAGAGTCTGTAGTGATGGTGAGACGTTCCCTGACCAGTACCACTAACAATAACCTTATATATTCAAAAACCAGTAAAGATGACAGAAATGCACTAGTAATAAATCAAAAATAAAAAGAAGAATAAAGAGAGAGAAAAGAAATAGAAAAAAAAAAAAAAGAGGTCGAAGGGGAATTTAGAGATAATTAGAAGAAGCTAGAAGGGGGGGAAAAAGCAATACAAAAAAGAAAGAAGAAAAACCACAGGAAAAAAATGTAGAGCTGTCAAATGCAATAATGCCATATTACCATATGACCGACTATAAAATAGCTAGTCAAAAATTGAAAAAGGCAATGTTAACATAAGGACAAACCTACCCTCTACTACTACCATATAGCCATCCCCGATTCATTGTAGAATCTCCATCACTAAAGAATCTCCGCATGTTTTATACAATCAGTTAAATGGCTATTATAAAAATGGCAGAAAATCAGGTCAGACTGTCTAAAAATTCCTTAGCTTTTATCTCTGAGGTAAAAAATTTCACCTGGCCATTGTAAATAACCTTCAACTTAGCAGGGTTATTAAGATAAACCTGAGCCTTTTTATCCATAAAGGGTTTGATCAGCTGGCGAAGACGCCATCTTCTCTCCACTGTAGTGTGGCAAAAATCGGGTCTAACAAAGTAAGAAATAGAGTCTCTGGTGCGCCGAGCTTCAGGTTTCGCCTTATCAGCAATTGCCTGACGGAGAAGAAAATTTCCGAAGTACACCAACACTGCACGAGGGAATTTTCCCTGCGATGAAGAGGCCTTCAGGGTAAATGGAACTCTATGGACTCGTTGGACTTCCATTTCCCAATTCCAAGAGGCAAGCTCCGGGAGTGTGTCTTTGAATAACTGGATAATGAACGAGCGTATATCCTCGCCCTCGCTTTTTTCAGGAATTCCAAGGACGCGGAGATTATTGCGTCGTAGGCGATTCTCCATCTCCTCCAGCTTCCATCTAACATCCTTTAGCTGCTCCTCATGGGTTTCCACTTGCTCCTGGATAACTGTGGTTTCTGCTTCATTAACCACTATACGGTCTTCCATCTCAGTCATTCTCATATTAGAGGCCGCTACAGTTTTCGAAAGTTTTCGGACTACCCCCTGTACTTTATGCAGAGCTGCTTGTGCCCTACGACCATCCCTTGAAGTCTGCTCCCGATGAGAGGCGATAGCCTGAAGAACTGTGTCCATTACAGTAGTCAATGTAGGGGTTTGCTGGTCTACAGAGGCAGATAGATCAGGATGAGCAGCGGAAGCATGCCCCTGAGGGTTAAGAGCTGGTGTTGGAGAGTAATCCCAGGTTAATTCTGACACACCATGGTGACTCCTTTTCTTCCTCAGCACGGTTCTCCTGGACTCACCCTGGGCTGGATCATTATCACTTTCTGTTGCACTAATATCAGAGCCAGTGTTGATCTCTGATTCTAGATCTGATTCTTGTGACCACCTAAGATCTTCAGGGCCCTCAGATATTGAGTAAAAATCAGAAGGGTCTTTATCAGTGTCTAACGAATCAGATGCAGCACAATTGCTGTGAGATTTCCCCCTAGGGACAGACTGCACCGTGCTGTGTGCCGTATTCTGAGGTAGATTTAATACACTAGTCAAAGCTGTAACAGTAATGTCAGAGCTCACCCCCACTTCGAGAGAGGGAACCGTCAAAGCTGGCGCAGCTTCAGCTTCAGATTCATTAGGCGCTATCAATGTATCTATCTGAAGTGATGAAACTTTGGATGATGCGTTAAGATTTTGCGCATCCGAGCTTGTTAAAGGCACAGGTGCAGGAAAAGACACAATGTCTGCAGCAGTATGGACAGAAGAGGGCAAAACATGAACTGAAGACTGAAAATAAATACCCTCACAGTCTGCTGCCGCCTCTATCATAGTCTTCGGATGACTAATCTTGTTTACTTCCGAAGAACTCCCTCTTGCCGGTGAATCTCCAAGCTCTCTAGTCGGCTCCCTCTCTCTGTCGTGAGCACCACCTTCTGACAGCCCTCCTGCCCGCCCTCCCTCGACCTCTCCCAGAGTCTCCAATGCAGAGGAGGGGCTCACCGCTAAGGGCTGATCCGGCAACAGGTGAGTGAGAGCGGGAGAGGGTGAGGGAAGAGCAGCGGGCGTTCTCCGCAAAAGCTCGACAACCGAGGGACCCGGTCCGGGTGTAGCCTGTGTTTGCTTAGAGAGCTTACTTTGCCTCGTCGGAGCTGGAGCCGGGGCGCTGTCAGGACTGTGAATTTCATCGGAGCTCGGCACACCTCCTCGTTTTTGTGCTAGCTCACGATCACGAAGAGCCTGCTTTGCCGCTCGGGTTTTTGAGGCAGCAGCGGCCGCTGCAGCAGCGTTCTTAGGGGCCATCCCTTCACAGTTGCCTTGAGACACAGAGTCAGGGGTAAATGGGAGAGTAAAACTATCCACTGCCACTGCCGGAAAGTTAGTTTGAAGATTGTCAGAAGTGTTGTTAAAGATGATTTTAAAGATGATTTTGCCGATTTGGGTGTCTTTAACAAGTCTCAATACTGCAAGCCCTATGACCGAGGAAAAACAGATTAAGCGGGAGCGTAGAGCCAAGATCTCCGGTGCATCAGCTGGGTCTTCAGTATATCGTCTGGGCCCCTCCATCCGGTCACATATCTTTCTTGTTATTGTTCTTTTCGCCGAGTCAGGGTCTCCCTATCATCCATCAGCTCCATTCAGGTATGGTAATTTTCATTTTCCCCCTCCTTCGCAGAGAAGCATTTCTCTCTCAAATCATTGAAGGGTGAGAACTGGTCAGAGAGCGTCTCGCAGCGGTCTAGAACACCACCGCCATCTTGCCTCCCCACTCATATGCTCAAGATTCCTTAGACCATACTAGCGAAACATTGCTAAATTTCATTCAAAATGACAATGTGTCTAAACTTTCTCTTGAGCAGATCCAGTTTTTAGAACAGGATATTACCTGGGAAGAGATAAACTCCGCGCTTCTATCTCTTGCCAGTGGAAAAGCCATGGGACTAGACGGAATTCCAATACAATTCTATCGGTTATTTAGAAATGTGATAAAACAAGACTTGCTAACAACATTCATGACAGCACAAAAAGGAGAAACTCCTCCATCCTGGGCCGAATCGACCATCATGGCATTTATAAAGAAGGATAAACCTCCCTTAGACCCGGCCTCTTATAGGCCGATTTCACTTATAAATGCCGATAGCAAAGCCTTTTCAAAAATCCTAGCAAGTCGGATATCTGTGATAATTCCAACTATAGTATCACGGTCACCCTTGCTCATCCTAACAGTATACTACATATACTTGAGCTCAGTCGGCGGAGGGAATCTCTCAGCCTCGCTCACCCTTACAGGAAACTACATAAACTTGAACTCTGTGGACATGACCTCTACCACAAACCTTGCAGGACGAAGGACATTATAAACTCAATGCTACTCTTACAAACAACATTTTCGTCACAGCACAATTTCTGAATTTCAGAAAATGGCATCAATATAACATTGCTCCATTTCCATAAATTTGCACCATACTACAAACATATATGTACCATATGATTGCCATAAAACTACTCTTGTGCATTACACCTCACCTATAAATATTACTGACAACTTCTCTCAAACCCAATATATCAAACAAAACATTCCAGGTAATACAATTTTCAGTACGCCAGTGAACGATCTCTCACCCGAAACACGCTAAGTACACAAACAATGCACTTCGTATAAGAAAATGACAACAAAGTCCATCTGAAAACACAATAAATCAAAATAAATGAAGTGGTCACCATTGTATGTGTTAATAATTTTCTGCCAAGATCAGCTCCTAACACGATTCAGTACATTTCAAGGCAGTACTTCGACTCATAGCAGGCGCTGCCGTGTTAACTCCAATGCTGCTACAAGCATTCGCCAACGTTCTCAAAAAAATATATTCAAAATAAGCAAAATTCCTTTATATGTTGACATCAAAGCACCACAGAATTAGCGCCATAAGTACACACAGGTATTTCAAATGAAGCATTAATGCACATTGAACTGCCACACCACGAGGCACCAATGAAAGAAATAATGCAGCGGCTTATCAGTTGCACATCTACAGAAGACTCACTTCAAGGTGACAAACATAAGTGCTGGCTAAAACAGTTGTTAGAAATAGGATCTCTGGTTGGCTGAGGCTTGCGCCAAAGCAGGCAGGGACCACCACTCTAGTTAGGGCAAGGGAGTTACACTCCAAAGATAACCCCTGCTCACCCCCTTGGTAGCATGGCACGAGCAGTAAGACTTATCCCGGAGGCAATATGTAAAGCATTTGCGCACGCAACCACCAGCAACAACATCCCCGGCCCCCCACAAAAGGAACTCCACACAAGGTTATATCAAAAATAGCCTTTGTATTCTCAAAACACATTAGAATAATATGGCTGAGATACCCGCCACCCCCTCTCAACACGATCCCAAAAGGAGGGAAACCGGAAACAGTTCTTAAAGTTTTTGGATGTGGGAGGGAGTGACCCTCCCGCGGCCGTATTTATTAAAACAAAAAATTAAACATTAAACGTTTCATGTTATGTACAATTTCATTATCACATTGCGATGTTTGGCTAATCTTAACATATTCTCTAATACAGAGGTTCTCCTAGCCGAACTAGCATCCTACAAAAACATTCTCTATAAAATTGAAATTGTACATCCTAACGTTTAAGGGCCAACGGCAAGGTCATAACCGGTGTCAAGATCCCTAACCAGACTTACCCCTCCCCCTTGGGAAGGGCGACAGCACAGAGGCTTACCTCAAGTGCAACTACTAACAATTTCCCTTGACTTGTCGGGGGCACTTAAGACTCGACGCCATTTAAAGGTCGTTCGAATACTTGTGTGTGGTATCTAGAAGGTATCGTGGACCTCCCCCCACCCCACACAACTTACCGCATCTGCCGTCGCAGATGACACTGGCCCCGGGAAATTCCTCAGGAGGGGGCTGTAACCCCTCCTACACAGGAAGGGGCCTTGACCGCCTTTCCTTACTTCCGGCGACCCGCCCTTAGACGGGACCGCCTCCCCATTGAGGGGCCAATGGCCACCTCCCCCGAGCGCTCCCATCCGTGTTGGGTGACGCCCACTCATAGGGATCTACCAATTAGTGCTCACCGATCATGACCTTACCGCCTACCAAAAATAAATACGACAATTCATACTCGAACCTATGAAAACATTGGTCGCTACGACCGAAAGAGCATGCTTAAAATGCAACACTACATCAAGTCATTTTAATCGTAACAACCTAAACGATATTCACCATACTTTATTATGAAAAAAAAAAAAACTGAAACTTTCACAACCTGTAAACGAAAACAGCAAAACATACTCAGAAAATTCACTTTATTGCACAACAACTTGCTGTCCTCAGGGGCTGGTGGGTGGGTCAAAATTGGCTCTTCGTTCTGTCCCGAGCTCACGTGTAGCGAGGAGGTGCAGCTTCGGAGCACAAGAACAAGAGGACGTCTTCTGGTCTTGCGTCTCCTTTTATCCGTCTTCAGGGCGGGCGTAAACCCGCCCCTGCCCGTCCCGGGGGCGGGGCTGGTTACGTCGGTGTCTAGGCCAGCCCACTCTAGAGCGGGAAAAAGCGCGCCCCGGCTACGCCGCTTCGGGCATACCAGCCGGGACGCGCCTCCCGCCAGATAATGGCTTCCCGGGGGGATCGAGGCACTCCGCCATACGTTCGGGGGGACCGAGTGGTCGCCCCTTTCCATATGGCTGAGATACCCGCCACCCCCTCTCAACACGATCCCAAAAGGAGGGAAACCGGAAACAGTTCTTAAAGTTTTTGGATGTGGGAGGGAGTGACCCTCCCGCGGCCGTATTTATTAAAACAAAAAATTAAACATTAAACGTTTCATGTTATGTACAATTTCATTATCACATTGCGATGTTTGGCTAATCTTAACATATTCTCTAATACAGAGGTTCTCCTAGCCGAACTAGCATCCTACAAAAACATTCTCTATAAAATTGAAATTGTACATCCTAACGTTTAAGGGCCAACGGCAAGGTCATAACCGGTGTCAAGATCCCTAACCAGACTTACCCCTCCCCCTTGGGAAGGGCGACAGCACAGAGGCTTACCTCAAGTGCAACTACTAACAATTTCCCTTGACTTGTCGGGGGCACTTAAGACTCGACGCCATTTAAAGGTCGTTCGAATACTTGTGTGTGGTATCTAGAAGGTATCGTGGACCTCCCCCCACCCCACACAACTTACCGCATCTGCCGTCGCAGATGACACTGGCCCCGGGAAATTCCTCAGGAGGGGGCTGTAACCCCTCCTACACAGGAAGGGGCCTTGACCGCCTTTCCTTACTTCCGGCGACCCGCCCTTAGACGGGACCGCCTCCCCATTGAGGGGCCAATGGCCACCTCCCCCGAGCGCTCCCATCCGTGTTGGGTGACGCCCACTCATAGGGATCTACCAATTAGTGCTCACCGATCATGACCTTACCGCCACAGGTCCGGATAGTTGACCGGCTATCCGGACCCCCCACAAAGCTCCTACCTAAAGGTCATGTTTTAACGTTTTTAACCAAGCTAAGAAGTCTCCTATGAGTAACTCATTGCCCACCCTCGACAAATGCACACCATCCCCCAAATACATACTGTCATCACTAATACAACTATGTGAGATCGAATGCAATGTCTTGGAACGGAACAACCTACTCACTTTGTTATTCAATTTTTTAACGGAATGATTCAAAGCAGGGATCGAGATAGCCCCCCGCCACACTTTACGTGGGATCATATGAGACCATGCAATTATACACCCCGGAACTCTCCTTGCTAACCAACTTACCGTGGAAAGCATAGCTTCCAGGAGAAGTCGTCTACCGGTGGTGACTAAATCATTGCCCCCCAAATGTACTATGACTATGGACGGCGGTGACCTCAACCGCTCTAACAAACCCTCAAAGAATGCTTGAAACTGGTCAATACAGAGACCGCCCCTTCCGTAGAAGGACACTCTGTACCCGTATTCCCCAGGTACATGAATCATATCACCTGCTTTGAATACGTCTGCGGCCCGTCTCACGTATGAGTGGCCTACGACCCACACCTCCTTTCTCTCAGCCGGTGATGTGTGACCGCTGGCCTGGTGTTGGGTCAACTGTACAGTCCGCCCTGCCGCGTAGGCTTGCGCAACTGAAAACAAACAAAAGACAAGAAGCGTGAGTACATGATTACAGCTTCACAACATGTGCAATCGCACGTACCTCTTATAACAGTTGGAGGACCAACGCCCCACACGTTTCACTTGCTCTACATTAAGACCCCTGGCTGTCGCTTCAGTGGCAGCCCCTATACGAAAGGAATGGGTCCCAAATTCACCCGGGTCCAAGCCCGCTGCGGCAATGGCCATTGCAAGCACCCGCTGAAACTGAAACCTCGTCAGCGGGGTGGCGTCTATATGCCTCAACAATGTCCCCCCCCATGATGCCACCCTTCGTGCTAGGTAATCTTCTAAGCACTGTACCGGACACATGGAGGACTCGGGGATCCTGCGGATGATCGTGCAGTCCCCCCTCCCATCTTGGTCAGTCTTGGACCTGAGAAAGGAGACAACCATCGCATCACCCCTGATCTGAACATGTTCCCTGCACAAGCCCCCCGACACATCCTGTTTGTTTCTTGCAACTAGCTCACTAACTCTCATAGCCCCGTGAAATGCCAGCGTAAATGCAGTCCGGAACAAACAGGTCTCGAAAGGGGACGAGCATGTGCTAGGGAGTGTGGCCAGTAACTGGGACAATCTATCAAAACCTATCGGTCGTCTTATGTCCACTCTGCGACCCTCTAGACGTTGCCACCCACGCAGCGCTTTCTGTACTGTAAAAGACGCTGTTGGGTCCAGGATGCCATGGGCCCTGGCAACAAAGGAAATGGCGGCACGATGCCTTTGAGCCGTAGCCACCGATTTCCCAGCCCTACGTAAGGACATCAGAAAAAGTACTACCCACTCTTCCTGACCCCAAAGTCCCCCTCTCTCTGCCCCTAAAAAGGCTAAATAGGCCTGCAACGCCCCTTCATATGCCTTCCTTGTCCTGGGTGCTAGACTCTCTCCCACGAGGTGACGAAGTTCGGGGCACCGAGAGACCAGAGAGCTTCGGGGAAGGGTGCCGGCTCTGGGTCCGCTGAAGGAAGGAAACCCGAGAAAGCCTGCATGTGAAAACGAGACAGTGCATCAGCAGCCTGATTCAACACCCCTGGGACATGTTTTGCTCTGAATATCACATTCAGTTGCATGCACAGTAGGACAATTTCTTTAAGCAGCCTCAAAATCCATTTACAACGGGCTGCCTGACTATTGATGCATTCTACCACGGTCATGTTGTCGGACCAGAATACCACAGAATGATCTCTGAACCCTTCTGGCCAGGTTCTCAGGGCCACCAGAATGGGAAATAGTTCCAGGAAGGCAATATTACTCGTCAGCCCTTTTTCGTGCCACCATAGGGGCCACCTTTGTGCCGACCATTTTGTGCCAAAGATGGCGCCAAAGCCTATGCTCCCTGCTGAATCTGTCCATAGCCCGAGCTCTTCGGAGGACACGGCTGGCTTGTTCCAGACGACTCGGCCATTGAAGTCCGCCAGAAATGCTAACCAAATCCGCATGTCCTGGCGGACCTCGGCCGATAACCTCGTGCGATGATGGCCCTCTTTTAGGCCAACCATCGCTTGGGCAATTGAGCGGGAAAAGGGGCGAGCCATTGGGATCACCCTCAAGGCAAAGTTCAACTTTCCCACTAATTGTTGCAACTGCTGTAGTGTAACCTTGGACACATGTAAACATACTTGGAGGGCTGCCCTGAATTTCAAGATTTTGCTGGCTGGTAAACGGAAACACCCCTCCCTTGAGTCCAACTCGATCCCCAAAAACTCGAGGCAAGTCGTGGGACCCATAGTTTTTCCCGGTGCCAACGGTACGCCAAAATGGCCCATCAACACACGGAATTCATCTAAGGCCTGTGCACATGCGGGATTTCCGGCGGGGCCAAGGAACAAAAAGTCGTCAAGGTAATGCATTACATTTCGAAAGCCCGTTTTCTTAGTGAACACCCATTGCAGAAAAGTACTGAATTGCTCAAAGTAGGCACATGATATAGAGCATCCCATTGGCATACACCTATCCATGTAGAATGACCCCTGGAACCCGAATCCCAGCAGACGCTGATCGTCTGGGTGTACCGGGAGCAACCGGAACGCTGACTCGATGTCTGATTTTGCCATCAGCGTCCCGGGCCCCAGGCGATTCAAGATGGCTACTGCCTCATCAAACGATGCGTATCGCACCGAACAAACTTCTGGATCAATTGCGTCATTCACCGAAAGACCATGGGGAGCCGACAGATTATGGATCAAACGAAACTCACCTGGGTCCTTCTTGGGGACCACCCCTAACGGAGAACAAACGAAATCCGGTACCGGGGGTACACTAAACGGGCCGGCGACCCGACCCCGGCTAACCTCTTTCAGGATTTTTTCTTGCACTACAGATGTATGTTGTAAAACGGAAAGTTGATTTTTGCACATCCCTACGCCCTGAAAGTCCCCCACCGGGATGCGGAAACCATGTGTAAATCCGTTCCGCAGCACCCCGGCAGAAGTCCGATCCGGGTAGTTGCTGAGCCAGGGAATCATTGCCAGAGTATCAATCGGGGTTGGTAAAGGCGCCCCTCGGCCTAGCTTAGACCTGTTTGGCGCCTCCCTTACCCCCATTCTCACTCGTTCTGGCTCTGCATGATGACTCAGGATGGGATGATCCACACGTACTACATTCGTGTTTGAATTTACACGACCCCGGTGGCCTGGTACACTTCCCCTTGTTGAAATTAAAACAGAAACCCTTCCTCCCTGTATTGCCCGCGGGCCTCGACTGGTCGTCGGTGCTCGTACTTGGTCGAAAGGGCGACCCCACATTTTGGCGGGAGTGATCAACAACATTGCTCCCGACCAATGGCATTCTTAACATTCCCGATTCTTTCATTTTATCCCATGTTAGAGAATCGTAACAATCCCAAGTCAAACTCTTGTTATGTTCCTTTTCTTTCCTGAACAGATTGTCGTAACAAAACCAATGGTTACCTTGATACGTTGTCGAGTAACCCATAATCCGTGATTGATAAACGGGAAACTCAGGGAGCAACTCGGGCCTACGTTCCCCCAAAATCGATGTAAAAATACCCCATGCATTGCCCCAATTGCCAATGTTCTCATTTACCTTAAAGGCGGCCATTTTTGCGCGCCAAACACTCGGATGCATTAAGTCCTTCTGACTTTTCACATGCTCCACATCATAATGATCAACAAGCAAGGAAAAAATATTCACGTATTCCCCTGCCCATATCTTTTCCTTTATGGCTAAAGGCACATGTTGTCCCAATCTCTCTCTACGAGAGGGTGCTGACTCGTCCCTTGCAATCGGCAATGGCCGCTTACCTGAACTGGACGCAGCTCCTGCCGCTTGCGGCTTGTCTATCCCCGCCAATGGCGCAGCTACTCTCGCTGCCTCTCTCTTCTCACGAAGCCCTTTTATCAGCGCCTGTGCTTCGGCAGCCGTGGCGCCATCACTACTATCCCCCAACCAAGCTGCTAGCTGTGCTGCCAGCTCGGGGGGCATGTCTTCCTTGGACGTCGGGGTGACGACAACGGGGATTGGATTCCCCTCTATTGGAACTGGGGTCGGCGCCTCGAGCGGTGCAGGGGGAACCGGGATGTCTCCACCGGCTGGAACCTTTCTCGGCCTCTTCGGTCTCCCTCCAGCCGGCGCAGGGCCCGAACCCTCCTCCCCGTCTCGCTCTGCCAACCGTTTCTTTATGTCTGCCATATCTTTGAAAAGGGCCCGCACCATCTGGTCGGTCGACATTTTCTTTGCGACTTTCTTTGGCATCTCTCCGACGAAGTATCTAGAAGACAAAGAAAAGGATTAAAACGCTCAAAATTGGCTCTTCGTTCTGTCCCGAGCTCACGTGTAGCGAGGAGGTGCAGCTTCGGAGCACAAGAACAAGAGGACGTCTTCTGGTCTTGCGTCTCCTTTTATCCGTCTTCAGGGCGGGCGTAAACCCGCCCCTGCCCGTCCCGGGGGCGGGGCTGGTTACGTCGGTGTCTAGGCCAGCCCACTCTAGAGCGGGAAAAAGCGCGCCCCGGCTACGCCGCTTCGGGCATACCAGCCGGGACGCGCCTCCCGCCAGATAATGGCTTCCCGGGGGGATCGAGGCACTCCGCCATACGTTCGGGGGGACCGAGTGGTCGCCCCTTTCCATAATCACGTTATGTACACTGTGCCAACTGGCACGGGGCAATATTTACAAGGGATTATGTACACCTGACAGGGCCACAGGGACCACTGTCAGGACCATCACAAGGTGAACTTGGTAAAAGCAAAATAGATCATAAAACGTACAACCAGTAAACACTGGTAATCACTGTACTTTGCGATAGTCTGTGACATGAACTACATCATGCACAGTATCCCCCAAGTCTAAATACATTAGACCCTAACCACCTAAGTATAAAATACACTAGGGGCGTAAATCACACAGGGAAGTATAATCTCCCTAACACAAACCAACATAGGTAAAACAACCTCATAGTCATTAACCATTTGTAGAGGTATCAAACAGGGTGCGCAAAACATACTATACACAATACATTTCCTAGCACCAAAAGCCTTTAGCACATAAATCACATTAGGGCCTGGGGCCCTATAAATGTAACAACCCCCCTGGCTGACTGGCCATCTTAAAAAGAGGGCTCAAATGCCCTCTGTCCGTAAAGTCAAGGCTGCTGCCTAAGCAGCGAAGGTCAACGGTGCGCCACTGCGCAAGTCAAACCTAAACGTTGCAGCTGCCCACTACTTGCTGGGCAGCTGAGAACCATCACATGGGGCCTAAACGCTGCAGCTGGCACTAAGTGCTGCGCAGCTGTGGAAGGCCTGGCACCTCTATGCCAATTCTGTCCCTCTCAGGGACTCTCTGGAGAATTGCGCCTAAACGGTGCAACTGCCCACTACTTGCTGGGCAGCTGGAAAAGTTAAAAGGCGGATTGGGCCCTCACTGGCCCTTGGAACAAATTCGCCACACGTTGGAGCCGCTTGGGGCTTGAAAACTAATCAGGCAAAACGTTGGAGCGGGTCCCCTCATGGAGACTCGGCACGGTTTCTGACCAGCACGGGCCCCTCAGGATAGCCCTCCTCCACAGACCTGCCCCCTCAGCCCTTACTCACTGGCTGCGGGGGGTTTCCTCTCTAGTGTGGCGGCTTCTCCTTTCAGGGCGTCAGCACGGGGTTCTCTCTTCACCTTGGGAACCCTGCCGAACTGCACAGCACCTCTCTTCCCTGCTGGCGGCACCTCTCCTCATGACGCGGGGCTCCTTTCGCATTGCGGCAGGGGGGCAGGCACCGGCAATGTGCCTAGCGCCCCCTCCGCAGGATACAGGCGGCGGCACTTGCGGGGCTCTCTCTCCTCACGAGAGCCCCGCCTTCACAAGGCTCCAGGGTTCACCCGGTCCCCCATCTCAGGACCGGGGCTTTAGCACGGACTCCAGAGCTAGCGAGGCTCCAGGCTGCCTCTTTCCTTTTCCGGTCCTGCCGCAGCCCCGCCCCCGTCAACTGGCAGACTTGCCTAACTTCTGGGGTGGCTACGCCGGGACCACAAAGTAAATTTCAGCAACGTTAAATGAGGGGTACGCTCCCTCGGAACTAAAAACATAAAGCAGGGTGGGCTCCTGCTGAACCCCTGGCACGCAAAATGGGGTGGGCACCCGTGCCTAAATAATAAAATAAGCGGGGCTCCCACAATAAAAAAGGGTCTCAGCTTCGTGCTGCTGGGCAGACACACTCCTCTCTTGGGCCACAAGGCGCCCGGTAGGCACCATAATTTAGCGCTCCCAAGGTGCTAGGTAACAGAAAGAGGACTCTGAGTCCATGGCATCAGGGCAAGCAAAGGGAACCCCAAGCAAGAGATCATCCAGGCATACAGGGGGAGGGCAGAGCCCAGGGGGACAATCCCTCCCCTGGGCTCCAGCAGCAGCACGCCCCTGGCAGATTCGAGTAGCAAGACAAGAACAAATTCATGGGGTCACAGCCTCTCTTTTATACACCTAAGCCTTTGTCTAAAAGGTGCAGGCAATGGAAGAACTAGCTACAACTGATTGAGGGGAACTCCTGAGCACTTTATTTTGCTCAGCCCCTCTCTCCCTTTCACTGGACAGGCTAGGGACATCAGACGCACCACAGGGGGTGGAGCCAGCATTATGGAGGGAAGGCACAGCCCTATTCAGGTCCCAGGTGCAACTCCTCCCTCCCATCTACATGCAGATCTCCCTATTCACCACCGGGCAGACCCATCCTGGCTCCTGGAGCCAAGCACACCAGCCAGCCCCTGTCACTCACAAGCCAGAAAGTCAGTCAGTCAGTCAGTCAAAAATACTTTATTCGGTTCATATTAAAACGATAAAAGTATACTAAACACTTCATTCAGTCCGACTTAAAAACAGCCATAAATTACAATAAAACCATGCGAACATTAAATAAATGCATTCAATACAAATAATCAATTAATTTCTAAGTAATTTCAGGATTAGGGCGTCCTTAGATTCAATTAATTAAAGCTAATTCATGAAGTGAGCTACACACCTCTTATTTTTCCTCTTTAATCTAACCGCCGCAGTAAGAAAATTAGCAATGTTAAAAATCTCCCACACATTCGATAGCAGCTGCAGATAAAAGAAGGCTGGTTTAACATGCAAAAAGACTTTGTTTTTTTAAAATTGGGAAAAATAAAATGCTTCCGAATTTGAAGAAAATGCTCACAGAAAAAAATACAGTGCATTATGTCTTGAAAAGAAAAACCATCGCATAAACATACCCCCAAGTCTTCCTCCCTTTTCCACCTCGGAGAGTCAGCAAAGAGGAAATGGAATTGATTCAGCCTGAATCTGACCAATAAAAAACAGTGATTTGGGTTAGTGACGATGTTCAAGTATGGCTCAATTGCGTCAGATGTTTTTAGAAATTGGTGAGCTCTTACAGTCGGCTTAACCAACTCCCTTTCTGCTCTAGCCATAGCATATATGAATCCTTTGCCCATTTAAAATCCCCTTTCACCAGCTTTTCAGGCGAGTTAAATAACTCTGGTCGACCCAATTTTACTATCAATTTGTAAACATAACTCAGCCAGGGGATACGATTCCCGTGATCAAGAGCTAAACAATCTCTTAGGATTTCCTGGTTCAACTGCAATTCAGGGTTTAACCAGGTTAGAATCCATTTTAAAAGTGCTGCAATGGCTATTAAATCCTCCACGAAGCCACCTACACATTCTTGATGGACGATATAACCAGATGTCGATTATAGGACAGATAAAATATTTCTTGAAAACTTATTTTCAACCACTTGGATTGTCTTCACATTCCTAACACCCCAAAGATACGCACCATACATTGCGAGGGAGATGCATTTTGCTCTGAATATTTTTAAAAGGGCTTGCAATGGTCTGGCCCCCAGTATACGAGCAAAACCCATGACAGCTGATGTCGATCTGGCCAGAACAATTCTTTTCGCTTGTCGTGACCATGAGCCTTGATCGTCAAATATAACCCCTAGATAAGGAAAGGTGGAAACCCTAGACAACACATTTCCCTCGCAGTGCAGTGTTTTTACCCCTTTTACTTTCCAGCCAATTATCAAGGGCAGCATCATCCGCGTACAGTAGTGCCGGGATTAGGCGTCTCCCTGCACGCTGAATGTCTTTGCACACTTCACAAAAAACTGGGGCCAAATTGTTGATGTAAAGGGTGAAAAGTAAAGGGGCCAAAATGCACCCCTGCCTAACGCCATTGGCAATGCGTATCCCTCCTGTGCAATTGCTCCTTTAAATTGCCCATTTGAAAGGAGGACCAAAGGTGATGAAGGATGGAGCAATGACAATACAAACACTCACCCCCGTCAACTGATCTGGGTTTACTCCATCACCGTTCTTTAGCTCACCATGGCCATATGGAAATCAGTCTGACCCTGTGCCTCATGGGAACAGTCCAGCCCGAACTGCCAAGCCATGTCTTCTTTGGACCGGAATCAAGCTTCCCAGGACCGGTTTCTGGCCCATTTGGTCATAGCTCACTGTGGCAGATAGATCCCTATGCAGATCAGCAAGGAAGTGCACAATATTTTTATCAACATCTAGTTGGAGAAGCATCACCCATAATTTGGACCTATTCACTCGGTCAAAGGCCGAGGAAAGGTCGATAAATGCTAAATAAAGTGTGCCCTTCTTGGCAGCTGTGTACTTCCCAATTAAAAAAGGTGTAAGTTGAGACATTGGTCAGTTGTGCCCCTGCCTTTCCTAAATCCAAATTTTAGATCTGAAAGGGCTTTTGTTTCAGCCAACCAACCCGTGAGCTTACTAAGTACCACCCTTCCAAGCACTTTAACAGCAGAATCAATAAGGAAAATGGGTCGATAACAACTGTGGTCCCCTCTATTTCCCTTCTTGAATATAGGAACTAGTACTGACTCAGACCAAGTGCTAGGTAATCCCAATTTACAGACCTTATTAAAAACATTACACAACATTTTGGACCACGTCTTAATATCAGATTTAAAACGATCAGCTGGAACGCTGTCCGGTCCCGGAGCCTTATTGCACGTCATCTGGTTAATAGCCTCTGATATTTCTAACTCTGTAAAGGATAAAGTATGCGCCTCAATCTTAAAGATAGTGTTAACATGACATTGTGTGTCTTCACCTTCATACACTGACTTAAAATGAGTACACCAGGCCTGCTCCTGAATACCACAGTAAAGGCGGTTATTAAAAGAATCTTGGAAAAAGGGTTTATTGACCACTTCCCAAAATTTAGAGCTATTTTTAATGACGTCAATAGCTAATACCTCATTCCAAGTGGTGGCCATACACTCCCCTTCTTTTGCATAAGTTAATCATTGCTGGCAGGTCAGTATTTTGGGGGATGGGGGGCGAGTGGGGGTAGAGACTTTATCAGCTGCATCATCTATTGAGGCGGCCGGATGCTGCGTCAATTCTACATGGACATCTAATTTGTCTACTGGCGTGCATAGACCTGCCCTTGGCCCGTGCTTTGCCCAGGCACGCACGCGCACGCTCCACGCCTACCTTTCCGGCTTGACGGAGACTCTTTAAACACTCAGGTATGACCGCAAACATAACACCGACCCTCCCTTTTCACTACTTGGCACCAAAACATAGAATATTAAGAGCCCGATGATTTTCCGTTTTACTTGCAGGCTATGTTTCGTGGGCTTCACGCGCATTGAACTGACTGACTTAAACACTTTTCTATTAACTTTCGACAGTCTAGAAGGTATGTTTTATCCCACGCTCATTTTTGTTTGCTTGCTCCAATTACGATAAGCTTGTAAACATCAACATTGACAATAACAGTGCACTGGTTATTTTCATTTTCGCAATTGTTCCAATTTCTTGAACCTGACTAGTATACTGCAAAATATAACAAATGATGAGAAATGTTTTGAATCCTCACGTAAGGTTTATGCACTAAATATTGTACAGATTTGTTAAGTGCGGACAGAGTTTCGAGATTATGAAAAATTCTATGTATATAATAACGAATAGATGACTGTTGTGTTTCATTTTTTCTAACAGAAATACCCCTGACGAAGGGCAGCATTGCCCCAAATGCATTGGGCCAAATACAATTTTTATTTATGAACTGTACAAATAACTAAGGATTACAATCAAAGGAATTAAATGTTTCAATAAAATTTCATTTTGAAAGTAAAAAGTCACAAAGGAAATTTTTCTACACAGTGTGCACCTGAGGACGTCATTCCCGACTGGAATGACGCTACCATAACTATTATTTCAGACTCCAAGACTCAGAAGGAGTCACTCAGCACCTAACCACCTTCAGTATCGTTTCACCAACACAAACAATCTTGAGTGTGATAAGGTTCAATCCATAACAGTCATTGACTTCTACACTACACACATTAAATCTGAGCACACCGACGTGCAGCATTTAATCACACGAGTTTGAACTCGCCCCAGCACTCCTCTCACATCAGGAACTACCATTGTCACATATATCCCCCATGCATTCCTACGGGAGGGCAAACCAATCTCACCACACGCACTCCGAGAGCGCACGCCCTTTACACTGGGCCACAGTGCTAAAGTGTGCAGAGTTCACACATCAATTAACATCATGTCATATTAAAAGGCAAAATGTCCAGTGGTGAACCTGCCAGAAGGGCCAAGTCCAACAACAATCCATTGGCATTAGATCACCAAACAGTGCAGATATCTTGGCAGGATAACATCCAATTGCTACAGGTTCCCTCTGTCACATCCAAGGTAACAGTACTTGCAGCTGCAGCCAGTTCACTGTAAGTATTGATCTTCAAAACTGCAGGTTGATCCCAATTGAACACTGCCATCTCAAATTAACAGGTTAAACACTTAAATGCCCTCCGATCTGTAATTGCCGATCTGTACGATGCAGTGTAGTCCAAGCTCCAGAATCACGATAAGGAGACTGCATACAATTGAAAGACCAAAAATGCCCCTCACAATTCAGTAGACTTCAGGCTGTCAGTTGACAATGACACTTCTGGGGCTTAAAGGAGTCTTTTTTTTTTCTTGCAGTCATCAATCTCTTTTCTCTTTTCCTTTTAGAATTCACTTTATCTTAATCTCCCTTTTCTTAGTTTCTTCCTCTCCAATATACTTTCACTTGTTTTAGGTAAACTTGATCGTATTCTTCAAACTTGTTTGTGCATAGGTTAGTTTGCACTCATCGCCAATGTCATGTAGATGTAACTTCAATGCCCCACCAGGAGCAGCCCTGTGCAGTTCAGTCTGCTCACTCCAACTGATCTCACAAGCATACATAAACATTCTAACATTATGCAGAGAGAATGCATCAAGACAGTTTCAAGATATAACTGCCTCCCTATGCTTTTTCACATCTTTAAATTACTGTGATCCTTGGCTGGGAATAGCTATTCCTGTATGCGAAGGACAGACATTAGGCAGACAATCTAGAGCCTCTAAAGCCATCAGAGGAAATTAAAGGCCACATTATTGCAATTGATTCATTATAGTACAACTTTCTCCAAGCTTGCTATTTTCTCCCACCAAGTGGGTGACACAAGTGTCAGTTACGGTTTTCATCTACAAAGGTAGCAGGTCCCAATAAAGGGTTGTTGGTTTCCACCCTATCTGTTGGTTGTAAAAATGCATGAATAGCCAACAGGTTTAGGATGCTGAGGGGACAATGGGAGCCTAGCGACTTCTTTACAGGAAAGATCTCTATAAATGAAGCCTAATGGCAAAATGGTGATACTATTTTTCTAAATATCCAGTGGGCATGTTGATCGCTGTGCGTAATCAACTGACAGGCTAATTTTGGGTTCTTACAGTTAATAACCCTGCAGTATCCCTTAAAGTGTTTAGTTAGTGGTCCAGGCTAGTCAACTTAACTAATAAATAGGACATCCTAATACACTGAGATACAGACATCAGAATTTCTAGTTAGCCAATCACATATCTTGTTTTTAAATTAACCCTGGGAAAAGCACTACGCTACGCTCGCGTAGTTTGCAAAGTTTCCGCTACTTCGCACTACGCGAACTACACATAGCACAGTGCAAACATGTGTAGCGTAGTGCAGCGGCAATTTTTTGCTTGCTCGCGGTCCTCAATGTCAAGCTGGCGACCGCAAGCAAGCAAAATGACATCCCGGCGAGGCTTTTTCTTTGTTCGCAATCAGCAACATCAAGTTGCCGATCACGAGCGTATAAAAATTAACCTCCCAGCGAGATTCTCAACGCAGGGAGGTCAGGTTTCTGATTGCGAGTGGTCGCGTATGCTTGCGATGAAAAATTACCAGTCCGCGTTGAGAAAGTTGCGGCTCGAGTAAAAATCTACTCAAGTGGCAGAATACTACAGCTCGCACTGTGCAAGATACCGTTTCAATGATTGCACAGTGCCGGATGCTTGTCCGCATTGTGCAATCATTGAAAACGGCATCTTGCACAGTGCAAACAGGTTACTATGCAGTTCGCGTAGTGCTACTCGTAGCTCGCGTAGTGCGAAGTGCACTTCATGTAGCTACGCGTAGCGCTACTTTGCGAACTACGCCCAGGATTATTTTAATTTCACTATCAAATTCCACCCTGGAAGCAGCAAGGGTGCAACACTTGTCAAAACCGCTACATAGGGAGACAATGTGGGGGGAGATTAAGGAAGGGAGGATAGTGACTTCATTTTGCCAGGATGACCTTCCTTGTTAAAATTCAGGGGAAATATTCCTGGACTTCATAGCCAGTTGCTTACAAACCCCAATAAATACTTTGGGACCTGCCTACCAAATTTGTATGAAAAGTAGTTGGCTTAGTAAATGTGGACCCCTAGGCCTGCATCCCTGCTGGGTCTGCCATTAGGATGACAGTATTTATTACCTCCACCTCCTCCGCCCTGGTGCGCTTGAAGGCCACATTATTGCAATTGATTCATTATAAAACAACTTTCTCCAAGCTTGCTATTTTCTCCCCCAAGTGGGTGACACAAGTGTCAGTTAGGGTTTTTATCCAGCTAGGAAGCAGGTCCCAATAAGGGGTTGTTGGGTTCCACCCTATCTTCCCCGTAGCCCGAAAGAAGATCCAGTTCAGAATGATGTTGGGTGGGATGTTCTTATTTAAACTTTTAGGGGCACTGTTCTCATTGCTAAATTCATGCTTAAACTGTTGCTTCCTTTTGGCAGTGGGGCCTGCTTCATTACCTTGTGAAGAGCCAAGGTCAATTGTATCCTGGGTGGAGATCATGGCCCTCCTGGCAATGTCTCTCTCTACAGATGTACCATCACTAGTCACTGGGTTGCTAGATGCACTGATTAGGTGTAGAGGTGAGTTAGGTAGACAGGTCTGGGACATTTCTCACTTTCCCACACATTTATCAAATATTGTCAGCCAAACATATTTTGTGCATAAAGTTCTTCATGCAACTCTGTCTTTTTTAAAAACACTTTAGGTTACTTTGACTTAACAGCCTGAGAAACTTAGGGCCATATGTATCAAAAAGTCATTTTGCGATTCTCAAATAGCTATTTTTTGCGAATCGCTATTTGAGAATCGTAAAATGCTATGTATGTAGGATTTGCAATACATTTTGAGGATCGTACATATTCCTTAATTACGAATTGCAAATTGTGATTCGCAATTAAGGAATACCTTCCCATTCATTCCTATGGGCCTCTAGGCCCATAGGAATGACTGGGAAGACATTTTCAATTTGCGATTCGCAATTACAGAATCGCAAATTGAGAATGCAATTTCAAGGGTACAGGGGTGTCAAAAGGACTCCCTGTTGCACCCTTAAAATAAGCATGGGAGCACATGTGGCGCACATTCATGCCCTAAGGGCATGTATGTGCTTCACATTGCACTTTGAAAAATGCTAAAAAGTGAATTTTTCAAAGAAATCGCAAATTACCATTACCACCAACATGAAGTTGGTGGTAATTTGCGATTCCTTAATGCCAAATTGCACTTTTTTGGTGCTTCTTACATTGCATTTAAGGATTCGCAAAATTTGCGATTCCTTAAATGCAATCGCAAAATAAGGAATCGCAAATTTTATGACTCAATATTTTGCCTTAATACATTTGGCAAAATTGCATTCGCAAACGGCGAATTTCGGCGTTTGCGAACACAATTTTGCTTGATACATATGGCCATTAATCTCTGGAGTTTCATGCACAACAATGCTATGAAGTATAACAAACATTGTCATTTAACAGAGTTAGAGGATCATTGCTAGGCTCAAGCATAAGTCTCATGTCTCTCTATGTTATATCCAGTTCAAAATACTGTCACCCTTTTGTGAAATGTATACATTTGCATTAACCCAGCTTACTTATATTTTATCAAACCCATAACATATCCTTGTAGATTTATGGGTTTGCTCCTATAAGAAAAAGGCTTTATGTCAGGATTCAATTTGTCAACTTTTCCTTTAATGTTTTTCACAGTAAAACGTATTTGAAACAATTGTAATTTTTGCTCTCGACTAATTGGTTTTTCACTGCTCACAAATGTACTTTGAATTGGACTGTTGCGTTCATCTCAACTAAGGGTGGGCGTAAAATCCGTTTCGCGGGCGAATTTGCGGATTTTCCGCGATTTCGCAATCCGCGAATCTCGCGAAATCGCGGTAAAATCCGCGAATCAGCGGGGACGAATTTTCAGCCAAGCAAGGGTTACAGCAGCAGGTGCAAAAGTTGAACCTAATTTCTTTGTAACCTTTTACAAAAGGGTTACAAACAAATTAACTTCAACTTGGACACCTGCTGCTAATTGCTTCCTGGCGCCTCTTTGGCTACTTGCAACTATTCTCTGACCCTGCTCTGACCCTTGAAGCAGGGTCAGAGAATAGTTACAAGTAGGCAACGAGGCACCTGTCCAAGGAATTAAACCTTATCAGGAAGCACTTACAGATATAAAAAAACAGGAAGAAGGGAGGGAGAGGATGGCAAATACATCCATTTTGAGTTGTCAGGAGGGGTTAAACTAAAAGAGACCTTTACAGCACAATTTTCATATGCATTTTGCTAAAAATAAAAAGCTGTATGTTCTGTAGGGGCAACTCAGGAATCTGACCCTTCAGAGATCCGGCCTCTCTTTCTTTCTCTCGTTCTCTCTCTCCCTCTCTCTTTCCCTCTCTTTCTCTCTCTTTCTATCTATCTATCTATCTATCTATCTATGTATCTATCTATCTCTCTCTCCCTCTCCCATAAACGACTGCATGGGTAACTTCGCTATGCAAGCGGCTCGCGAAGACACAAAAATCCCCGCGAACAAGCAAGAAACCCCGCGAACACGCAAAAAAACAAAAATCCGCAAATTCGCACAAATTCACAAATTTTGCAGATCGCGAATTCGCAAATCCGCAAAATCACGGATCGCGAATTCGCAAAATTCGCCCATGCTTAATCTCAACAAACTTGTAAAACATGTTGCTACTTTCAAAATCTGAATCATCATTCATTTCTACTTTGTGATCTTTCATTTCTGAAATGTTTCTTACATTTTGTCATTTTATTTATAGCAGAAAAATGTCATTTGTTTGCACAATAAATATATGTTACCTTATGAGTAGGGCACATTGTTATCATTGGCCATAAGTCTTGCCGTGCGGCATTTAAAGCATTTCCCCTGAAAATCTTTCTTCTTTTCAGCCTCCTGAAGGCTCTCTTTTAGCGTGAGCTGCTGAGTTTAAGACTTTCGTTACTCTCCTCTGTATTGGCTTCCAGATTCTCTGGGCATAATGGGCCTAATGTTTCCATGTTTTTTTGCCACCCAGCGTTTTCGGTGCTTTGTTAGTCTTTGGATTCCTGGCTAGGGTGCGCACTTTCACTGACCCATCACCTGAGTCGCTGGATGTTTGCCAAGACAAGCAGCTCTCAAATATCCAGAAAATACCTTTTTTGCAGGAGGTTGTAGCTCGAGTTAATAGTTGCTCGCCAGAGGCAACAGCAATACCACTAACCAATAACCTGGGATCCCAACCCTCATTTCCGCACTTTGGGAAGAAAGGGGTAAAGATAACAGCTCAGGCAGTGGCTGAACCTCCGACAGAGGTCCAAGATGCACAACTGCTAGCTTAATCTTTTCCATCATTAAGTCGACTGCCAGAGGGAAGCAACTTCTTCACGATTGGAAACAATGTACAGGACATTTCTAAGGGGCAGCCAGAATCTCCAAAAGACACTTCTAACCCAATAGTACAAGGTAAAGAAAATGTACAATCGGAGTCAGGGAGCAATGGGAACGCCTGACAAAAGAAGTCATAGAAGACCTCCAATCACAAGTGACCCTGAGCAAAATTTTGCAGGAAAAATGGCAATTAACCCCTTCGCTGTGGCGGCAATTCCACCGCACCGCTAGGGGGGGAGGGGGCGCTCGCATGCTCGTGATGGAGCCCCTCCGTCACGAGCCATGGTTCCGTCATGGCCCCGCCCGCTCAATGGAACGTCCAGCGCAGGCGCGGAATTTGCGCCACGCAGGTGCGCCGAGCGGGCCATGGCTGAAACGCTCCGTCATGAGCACAGCTCAACCGAGGCTCATGACGGAGTGGCTCCGTCATGAGCATGGAAGCAGTTAAGTATTACACAGGAAAAATCCAACAAAGAAGTCAAGGGCCAACTAGAAAAGATCAATGAAAATATCTTGCAGCTAAATCAGACACTAGTCCTTGCAGATCAGCAAATCTCTGATCTCGAGAACATCCAGAAGAAACTTTTTTTTAAATTAATATTGTATTAAGTTAAATGCAGTATACATAGATAGCATCAATAGATACATGTTACTGATAAACAAATTTAACATCCCGTGGCTATGCTGCATATATTCAATTTCAGCAATCAATCTCTGAACAATATAACATAGTGAGGTATCATACATTTAAGTGAAAAATAAACATACTCAACATTCGGCATGTTCAGGGGACTTGTCTAGTTCAGCAGATGGCAGGTAGTGTAATAGAGGTTCCCAAATGTCATTAGGTCTCGAGGAGGTAGGAAGTTCCTCTGCATAGAGCACTAGGTTTTCCCGGCAATATACTAGATCCTTAAGCCATTGTGCAGCGGAGGGCCCAGTCATGCCCTCAAATGTCATTGCCACTTGTCTCTTGGCCAGAAGCAACACAACTCTCACATATTTGCCTGTTACACCTTGCAGGAATGGCACTAAGCCCAGCAAACATATGTGTGGGGAACACTGCAGTTTAATATTGACCATATTCGATATTTTACGAACACATCGGTCCAGAACTCCGCCACCCAGTGACAAACCCAGGCTAGATGCCAGAAATCGGAAGCCACAGTGCCACATCTTTTGCATGCATTGGTATCGCCAAGCCCATATTTGAACAGTTTATGTGGGGTGTAATAAGCCTGATGGATGTATTTGAAATGTATGATTTGGAGGTTGCCATTAGATGTTAGGGCACCAGTTGACTGGCAGCAATGCTCCCAGTCCTGCTGCCTCAATTGGGGGTCTAGATATGCGTTCCATTTCTCCATGCTTTTGTTGTGCTGCAGGGGCTTCTCAGCATGAGCCTCTTGGTAGAGTTTGGTAAAGAGTTTGCGTTGTATTGGGATAGTGAGCATGACGTGAAGGGTCTGCAGCGTGGGAGGTTTGACAGGGAAAGTATGATAAGGCGCATGTATCGCTTTTTTTAACCTGTGAAAAAGAAATATGAATAATGGCGTCTTAACTTGTAAGTAACTAAGATCATCATATGTCAAAAAAGCACCATCGGGATATAAGTCCAGTATTGTATCTATCCCTACTACCTTTAATGTATGCATAGCAGCCGCCTCATGCGTAACCAACAGGTCTGCATGAAATGCAAAAGGCAACAAAGGGGAGTATAGTAGTAACTACCCTGCCATGCAGCCTAGAGCCTGCCAGGCCGCTATGGTGGCATCAATAGTGTTGATCTCAGAGCGAGCGTTTGTCGATGAGTGGGAGTCAATATAGAGCTTTAGGGAATAGGGTGCGCATCACCATCCTCCACTGCGATAAGTGGGATGAAGTCATGAGAACCCAACCAGTACTGCACATACTGTGAGTGAGCGCACAGACAGTATAAATAAAGGTCAGGCACACTGAAACCCCCATTTTATAGTCCAAAGTAAGTGTCCCAGCTCACATGAGCTTGCTTACCCCCCAAATTAACCGTAGTAGCAGTGAGCACACTGTTTTAAAAAAATATGTTGGGTTAATGGTATCAGTATATTACTAAAGAGATATAAAAATTGAGGCAGTACTACCATCTTGATGAGCGCTATGCGATCGGCCGGGGATAGCTGGAGGGTCAGCCATCTGCCCACCTGTTGTTCCAATTAAGAATACGCAGTACCATAGTTCTCACAGATAACTGTGCGAGGGTCTCTATGAACCCACACCCCCAAGTATTTTACAAGGTCTGCTGGCCATATAAGTGGATATTCAAACTCATGGGGAAGAGTGCTCTCTGTCAATGGCACTACCACCGATTTGGCCCAGTTAATATGTAACCCTGAGAACAGCCCGAACTGAAGGTATTCACTTAGAACTGGTGCCATGAAAGTATGTGGCCCCCTGCTTAAAAAAGCAGCATGTCATCTGCATACAGTGAGATGCTTACAGGACGGTGAATGAACTGAAGGGTTGAGACTCTATGTCGGTGTCAAATAATGCAGGCGAGTGGCTCTACCATCTAGCATCAATGCGAAGAGAAGTGGCGAGAGGGGACACCCTCTACTCGAATCAGTGCCACGGTGTCAGTGTACAGCTGGCGTACTCAATTGATAAAAATAGAAGAAATCGCCAGAGGTAATAAAATAGATAACCCCATTCTATGAAGTCGAAGGCCTTGGCTTCGTCAAGCATCATGGGCGCTGCTTGGAGCCCAGGATCAAGAATATGGAACATAGCAAAGAGTGTGTGTAAATTATGAGAGGTAGACCTAGTGGGAATGAATTCGGACCAGGACTTGCATGAGAGGCTGTAGTATGTTGGCCATGATCTTGGCCAGTATTTTGGTGTTAGTGTTGATAGTGACAGCGGTCGATACGAGTCGCTACGATAGGGCCGTTTGTCATTTTGAGTAAAGTAATAATCAGAGCCTACCAGAGAGTAGGCAGCAGTGTGCCTGCATCATATGATTCGGAGTACATTTCTAATAGATGGGGGATTAATTCTTCTGCATATTCAGGCCCAAGGGATTTCTTGTTAGGGAGAGCTTTAATCGCCGTGAGGATGACTTCCTCTGTAATTGGTTGATTAAGGAACTCCCTCTGCCCATCCGAAATTCACGCCAATTTTATTTTATTTTAATTCTTTTTACAGAGTTCTTATAGCATGAACTTGACCTGGTATCGGCTATCAGAGCATGCTTCACATAGCACCAGTTGCATGAGGACACATTAATTTTTTGTTAGCCAATGCTCCATCCAGTAAATATTGTCTAGCAACTTTTTGTCTATCATACCTTGCGTGGTATACAATTCTGCCTAGGAATTTTTAACCTGCGCTAGAATACCCTGATTAGTGTAATGATCCTGATCAGTCCTGTCAGTGATCTTGGTGATAGTATGCCGATCTAGCAAGCTATTGTCTTGTGGGTTAAATAGTGACCCGGTTGCCCCCTCCCCATAAGCACAGGCTACATGATGCCTAGATATGTACCTGGCCTCCCCTCTGCTAACTTTTTGTATTCTAAAATGGATTTGTTGCCAATGTCTGAGTGCAGGGTGAATGTTCGTAGGCACGCTCGAGGCGATGTAGAGTGGCTTCGACTTTAGCGAGCTGTCCACATGAATCGTGCAAGATGCCAGCTGACGTGTCAATGCAGGTGCCTCGAATCGTGGCCTTAAATGCCTCCCAGAGGGTCATAGCACTATCAACCAAACATTCTTCTTGGTCAAAGTATTGCACACTGGCCTCATGAATCATTGTAACATACAGGGGGTCCAACAGTTCTTTAGAACGAAAGCGCCACGTGAACGCTCAACAGACAGTGTTTGGAATTCGGAGTTTAAGTTGGACAGGATTATGATCAGACAGAGTGCAGGGTAAACCCTCTACTTTGGACACCCATCCTCTCGCACTCTCACTCAGCAGCCAGAAATCAAGCAGAGACCAGCTACCATGCACAGTAGAAGTGTGTGTCCTCCAGTCTCTCTGTGTGTTGGCGACACCATACATCTATCAATCCCAACTCAGCCATCCCCTCAATAATGATACAGGGGACTGTCCCCTTTGATGCTTGATTTGTCTCTAGTAGGGTCTAAATGTGTATTGAGGTCGCATACCTATAAAGTCACAGCTTTTGGCCAAGTCTGCAGGGTGGAAATGATGTATTCAAATAGGGCAGGGTCATCTACCTTCAGGCCGTAGGCATTTACAATAGTTACTAAACTGCCCGACAACCTCCCATGAACAATGGCATAACGACCTGCATCCTCCATGCAAGTTTTAATCATGGTGTAATTACACCCCAGGAATAGGAGGAGTATGAGGAGGCTAAACGATAACCAGCCCACTGTGCTCCTACGTGTACTTCAGACTGCTGAATCAAGTGTGTGTTCTTGTATGAGGGTAATTTCTATCTCATGGCGATCTAAATATGCAAAGACCTGGCAGATCTTTTTAGGCAATTTAAGTCCTAGTACATTCCATGTTAGACAAGTGATTAACATGTAATTCGGATGCATCGCTTTAGTTTGTTATATATCGAGCATAATTTAACTGTAATGCATGATGCTACATAGACATACCTCACAACATTTAGAATGCAATCAGCCACATGTACTAGCCCCTCAAACTTCACCCTCCCACCATCGCCCCAACCACTTTAGCGTCCCCAACATGCCAAAGCCATCCCAAACATCCCAAAACAGTTCCCAAGTGCCGTGCTGAGGAAAAAAACAGCTAAGGGGAACACCCAAGGAGAGAGCGCTGGAGCACAGGACCCTCCTGATGTACTAGGATGTGGCCGAGCAAAGTAATACCATTTCCTACCTGCTGTATTGCAACACCATAAAACAATACTAAAGTCCCCTGACATTATTAAGCACTGCAAGCCCAAACAATGGGGGAAACATTATCTGTATAGCTCAGGTTCTTGTGTTTAGTCCATACCACCTATGCCACGGCCCTCCAAGACATACAATTAGATATAGTTCACCGTGGGACCAAAGCAAGGTAAAAATGCGCCTGTATCCACAACTCACATTACCCAGCAACTTCAGTGTTCAGCTGCCTTCCCGGTGGCGCCCCGCTGTCATCGTCCGCCGCGCCAGAGAGGGTCCAGATGCGTCGTTTGAGAGTCTTGGCAAAATCCATCGCTGACTAGGGAGTGGTTAATATTCTGGGCGTCCCATCTACCTCAATGCGCAGCCGTGCAGGGTAAAGCATCGCGTAGGGTGTCTGTTCTGAGATGAGAAGTTTTTTGACTGGCTGATATTCTCTCCGTGCCTCCTGCACAGCCAAGGTAACATCAGGATAGAAGGCAAGCGTAGTCTCTTCATTGGTGATGGTGCCTTTTTCACAAGCCATGCGGAGGACAGCGTCCCAATCCCTATAGTTCAATAAGCGAGCTATGATGGGACGTCAAGTTCCTCACTCAGATGACACTCCAACAGGCCTAGTGGCAAAGATGAGCCAGGGCCGTCCTTGTACAACAGGAGTAGGCCCAGTTGAATGCAGCCGCAAGGTAGGCCATAATCGCAGTCATGCGCACCGGGCAGAGAGCGCCATTACTCCAGTGCGTGCTCGGTGCATGGTGATCCCCCAGTGCTGCAGCCTCTCACTGGGACACACAGCAGGGATTATTATAGGCCCCTTGGACGCAGCAGAAGTAGTGCCAGCAGGGCTTAGTATCAAAGTGGCCCACGCATGGAGCCAAGCTGCATTGCAGCTCTCACCTGGTCGACCGGTCCGACCCCAGCGGAGGGCCGCAGCAGTCCCAAAAATCGGAAGCTCCGGATGGCAGGTTGGTCCGCTCCACTTCCGGCAGGGCACAGCCGGTGCCCCACTCAGGCTAGGACCGAGAGCGAGCCCTCTCTCCAGGTGCCAGGAGTTCTCTCACTGGGTCGCTAGCTGCTCTCGTCACAACCTAAACAGCACACAGGTAGACAGCACAACAGCGCAATCTTCTCCTAACGCCCCGGAGTCACAGTCACGACCGCTCTTGGGCCACTGCAGACCTGCACTCAGAACGTGTCCCGGGCCGCCATGTTGTTAGCCTGGGCCTGATAGTTCACCAGTCGCGTTCTCGGCCGAATGAGCGAGCAGCAGGTCGATCAGCTCGCCCAAAACAGCCCGCTGTGCTTCGCTTCTCGTTTTTTAATATTTGGGCATCCACCATGGGCAGGAAGACAAGGATATGGATTGGATGGATGACTCGGCCGGTGGAGTTGCTCTACAGAGTGGTCATCTTGCTGTACGCCCTCTAGCACCCCCCATCCAGAAGAAACTTGAACATCGTCAATCTAAACATAATAGAGAGCTTGAGGAAATCCAGATCAAGCTCGAAGAGTTTGAGAACAGATCAAAAAGGTCAAATTTGCGTTTTGTGGGTATTCCGGAAGGGCAGGAAATTAAAAACACTTTTCAAAGGACAGTTTCAAATTCTACATTGCATTGGAACAGGCAAAAGAGATCCAACAAAAAAACTGGGATAGTAATTGGGGGGTTCGGGCTGGGATGAGGATGAGGATGAAGGGACTGGAAAATTCGGACTGGAGTATTTTATTTTGTTTGATGGCGAATCAAGTTATGGCGGTCACCGTTGATATGATGACCCAGGTGCCAAACCAAGGCATGACAGGTGTAACATCACAGGGGAGGGAGCAAGACGGGGTCTCCCCTCCCTAACTGGGGGTTTTTGGGGGTGCACTTGGAGTCTTCAGGAGGCACAACCAGGGTGGTGGGGGGAGCACTTTTTAGGTGGTAAAATGAGCAGATGTAAGTAGATCAGAAAACAACAGTGTTTGTACAACAAAACATAAGTGCCAGTAGAAGGGCGACAAAGCACAGTGCAAGGAAAAATGATTTTTATTTTAAGTGTCTTTATCTATAGAAAGTACTATTCAGATTTTGTCTTGCAATATTACTGGGATAGCCAATAAGCGAAAATATCCTAGTGTGATGAGCTGGCTTTCCTCTTTTACACCTGCTGTTATCTATTTTCAAGAGACCCATTTAATGAGTAATACTCCAAAATTGCAAAATCCCATGTTTGTACTCACATGCATTTTGCATCAGCAAGTAAAGCATTTAGGGGAGTCGCCATATATTTGAGTAGTCAAGTTGACTGGGAGATGAGAGAAGTCATTCGAGACATACATGGGAGGTGGCTCTGGCTCAAAGTATTAATAAATGGGCAAAATATCAAATTCATACACTATTACAATCCTACTAGTGATCAATCAGATGCCCTTGTAATGATTTCCGATCCAGGGAGACACCAATTTTATACATCTTGTTAAAGACACCTCCAACAAAAAGAAAAAGCAGCTCAAGCCCAAAACCGAAAAGATATTAGAAGTATTAAAGTCCAGATTCCAGCTGATTGACATGTTTTTGGTTCAGATTTAAAACTGCTTCACAAATAGATTTTTTCTCATATCTAAATCATTAAATAGGGGCTGAACAGAGATCCTCTCCAAAGCCTTTTTGAGATCATTCCCTTGTTTCTTTAGAGGATGAAATCCGCCCAAAAGTTAGGGATAGATCTAGATGGCAATTTGATACATCATTGCTGTCAGATCCCGATTGGGAGGAGAAGACAAAGCAGTATATTTTAGAGTTTTTAACCCTCAATTTCAATCTAACTCAGTTATTTGGTAGGCATTTAAAGTAACCTTGAGAGGAAGGATCATAGTATTAACAGCAAAAAAACATAAGGAATGTATTGAGCAGATAGCAAACCTGCAAGCCATTCTCTATAAAATGCAATTCAAATCAGGGAACAAAACAATGGGCACAAGATAGAGCCAGGATCAATTGCCCCTGCAAAACAAAATCTTAGGGACTACTCTTGAAGAAATAAAAAATTGAGCGTTTACCAACAAAAAATATATGAGGAGAATCAACACATCGACAAGTTTCTTGCCTTGTCAACTAGACTAAAGAAAGAGAAGGAATTGGTCATTTTCTTTTTAGAACATCAAATCACAGACCAGAAGGTCCCTGACCAGGAAGAAAAATCAAAAAAAGTTTTTTCAACATTATTCTGAAATTTACCAGACTCATTATTTGGTATCTGAAAGCATTATCAGTCAGTACTACATCTTATTGACTTTGCTTCTTCTATTTCAATTCAATCATCAGGTGATGTTGAAGCCAATAGCTCTCTTTAAGAATCAACAAGCTTTAAATGTAATGCCCAACACAAAAGTTTGCGATAATGATGGGCAACCTACAGAATTTTTCAAAACATTTTCAAGTGAACACCTTTCATTATTAGTTAATCTGTTTAATTTCATTGAAAGTGGGGGCAAGATCCCCTCAACCTTTTTAGAATGAATTATATTATGATTTCTTAAAAAGGATAAGAACCCAAAATCTCTGCATTCTTAAAGGGCCAATTCACCTGCTCGATACAGACTATTAATTACTAATGAAGCTTTGGGGGATACGTGTTACTCCAGCAGCACAACAAGTAATATATCTAGATCAAACTGGGTTTGTTGTAGGACGTTTAATGTCTGCCAATACTCGGTTTCTGATTCAGGCCATAGAATATTTTTCAGTAAATCTGGTGAAAGCCCTAGTTATAATGATCGATGCCGAGAAGGCAGTCGATCTGGTAAATTGGGACACCCTATTTTTCTGCTTAGGGAAAATTGTTTTTCCCCCCAGGTGATTTCAATGCTAACCAACTTATATAACAACGCCCAAGCAAAGCTGGTGATTTATTCCAGGGTAGCAGGTCTAATTAAGATCAAAAGAGGCACACGTTTAGGGGTGCCCCCTTTCCCTGCTTTTTAAAACTTTTTTATAGAACCACTTGCAATACAAATTTGTAGTAGAGCAAATTTAAAATTTACAATTCTGGGGATGGCAAAATGAAAATTATTTGCAGATGATGATTCTTTATCTTAACCCCAAAATTGATAATAGAGAACGTGCCTTCCAGATTATTGCAGACCTTACTATAATAGGAGGGTATAAGATCGATTAGACTAAAATTGAACTTTTGCTATCGAACGTTGCATTGGTTGCTCTCCGGCTATCACTACAGTTGTGCGCTAAGGCAAAGTTCCCAATCAGATACCTTGCATATCCATTACAAATAACTTCTCTAGCCTTTTTCAGTTGAATTACTCAAAAATGTTATGTAAAACCAAGGGCTTGCTGGATAAATGGGCTCTTCTCCCCTTGACTGTAATAGGCCGTATATCAATGCTCAAAATATCATTTGTACTGTTATAAATTTTTTTTATTCTCTAATGTTCCAATAAACGTTCCTAGTAGTTTTTTTCAGGCACTAGGTTCAGTGAGCTTTATATGGAATAAAAAATTGGTGAAGCTTAGGCAATCGGTCTTATAACTTGATAAATCAAAAGGAGGTTTGGCGTGCCCCAAAATTCGTATTTATTATCAGGCAGCGCTACTTTCATCCTACTTAAATTGGGCCAACCTGGCAGACAAGCATTTTTTAGAGAGGATGATACAATAAGCTGATACAAGCTTACCACTTTTTCTTTATAAAAACAGCAAAACTACCCGAAAAAATCTAGGTACAAAGTTCTTCGAGATATCTGTGGGTGTATGATTGCACTGGGAAAAGTCTATAAAACTCCTTTTTTGTTTCCCTAGTCCAACTTCAGGAGAGTAAAGATATGGGTCTGCCCCTTGGACAGAAGGAAATTAGATATTGGAACTCTGTAAGTTTCAAAATATTTTCTGACTTTTTTAGACAAGCAGAAATTATTTCATGGAAAGTACTACGAGCACGGGACATTTTTAAGCTTGAATTCCAGTGACTCAATCGATAAGCAGAGTACTTGTAATAGGCCAATTATTGGGAATTGGCATTTGGTACAGGTTTCACCAGAATCTTGCTGGAAAGCCGGATGTACCTGCTTTTCTATTGAGGCTATTTGAAAAAACTGAATGTAGTGTCTCAGTAAACGACTAGCAAGTAATTTTGTAACTAGGAAATCAACCCCTTTGGACGGCAAACTATAAAAGAATGGCATTCTTTTCAAGATAGCTATCGTATTATACATCGTAGCATCTCCATAAGATGTATCCCATGGTACCAAATATCTGCTTTCACTGCCATCAAGCAGGGCAAGGTGATTGGCTTCATACATTTTTTACTTGTGCACACTTAACACATTCATGAAGTTAAGTATTTAAGGCTATTAGTAATGGTATCATTCATCCGATTCTACCTGAAGCAACATTAGCCAGTCAATTCTTAAACATCCAGTCGATTCTTAACCAATGCCCAGCAATGTTTTGTTTCAGTAGCTCTATCCATCGCTCGCCCCCTTATTCTTCAGAATTGGAAATCTGGAAAGATTTTTCCTTTAGCTGAATGGAGGAATAAAATGTCCTGCACTAACGTGTAGGGGTTTTGAACACATTTAACAGCATTTGGCAATTAGGGTGTCAGCATCTATTTCGGGGCTGAACGTTGACCCAGATCAAGTAATAACAGCTTGTGGGGGGGGGGGGGGGGTGCAGGAGATACCATTCCCCCACCACTTTTATCGTCACAATGATATTTCTTTAGTATGTTTGAACACTTCATGTGAAAAAAATATCTTATCGTGAATCTTATTTGTAAAAAGAAAAAGAAAGGTCATAAATTACGCTTTAGATAAAGGGTTTCCAGCACTAGGAATAGACTATTATTCAAGGTATTTATACCCGCCTACAACAGAAAAGCACTGCACTTATTGTTTGCCTCAGGATTGCAATATATTAGAAAGATGACTAAAACTCAAGCCCATAGAAATCTACCACTAAGCAAGGGGTAAAATGCAAAGAGAAGTGGAGGGGGGGGAGAGAGAAGGAAACAGAGGAGGAGGCGAGGTAGAGAGATCGGGGGCTAGAATAAATCCGTAGCACTTTAGTGTCGCTCCACTCAATACTGATTAGGAGTAATTTTACTATTCATAAGTGTCAAAATCCGAAGAAAATGAAGGATAACTCATGCAATCCTTTAAACCTAATTCAACAAGGAAAAATAATGTATTCTCGTATTAATGTATTTATTCTCGCCTCTTCTTTCAATAGCACTTTAGCACATCTGCACCTTATAAAAAATAAATTCTATCTAAAGTGTAAATAGTGTAAATTCATGTTCACAGTGTCAGATATGAAGTCTTAGAAACATTTATTAATTGGATTCTCGCCTCTCCCTTTTGTCTCTCCTCTTCGCTATGTATGATTACACAAGTGCTTCAAATTTGGCAAGGGGCGACCAATCGGTCCCCCCGAACGTATGGCAGAGTACCACGATCCCCCCGGGAAGCCATCTTGGGCGGGAGGCGAGTCTCGGCTGGTATGCCCGAAGCGGCGTAGCCGGGGCGCGCCTTTTCCCGCCCTCGAGTGGGTTGGCCTAGACACTAACGCGGCTGGCCACGCCCTTGGGGCAGGCAGGGGCGGGTTTACGCCCGCCCTGAAGACGGATAAAAGGAGAAACAAGACCAGAAGGCATCCTCTTGTTCCTGTGCTCCGAAGCTGCACCTCCTCGCTGCACGTGAGCTCGAGACGGAACGAAGAGCCAATTTTGACCCACCCACCAGCCCCTGAAGACAGCGAGTGGTTTTAATAAAGTTTGAGGGATAACTGTGATTTCGTTTACAGGTTGTGGTATTATCGTGAAGATCTTGAGTATGCAATAAAGAATGGTCGATTTGTGTTATGTTTTGCGAATAAAGTAATTCGGCGTTAGTGTTCATCAGTACGCATGTGTTTGAATAAAGTTGTCGTTGCTACTGTTGGTTGGATATAGTCATTTAGTATTTAGTTAGCTTGTCGTATTTATTTTGGTCGGGCGGTAAGGTCATGATCGGTGAGCACTAATTGGAAGATCCCTATGAGTGGGCGTTACCCATTACGGATGGGGGCGCTCGGGGGAGGTGGCCATTGGCCCCTCAACGGGGAGGCGGTCCCTTCTAAGGATGGGTCGCCGAAAGGAAAGGGAAGGCGGTCAAGGCCCCTTCATGGGTAGGAGGGGTTACAGCCCCCTCCTGGGGAATTTCCCGGGGCCAGGACGTCTGCGACGGCAGATGTGGTAAGTTGTGTGGGGTGTGGGGGGGGGGGTCTACGCTACCTTCTAGATACCTCACACGAGCCTCGTACGACCTTTAAGTGGCGTCGAGTTTTACTGGGGCCCCCGTCAAGTCAAGGGAAATTGGTATTTGCACTTGAGGTATGCCTCCGTGCCGCCCCTCACAAGGGAGGGGGATATGTCTGGGTTAGGGATCTTGACACCGGTTACGACCTTGCCGTTGGCCCTTAAACGTTAGGATGTACAATTTCAAAGTTTCAAGTAAATGTTTTGTAGGATGTTAGTTCGGCTAGGAGAACCTTTGTATTAGAGGATATGTTAAGGTTAGCCAAACATCGCAATGTGGTAATGAAATTGTACATATTATGAAACTGTTATTTTAATGTTTTAATTTTGTTTCATATTTTAATAAATACGGCCGGGAAGGGTAACTCCCTTCCCGACTTCCAAAAAGTTCAAGAACGGTTTCCAGTTTCCCATCCTTGGGGAGTGTGTTGAGAGGGGGTGGCGGGTATCTCAGCCATATACAAGAAGAGGCTCATTTCCTCATATCAGGCACTTATTCCTCCTCTGATTCCCCTTCCTTCTGATGCCTTACCAAAATGATATCTTTCTAAAATGGTACTTAGCTTTGGTACATAGTGTCTATCTCCTTTCCTTATACACATTTCATATTCATTCAGATCTACAGCATCATCATCTTTGACCTTCTGCAAATCATCAAAATCAATCAATCAATCAATCAATCAATCATAGCATTTGTATAGCGCGCTACTCACCCGGAGGGTCTCAAGGCGCTTGGGGGAGGGGGGTCCGCTACTGCTCGAACAGCCAGGTCTTGAGTTGCTTCCTGAAGGAGAGGTGGTCCTGGGTCAGGCGGAGGTGGGTGGGGAGGGAGTTCCACGTCTTGGCCGCCAGGTAGGAGAAGGATCTTCCTCCCGTAGTGGCTCTTGGGATGCGGGGGATGGCGGCGAGGGCGGCGCTGGTCGATTGAAGCTGGCGGGTGGGGGTGTAGAAGGTCAGGTGGTCGTTGAGGTATCTTTGGCCTTGGTTGTGGAGAGCTTTGTGTGCATGGGTGAGGAGTCGGAACGTGATTCTCTTGTTGACGGGGAGCCAGTGCAGGTTTCTCAGGTGTGCGGAGATGTGGCCGTGTTGGGGAATGTCCAGGATGAGGCGTGCTGAGGCGTTCTGAATGTGCTGGAGTCTTTTCTGGAGTTTGGCTGTGGTTCCAGCGTAGAGGGAGCTGCCGTAGTCCAGTCGGCTGGTGATGAGGGTCTGGGTGACCGTCTTCCTGGTTTCGGTGGGGATCCACCCGAAGATCTTACGTAGCATGCGTAGGATGTTGAAGCATGACGAGGAGACGGCATTGACTTGTCTGGTCATGGAGAGGGAGGAGTCCAGGATGAAGCCCAGGTTGCGTGCATGGTCTGTTGGTTTGGGTGCGCTGCCCAGTGCCGGGGCCACCAGGAGTCGTCCCAGGCAGAGGGCGAAGATCCCAGGATGAGGACTTCCATCTTGTCTGAATTCAATTTCAGGCGGCTGTTCATCATCCACTCGGCTACGTCTTTCATTCCTTCGTGTAGGTTGGTTCTGGTGTGGCAGGGTCGTTGGTGAGGGAGAGGATCAGCTGGGTGTCGTCGGCGTAGGAGATGATGTTGAGGTTGTGTTGGCGTGCGATGGCCGCAAGGGGGCTCATGTAGATGTTGAACAGCGTGGGGCTGAGTGATGATCCTTGTGGTACGCCGCAGATGACTTCGGTGGCCTCGGATCTGAACGGGGGGCGGCGGACTCTCTGTGTTCTTCCGGCGAGGAAGGAGATGATCCATTCCAGTGCCTTCTCCTGGATTCCGATGTTGTTGAGGCGCTGCACTAGGGTGCGGTGGCAGACCGTGTCGAACGCCGCAGAGAGGTCCAGGAGGATGAGGGCCGCTGTTTCCCCGTTGTCGAGCAGGGTTCGGATGTCGTCGTTGGCTGCGATGAGGGCGGTCTCGGTGCTGTGGTTGGCCCGGAAGCCGGACTGCGATGGTCGAGGGATCCATTCGTCTCGAGGAAGGCGGCCATCTGTCTGTTGACGGTCTTCTCGATGACTTTGGCAGGAAAAGGCAGGAGCGAGATGGGGCGGTAGTTTCTGAGGTCGGTGGGGTCCGCTGATGGTTTCTTCAGTAGGCCGCTGAGTTCGGCGTGCTTCCAGCTCTCTGGGAAGGTGGCGGTGTCGAAGGAGGCGTTGATGATGTCTGGCAGATGGGGTGCGATGATGGAGTCGGCCTTGTTGAAGACGTGGTGAGGGCAGGGGTTAGTTGGTGATCCGGAGTGGATAGAGTTCATCGTGCGGATGGTGTCTTCGGTCCAGGCGCGTAGGGTGGTGGTGGGGGGCGTTGGTGTGGTTGTAGGGTGCGTCAGCTGTGTGCTGAAACTGTTGTGTATGTCTGCGATCTTGCTGTGGAAGAACGAGGCGAGCGAGTTGCAGAGGTCTTGCGAGGGAGTGATGTCGTTGTTTTCGGTGCTAGGGTTCGAGAGCTCTTTGACGATGTTGAAGAGTTCCTTGCTGTTGTGGGCGTTGTTGTCCAGTCGTTCCTTGAATGCGGTTTTCTTGGTGGCGTGAATCATCTGGTGATGTTTCTGAGTGGCGAGCTTGAGGGTGGTCATGTTGTCTGTAGTAGGGTCTTTGCGCCCGGCTTTCTCGAGGGCCCGGCAGTTCTTCTTGGAGCTCTTGAGTTCGTCGGTAAACCAGGATGCTTTCTTGGTGCCGGGTCTGGCGGGGGGGGGTCCTTCCTTGGAGCGAGGTCGTCTGCACAGTTGCTGATCCACCTCGTGAGGTTGTTGGCGGCTTGGTTGGGGTACGCTGAGCTGGCGGGAGGGTTCTGGCTCAGGGATGTGGCGAGCTGGTCGGCTGTGATCTTGTTCCAGCTTCTGCGGGGGCCCTGTTGCGGGTGGTGGTGGAGCGTGGTCCTTCTGAAGCTGAAGTGGACGCAGCTATGGTCAGTCCAGTGGAGTCCGGTGGCGTGGCTGAAGAAGATGTCCTTGCTGGAGGAGAAGACGGGGTCAAGCATGTGGCCGGCGTAGTGGGTGGGGGTGGTCACCAGTTGCTTGAGTCCGAGGTTGGCGAGGTTGTCCAGCAGGGTGGTGGTGTTGCAGTCGTTGTTGTTCTCCAGGTGGAAGTTGAGGTCCCCAAGGAGGATGTAGTCAGCGGAGGGGAGGGTGTGCGGGCTGATGAAGTTGGCGATGTCTTCGCTGAATTGTGTGTGTGGTCCCGGGGTCTCTAGATGAGGGTGCCTCTGAGGGTGGTCTTGGGGTAGGTGTGGATCTGGAAGTGCAGGTGTTCGGCGGCTGTGATGTTGTCGTCAGAGTTGGTCGTGATGCGGATGGTTTTCTTGTGGACGATGGCGATGCCTCCTCCCGTCTGGTTGACGCGGTACTTCCGGGTGATCTTGTATCCGTCCGGGATGGTGATGGCGATGTCGGGTGCTGAGGAGGCGTTCATCCATGTTTCCGTGAGGAAGGCGACGTCTGGAGCTGTGGTGACGAGGAGGTTCCAGAGTTCTACGGCGTGCCTGTGGACGGAGCGAGGGTTGAGCAGGACGCACTTCAGGTGGTTGCTGCTGGTGCTCGTCTTGGCGGGTGCGGTGCAGGTCCGGATGCAGGAGAACTTGCAGGATTGGCAGGCGAAGGGTCCGAACTCCAGAAAAGACTCCAGGGGTGGCTCGGTGACAGCCGGGGAATCGGCCGGTGTTGAGTGCGCTGAGGGTGGCGGTGTCGTACGTCCGGCGGGTGGGATGTGGAGAGCTTTGTGTGCGTGGGTGAGGAGTCGGAACGTGATGCTCTTGTTAACGGGGAGCGAGTGCAGGTTTCTCAGGTGTGCAGAGATGTGGCCGTGTTGGGGAATGTCCGGGATGAGGCGTGCTGAGGCGTTCTGAATGCGCTGGTGTCTTTTCTGGAGTTTGGCTTTGGTTCCGGCGTAGAGGGAGTTGCCGTAGTCCAGTCGGCTAGTGACGAGGGCCTGGGTGACCGTCTTCCTGGTTTCGGTGGGGATCCACCCGAAGATCTTACGTAGCATGCGTAGGATGTTGAAGCATGACGAGGAGACGGCATTGACTTGTCTGGTCATGGAGAGGGAGGAGTCCAGGATGAAGCCCAGGTTGCGTGCATGGTCTGTTGGTTTGGGTGCGCTGCCCAGGGCCGGGGGCCACCAGGAGTCATCCCAGGTGGAGGGCGAAGATCCCAGGATGAGGACTTCCGTCTTGTCTGAATTCAATTTCAGGCAGCTGTTCATCATCCACTCGGCTACGTCTTTCATTCCTTCGTGTAGGTTGGTTCTGGCGGTGGCGGGGTCGTTGGTGAGGGAGAGGATCAGCTGGGTGTCGTCGGCGTAGGAGATGATGTTGAGATTGTGTTGGTGTGCGATGGCCGCAAGGGGGCTCATGTAGATGTTGAACAGCGTGGGGCTGAGTGATGATCGTTGTGGTACGCCGCAGATGACTTCGGTGGCCTCGGATCTGAACGGGGGGAGGCGGACTCTCTGTGTTCTTCCGGAGATGAAGGAGATGATCCATTCCAGTGCCTTCTCCTGGATTCCGATGTTGTTGAGGCGCTGCACTAGGGTGCGGTGGCGGACCATGTCGAACGCCGCGGAGAGGTCCAGGAGGATGAGGGCCGCTGTTTCCCCGTTGTCGAGCAGGGACCGGATGTCGTCGGTGGCTGCGATGAGGGCGGTCTCGGTGCTGTGGTTGGCCCGGAAGCCGGACTGCGAGTGGTCGAGGGATCCATTCGTCTCGAGGAAGGCGGCCAGCTGTCTGCTGACGGTCTTCCCGATGACTTTGGCAGGAAAAGGCAGGAGCGAGATGGGGCGGTAGTTTCTGAGGTCGGTGGGGTCCTCTGATGGTTTCTTCAGTAGGGCGCTGAGTTCGGCGTGCTTCCAGCTCTCTGGGAAGGTGGCGGTGTCGAAGGAGGCGTTGATGATGTCTGGCAGATGGGGTGCGATATGGAGTCGGCCTTGTTGAAGACGTGGTGAGGGCAGTGGTTAGTTGGTGATCCGGAGTGGATGGAGTTCATCGTGCGGATGGTGTCTTCGGTCCAGGTGCGGAGGGTGGTGGTGGGGGGTGTTGGTGCGGTTGTAGGGTGCATCGGCTGTGTGCTGAAACTGTTGTGTATGTCTGCGATCTTGCTGTGGAAGAACGAGGCGAGCGAGTTGCAGAGGTCTTGCGAGGGAGTGATGTCGTTGTTTCTGGCGCTAGGGTTCGAGAGCTCTTTGACGATGTTGAAGAGTTCCTTGCTGTTGTGGGCTTTGCAAATTGTTGTCACTTTGCTTTTTCTTAATAAAATTCTTTTAGGAATAATTCCGGCTTGTTGTCCAAATATTGTTCGTGAAGACGTTTTGTTAAGCCTATGAAAGGAAATCATGTTTTACATCTAATTAAATGAATTTAGAAAATGGCACAGCTGAATTTGAGCATTATATTTTTGATTATGATGCACAGTGCACAATATCTAGGCACAGAGCAAAGGAAAGGGAAAGAAAACAGAAAAGGAGATAAAACATGAGTCAAACAAAGAACATCCATCTTTTCATAGGTCCGAAGTCTGAAATTGAAACTTCAAACCTGCTCAGCTGCAGACTCGAAGTTCAGTGGGTGCTATTTCACCCCATCCTTTCCCCACTCTGCCAACGGGTGGGATGACTGGCTGATTGGCATGTATCCACTGCCATTGCAAGGCTTAAGCCGCAGCGCCCATGGCTACCTTGTTCTGTGACGCTTTAAACGTCACAGATAGGGGAGGCACTGAGGCATGCCAGGGGATCGAGGCCAGGGCTGGGAGGTTCACCAGCCCTGGACAATCTCTAGGATGATAGTGCAGGCGCTGTTGTGCGCCTGCGCCAGCCACCAGATAGTGTTACACAAGCTGCCTCAGCAGCTGCTGGACCTGGACAACATTTGTTTTTATTGTACCAAAAGTGAATCATAGATTATTATTCACTCTTGGTATAATAAAAACGGTCTAGAAAACAAGAAAGGCGTAGCCCTTCAAGGAGAACCGACCCTGAGTCACACAGAGTAATTCGGGTGCACTTATGACAAGATACTCCTCCAATAAAACTTGATCTGTTGAGACCTTTCTTCTCTCTGTCCATATGTTATCCTTCGTTGCCAGGGAAGCAGGTGCCAGATAATGGATAATAGAGAGCTTCGTAAACAAATGATGGACAGAATGCTGACTAAATCATACATTCACCCCCAGTCAAGGGATCTGGGTTAAATCCATCATTCTTTTGCTCACCATGCCACCCCAGTTTAGACCCAGCTACATGCAAATCAGCCTTGACCCTGTGCCTCATGGGAACAGTCCGAGCTGCCAAGCCAGGTCCTCCCTGGACCGGAAACAAGCATCCTGGGACCGGTTTCTGGGTATTACCCCTCATCAACGAGGCTACCTTGAATCCAGTGACAGAGTGAGCAAGGGACCCACGTCTGAGCATACCCATCTCACTAAGGGTGAAAAGTACTACGCAAACAAATGATAGACGGAATGCTGAATAAATCATACATTCACCCCCAGTCAAGAGATCTGGGCTAAATCCATCGTTCTTTTGCTCACCATGCCACTCCAGTTTAGATCCAGCCATATGGCGCAAGGTCGAGGCAGATTTGCATATGTACTGGGGTGAATGTTTGACATTGTTCTGCATTCTGTCCATCAATTGTTCTTTTTACCAGATAATAGAGAGCCGGACTATTTAGATGTATATATTAGCTACATATAAAATGACCCATCCAGCTGGATCAGCCAACAGTGTTGTAGGGGTTCTGCTCAGGAACAGAACTAAGCTTGGGACCATAGAACATCAGCATGTAGGGACTGAGTCACCATACCACCTCACTATCTTTGAGTATCTATGAGCCAGATTATGGGTAGCTATGAGCCAGAGTCCAGCTACATAAGAAAATTCATTCAACCTTGAGATATTTTTTCCCTCAATGGAAATGGGCCTACTTTTGAATTATTGGGAGATACACACTATATAGTGGGTTTAGTTATATTGATTTAGAGGTCCATAAAAGAAACAAAAATATCAAAGAGCCCTTGTAAACCATCAGGTATGTAAGAGTAGTACAGCACTTGCCCTCCTACCCTTTCTAGAGAACCAAGTGAGTTGACACCCCAAAACACAGCATCTCAACCCTCTCAGGGATCACTGTTGCAGGACACACCATTTCCCTTTCACTCAGCCACAATTAGAAATCAAAAGCCTACCAAAAATATCATTAGCATGATTATCAGACCATGTATCATAAAAAGCCCTGTCATGTTACCCATTAGTTTAATCCCCAAATCTAGGGCAGGACCCACCCCATGTTCATTCTGTATCTGTTTGAGAACAGAGTATAGGATGTGGTAAAATAGTCCCCCAGGTGTTGCAGTCTTTAAGAGTGGGAACTAGTCCAGTGAGTAAGCACATAGTCAAAATTCTCTGCTTCTCTTGTGGTCCCATAAGGTGTAACATCTTCGAGATGATCAATCTTTTCGGCTAAACAAAATGGAATTTCATCACGATTGGTGAGTCTTTTGCCCATAACTAAATGAACAATTACAGAACAAATAGCAGGTGCTGTAGTCAACAGGGCATACCCTTGCAGGCCAAGTGTGGCTGGACTAGCTAATAATGTATGCAAAATAAATTGCATCCTCGTGGGGATGCAATGCTAGGTGCTGTCCTAAATGCAGGGTGGGAGCGGGGTCTCTAATTGAGTGATGAGAAAGGATCGTGCACGTTCCCGAGTTCTGATTAAGTGTTTGGAAAACACACGAAAGGGCTGCTTTGCTTCCAGTCTAAAGTGTGCTCATGCGGGCAACAGTTCCTTCATTATTACAGCAGTACGTGCAGAGAAAATGGAACGGTGGAAATGGGGAGAATGTCAGGGAAGCACCAGGTGGGGTGAGACATGATAAAATGACATGGGCCGGTGATGCATTGGAAACAAAGAGTGATGTGGGACTGCGGTCACAAAGGGTACAATAAGGTGTGCGGGACCTAAAAGGGAAGTAAAAAAGTAAGCAATAAACACAATGCGAAAAGAAACTCCCACCCCCAACTCCCCCCATCCCCACATGGTGCAGAGAAAGAATATTGAGTACAAAATTTCGAGTTGCACAAATATCGACCCATTAATATCATGGGTCTGAAATATCGACAGCAAGTATATCGTGGTCAAGTATTTTATTTTTTTTTATTTGTGTTTTTGTCCTCATCTCACCTTTAAGCATAGTGCAGAATATTGCGGCCGTTTTTGTGTACCTAGGCTCCCTCCGGCCGACTGCGCATGCTTAGGTCCCCTGACCAACTCCTCGTACTGAAGTCTTAAGGTGTAATCATAGGACTGGGGGGCCATTCATTTTTCTTTATCTACACAGTCTCGATTCTTTGCCCAGGTTGATAAAAGGGTACCAGAGGCTACTTGAAACATTACCGACACTGGCCACATCCAGGCGAGCCATCGCAAATGCAGAGTTCAGCCAATCCACTGTTCTTGGGGGGTCGGGGTCTTTCCATTTTAGGCAGATTTCCCTACGCGCCAATAGAACCAGACACAGTAACAGACCTCTGTCCATTACTGCAAGGACTTTTGTTGATATACAGTCATCCGCAAAGAAGTCTAGAGTGTCATTAACTACGATGTTAATAGCAAAAGTCCTGTGGAGATATCCTCCCACCCCCTCTCAAAATGCTACCAGTTTTGCACAGTCAAAGAAACATGGATATCATTTGCTTTTGGAGCCATGCATCTATAACATTTCGGTTCCGGGATTGGGGCAAATGTAGCTATTTTAGCTGGGGTATAGTAGATGCAGTTGGATACAAAGAAATGGCTTTTCTTTAACCACTTGGCTGCTAAGGTACAATTGCACTTGTGGTGTAATTTCCATTGAAATCAATGGAAAGTCCATGACGAGTTACCCTTGTCATTAGCGGCGAAGAGGTTAAGCTAGTAGATTTGGTAAATTTATATAATAGATTTAAAGAGGGCTCTAATAGCTCCTCAATAACTGCTTCAAAAGGAGTTTGTCTCCACACCAAGGCCTGAGATGGAGTATCCCTGTTGTTCTCTTCAACTAATTTTTCGTACCAAATTGATACCTCTCTCTTGATACGATCTTTTGACATAAAGATGATCTCAGTTTCCCAGTCTCCCACAATGCCCCCACTCTCTGCCTCGAACCAGTTGTGAAAACTTAAATTTGGAGAATCCAGGACCTATCTTAGCTTCCAATACTCCCCACAAATGTATCCCGTTGATGTCCCCCAGGTCCGACCAGATGGAAACTCCTGCCTCCCTAATAGGGGCAGCCAACCCGTCTTTAAGACAAAGCTGAGTCCCTGGGGAATCCCAAATAGGGGCGTGATCGGATTAGTACCCTATATTGCACCTTGTCCTTACTTTGCACCAGCTTTCTAGTGCATTCTTCAACATCTTCAGGCGCACCTTTTTGAAGAATGTTTGTGCCCCAAATTTATAAAGAAACCCTTCTGTTCTACTCCCTTCAATATAACTCGTCTGTTCCCTGAGGAGAGCCCCCAGGCAGAAGTTGTGGTTTTCGTTAGAAGCATCCTGATGGCTTTAAATTGAAACGCCACCAAGTACCAGCTGATATCTGGAAGGGCTAACCCGCCTTTAAGCAGCTTCCGCCTTAATTTCTTCCAGGACAATCTAACTCCCTTATCACCGATCTTACCCTGTATTTTAGAGATTTCATGTTTAGGAAACTTTAGAGGGACAGCGTTAAAAATGTAAGTTAATTTGGGAAGAGCAATCATTTTGACCAGATTCACCTTACCAAAAATAGTCAAAGGAAGATTTTTCCACCTAGAAAACAAACGATCCAGTTCATTAATTACTCTTTTTAGATTCACAGGAGCAATTCTGTCCAGATCACTTACTATTGTAATGCCTAGGTATTTAAACTCTTAGCTGGTCTGCCCCATCCAGTGAGTTATATTCCAGCACATTATCTCTGTCTTGGAGGAGTCGGCCAGGTAACGAGAACTTAACCCAAACTCCCCCAAGAGAGCTTCAACACTTGGCATTGTTACCTCTGGATCACTCGTATAAAGAATAATATCGTCCGCATTTAGTGCAATTTCAGATACATATTGCTGAGATCTAAAAGGCAGAATCTGATCATCTAGATTTATAGCCTGAGCCAACGGCTCGATATATAAATCGAACAAGAGGGGAGAGATGGGACAACCCTGCCTAGTTCACCTTTGGATTTCAAAGCTAGAGGTAAGCGTCCCGTTCACCAATATTTTTGCTGACGCTCCCTGATAACATTCTCTAAGCGTATTAACAAATATGGGCAAAAAAGCCCATGACCTCCAATACTTCCCATAGGTAAGACCAACAGACCCTATCGAACGCCTTGGTGGCATCCAAAGCAACTACCGTCAAGGGTTCAGATCTTGCTACTGCCAAATCAATATTACCAATAAGGAGTTGTGTCTGTTCCTCAATAAAACGCCCACTGACGAACCCCTTTTGATCACAGCTGACCAGCCCCGGGGCCAGTTTGGCCAATCTCCCTGCCAGAATACCCATGAAGATTTTATAATCGGAATTTAGCAGGGAGATTGGCCGATAAGAACCAGCCCTCAGAGGGTCCTTGCCTGGCTTAAGCAACAATACAATTGTTGCCTCTTGCCAAGAGCTTGGTATAATTCCCAAAGGACTATAGATTGATTGAAACAGAGAGCCCAAGGTTGGAGCTATCTCATCCTCAAGAAGTTTAAATATTTCATTCGGGAGAGCAACCAGATGCTTTCTTATTTTTGGATGACTTTATTTGCACTTTAATTTCCTCCAACAAGATAGGGGCGTCCAAAAGGTCTCTACCCTCCTGAGTCAGAGCCAATAATGATTTAGAGCTCAGCCAGGACCGAATTTGATTTCTTGAGGGTTTCAAGTCCTCTTTGTACAGATCTGTAAAGAGAGAGAGAAGACAGTTCTTTATGTCCTCTATGTCTGTTGATGTATCTCCCCTATCATTGATGACTAACTCGCCTATGTCATTTTTAGTGCGATCTAATCTAGCCTTCCATGCTAGCAATGCACCGGCCTTCTCTCGGTATTCAAAGTTCTCCATGTTTTTGTTTAACCATTGGGCCCTACATTTCTCATCAAGCTTGCCTCTGTAATCTGATCTGGCATTGGCGAGGTCCTCCTGTATCGTACCAACTCTGTCCAATGGGCCGCTCCCTGACAAGAGAAGATCTGCTTCTAACGTCTTAATTTTATCTTCCCTCAATTTTAACTCATGGGACTCAATTTAGTTTTTTGAGGATATAAGACCATGTAACCTACCTCCCATACAACTTCTATTGATGTTGAGCCGATATTAAACTCAAAGAACTCCAAAGAGGAGACAAACTTGATGGCCGAGATAATTTCAGGGTCTGATAACATTCTCCTATTGAGGGTCCATCTTGACTCAGCTACCTTCATTGATCTTTTATGTGAAACTAGAATAGGAGCGTGGTCTGAGAGATGACTAGGAAGAATAGAAATAACCGTGTTTTTAGGCAAAAAATCTCTGCTCATGATTATGTAGTCGATCCTCGAGAAGTGGTGGTGTCTTTTCTATAAAACGTGAAACCTGCAACCTCTCTCTTCAACTCTCTCCAGACATCTACCAATCCTATATCGTGGATCAGATTTTTCAATACTCACCATATATGGAGTGTGCCTATATAATGGCTCTGATTTGACCTATCTTTGTTTGGGTCGAGGAGGATATTAAAATCCTTCCCTATAATTATAGGGAGATTTTCCAAGATTAGCTTGGAGTAAAGTTTCGAGATGTATGTTGTGTCATCAACGTTAGGTCCGTAGAAAGATACACAGACCAACTCCATATCATCCAACAGTAAATGTGCAATAACCCACCTCCCGGATTGGTCAGTCTGGAAAGATTTTATAGAGCACACTGACCCCCGTTTTATTAGAATTGCTACTCCTCAGGTATTTGAAGTTTGACCCGAAACACAAAAGCTCTAGACCCGAAAGAAGCCCGAAAACAATTTTCCTGCTTCCTCAGAGGTCAAGTGAGTCTCTTGTAGAATACATATCCGTGCCTCAGAGAGTTCTAAATACTTCATTACCAATCGGTGTCTTCTGGGACACCTCATTCCATTAACATTCCAGGAAACAAAGCATCTTTTCCTACCCTGGGTCTTTACTCCCACCATATTCTGAATTCTTTGCCTGAAAACCAACGGTCCTAAAGACAAAATCCTAAAGTGAGATAAGTATTTTCCTATTTTTCCCCCCTGCTCCCCACCCATGTGACCCCCACCCCACCCCCCGTCCACCCGTGCCCCCTGACTCCCATGAGGAACCCTCCCTTCCAAATAGGTGAACCCTATTTCGTCTCGCCCACCTCCACCTCAAAAGAGCAAATTAAACATACTTAAGAAAAAATGGCTAAGCGACATTGAATACTGCTATAAAAAGCATTTCCTGTCTTTCCTGATATCTTGTAACTGCATTCTAACACACTGCCTCTATCAGTTCCAGGGCTTCCTACATCTACTTTCTTTTATTTCTGTTATAAAATTATCAACCTCTTCAGTGGTACGAAACTGGTGCCTTAACTCCTTGTCCCTTTAATTCTTCGAGTCTGCTCCCTAGCATAAGGTTAAATACAGAAAACAATGATGTGGTGTTCTATAATGCTTTTCGGCTGGACGTTGCAAAATCTTCGTTCTGGATATGTGTCATGGCATCTAATCAACACCACATCATTGTTTTCTGTATTTAACCTGCCATGTATGAAAGGTTGGGTAAGGAATACATAAAGTCAGCCTGGGAGCTGCCATACACACACAACTGTTGGAGTGGGGGAAAAGAAGTATTTCTTAGTGGTACACAATGTAAAAGCGCACTAAGCGGTACACTTTTATGTCAGGGTATTAATTTACATGGAGCCTGTGATGGTTCTTCGACCAACTAATCCTACCACCTGCAAGGTTCTCCAGCAGCAGTGATAGATCCAATTTTCAGGAAGCTTTCTAACGGGAGCTATATAATGTCGAATGATCACAGCTGTTGTGGAATGATGCCAGGAATAGCCTATCTCAGAACTGTGTCAGCCAAGGTCACTTGTTGTATGGAAGTATTTTTTCCTAAAGCTAAGACAGACGGGGAATCGCCATTATGGCATTCACTGAACATCTCTTCTATTCGAATTGATACTTTAAGCAGAATGAAAGCCATTCATTTACAAAAAACTGTGCCACTGACCTCGTCTAAAGAGATGTATGAACTACAAGTTGCAAGGTCCTCTACAGAGATACATGCCCTTTTATCCACAAACTGCCCAATACATTCCTATGGGCCTAGAGCCCCATAGGAATGAATGGGAAGAGATTCTCATGTTGCGATTGGCAAATAGCGAATCGCAAATTGAGAATGCAATTTCAAGGATGCAGGGGTGTCAAAAAAACACCCTGTTGCACCCATGAAATAAGCATGGGTGCACATGTGGCGCACATACATGCCCTAATGAAATAAATAAGTAAATGAAATTTATACAAAGGATAAAAATAACAAACAAATATACTATAATCAAAATAAAAAGATTGAAGAATTTTTGTATAACTCGCTGTTTCAGCACACATTTATTTGAATGTTGTGGAGGGTCTATTGTTTTGTTTAGATTCTGATCTAGGGATTATCTATGCCCTTGAAGTTTGCTACACCTTTTTTTCTCTACATAGCACCCATGAAATAAGCATGGGTGCACATGTGGCGCACATACATGCCCTAGGGGCATGTATGTGCTTCACATAGCACTTTGAAAAATGCAAAAAGGTGAATTTTTCAAAGAAATCGCAAAGTACTACCAACTTGAAGTTGGTAGTAATTTGCGATTCCTTAAGGCCAAATTGCACTTTTTTGGTGCTCCTTACATTGCATTTAAGGAATCGCAAAATTTGCGATTTACAGATTCATGTCCTTATATATGTATTAAATCTATTTGCGTATGTTGCCAAATTTGTCACACAACAGATGGTTAGAAAGTGGTCGTTGTGCACTTTTTGGAACTTTCAATTTGCAAAAAGTATTTCAATCTGTCTCGGCGATCAGAGAAACACAGCAGTCAGTATCGGCGTCGGCGTCTGAGCTGACCTCGAACGAGGCCACTTTCTAACCATCAGATGATTTATTTATGATTTTGTGATAATACTCATCCCTTTTGTATTATAATGGACTGGACTCGCTTCATGAATGAAATATAGGCTGATTTTACAATTCTTTATTTCATTTATTTTGAGCTGTGTCTATGACCTGGAATTGTTGATCTGAACACTTTTTTGAATTTAATAAGCAATATATAAATCAACCATTTTTATCAAAAAGGTCTGCTACTCCGTGTCTCTCTCAAGCTCTATGATTAATTGATTTAAGATAGTTGATTAACTCTGACTACCTTTTGATATTAATTTATTACTGCAGTTTCTGATTAGTCAGCCAGGATCAGTTAGAATTACTTTTTCTTATCCTGAACTGGAAAGCAATTATCAGAAATAAATCCCTTGCTGGCACTGTTACCTACCTTTCATAGACGCCCAAGCCCGCAAGGGATGATTGGGTTTTCCCACTATTCCCTTTTCTTGAGCACTGACAGAGAGGCTGCCTTTCTCTCGCTGAGAATCCAGCTTCAGTGTTTCCAAGCTCCCCTCACAGGGTGTTGGGAAATCGAGTCCCGAGACATAGATACCAGACCTCCTTCATTCTAAAACCAAGGTACGGAGCTGATTAGACCCTAAGAGAAATCTTGGTTAGATTCTTGGGAAAGACAAACCAAATCTATGCGACACCTCACTAACTTCTTCCCTCGTACTAGACTTAGGTTAGGTACATTGGGGTAGACGTATTTTAGAAGCACCAGTTGAGTACCTTTTAGCCTTTGTTATTTATGTATGTATTTATCTATGGTCTAGGAGCCATACACTGCTTTTACAGTATTATTTTATAATACTCTTCTTACTGTACGCATTATACTTTGCAACCAGTATTACGAGTGTAGCAGTAAATTTTACCTGTCTGAGAAAGAAGACTGTTCAATAAACCCTTTTATTGAAAACACCCATCTCTCTATTTCTCTTCACCTCTGTTAAAAGGAAGCATGCACAATTGACTGAGTAAAATATCTATCTATTGTTTCCACGACTCTGAAGATCAGTTTTATTCTTGGGTAAACAAAGTTGTCATGTTTAAGCAGTTGTCAGAAACTAATCCCTTCTTGTTTATTCGAGAACGTTTCTAGTGACCTCTGAGCTAGCTGGCACTCACAATTAATTCTAATATACTCGATAGAGACCTAGTAGACATAAGTCCTACATCAAATCTATAGGATATGGTATTCCAATGCGCAGAGCCTATTGGGAATATAGGAACCACACCACATATTTTAACTTAGTATCTTTTTAAGATGGTATTTTGAGCATGCGTATCACCAACACGAGAATACTTTGATAGACATTGTTGTTGTGCAGTCTGCACTATTCCAGGGACACACACACACACACTAGAACAAAATGTCCTTGCTTAATTATGGGTTCGTAGGAGACAACTCTATTTCTGCAGATTATCTAAAGATTGGTTTCTTCACCTATAGGAGAATGAACAGCTAAAATATTTGAATTGTTTGTGTTTTTCACCATTCTAATGTTATAACACTGATGTACCTTATAAGTCTAATTATATCAGTTCATGTTTTACTTGCAATGATTAAATCTTTTCAATACACTTTTGACACTGTTTTATTGTCTCTTCTATTCGCAAAAGTTTGGGCATGCAAAAGTGACAAATGAAAGGGTTTGTCACCTTGGGACTGGGAGCAACTTGTAATAGACTTACACTGTCACGATAAAAGAGCCTGGAGACAATTTTTCTCTTTCTCACCTGCTCTTTTATTGTTCCAATAAGAAGGTACATGAGTTGTATGATAAGTATTTCTCTTCTTCTTTGTTTGTTACAGATGCAAGAAAGCCAAGATCACCATTAGGGATGCGCCCCTTGAATGAAAATAAAAGTAAAGGTAAGTGCGCACAGCTACTTTGTATTGAACTTGGAGGGATGGTTTTAGTGAAATAGGTCACCACCTTGAAATAAGAAATCTCTGACCCATCACCTAGTGCCCAGTTTGGCTACTGCAAAGAAATGTTGGGAACTGATTACTTCACCAGGCTAACTGTAAACCACTGATATTCAACCAGAGGTTTAAGCGATGTCCCGTAGTGGCCAAAACATAAAAGAAAAACACATTTCACTGCACTTCCCCCAAGAAAATTATGCTTATTTTACTTTTCCTGTTGTTACCATCCCATACAGTTTTAAGTAACTGAAAAACCCCCTGTAAAGCCAGGTCAGATTTTAATTCAGATCTCCATCTTTCTTCTTACACAATCGCTGTACCATCATCACAGACCATTTCCTGTTCAAAGTCTTTGTCATCCTTTTCAAAATCCTTATCATGAGCTTCCTCGTCACAATATTGTGTCTGCTAAGTTGTTATCAACTCCAGGAATGTATTGTATCTCAAAATAATACTCCTGAAGAGTGACCACCTTTTTGGTAATCTTGCTTGAAACTGCATCAATTCATTTTTAAAAAATGTTTTACACAATGTTTTGTGGTTTGTTCTAATTTCAAATGCATGCCCCATAGAAAATATGTACTTTTTCTGAGCCCAGAACAATGTAGGTACCTCTCTTTCTATGGCTGAATATTGTTTTTCTGTACCTTTCAAACTTCTAGACAAAAATAAAATGGTACATTCTAAGCCTTGTTCAACTTGTTGTAAAACTGTTCCTAATCCTTTAGGACTAGCGTCTGTCATAAGACTAGACTTTTCCTTAGAGTTAAAGTTCTTTAGGTTAGGTTCTAGACTCAATCTTTCCACCCCTTCCTTGAACTTTTCTTCAAAGGCAGAATCCCAAATAACTTCTGTTCCTTTCTTTAGCCATTTTTTCATTGTTGAGAACATTTTGGCACATCCTTTCACAAATTCCTGCAGTGTTCTGCCATACCGAAAAACTGCATTAACTCTTCTTTGTTAGGTGGTGATTTTAAATTGCGCATAGAATTAATCAGATCGTCTTTGTGGTTATAACTTCACCTTAAGTGTGATCTAAGTAGTCAATGGATTCCTTCCTGAATGTAGATTTTTCTAACCTTGCAGTGATATTGGAGAATTCAAACACACTCTTCTACATCTTTTCTAAACACTAGAATATCAGCTTGATATATCTTTACTCCATTTAAGTCCCTGAGTACCTTCTCCAAAGATCCCTGGAAAACAGATCCAGCAGGCCCCAACCACTTGGTTACCTTCCAAATCTGAAAGTTCTAAATAGAGCGATGAATGCTGTAATGTCACTTGACCCCTCCTTAAGTGTAATATGGTGGTATGCTGACATGAGGCCTATGGTGGAAAATACTTTCGCACCATTAAGCAATGTGAGCATGTCTGTAATATTAGGCAAAGGATATCTATCCATCTATCTATCTTTGTAAAACTTTGGGCATTTAATAGAAAAGGGTTTCTCAACTTTGGGGCTGGAGCAACTTGTCTGGAGTGTATTTATCTCTTTCTCACATGCTCTTTTATTGTTCCAATAAAAAGGCACAGGAATAGTAGGATAAGTAGTTTTCCTCTTCTTCTTTGTTTCACAGGTGAAGGAACACCAGGACCCCCAATGAGCAACCATTACGGTAAGGGAGGACGGTGGCAGAGTCTCCTCCGACCCGCTTGGCGTCAGTAAGCACATTCAGAGCGCTAGACTCTACACAGCATTGTTTAAATTGTTGCAACCTGAAATTTTAAAACTGCTGATTTTTTAAAATTGATTACTAATTTTAAAGTCACTCACTTTATTGTCTATTCATGCTCATTCCCGGTGCCACTTGGGACATTTGGGGTTTACTCGAACTCCGGGAAGTCTGTGCTCTATCTTCCAGCCTGCCCGCCCCGGTCCAACTCGGTAGACAATACCGTTGAGCAGAGGGCGGGACAGGAAGAGCCAGACACTTCTGACGACACAAGTGGTTAGCGCTCTAGCTCTCCAGCTGAAAGGATTTATTTAGCTCTCTCGTCACTCTGAGCGCGCAGCGGTTGCGCGCAGGGGAACGCCTAACGACGCGCCTAAGACAAGCCAAAGAGAAGCACGTCTGCGCCCGTCCGCGTCCGGACGGGGCCAGGGGCCATGGCACTTATATCTCGTGACCTAGGCTGTAATACTGCTACAATGGTGAGTTATTCCTCACAAGCACTTTTAGGCTTGGGATCGTCCTGTCAGTTGGACTGCAGAAGAGTGGCGGACACTTATCTGGAGGGCCCCTTCTCCTGTCGACATCGCCAGACTCCGTTTCAGGTCCAATTTGAGGATACTGCTGGTTTACATCAGGAACCAAAAACCGAGGTGGGCACTAATATGTTATTGGGAAGTAAGAATCTGCTTTGTAACATAAGATCGTTACCAAAGCACTATACTGAGGTATGGGAACTTATTTCATCTGCAGAACCTGATCTATGCTTTCTGACAGAAACATGGTTGAAACCCCATTTGGTCCCTGCTGTCACCTTAGGGATTCCAAATGGGTATAAAATAGTCAGACTAGATCGCTCCATCAAGATAGGGGGAGGGATAGCAATTGTTCACAAACAGGAAATAGATATCTCTATTTTAAACGAATACTGTACCCCAGAACTAGAACTAATGATCTTTAAAATCGACATCTTACCCAAGGGCAGCCGGAAAGGGGCTTTGGTGTATCGCCCCCCTGGGCCCTGTGCCAACTTTTCATTTCACTAGTGGAAGCGCTGGCCCCCCTTGTCAATGTAGACAATGATTTCCTACTTCTCGGGGATTTCAATGTTCATAGTGAACTAAAGGAGTGTAAAGAGGTTCAGTCCTTATTGACTGATCTGTCTTTACTGGGCCTAACACAAGCAAATAGTGGCCCAACACATCAGGCAGGGCATACCTTGGACCTAATCTTGTCCAATTGCCCCATGATTAACTGTCTACCTCCAACACAGGTAAACTGGACTGACCATTTTATTGTGGAATTGTATACTCCTGATATCAGCACACTACCTTCACGCCCAGTGGCCCTGCCTATTAAACGGAGACAATGGCATAAAATAACCCAAGAAACCTTCAATGAGAGGTTTGATGAACCCACATCACTCCTACAGAGGGCATTGAGGTTGCTCTAACTAAATTTGAAGGGGCAATTACGACTGTGGTGGATAGTATTGCCCCATTGAAATTGTTCAAACCACGCCAAGCACACAAGCAGGGCGTTTGGTTTCCAGAACATCTAAGGTTCTTGAAACAAGTTGCCAGAAAACTTGAAAGATATGGAGATCTTCCCATTTGGCTGAGGACAAGAACCATTATTGGAAGGCCCTCACTACATATCATAAAGCCATTCGCGCGGCGCGCAAGAATCACATTGGTCCCAACTCACAGCTGCTGGTAATGCTCCTAGGGTCTTATACCAAATTCTGCAGTCATTTGTTAAGCCTGTGGCCTGTGAGAGCTCTGAGCTAGCATCACAGCAATTTTGTGATGAAATCTCTCAGTTCTTCACTAATAAAATAAATGGGATATATGAAAAAATCATTAGCGCGAACCGGTCCTTTAGTGGAAATACAACACGACCATAAATCATGGAAGAATTTTACCCTACCACTCATACCCTCAACATATTTCCTCCCATTTCTCTAGAAGAGGTAGAATCCTTAATGACTCAGATCAAGAGTGGATCTCCAGCTGATATCATCCCTGCTAGAATAATGCCTGTGGTTGGCAATGAGCATGGTCCTGGGATCCAGCGACTTGTGAATCTCTCTTTGTCTGAAGGCGAGGTCCCGAAGGGGTGGAAAAAGGCTCTGGTAAGACCTATAATAAAAAACTCTACAATCCCTTGGACTGACCTGTCCAATCGCAGACCAATATTGCTGCTTGCGTTCCTGAGCAAACTCACAGAAAAACATATGAATCGACACCTATCAAATTACATCGAACAGGCAGGAGGCCTAGATCATTCTCAATCCGGCTTTACGCCGAGGCACAGTACAGAGTCAGCTTTACTGTCAGTTATGGACGATCTGCATATGTATCAGGACAAGGGCTACTCCGTTGTCCTGATACTGTTAGATCTATCGTCAGCGTTCAATACTGTGTCCCATAACATCTTGATAGGACAGCTCGCAAACATCGGTCTTGAGAATAAGGCACTGGCCTGGTTAAGGAGCTTTTTATCCAACCGCACCCAATGTGTCACCATGGGCGCGTATCGCCCGGTGGAGGTAGAGATCACCAAGGGGGTGCCACAGGGCTCCTGTTTGAGCCCAACTCTTTTTAACATCTATGTGGCCCCCCTGGCTGGAATTATGAGAGCTTACGGTTTCATCCCAGTGTCATATGCGGTTGACACACAGCTCCTTTTCCCTTTTAAATCTCTCACCCCGAGGTTAAAACCTCCTTCTTCCAGGGCATGCAGGCTGTGGCCCAGTGGATGTCATCAAATTGCCTACAGTGTAAGGTAGGGAAGACCGAAGTCATGCTCTTCGGGGAGGCTAAAATCCTATGGACTCCGGACTGGTAGCCACAAGATCTCGGGCCAGTCCCTGACCCCAAACAAGTCATAAAGAACTTAGGAGTACGATTAGACCAGGAGCTCTCGCTGAAGCAGCATGGTAACTACATTGTGGGTTCATGTTTCCACGTGATAGGCCTTCTACGCAAAGTGTTTCCCCTGCTCCCTGACTCCATCAGGAAAACATTGGTACAGGCTCTTGTCCTTAGTCGTATCGACTATTGTAATGGGCTGTTGTTATCAGCAAATGAGGGAGTATTAGCTAAACTCCAAGTTGTGCAGAATACTGCGGCCCGGTTGGTCCTGAACGCTCCTCCTAGATCTGCGTCCAAGCCTCTTTTGGACAAACTACATTGGCTGTCGGTCCGCCAAAGGAGTAAGTTTAAGACATGCTGCCTAATTCACAAGAGCCTAAACGGACTAGGTCCCTCATATCTAACAGAAAAATTAGTACCTTATACTCCTGCTCGTTCCCTTAGGTCTAGCAACCAGATTCTATTGTGTGTGCCCCTTGCTAAGAAGGCCAGACACTGAAGCAAAGCTCTGTCAGTAGTCGGGCCCACACTATGGAATAAACTCCCCTTAGCTCTCAGACAATGTTCGGAACATCTGTTGTTTAGGAAGCGGCTTAAAACTTTCTTGTTTCAAAACTAAATCTTGTAAGTGTCCTCTCTGATTGTGCTTGTGGTGTTCTCAGTGCGCAGAGATACTCCTCCGGGAGTCGATTCAAGCGTGATATAAACCCGCAAATAAATAAATAAATAAATTACTTGAATGAAGAGGAAACCAAAGGTAAGTACTCATGAGTAAATTGTATGGGGCTTGGAGTAAGGTTTTTTGTGAGGAAGGTCACCACCATAAAATAAATAATCCTTGACACATCACCAAGTGTCCAGGTTGGCTACTGCACAGCCATGTAAATCCTAGAATGTGGTTACTTAACCAAGCTAAATTTAAACCTCCAATATTCAACAAGAGGTATAGATGGCATTCCGTAATAGCAAAACATAAAAGTAAAATACAATTCTATATGATTGTAATAATTGCTAGCATTGTCATCGCAGTTATGAAGAAAGCATAGTGTGACTCAGGCAAGGGAGATTTCTACAGGGGTGAACCATCTTCTTCCCTTCTCATTGCCCCCTACCTTGCACTCATCCTCAGCACATGACCCTATACCTCTGTCAGACACGCTCCTTCAGGAGCGTGATGGGTGGCTTGTAGAACCAGTTGTCTCCTGCCACATCCTCCAACGTCAGAGGCAGCTCACCCTTGCATCGCCCAGTGGAGACTCAACCGTTTGAAAATCTTCTTCTCCACACTTGTTCAGCATCTTCTTCCTGGTAGCTTGCTCTTACTCCGATGGACTGCCCTTTGTCTTCTCTTCCAGGGTCTTGAGGAGCCAATCTCCTGGGGATTGGTTCAACACAATGTCTGTCATGTAAGACCACAGGTTGCCTTTTGCCCTGTCCGGCTGGTCTTTGGAGGCATTAACCCCTTCGCTGCTAGGCCTTTTCCCCTCCTGTGCTAAGCCTTTTTTGGCGATTTGGGGTAGTGTGCGCTTAGGCCCCGTTAACTTTTTGACCACATACGGTATCCACGCCAAATTTGCGTCCTTTTCTTCCAACATCATGTGAATTCTAAAGGGGCCCAGGGTTTGTGGATTCCCTTGGAGGGGTCCAAGAAATTAAGCAAAATACAGTAAAATGTTTGTTTTTTTCAGAAAAATGGGAAAAAGGGCTGCAAATGAAAGCCATCTGGGTTTTTCCCTGCAAATGTTATCAAAAAAGGGTTTGAGGGGCTGAAATCTCCATTTTCTCAGTTTTTAGGGAACAACAGTCTTTTGTCAGAGAACCAATATTTTTCACACAGTTTTGGCATTTTTCTGGGACACAGCCTACTTTTTCCTATTTTTATAGCTTTCAACCTCCTTCCAGTTAATGGTAGAAATGAGTTTGAAAGCAATAATGAATCCTAGACAGCTATACATTTTCGAAAAGTAGACAAACGTCTGAATTCAGAAAGGGGTCAGTTGTCTAAATCCATGAAGGTTTCTTTATAGAAACTAACAGTTAAATATTGGAATAATTAAAAATTAGTTAAAAAATAGCCCTTTGTCTCAACGTAACTTCTTGTAATTTTGACAGCTCTTTGAAAGCAATATACCTTTACATCCGTTTGACCTTCCTGGTTGTGGGGATATATAGGACCTTTACTTTCACCAAGAACCCGACGAACCCAGAGCCAAAAACTGAGTAGCAACTTGCAATGGTATTTTATTATTTGCCGGGTATAGAGCACTTATTCTTGGAAAATGTATACATGGAAAAATCGGTATGAAAGACACCTATGTATTTCTGAATTGGGTACAAATTATAGAGTTTAGAAACAGTATATATTTGCACATTTTCAAACTTGGGAATACTCATACTAGCATGAGAATTATTGGTCCTTTTTCAAAATGATTTTTTTTTACACAATGTCTTTCATTGGGAAGGAAGAAATGCATGAAAACTCAATAGGTAATAACAGTTGATTTACAAATCTGAATTACCCTAAGTCTCCCGATAAAAACGATACCTCACTTGCCTGGTTCTGCCTAGTGCCTGTGACAGGAAACAGCGCAAAATGCAACGTGGTCGCACCGCAATTTCGCAGTGAAAACTGGCCCTTTTGTTTTTGAACCCTAGCTCTGCCGGCACCTAAGGAAACCTAGCAAACCTATACATTTTTTAAAACTAGATACCCAGGGAAATTCAGGATGGGGTGACTCAACTTCCTCCCACTAGGTTCTGTTACCCAGAATCCCTTGCAAAGCTAAAACATTGACAAAAAAACGCATTTTCCTCACATTTCTGTGGTGGAAAGTTCTGGAATCTGCGTGGATCAACAAATTTCCACCCACCCCGCGTTCCCCAGGTCTCCTGAAAAAAATGGTACCTCACTTGCCTGGGTCTGCCTAGTGCCTGCGACAGGAAACAGTGTAAAACGCAACGTGGTCGCACCGCAATTTCGCAGTGAAAACGGGCCCTTTTTGGCAAAGTGCCTACCTTTTGTTTTTGAACCCTAGCTCTGCCGGCACCTAGGGAAACCTAGCAAACCTATACATTTTTGAAAACTAGACACCCAGGGAAATTCAAGATGGGGTGACTCAACTGCCTCCCACCAGGTTCTGTTACCCAGAATCCCTTCAAAGCTAAAAAAGTGACAAAAAAAATGCATTTTCCTCACATTTCTGTGGTGGAAAGTTCTGGAATCCGCATGGATCAACACATTTCCACCTACCCAGCGTTCCCCAGGTCTCCCAAAAAAATGGTACCTCACTTGCCTGGGTATGCCTAGTGCCTGCAACAGGAAACAGAGCAAAATGCAACGTGGTCGCACCGCAATTTCGCAGTAAAAACGGGCCCTTTTTTGGCAAAGTCCCATAGCTTTTGTTTTTGAACCCTAGCTCTGCCGGCACCTAAGGAAACCTAGCAAACCTGTACATTTTTGAAAACTAGATACCCAGGGAAATTCAGGATGGGGTGACTCAACTTCCTCCCACTAGGTTCTGTTACCCAGAATCCCTTGCAAAGCTAAACAATTAACAAAAAAAACGCATTTTCCTCACATTTCTGTGGTGGAAAGTTCTGGAATCTGCGTGGATCAACAAATTTCCACCCACACCGCGTTCCCCCTGGTCTCCTGAAAAAAATGGTACCTCACTTGCCTGGGTCTGCCTAGTGCCTGCGACAGGAAACAGTGTAAAACGCAACGTGGTCGCACCGCAATTTCCGAGTGAAAACGGGCCATTTTTGGCAAAGTGCCTACCTTTTGTTTTTGAACCCTAGCTCTGCCGGCACCTAGGGAAACCTAGCAAACCTATACATTTTTGAAAACTAGACACCCAGGGAAATTCAAGATGGGGTGACTCAACTGCCTCCCACCAGGTTCTGTTACCCAGAATCCCTTCAAAGCTAAAAAAGTGACAAAAAAATGCATTTTCCTCACATTTCTGTGGTGGAAAGTTCTGGAATCCGCATGGATCAACACATTTCCACCTACCCAGCGTTCCCCAGGTCTCCCAAAAAAATGGTACCTCACTTGCCTGGGTATGCCTAGTGCCTGCGACAGGAAACAGTGTAAAACGCAACGTGGTCGCACCGCAATTTCGCAGTGAAAACGGGCCCTTTTTGGCAAAGTGCCTACCTTTTGTTTTTGAACCCTAGCTCTGCCGGCACCTAGGGAAACCTAGCAAACCTATACATTTTTGAAAACTAGACACCCAGGGAAATTCAAGATGGGGTGACTCAACTGCCTCCCACCAGGTTCTGTTACCCAGAATCCCTTCAAAGCTAAAAAAGTGACAAAAAAAATGCATTTTCCTCACATTTCTGTGGTGGAAAGTTCTGGAATCCGCATGGATCAACACATTTCCACCTACCCAGCGTTCCCCAGGTGTCCCAAAAAAATGGTACCTCACTTGCCTGGGTATGCCTAGTGCCTGCGACAGGAAACAGAGCAAAACACAACGTGGTTGCACCACAATTTCGCAGTGAAAACTGCCCTTTTTCGGCAACGTGCCTACCTTTTGTTTTTGAATCCTAGCTCTGCCGGCACCTAGGGACACCTAGCAAACCTATACATTTTTGAAAACTAGACACCCAGGTGAATTCAGGATGGGGTGACTCAACTGCCTCCCACCAGGTTCTGTTACCCAGAATCCCTTGCATATCTAAACAATTGACAAAAAAAACGCTTTTTCCTCACATTTCTCTGGTGGAAAGTTCTGGAATCCACGTGGATCAACAAATTTCCACCCACCCAGCGTTCCCCCAGGTCTCCAAAAAAATGGTACCTCACTTGCCTGGGTATGCCTAGTGCCTGCGACAGGAAACAGCGCAAAACACAACGTGGTCGCACCGCAATTTCGCAGTGAAAACCGGCCCTTTTTTGGCAAAGTGCCTACCTTTCGTTTTTGAACCCTAGCTCTGCCGGCACCTAAGGAAACCTAGAAAACCTATACCTTTTTTCTCGGGAGAACAAGGGGAACGCTGGGTGGCATGACATTTGTGCCGGCACGGAGATCCCACAAAAAAAAGTATGGAAAAGTATTTTTTTTACCTAATTTTAAGGTTTGCAGGGAATTCTGGGTAGGAAAACGTTGGGGGACCCATGTATGCCATACCTCCCTGGACTCCCCCGGGTGTCTAGTTTTAAGAACTATTTGGGTTTAGTAGTTCCCAAAGATGGCCCCGGGCCAAAAACTCTGGTGCCCCCCCAAAAACAAGGTAGTTTTGCTAAAGGTAAAATTTAAGTCTCCACCGTACAATGTGGGCCTTTTCCTGTTGCAGCCACTATGCCCACCCACACAAATGAGGTACCATTTTTATCGAGAGACCTGGGGGAACGCAGGGTGGGAGGAAATTTGAGGAACCACACAGATTCCACAACTTTACCACACAGAAATGCTAGAAAAAAGCATTTTCTTTTGCAAAATTTGAGCTTACAGTGGATTCGAGGTAGGGGAATGATGAGGGACCCACGCTAGCCATACCTCGCTGGAGTCCCCCAGGTGTCTAGTTTTCAGAAATGTGTGGGTTAGGTTGGTTTCCCTACATGGCCACCGAGCCCCGGGTCTAAAACTCATGGGAACCCCTTTGCAAAACCAAATTGATTTGACTAAATTAAGTTTTCAGTTCAACAGCGTGAGATTCTTGGGAAAATATTGCATGGAAATTATGACAGACATTTTCAAGTTTGCAGGACATTGTGGATAAAAAAATACCTTAGAATTCACAAGAAAGACATGACCATATACTCCCATGGTTTAACAATAATATCTACATGTAGTAAGTTATTTATAGCTGTAATGTACACCTTAAAAGAGTTACTCAAAAGTCAAACATTCCAGCACAGCTATCTATTCCTCAAACACACACACATACAGGTTGGATTTGGCATGAAGGTGAGTGATGGTTCAGTACATGAAATTTTATTAACAAGATATTTCACAGAAATGAAATGCTCTGTCAATAAATAAATGCATAAAAACCGAACCAGTGACTCGCAACTTGAGAGCTGTAAAGCCACAACAAGGCACCAACCGTTTTACAGGCCATTCACGCACCTTTCATACCTGATACACACCAGAACATTGACACCATCCGGAATGAAAAGCAACACATTACAACATTCACAAAAAGGGACAAGGTACACCCTACTTCAGAAAGAGAAAAAAGACAAATATTACTGCACAGCCATCTAATCCGCAAGCACACACACATACTAGTTGGATTTGGCACGAGGGTGAGTGATGATTCAGTACATACAATTGTATTTGCAAGTTATTTCACAAAAATAGAAAGCACTGCGAATAATTGAAAGTATGAGAAACTGAACCACTGACTCACAGCTCGTGAGCTGTAAAACCATGTCAAGGCAGCAACCTCTTTACAGGCCATTCATACACCTTTCATACGTGTGACACATACAAAACATTCACACCGCCAGCCGCGGGCCCATCACATTACAACACTCACACCAGCAGACAGCGCCATTCAAGGGCCCATCACTTTCACACGCCCACATTCCTGACACAGCAACTACACAAAATGATGGACTGCGTGGAGTGTCGCTCAACTAGGAGTGTGTGTGGTGACCAACAGAAAGTAACTACTCACACACCGCCAGCCGAGCACCAATCCACCCACACTGCCATCCAAGTACCAGGCCATGCACACCGCCAGCCAAGCACCACTCCACGTACACCGCCAGCCAAGCTTCACTCCATGCACACCGTAAGCCAAGCGTCACTTCACGCACACCGCCAGCCAAGCACCACTCCATGCATACCAACAGCCAATGGCCACTCCACGCACACCACCAGCCAAGTGCCACTCCATGCACTCCACCAGCCAAGCGCCACTCCACGCACTCCACCAGCCAAGCGCCACTCCACGCACACCGCCAGCCAAGCACCACTCCACACACACCACCAGCCAAGCACCACTCCACGCATACCTCCAGCCAAGCGCCACTCCACGCACACCACCAGCCAAGCGCCACTCCACGCAGACCGACAGCCAAGCGCCACTCCACGCACACCGCAAGCCAAGCACCACTCCACGCACACCGCCAGCCAAGCACCACTCCGCCCACACCACCAGCCAAGCACCAGCCTATGTACACCGCCATCACCTTCTGAATTTTTTTAAACAAAACAAACAAAATAATTGCAAATAGATAAAAATCTAGTGACACAAAATCTGTAACTAAATACATTGCACAAATGCCAACCTTAAAAAAGAATACACATTATTTAAAAAACACAGACCAAGCAGTACATTTTACCACTCATGGATACTCCCAAACATTCTTTTGTGTGTGGTAAGCTCTATAACAAGCAGGCACACACATCCCAGGGTTAGAAGGACACCCAGGGCAGTAAAGGCGAGTCTCCTTCCGCAAACCTCTTCACCAACAGACTCTACATCTCCTAGTGGGAAAGTTTTTTTATTAGATGTGGGAGGAATGTAAGCAGGAAAGTGGTGATCTTTCAATCGAGCCACATCCTCCACCACTCCAAATCTAGGAACACTTACTTGCTCCACAACAACAAGGCTAGATATCACAGAGTGCTGAAACTGAAGAAATGTCAACTTTGACCCAGGAGAACACTCCTTGAACACAATAAAAGCATTGAAAGTTGCTAAGTTGAAAAAATGGATGGCCAACTTCTTATACCAAACATAAGCTTTCCAAATAGCAGTGTAAGGTTCCAACCTCTGATATACTCTGTCAACACCACCCATGTACTTATTGTACTCCTGAATGCACACAGGTTTGTGCACTTCAGCAACCTGACCCCAAACTGGCAGAGGTGAAGTACTCTCATCATGGATGGTAGTCAGCATGTACACATCCCTCCTGTCCACAAATTTCACAGCTAGTAGTTCGCCACAACGTAAGGAACTGCCCTGACCCCTCTGAAGTTTCTTGCAAACAAGCTCATTTGGAAAACCTTTGCGGTTAGAGCGGATTGTGCCACATGCAAAAGTGTCCACTTTAAACAATTCCTTAAACAATTGCACAGCAGTGTAGAAGTTATCAAGGTACAACTGGTGGCCTCTGTTGAACAGTCTTCTAGCAAGATCCCACACACTTCTCTCTGACACTCCAAAAGTGGATGGACAACCAGGGGGGTCAATAGTGGAATCTATACCAGTGTACACACGAAAATTAAAAACATACCCAGTCTTACTCTCAGACAACATATACAGTTTAATTCCATAGCGTGCCCTCTTGCTAGGGATGTACTGCCTAAAAACCAAACGACCCTTGAACCAAACCAAAGACTCATCAATAGATATTTCTTTCCCTGGAATGTAAATCTCTCAAAAACGATCAACAAAGTGATCAAGAACAGGCCGAATCTTAAAAAGATGGTCACAGTCAGGGTGACTACATGGCAACGCCAAAGAATTATCCACAAAATGCAACATGCGTAGCAAAAGTAAATACCGATCACGAGTCATAACAGCTGGAAATATGGCTGTTGCCATCAAGGGACTGGTAGACCAATATGAAGCCAGGTTCAGCTTCTTTAACAAACCCATCAATAAAGTCAATCCCAAAAACTTCTTCAGCTCTTCCAGATTTGTGGGAGTCCACCGGGTAGCTCTAGAGTGGGGCCTAAGTTTGTCACTGTTGACCCTCAAAAACTGTTCAGCATAGAAATTAGTCTGCTCAACAATCTCACCCAAAAACACATCATCCATAAATAACTGAAAATACTGTATAGGCAAAAAGTTTTCACAATTCACTCTACACCCTGCATCACCGCTAAAGGCAGGCAACACTGGCTGCACCATGTTAGGATCAACCCAGGGTCCAACACTTCCAAGAGGAAGACTAGCAGCCTCAGGCTGCAATCCAGCTGCCTCTTGCACCATCGGCACCGCAGTGTCCTCCTCTAAAACAGGCCCTTCATCTGCACTGAGAGTACCTTCATCATCCGATGATTCCATGTGGAGAGAAAACTCACCGCCAGAATCTTCCCCTCCTTCCTCTCCCTCAGACACAGTCAGTGTCATAATCCGGCTCAGAGGAAGACTCAAGAAGCATACCAACCACCTGCTGAGCAGTCATTCTACGGCTAGCCATAATGATTACTAATAACAGTAAATTGTCGCACAAGTCAACAACAACAATCACTATGTAAAATAAACAATGAACAAAATTCACCTTTATCAAAAATACCTATACACTGCAAAATAAAACCACTCACTTGCCTGAAGCAGCCAAACTCAACACCACGTACTCTGCACAGACACAGTATGGATCAACAATATCTCACTAAAAAAGAAAGAGAAAACAAAAATGCACATAAGACAATGCAAAACACATCACAAAGAATGTCATGCTCAAAACAGTAACTAAATGCCACTATGACACCGCTTACAAAAAAAAATTACATACATTACAATATAACTCATTTGGAGTACATACAACAAAAACAATTTTTCTTACCTAAAAAATGCAAGTACACAAAACTGCAGAACAACCACTGTCAAAACCGCAAACAGGAAGCAAAAGCTTTACACTAGATTTAAAAAGAAGAAAAAAAAATTAGATTCACATAATAAAAAAAACACCAGTCCACCTGCCAAGCTAAGGGGTAGGTGGGCCTAACAGTATAAAATCAAAAGGGAGCAACCCTTGCCCATGAGGCCACCCCCCACCAAAACAAAAATTTTAAAAACGCTGGTGTCTAGTGGGTTCTGCTGCCCTTGAGGACAGATGGGACTAAACACATTCTGCTACTCTACCACTCAAAGAGGCAGTAAAGGCCACAATCATCCTCCCATATAGGGGGAACGACCCATGTCCAAGGGGCGGATCCCCAGCATAAAAATAAACCCTGGTGCCCTAGTGACCCATAAAAAACCCAGCAAAACTGCCCTTCAAGGCAACACCAAAAGGAGGATGATGGACGGAGCCCTTGAGTATATCTAACACTCACCCCCAGTCAACTGATCTTGGTTTAATCCATCATCATTATTTAGCTCAATTCACCAACCCAGGTTAGACATGGCCAAATGCCAATCAGACTGCCCTTTGCACTTTGATTGCCCTAAGTTGGCAGAGGTGGGTCCCTTGCTCACTTTGCCACTGGACTCAAGCTAACCTGGCTGATAACGGCTGATTAGCCAGTAACCACTCCCATTATGGATGATTCCGGGCCAGGTAAGATATGGCTTGGCAGTTCGGGCTGGACGGCTCCCATGAAGCATAAGGTCAGACTAATTTGCATATGGCCATGTCTGAACTGGGGTGCTGGAGTGAGCTTCACCAGCTAAAACTTAACATCATGGGCAAAATATATGCACCAAAAAAGGGGAGTGATCCTTGCCCAAGGGGCCACTCCCCATTAGATTTACTCATTTGGCACAGTCTGCCACATGCATTTAAAAAAATTAAAATCTGCCGCCTAGGGGGGCAAACAAAGCAAAAAGGATGGCCCCCAAAAGGGTAGCGATCCTTACCTAAGGGGTAACTACCCAAAACAAAAAAACAAAAAATGTGGGTGTCCTAAAATGGCCCACAAGGGGAGTGACCCTTGACCAAGGGGTCACTCCCCAGCATATCCTAAAATTTAAATTAAATTTGACCCCCCCCGGGGGGCAGACAAAGCCTTCATAATTGCCCCCAAAAGGGGAGCGACCCTTGTCCAAGGGGTCACTCCCCAAAACAAAAACAAAAAATGTGGGTTTCCTAAAATGGCCCCCAAGGGGAGTGACCCTTGCCAAAGGGGCCACTCCCCAGCACATCCTAAAATAATATTAAAATTTCCCCCGCCCCGGGGGCCAGGCAAAGCCTTTTTACTTGCCCCCAAAAGGGGAGCGACCCTTGTCCAAGGGGTCGGTCCCCAAAACAAACAAAAAACAATAGGCCTCGCAAAATGGCCCCCAAATGAGAGTGACCCTTGCTTAAGGGGCCTCTCCCCTAAGCATTGCCAAAATTCGTCTTTTTATTATTTAAATTAATAATCTGCCCCCAGACAAAGCCAAATTAAGTGCCCCCAAAAAGGGGAGCGACCCTTGCCCAAGGGGCTGCTCCCCAGCAAACAATCCTTGGCGACTCGAAATACATAAATAGCCTCTCTCGTTTCAATCCCCCCCTCCCCAGCCCCAAAACTTCATCTTTCTCCTCTGACGCGCAGGAAGCAAATGGCTTCCCTGCGCGTCAGAGGAGAAAGGGAACCTCCAGTGACGTCAGCGCGCCTCGCGTGCTGACGTCATTGATGACGCGGGCGGGGGGGGCATACAAACGAAATAGATCGGGCGCCCACGGGGGGAGCGCCAGCGCTCCCCCGTGGGTGGGCCTCATGACGAGCTGAGCTCGTAAAGAGCACCCGAGCACTGTATGCCATGACGAGCTCAGCTCGTCATGAGCATACAAGGGGTTAAAGGTGCAAGCATCCCAGGGGACCTGTGGAGGGATAAAAAAGGCTTCTTGTGAAGTATATGTGGAGGGGAAGGGTCAGAGAATAGAGACATTTACTCCCTCCTCACTGTCACACAGTTAGATCTGTTTTCATGAATTTCTTGGATATAAGAGTGGTCAAGTTCGATGTTGACAACAGCTTTAAGAACTCTGGAGATTTAGAAGTTAAGATGCTTTACTGGGAGCAAACCGTACTAACATTTACTGATGATATGAGTAGACTCATCTCTACACTGTGAAGTTTTGTTGACCTAATACATGATAGAGCGCAGGTTCACCTGCCCAGAATTTTACCATACTCACCTGGGCCCATAAAACATACACACTTTGAACAGGTAAACCTATGCTTAAATCAGTGATTTCAATTTTAACCTTTTTAGGACCTATACTTTCTATACCAATCCTAGTCACCGGTACCTAGAGTCCTAAGGGATCAAGGGAGTTAGCAAGAAAATAGGTAGTAACTAAACATTTGCACTCATAAAATAACCACAGACTCGGGAAAGATTAAAACACTTTATCTAAATATTTTCTTTTTTTTTAAATGTTTTTATTGCTTTTTCCAACAAAACAAAAATATAACACAGTAAATCATATGGACCTTTACACTACTGCATTCATCAATCCATTTTGTATAATATAATACCATTGAAACTCATACATTTCATTATACATCAATAGTTGAGAGGGTACATTGGTGTGGCTCTTGCTATTAATTAGAAGGGTGGGCATTCAAGTAACTCGTGAGATATTGCCAATAGTCTTTAGGGCGGGATCTTGCAGGTAGCTCCTCTATATACGTGAGTAAGGTATCACGACAATAGGCCATGTCACATATCCAGTTCTTCTGGGTAGGGAAAGTTTTGCTCTCCAAACATAAGGAGATCCTCCTTTTGGCCAACAGCAGGGCAATTAGAAAAAAATTGCGTTTCTGAGCCCGTACATTTTCCAATATACCCAACAAACAGGTATGGACATTGCAGATAATATCCGTCTCTATCATTTCTGACAACAGCAAGACTACCTCCACCCAATAGGTTTGTATTTGCAAACAATCCCATGCTAAATGTATAAAATCTGCTCTATCGGCCCCACAGAGTTTGCGGTTTGCCTCGGCTCGCAGTCCATATTTATACAACCGCAGAGGTGTGAAATACGCTTGATGTAGATATTTAAAATGCAGTATTCGGAGATTGCCATTAGGAGTGAGCATTGGGGCCACTGCACATGCCTTGCTCCATTCATCGTCCGTTAGTGGATTGTCAAGGACTGCATTCCATCTCTCACGCGCTCTGTCAGTTGTCATTCGCATCTCATTATGTGCTGTCGTGTATAATCTTGACACTAAATGGGAGGTGTTCGGAGAAGATATGAGTAGTTGTAAGGTATCTAGTTGCGGCGGCTCCACAGGGATGCTGGTGTATAGTTTCTTGACTGCCCCCTGCAGCCTGTGATAGGTGAATTGGAATAGCAGTGTCTGTTTTTTAATATATGACAGGTCCTGCGCCATCTTAAACACCCCATTGCAATAAAGGTCGCCCATAGTGTCTATCCCTACTTGGTGTAGTAGGTTCATTCCCACTGCTTCATTTGTGACAGAAATCTCAGGGTGGTGACTTAATGGTAGTGCGGGGGTATATAAGGGTAATTTATCTGCCAGTTGCCCAATTTTTTCTATGCTTTAGCATTGGTGTCAATTGTGTTGATGTATTTTGCATGATGAGGGGGGCGATTGTGTGTTATAACAGAGGGTAAGGGAATAGGTAAAGCGTCACTCTCCTCCACTGCTGTGTGGGTCAGGTAGGGGATCATATGATACCAATATTTGGCGTATTGTGCCTGAGCACAGAGATAATAGAGAAGAAAGTCCAGCACACACATTCTGCCTTTGGCGTATGGCAACGTTAATCTACGCAGCTCTACCCGGGCCTGTTTACCCGCCCATATCAACCTTAGTACGATCGTGGTAAGTCGTTTGAAAACCTCAGCCGGGGGTTGTATCGGGATGTTGTTAAAAAGATATGGGAGTTTAGGGAGAACCGCCATTTTAACAATGGCGATCCGATTTGCAAGTGAGAGTGGTAACTGTATCCACCTAGTAATTCTGTCATCCAATGACGACAATACCTTTCCATAATTTGTCCTTATGACAATTTCTAAATATTTTCTTTAAATGTCAAAGTCCATACTACATTAATCAGAGCCTGATTAATTAGAAAGAATAAAATCCAAGCAAGATAATGTGAAAATATCATGAAACATTCTTTAAGCATTGAATTATAGGAAGGGTAAGAAGAGGGAAACAGCACAATGACATACCCAGGGAACCTTATATTTACCTAGAATGGTGTGAAGGTCAACCCTGGCAACAGGCTGGGATAAAGGACAGGACCCCCCGATAATCCAGGTGCCAACAGGAAAGAACAGGTGTAGACCAGAATCAGAATAAGTACGGACCAAATTGGATCAGGACGGGACCACCGCAGGTCAGACCCGACACCCACAGCTAAAGTGCAACGCTAGCGTCACACCCCTCTCTGCAGCTAACAGTTGGTCCCCGATTGGGTTAGTGAATCTTCTCCCTCAGGAACCCCGATTGGGTTATCAAACTCCTTCCCAGAACCCCGATTGGGTTATCGAATCTTCTGACAGAGTGGTCCCCCAGCACCTCTGCTCCTGAATCTTCTGACAGAGTGCTCCGCCAGCACCTCTGCTCTCGATCGCCTATTGAGTGCGTTGGGTCAGTGACAGGTCAGCTATTCGGACAAGTCGGACAATCTAACTAGCTAAGCCTACCTTAGTTATACCATTTTCCAGGGCAGTGTACCACCCCTGATGTTGCAAATGTGTGTATTCCCTCAATTTGAATGGTCAAAAGACGAGGAGAGGTCATCACACCATACCAGCTATGAGGTCATGCTCTTCAATATTCAGATCAATGTTCCGCCCAAATATTTTATTTTCCCATGCACTTTTATTCCACCCGACAATGGATATTTCAATAACAAATACATTGTATGTAAAATGTTAAATTTGGCTTCCTCTCGAGAGGTCGAAGAGTGAGTTTCCCAGGCGCATCTTCAGGCAGGACAATCACTGGCACAGATTCAATGCCATGACTCGAGGATTCTTGGACTCTTGTGCACAGGCTCAAGCCTTTCAAAATGGAATGCCGCAAGATTACATCAGGCCCAAATACAAGCTAATAGCAAAGTAGAAGAGAAACAGTTTTAGAACAAAGAATAAATGAATGCACTGTATACCACTTATCTCTACTCTATTCCCATTACTTTATTTTAACTACAGCATTAGGAATTAAGCAGAACGACCAATTTAGTAAAAGCAGCATTGCAATCTTTAACACGTTAAAACATAGAGCAGCCATCTTTAGTTCTAGTGCGCAGAAGCAAAGTTTTCCCACCAAAGCAGTAAGTACATCATGTCACATGAGTACGATAGACGTATGCGCAGAAAAGTTCCCGCATTACGGCGGCCATTTTAAGACACTTGAATTATGGTTAGTAAAAGCACATATGCAAGCTTCCCCAGCTTACTAGAAATGTTGTGTTGTGTATTGTTAATGAGACGAAACATGTTGGATAACATATTACTTATTATTTTTGAGAGGGTTAAGTCCAAGCAAGTCGTTTTACATGTGAAACCTTGCTCCATCATACACAGTCCTACTAAATTCGGTAGGGACTGTGTAACAATAGTAAACAGACATGATGCCAACATATCTGCGCATGTATAAGAGCTTCTCTTTAATAAAAAGAGATCGAAGACTCTGAAAGCAGTGATAAGTTAGAACTAGAAGAGACATAAATAGGCACAGTTAAAGGGTACATGACAGCATGTTGTTGCAATGGGCAAAAAAGACGAAATACAACTCATACACTTCTGAGACAGATATATTGATGATATTATAATCATTTAGACGGACACACAAGGGCAAATAATTTGATGCATACATGGTTTTTTCCTTATGATGATTTTCAAATAAAATATGGGTCATGGAGTCAATCAATCAATCAATCAATCAGTGAATTTGTAAAGCACGCTACTTACACGTGAGGGTCCCAAGGCTCTGAGGGGGGTGCTGCTACTGCTCAAAGAGCCAGGTCTTGAGGAACCTTCTAAAGGTGAGCAGGTGTTGGGTCTGCCGCAGATGGGTGGGGAGGATGTTCCAGGTCTTGGCGGCGAGGAAGGAGAAGGATCTGCTGCCGGAGGTTGTTCGTTGGATGCGTGGGATGGCAGCAAGGGCGAGGCTGATGGAGTGGAGCTGGCGGACGGGGGTGTAAAAGTTGAGTCTGTTGTTCAGGAAGGCTGGTCCGGTGTTGTAGAGGGCTTTGTGTGCGTGGGTGAGGAGCTTGAAGGTGATCCTCTTGCTGATGGGTAGCCAGTGCAGGTCTTTTAGGTGGGAGGTGATGTGGGTGCGGCGGGGGACGTTGAGGATCAGTCGGGCAGAGGTGTTTTGGATGCGTTGTAGTCGTCGTAGGTGTTTGGATTCCTGCGTAGAGTGCGTTGCCGTAGTCCAGCCTGCTGCTGACGACGGCTTTGGTCACTGTTCTTCTTGTTTCGGTCAGGATCCACTTGTAGATCCTGCGAAGCATGTGGAGGGTGTTGTTGCAGGACGAGGAAATGGCGTTCGCCTGCTTTGACATGGAGAGGGAGGAGTCGAGGTGAATCCTAGGTTCCGTGCGTGGTCCGTGGGTGTTGGAGCTGTTCCCAGTGTGGACGGCCACCATGAGTTGTCCCACGCAGAGGGGGTGGGGCCTAGGATGAGGACCTCCATCTTGTCCGAGTTCAGTTTCAGACGGCTGCTTCTCATCCACTCGGCGATGGCCTTCTTTCCCTCGTGGATGTTTGTTTTGGCGGTGTGCGGGTCCTTGGTGAGGGAGAGGATGAGCTGGGTCTTGTCGGCGTAGGAGATGATGTTCAGGTCGTGCTGGCGGGCCACTTGTGCGAGGGGGCCATGTATACGTTGAACAGGGTTGGGCTGAGGGATGAGCCCTGGGGTACGCCGCAGATGATGTGGGTGGCTTCGGATCGGAAGGGCGGGAGGCGGGCTCTCTGGGTTCTGCCAAAGAGGAAGGACATGGTCCAGTCCAGGGCCTTCTTCTGGATTCCGGCTTCCTGAAGGCGTGTTTTTAGTGTGCGGTGGCAGACTGTGTCAAAAGCGGCTGACAGGTCCAGGAGGATGAGGGCTGAAGTTTCGCCGTTGTCTAGTTGACGCCTGATGTCGTCTGTGGCAGCGATGAGGACAGTCTCGGCACTGTGGTTGCGTCTAAATCTGGACTGGGATGGGTCTAGGATGTTGTTGTCCTCGAGGTGGCGGGTCAGCTGTATGTTGGCGATTTTCTCAATGACTTTTACTGGGAAGGGGAGAAGGGAGATGGGACAGAAGATCTTGAGGTCTTTGGGGTCCGCCGTGGGTTTCTTGAGGAGGGCGTTGAATTTGGCGTGCTTCCAGCTTTCCAGGAATGCCCCTGTGTCGAAGGAGATGTTGATGACCTTCCGTAGTTGGGGTGCAATGGTTGCGTCAGCTTTGTTGAAAAGGTGGTGCGGGCAGGGGTCTGCTGGAGATCCTGAGTGAATGGAGTTCATGACCTTGCGTGTCTCTTCATCGTTGATGTGGGACCAGGAATTCAGCTGGTTGGTGCAGGTGGCATTCAGGGTGGGGTCTGTTGCGGTCGGGCGGATGAGGAGTTGAGGCTATTGTGGATGTCCCCCCGGCAGTATCAACTCCTCTACCACTACCGATCTACAACACCTTGGCCTATACAGTTTCCCTCCATCCTCCCCCCCCTGGGTTAGTATCACTTCTTGCTTCACCTGCCCTCACATCCTCCCCTGTTCCCCCCTCACCCCCAGCCCCCTCTGCCCAGTTGTTTTGTACCTCGGCTACCCTTCTAAATACCAGGTCCACCGTAAACCACCAATACGAGCTATTTGACTATCTCGACTCCAATGAACCAGATCTCCTGTTTTTAACAGAGACCTGGTTCAAGACTGACTCCCTGCCCAACGTGCTTGCCGCCTTACCATCAACATATTCCGCCATTCGTGCGGATCGCCCTGAAGGCAAGCGGGGTGGTGGAGTGGCTTTAATAGCTCGTACTGATTTCAACTTTCAAATCCTTCCTTCCCCACTTATCACCGATGTCGATCTCCTCGTAGCCCGTTCTACCTCCCACCAAGCCCCCCTCACTCTTATTTACCGTCCTCCCCAGTCCACTCCTTCATTTCTCCCCGATATCCAGACTCTTCTGGCCACTTTGGTAGTTAATAATTCTTCTGTATTAGTTTTAGGGGATCTCAATTTCTGGCCCAATGACCCTGCCGAAAGCCCCCAATCCAAGGAATTCACCAGCCTTATGAAAAATGTGAATTTTGTACGGCTCATCCACAGTCCAACCCACCTACATGGCCACATGCTAGATCAAATTTGGGCACTGAATGTTCCATCCACTTCTCCCATTATTTCCCCTTGCCCATGGTCAGATCACTCCACCATCACGTTTTCCCTTGCCCTAGCACTCCCGGTTAAACCCCCCCTTCCCAAAAACACCTGGGTTCGGAAATGGGGTAAGGTAAACATGCCCTCCTTCTGTTCGGCCCTGGCCAAGACCTGTCCGGATCTTACCGGTCTGACAGCCACCCCTCAGCTGGCCGTAATTAACAACTGGCTCACGGTGGCAGGCGACGAATTCGCCCCCCTCAAGCGTCTCTCAGTTAAACGGGCCCATGCAGCCAATCGTTGGTTTACCTCCGACCTTAAAGAGAAAAAACTTGCTGCAAGAAGGGCTGAACGAGTCTGGAGAAGAACTTACGACCCTGCCCAAAAAACAATCTACCTGGCCGCTCTGCAAACCTATAAAAAGAGCATCCTAGAAGCAAAAGCTGAATACTACACCCACAGGATAATGGTTGCTGAGTCACAATCGAAAGAAATCTTCTCCACCGTCCATGAGCTTGCCTCATCCACCAGAGCCACAGCAACCATTCCCCCGTCCCAATCCCTCTGTGACTCGCTCAACGAGTTCTTTATGGACAAAGTCGTAAAAATTAAACACAACATCCCTCTGCCTTCCTCCACCTTTGTTGACCCCTCCCCCCCCTCTATCGTTAAACTGACCAACTTCCCACTCCTGACCATTGACACCCTCCGTCCTCTGCTCCAACGGGTCAAATCAGGCTCACCCCAGGACTTTGCCCCTGCCTGCATACTCAGGGAAGTCTACTCAGCCTGCCCCACCCCCCCTTTGACCCTCCTTAACGTCTCACTTATTCATGGTCATGTTCCCATTTCACACAAATCGGCGACTGTCATCCCAATCTTAAAAAAATTGGACGCCGATCCCTCCTCCCCTTCCAATTACCGCCCCATTTCACTCCTCCCCTACCTTGCAAAGGTTCTCGAAACCCACATCACTTCTACTTTGAGCACTCACATTGAGGCAAACCATTGCCTCTCCCCTTGCCAAGCCGGTTTCCGTCCCCTGCATTCTACTGAAAAAGTGGTCATCTCGGTCATGGACAAGCTGCGTGAAGGCATCGACATCAACCTTCCGCAAGCCCTGATTCTCCTTGACTTATCCGCCGCTTTTGACACGGTGGACCATACCATCCTCCTTAACCGTGTCAAGGCGGCGGGTGTAGAGGGCCTAGCCTTTTCTTGGCTGGAGTCCTTTCTTGCTGGGAGAACACAAGGAGTCCATTTGGCTGGTTTTGCGGCGGCCTCTCGTAAGGTAGAATGCGGGGTCCCTCAGGGCTCATCACTTTCCCCTCTTTTGTTCAACCTTTATATTTTTCCCCTCATTTTTATGTTACAGCAACTGGAGGTCACTGTGTTCAATTACGCGGATGACCTCCAGTTAATCTTCAATCTGTCCCACTCACCTTCATCTGCCCTGAACGTCCAAACTACCATGACCCTCATTCAAGATTGGATGAACTACAGCCACCTCAAACTCAATCCGGACAAGACCGAGCTGGTCCTGACCGGAGGTGGCTGCAGCCCCTGGTCCCCTTCCTTCTGGCCCCCCTCCCTTGGTGCCCCTCCACTCCCGGTGTCCAAAGTGAAAACTCTGGGAATCTTTCTTAATCCCCAGCTCACTGTTCACCCACAAGTCAACTCCGTGGTTTCTTCATGTTTCTTTTCCCTCAGAGTAATTAGGAAAGTTTCTTCTCCCCTTCAGCCTTAAAAATCATCATGCTGGCCATGGTACTGTCCCGTGTAGACTACGGCAATATAGTCTATAATGGAGCCCCTGCATACATGATCCATCGACTACAACTGGTGCAGAATCAGGCGGCCCGCCTGATCCATGGCCTCCCTAGATATCATCGGGTCACCCCATTACTCAAAACACTGCATTGGCTCCCCGTAAGAGAGCGTGCCCTGTTTAAACTCGGCTGCCTTAAATATCAAGCCAGAGCGGGCACTGCTCCCGAGTTCATTTGCTCTCTCATCAAACCATACTGCCCAGGCAGAGAACTTCGCTCGGCCCATTTGGCCCTCCTTACCATCCCCCGCTTTAAAAAGCAGAGGGCGGGCGGAGCGAGATTCGCTGTCCTGGCTCCCACTTTTCGGAACTCTCTCCCGGTTACTCTGCGCACCTCACCTTCCTACCCCCTGTTTCGGAAAAACCTCAAAACTTTTTTGTTCACACAAGCCTACCCTTAATCTCTCTGCTGCTGCCATCCACTGATCACCACTAGCGCCATGAAACCGTTGGGTATGCGAGCGCTGTACAAATGTTTTTAAATTAAAATTAAATTAAATGTCTGGGATCTTGCAATGGAAGAAGGTGGCCAGTGAGTCGCACAGATCTTGCGAGGGTGGGATGTCGTTTGGTGTTGGCGCTGGGGTTGGAGAGTTCCTTCACAATGTTGAAAAGTAGTTCTTTGCTGTCGTGAGCATTGTTATCCAGTCGGGCTTTAAAGGATGATCTCTTGGTTGTCCTGATGAGGTGGTGATGTCTGTGGATGGCGTCCTTGTGGGCTGCTTGGCTATCTGGTGTGCGGTCGTGGAGCCATTTCTTCTCCAGCTTCCGGCATGTGCTTTTGAAGGTCTGGAGTTCTTCAGTGAACCAGGTGGCTTTCTTGCTGGGGTGGTTGCTGGAGGGTTTCTTGATCGGGGTGAGGGTGTTGGCACAGTTGCCGATCCACTGTCTGAAGTTTCGGGCGGCGGCGTCTGTGTTGGTGGGGTCGGAGGGTGGGTTCTGGCGAGGGTGGAGGTCAGCTGGTCTTTGGTGACTTTGCTCCAGCAGCGGCGAGGCAACAGTTAGGTGCCGGGGTGCGTGGTTGGAAGGTGACGTGGATGCATCAGTAGTCGGTCCAGTGGAGTTCTGTGGTGTGGTTGAAGGCGATGTGGGTGCTTGTGGAGAAGACGGGGTCGAGTGTGTGGCCGGCTGCGTGGGTGGGTTCGGTGATGAGTTGTCGGAGGTCGAGGTTGGCGAGGTTATCGATCAGGGTGGCGGAGTTGGCGTTGTTGTTGTTCTTGAGGTGGAAGTTCAGGTCCCCAAGGAGGATGTAGTCCATGGAGGCGAGTGCGTGGGTGCTGGCGAGGTCGGCGATGGAGTCGCTGAAGACGGCCCGGGCTCCAGGGGGTCTGTAGATGGATGTTCCTCTGAGGGTGATGTTGGGGTCGGTGTGGATCCGGAAGTGAAGGTGTTCGGTGGAGTTGAGGGAGTCGCCTGCAAAGGTGTGGACCTGGAGGGTGGACTTGTGAATGATGGCTATTCCTCCTCCAGTTCCGTTGGTGCGGTCTCTGCGGGAGATTTTGTAGCCATCCGGGATGGCTATGGCGATGTCAGGCACCGCAGAGTCGTTCCACCAAGTCTCGGTCAGGAAGGCAAATTCTGGTGTGGCGGTGTCGAGCAGGTCCCAGCGCTCCACAGCGTGTTTGCGTGCAGAGCGGGTGTTGAGGAGTATGCAGCGGAGATGGTTGGGTCCGGTCCTTAGAGGTTTGGTGGTTTTGTGGCAGGAGAAGGGTCCGTGGGTGCGTTTCAGTGTGGCCTGGAAGCAGCGGTGGTCTCGGCCGGTGTTGAGAGCGTGGAGGATGTTGGCGTCGTATCGGAGTCTGGCGTCGTGCCGTGTGCGGAGTCCAGCGGTTCTGGGGCTGGGCGCGGTCCAGGCGTCGACGGACGCAGACGGGCTTGCCTTTGGCACGCCAGCGGTGCGGGCGCCATTTAAGGCGGGGAGGGAGGGAGGAGCAGCTGGGAGGCGAGAGCAGGGTGGTGAGGGGTTGTGGCCTCAGGGGCAGTGGCGGAACTAAGAGCGGGGTACAGAGGACAAAGGGGCGGTGGGGGGGATGAGCAGAGCAAAAGGGTCTGAAAAATGGCAAAAATAAGTACAGAGAGCACACAAAAATCAGGAGACAAGAATCAAACACAGATCTGACCCAAGGTCACACAGTGTTCAGTGGCAGACAGCAGGCACGAACTTGCGCACAGGAGCAGGCAGACAGTTGGTGGAGCTGTTCGGCAGCAGGGGGGTGACCTGACCTTCAAGCAGGGTCAGAGGTCACTGGAGTACATATTTCAGGCGGACATTGGTGTGACTGGAAATCTATTTCAACATTTTGTAACTAAGTGGCTCTACCATTTTGCAGTATTATAACATTTTTTTAACTTTCATTTGAGTATGGGGGGAATGTTATTTATATTGGCACACTTGGATATCTGACACAAAACATCAGACTCTGCTGCTGGTACTCACCAGCCCTGCATTGAAGAATGGCCACTGTGGTAAAGGTAAAGTAGACCGTGAATGTAGGATTGGCAGTTCAGGTCAGCCATTCAGTAAAAACACACATTTCTATGCTTGCTGCGCAGCAGGCCCAGTGGTCATGTGCGCTCAGAGATGGTTTACATTCCAGAATAGAGCAGAGTTCCACGAGTGCCCTAAATGTTAGGACTTTTGTCATCTGTGCACCGGTGACACAGACCAATGCCCTTCCAGTCACTGGAGGAGGAACATGGTATATTTTGCACACCCATATAGAGAGTGCATTGGCCTGATCTTGTTACTGTGATTTGTGGTCCTAGTGATGGTGGATGCAGCAGTAGTTTAAAGGAAACTGGAGGTATGATGTTGATGTGAGAACGCTACACAGAGTAATTATGTTACTGTGGGACAAAATAGTAAATAACAAATGTATACCACAAGCAGAAAGGTTTTAAATTTGCAGATAAAAATCCATTTGTTCTCACTTCTGATGTCATAACTGTCATGTTGAGGCTCCCTGCCCTTAGCTTTGTTCTGTTTGCAGTATTGTAGTATCTTTGTGCTATGTGCTAGCCATAGCATTGCTCCATTTGCAGTACCGTAGTGTCTTTGTGCTAGTCCTGGAACTGTTTCATCTACAGTAAGTAAGTAATTAAGTAAGATTATTCGAACAAATATGTAGAACATTCACAGGCTCTTAGACAACAATCTTATTTGTAAAATACAACATACAATGGAATATAAATAATGCAAAGTTATCAAATATTTAAATAATAAAAGGTCAATAAAAACTTCTGATCTATTGACATTTAAAAAAAACAAATAAATATTATTCAAAGAGTGAATATGTTGTTGCCCAAATATACCTTATCCTATTTTGTCATCTAAATTACTTTACAGTTAGTAACTTAGAGCTCATGCAACTTGTATAAAGCAGATACCGTGATATGGCGAATAGTAGCAAATTTGTTCATTCTGATCTAAAGACTCTGAGTGCATCTGCAGGTCGCCTAAACGATAGAATCCGACAAGTATAAGACACCTTTTCCTAATCTGTGCATAGTAGGGACAAAAAAACATATAATGATCTAATGATTCAGGGCTAAGAGTACTTGCAGGGCATGTCGGAGTTACAGTGGCCCTTGTCCATCTGCTTCAAATATTGTTCAGCTGTAAAAGTCATGATGTTACTGTGTGACAAAAAAGTAATTCACAGATGTATACCACAAGCCGAAAGGTTTCACAATTTCAGATAAACATCCATTTGATCTTACTTCTGATGTTATAACAGTCATGCTGCGGCTCCCTGACCTTAGCTTTGTTGTGTTCGGAGTATTATAGTGTCTTGGTGCTATGTGCTAGCCTTGGCATTGTTCCATTTGCAGTACTGTAGTGTCTTTGTGTTAACCATGGAACTGTTCCATCTGCACTACTGCAGTGTCTTTGTGCTGTATGTTAGCCATGACTTTGTTTCATTTGTTGAGTAGCTGCCATCTTTGATGTTCTATTCATACCGAGGGGAAATACCACGAATTAGAAATAACCATACGTTTTAAGTACCAGTACTAAATGTTTGCTTCTCCAAGGTTGATAGAATGTAAAGAAAAAATGTAAGTGAACCGGTCTTTGGAGAGAGGATTTCTCACAAGGTCTAAGCAAAATAGACTTCAGGTCAAATTGCCCTAGATGGAAACAAAGGTTACTATTGATAGAACCCAGGCGAAATGTAATTAAAAGTGTTCTTTCACATATGATAATACAGTTCAGTGCTGGTACTCGTTCAGAAGACAAATAAGTCCCCCGGCACCACCTTTGTCACTTCTCTATTCTTTCCTTTGGTAGCTGCCAGACTCATAAAGAGGTTTTTCACCCTAGCACCTTCTCCTCTGGCAAGGGTCAGGGGTGATCTGAACAAATCAGGTCTGCCCAGACGTAATTCAACCACAGAATCGTATGGCCAAAATCACAGGCAAGTCAATCAGAAATACCTTCATGGTTGAAAGTCGGTTTCTGATTTTCCGATAGTGGAATACAAAAAAAGGCGCAAGCCTAATGTGACCTTTCACTTAGGCTACGCCCAACTTCTCATGCAGAAAATAATTGGGACTGCATAGGCCTAATTCCAACAAGCACCTTCAAAATTGGTTCTCATTATGTTGTAACCTTATGCGGGTGCATATGCCACATATTGCAGCCCCGTACATCAGAAAGGGTAGGAATTTCAACGTATATATTTCTTTTTTTTTGTGTTTGAAAGCTTTATTGAACTACAAAAATGATAAACAATAGTAGACATTAGCAAAAAAGAGAAAATGCAAGAACAAAGTCTGAAGTAATGTCATTGCTAATGTCATATCAGAGAAACAAAAACATTTTATGCATTTTTAAGGCTATAGAGGAGGAGGGGGAAGGAGGGGCGGAAAGAATAATATAATATGAAAAAACAACGGCAATGAAAGCAATGAGAAGAAACATTCGACCATACAACAATATACATTGTATAAAAGCATTTTCATATAGGAAAATTGCAAAAAACATCAGGTAAAACAAAAAGGAGAGAGTATAGGTCCTTCAAGGAGGTTTAAAATTCTCTGAGGCGGTATGAGTGGGCAACTTACAAGCTAATTGATCTAAATATGTGGTAAGAGGTAACCAGTAAAGATCCACATTGCGTTTTGGTTTACAAGAAGAAGCAAAGGCAACATCAAGTCAGTGAAAATGACAGAAGGAATTCCACCAATGTTGTATTGAAATGTTGTTAAGGGATTTCCAGTTGGAAGAAATGTGTTGGAATGCAAGTGCAATCATGAGATCATAAAGACCATGTGAGTGTGGAGGAAGATCCAAAGATTCTGAAAGACTGCCCAGAAAGAGGTGAATAAGTGAAAAAGGAATAGAAAATGTGAAAATGCGAGAAAGGTAAGACCATATTCTTTTCCAAAAAGCAGATACAGCAGGACAAAGAAAGAATAAATGGAGGAGATCAGCATTTAAAGAGCCACATGTCCATCATTTAGAATCAGAGGAGGGAATAAAACGAGACAGAGAGAGAGGAGAGGGATAAAGCCTATGATATAGAAAAAATAAAGATTGAGTGAGAGAAGCAGAGCGAGAAATTTTCAAAGACCTAGACCAAAGATTGTCCAAAAGAGCAACAGACCAGGTACAATCCAAATCTCTTTCCCAAGAAAGTTCCACCTTAGTTTTCGCACAATCCGGGTTAGGAGAAGAATTTTTTTTATAAATTTGAGAAGCTTTAGGAAGGGTAGAAAGAACAACAAGAAGAGGGGATTGAGGAACTCGCCAAGCCAAAGAAGGAAGAGAATAATAGCGATCAAGAATCGTCCCTATGAGAATAGTAAATTTATGTAGAAACGAGTGAGGACAGCGGAACAAAAGCTGAAATTGGGGGCAAGAACAAAGTGAGACACCATCAAAGAGATGATGAACCCACATGATGCATCGTAATCTCCAAGAAGTCCAACAAATGGGTCTATTGTTAACAAGTATAAGAGAATTATACCAGATGGGAGTAAGTAGAAATGATTCTCACAAGATGGTATGCGGAAAGAGCAAAGATTTTAAAAGAGAGGAAGTATATTTAAAAAAAGGAAGGGAAGTATAAGGAGTTTTGGCAGAGAATCCCAATACTTCCCCAAAAGAAAAGGGTAATAATAAGTTTCGTTCAATATTAAGCCAAAGAGGAGAAAAGGGGAAAGGATTCGAGGAAAGCCATCAGGAAGCTTGTCGCAGAGAGAAGGATTTATGATAAAGACGAAAATCAGGAAAATTAACACAACCATTCGATTTAGGTCTGCGAAGAGCAACCAGAGAAATTCTAGCTTTTTTACCTTTCCAGAAAAATTTTGAGAGACATTAATCAATGCGTTTAAAATAAAGAGCAGGGATATGAACAGGTAACATAGAAAAAATATAAATAAGAATAGGGGCAACCATCATTTTGATAGAATCAAGCTGACCCCACCAGGAGAGGAAAAGGGGATTCCTGGAGGAAAACAAATGATCAATTCGGGATAAAACTGCAGACATATTTAATGTGATGGAGGAGGAAATAGACTTGGAGAACCAAATTCCAAGATATTTAGGGCCTTATTTATGAAGGTCTTGCGCCACTTTTGAGTCACTTTTAAAATGGGAAAAAGTGACGCACCGGTGGCGCAAGGCCTTCATAAATAAGGCCCTCAATCTTTGTGCTATTCCAGGCATAGCCAGTCAAGGAGAACATATGTGGAAGACAAGTATTGGTCAGGGGGAGAATTTCAGTCTTATTGGAATTAATCTTATAGCCCAAGACAGAGGAAAAGTCGCCAAATTCAGATAGTAAGGGGGAATAGATGATTTGGGGTTGGGAATAAACAAAAGGATATCATCCGCATATGCAGAGAGTTTTAATTGCTCATCATCATAGGGGAAGCCAAAGATAGATTTATTATTCTGAATGGAAGACAAAAACGGTTCGAGAGTTAAAATAAAAAGAAGCGGAGAAAGAGGACAACCCTGACGTACACCTCTTTGAAGGATGAAAGATGAAGAAAATTGGACATTCACAAGAATTGAAGCTTTAGGTGCGGAATATAACAAAGAAATGAGAGAAATACATTTGGGACCAAAACCATGCCAACTTAATGAAGCAAACAAAAAGGACCAATCCACTCTATCAAAGGCCTTTTCTGCATCAACAGAAATAGCAGCTAAGGGAACTGAAAGAGAAGAGGCTTTATTCAAAACATTAAGAAAGAGCGGGGAATTATCAGAGGTAAGTCTACCCTTAACAAAACCGCACTGTTCTTTACCAATAAGATGAAGCATAAGGGGATCTAAACGTAGGGCAAGTAATTTAGCAAACAATTTATAATCCACTTTAACCAATGAGATTGGACGGTAGTTTTTACAAAATTTGGGGTCACGTCCATCTTTTGGAATTAGACAGATGGTGGCATCCTGAAAAGAGCCCTCAGCTTTACCAGAAGAATAAAATGATTGAAAAAGGGACAAGAGTTTGGGTAATAAGAGGTCAGTGAAGTATAAATAAAATTTGACAGGAAAACCATCAAGTCCAGGAGTTTTACCTTTAGTAAGGGAAGATAAAGCAGTAGAAAGTTCTTGTAATGAGAGGCCTTGTTCAAAAGCTGGACAATTGAGATGGGAAGTAATAGGTCTGGGCAATTTCTCAAAATAAGATTGAATAAAAGAAGAAGAAGGAGGAGATTCTGGAGTATAAAGATGTTGATAGAATAATTGAAATTGGTCTAGTATGTCTTTATCTTTATGAAGAAGGGTATTTTCAGATGAATAAATGGAATCAATAAGAGTGTGTTCCTTACGAGATTTGAGATAGTTAGCCAAGAGCTTACCAGATTTATTACGACCACCATAGTAACGGGCGTTACTGCAAAGAAGAATGGAAGAGGCATTGTCAGTAGTGATTTTATTAAAGGCTATTTTTGCACGCAGAAGTTCTGATGACATACATTTATCTGAGAGGTGTAAAATTGATGTTCTAATTGTTTTATATTTACTAGGGAAAGTTTATGCTTCTGAAGAAACTGCCTTTTTTTCTGGAAACAAAATCAATAATAAAACCCCTTGCACTAGCCTTAAAGGAATCCCAGAGAATATAAGGAGGAGTGGTAGGGTCAGAATTAAGTTGAAAGAACTCATTAGTAAAGGAGCGAAATGAGGAAGAGAAGTTAGGGTCAGAGAGTAGAGCACAATTGAAACGCCAACGGGGTAGCTTAGTGTGAGGTGGAAGTAAGTCAAAGTCTGTTACAATGGGAGAATGTTTGGAAATAACTTAAGGTTCAATTGAGGAGGATAGTAAGTTTTGAGATAAGGATTGAGAAAGAAAAATATAGTCCAATCGAGAAAGAGATGCACAAGGAGGAGAAAAGAAAGAATAGTCCAAAGTGTCTGGATGTAAGAGTCTCCAAGAGTCAGTAAGATGTGATTGGAAAATGGTACCTAGAAATTGTTTATGGGATTTGTGAGGGATAAATTGAAGTGTGGATTTGCGATCAAGACATGGATCCATAATCTCATTACAATCTCCACCTAAGAGAAATAAGTCACCCTTATGTTGAATACATTTACTTGTAATTAAAGGCCAAAAAGTACAGTCAGGTTGGGTAGGACCATAAACATTAAAAATAGTCAGAGGTGTTGAGTTAATTACTAGTTTGGCAAGGACCCTTCTGCCATCAGTATCTTTTTCTTCTGATAAAACCTTACATGTAATTTTTTTGTGAATTAAAATGGCAACTCCATTTCTTTTATTGTTAGAGGAGGAAAATAGAACTGCACCTACCCAATTCCTTTTTAATTTAAGGGATCCAAGGTCATTAAGATGAGTTTTTGTAGAAGGACAATATCAGGGGTATAGGAAGCCAAGTGAGAAAGAACTCTCTGCCGTTTAATAGGATTAACAAAACCTTTTACAGTCCAAGAAATAACTCTAAATGTTAAATGAGGTGAGGTTGATTATATTAAAAAGTGCAAAACAGTATGTATACATCATATAGTTGAAGAAGGAGAAGAGTAGGAAATGAAAAGAAGAATATGTAGCAATAGCAAAAAGAGGACAGAGTAGAAACAGGGGGGCAGTAAAAAGATATTTAGAATGAAGAATTGGAGGAAGAAGAATATACATTGCTTATCCAAAGGGACGACTGTAAAAGACATACCTGAAGGGGAGATACATGAGGGAAGTGGGGTAGTGGTGACACACAACAAGATGGACCATACGAAGAGCAGGAATCCGACCACACCAGGACTTCGAGACAACAGTGAGGGAGCCATATGAAGTAAAGGGTAAACAACATGAATCTATGTGGGGAAATGAAAAGAAACATTTTAACATATACGTAACAGGAGTACTATGTTATCAGGTGTACAACGAATCCATAAATAGAACAATACTACGAAAATGTAAAGAGTATACTTATATACCGAACAACAACAAAAACAGGACAGCTGCAATGAAAGACATAAGAAAGCTGACAAATATGAATGACAAATTATTCAACCAGTAGGAGAGGTGGAGGTATCCATACGACCATTAGATTGAATATGAATAAAGTTCTTGAGTTCTCCAGGATCTTGAAAAGTCCATGTTCGATTTTGATGGGTGACCTAGAAGATGCATGGATGAAACAAGCCATATCGAGCTCCAAGGGAACGTAAAGGAGGACGTAGAGATAGAAATTCCTTTCCTTTTGATGCAGTGGCATTTGAAACATCTTGCGAGAGGAAAACTCTTTGACCAAGCCAGGAAATTTGCTGTTTAGTCCTAGCCGCTGAAAGTACTGAGAATAAATCCATAAATTTCAAAAAGAGAAGAATGGAAAGGGGCGACCACTCGGTCCCACCGAACGTATGGTTGGGTGCCCCGATCCCCCCTGGAAACCATTTTGGGCGGGAGGCGTGGCTCGGCTGGTATGCCCGAAGTGGCGTAGCTGGGGCGCGCCCTTTCCCGCCCAGGAGGGGTTGTCATAGACACCCGCACGGAAGACCACGCCCAGTAGGCGTACCGGAGGAGGGTCCTCGCCCTCCCGCAGATGGATAAATAGAGCGGGAATCCGAAGAAGCATCCTCTTGTTCCTGTGCTCTGAAGGCTGCACCAACTCGTTGCTCGTGAGCCCTCGACGGAACAAGCGGCAATTTTGACCCACCCACCAGCCCCTTATGGCAATGTTTGTTTAAATAAAGTTTGATTGGAAAGAAATGTATAGGCCTTTTTTCCTTTGTAGAGAGGTAAGGGAATGTTTCATATAATGATGTGGCTTCTGCTTTTAGGATAATGTTTCCCTTTGTAGGAAAGTGAAGTGGATGACTCATCAAGGCTATGCATAATTTTTCTTCCTTTAGTAGGTAAAACAACTGTCGTATTTATTTTTTGGACGGTCGGTAAGGTCATGATCGGTGAGCAGTAATTTCAAGGTCCCTAGAGGGGGGCGCCACCCAGAATGGATGGGAGCGCCCGGGGGGAGGCGGCCATTGGCCCCTTCCACGGGGAGGCGGCACCCACTAAGGATGGGTCGCCTAGGGGGAGACGGCCATAGGCCCCTCCCATGGGGGAGGCGGCTAGATGCCCCTTCTACGAATTTCCCGGGGGCCGGATATCCGCGACGGCGGATAGAGAGTGTGGGGATGGGGGGGAGTCCACGCTGTCCTTCCTACAGATACCTCACACGGGAACTCGAACGACCTTTAAGATGGCGTCAAGTGAAAAGGGGGCCCCCACGACAAGGGAAGTTACAGTTGGCAATGAGGGTAAAGTCCTCTGCGCATGCGCCACTCACACTGTGAGGGCGGGATTTTGGTAGTAGGGATCTGACACCGGTTAAGACCTTGCCGTTGGCCCTTAATGCTAGGATGTACAATTTTAATTTAGAATGTATGCATTTTCAGGATGCTAGACTCGGCTAGGAAACCTTTGTATTAGAGATCTGTTAAGGTTAGCCAAAGAACATGTCTTCATCGAAATGTAATAAATGTAAAATTGTACATAATTCATGAAACTTTTATTTAATGTTTTAAATTTTGTTTCATATTTTAATAAATACGTCCGGGGGGGGTAACTCCCCCCCGCCTTCCAAAAGTTCAAACCTGTGTCTGTCTTCTCCCATTGGGAATTGGTGTTGGGAGGGGGTGGCGGGCATCCCGGCCATATGACTCCACGGGGTTTGGTTGAAGTGGTTGAACGAGGAGCAAGTCTCTGAGCTCTTTGAATACTGAGAGAGGTGGTAGGTGGCATTTCCAAAAGCTTAGAAAGGAAAGATGTGAAAAAAGTTACAGGGTCGTCCCCCTCCAGGGATTCCGGAAGGCCGTAAATACGGAGATTATTTCTTCTGTTTCTATTTTCTAAGTAGAGAGAGAACAGACTTTTCTAGAGAGGATATACGCTGCGAATTAGTTTGTACCTCCAGGACCTGCTGTTCCACAGAAGAAATCCAAGTATCCATAGTTGACCATTTTTCCTTCAAAAGCTGCATGTCATTGCTATTTTCATCTATAAATGGACGCAAAGCACGTTTTTCCTCCAAAATTAGCTCCATAGAAATAGAAGGAGTAACTTTGTCAGGAGGAGGATCCTGCTTCAGGCGCTTAGACGAAGTAACAGGAGAAGACTATTTGTTGGAAGTAGCTGAGGATGCTGAAGAACGATTAGGTGCAGCACCGGCCATTGATATTGCAGCAGTAGAAGAATGAAGAGTTGAGGAGTAGGCTGCCTGGACCTCTGTAGAAGATGTAAAAACTAATTTTGGCTTACGCAATTGAACCATAGGAAACAAATTACTTCCAAGACATTGACATGCAGAAGATTAGGTCATGGGCGGTTCAAAAATTGTAGAGGAATGAGGCTGGATGGTAAACTGTGAACAAAACACCAGAATCCGCCAAAACAGCAATGTCAAATGAGCACCGTGTTACAGAGGTGTAAAATTGAAATCCTTCGCTGGAAGATGAGGTGCGTAAATAAATCAAGGGGTTCTGAAATGGCAGGTGTCATGGGGAGTAAAAACTAAAAATGAAAACAAGATGAAGGGTATTGCGCTGAAACCCCGAAAATAGCCACACTAAAGTCACATGTCATTCCTCGATATAATGCAGCAGAATCAGGAATTCACCAAAAGAGAGAGCTATCAAGTTGACTGAAAAATATTTGAGTCACAAAGACACATGAGGCACCAATATTTTAGAAGAATAGTGAATGCTTCAGGGCAAGACAATGTGAGTCTATGAGAGCAAATTTCCCAGACGTCGTAGTGAGATAAAAGTTCACAGAGAAATATTGCACAGCATATAATTAATGAAATCTTCTGATATGGCAGCAGACATCAGGGGTAGAGTGTAACAGTTAAAACAAACTGAAGAGCAGCACGTTGAAAAACCAGAAATAGCTTCATTAAACTCACACTGCATTCCTGAAAACAATGTGGTAGGGTTACTTGAAGAGTAGCTCCTCCAAAATGAAGGTAAAGAAGGTAATCATTCAGCATTTATAAAGAGGCTCCTGTGTGTCATGAGGAGATAGGCAGAGCGCGCATATTTAATAAGGCAGCGTGAAAACACGAGATGGTTGGTGCGTCCGCTGTAAGGACCGCATTATTCGTGTGAGGAGATAAGTTATTGCCGGGCGCGCAACCAAAATGGCGGGCGCAGCGAAGTGAAGGAGGCAGCAGCCGCAAAACAATGCGAAGCACGTCGCACTCGATTCCAAAACAGCCTCACCGAATTCCCCACATGCTCCGGAGCATAGTACGTGGAAATTGCAGTCAAGAACAGGAGAGGAGACACACCAAAGAGCTCCAAACGTGTCCTGGTGCCGAAGAGCGGAGTCCTCAGTCAGCCATCCCGTTCGGCGCAGTAGCCACGCCCCTCAACGTATATATTTCTAATAGACGTAGTACAAGTTTACTGCCTCATTTTGCAACAATCTAAATACAGCCCCAAGTGCATGATTACAATGAAGGTAGTGGTTAGAGGCAAAGCAACTAACTACTACGAGAGTCAACGGTCACACCAAGGTAAGAAAATTCTTTCAACCTTAAGGTATGTTTTCCCTTAATAGATATGGGCCTAACTCTGCATATTTGGGAGACACACACTATATAAAGGGTTTTAGTTATATTGGTTTTCAGGTCCATACTATCAATAAAAGAAACAAAATTATCAAAGTGGCCTTGTAAACCATTAGGAGTAAGGGTGGAAAGGACAGCATCATCAACATAAAGAACAGTTGTAACTCACCCTAGGTAAATCTTTCCACTATGCTGTTGTAGAAGAATTCAAACATTTATGTAAAATGAACAAGATCTGTGACAAGTTGTACACGTTGAGATGGTACAAATTTATTGATGCACTCCCCATCAGTATCGTACCTGACCATCGCTGACTTCCCCGATGTAGTGCCTGTGAGACTTCTATTAAAGACTCAGGTAGCATATATGGGTGTGAATTTTCTATCATTTGGAATGATGCACATGGCCAAAAGCACTCTTATCGCCCATAAATGCCAGGAAGATGGAGCACTTTTTAGTGATTGTGTATTTTCCTTTGAAGAGATTATGGTTTAGACACTGTTCTTGCATCCTCATGCTCTATTGACTTTCTTGAAGATTGGAACTATAATGGCAGTTCGAAAAGAGACAGCAATCCTGCAGAATACGAAAGCCTTCAGAGCAAGGGTTGCTTTGCTTCCAGTCCAAAACGTGCTCATCCAGGCAACAGTTCCTTCATTGCTATGGAAGTACATGCAGAGTTTGGCTTTCAACACCTGGAGAAAAGACTTATCCTGGAAATATCATGTGTTAATACGCCAGATAGGAAGCAGTGCTGAGGGGGACTACCCAAGACAGAGAAGTAAAGGAGAGTGATCTAAAATAGCTCTTGGCAATATATATCGATGTGACTCAATGACTGACAATCAGGAGTGGGTAGAACTCATAGTATGGGGTGCCAGATCTCCAATCATCATAATGGCGAGATCCGTGATACAGCCGCCAAAATCTGGGCAGTGGCATTTAGGAGGTCCTGTTGGAGCACTGTTACATCCATCCTTACTTCTCCGACTTTGGCTTCAACCAATGCCAGTATGGTCTGGATATCTTTCAAACTGACTGTGAGGTCAATGGGTGGGGGTGGTAGATTTATTGCCATCTGGAAGACCTGGAGGACCACTGCTGGATTGTGAGTGTAGTGATCCATTTGAATCTGCGTAGATGAGTATGATATTTTGTCTTTACCCATAAAGATAACACAGTGAGGAGCAACATTGGTTAATGTTCAATGTTCCTCTTAACACAGAGATCCAAAGATTGCAACACCTCAATCACTGGAGGTAGGAGTAGGGTGAAGACCAATCCGGAGTTTTCAGCACATAACGAAATTACCATGCGCCCCTGACATGAGATAGATGTTGTAGTGCTACGACCCCCTTCGGTAGGACTGTCAACACCACGAAAGGGGGGGGAGGTGGGAGCTGCATATCTCATTAAAGAGAAGGGTAAGGGCCCAAGATATTCTCTAGGTGCTAAGAGGCAGAACCTGTTCATTTAATGATAGGGCTTACTCCATGGATGCAGGCCTTTCAGAGCGGCTCGACCAGAGGGTACTGCGCCAATATGCGGAGCAGTCTCACTCTGCCAGGAGGGCTAGTGGATTGAGGACTCCAGGCCTACCTGTGGTTCCAGCAACCAAGACCAATGGGCGCCAACAAAAATCCCAGAACCAGAGAGCACCCACCTCCAGGTAGGTGAACAATCAGGAGGTGGGGAGGAGAGGGCCCTCTGCCCCCTGATGGCTGATTTTAAAATATCTTGCAGTGCCAACAGGACTAAACAACATGGTGATGAAATGCGTCATCTCATATCAATTATATTCCTCTAGAACTGAAAACAGTAGTCGTTTGAACATGTTTTTCACGAGCACAAGAATATGTCATGCATGCATGTATTAATTTATGATAGACATTGTTGTTCTGTAGTCTGCACTATTCCAAGGACACACATACTAGAACACGATGTCCTTGCTTTATTATGTGTTGGTAGGAGACAACTCTATTTCTCCAGACTATGTAAAGATTGTTCTGCACTTCTAGCAGAATGAAATAAGGCTGGCATTCTATTCTTTAAACCTTGTCTGTTTTGAATTCGGTGAGCCGTACGTCACACCAGAGCTAACATAAATGCTTTAAAGAGCTTTGAATGAGATAGAGCCCTGAAAGACCCCACATTCATTCTAAGAAGAAAGATAGCTGCGCAAGATGTGTGCAGGCTTACACACTCAGGCGGAATGCATTTGTTGATGCACTAAGGCAGGCTTCCTGAGATGTTACACCAAGGTATGGGGTTAGATCATGCCAACTATGTCTGGCAGAAGGGTACTCCCCCAACGCTCTCACTGGTGTAAGATTACTCGTAACAATTAACATGGTTGAATTGTTCGTGTTTTTTACCATTCTAAAGATTATAACACTGATGTACGTTTCAGTTTAACTATCACAGTTCATATTTCACCTACAAGGATTAGATCTTTTCAATAAACATTTGAAAATGTATTATTTATTTATTTTCTTTGCAAAACTTTGGGCATACAAAAGTGACAAATGAAAAGCTTTGTCACCTTGAGGGTGGATCAACTTGTAATAAAAGTAGACTGTCACTAAATTGGAGTCTGGAGTCTATTGGTTTCCTTCGTAACATACTCTTTTTTGTTCCAATAAGAAGGCACAGGAGTCATATGAAAACTAAAAGTAGTTCTCCTCTTCTTCTTTGATTTACAGGTGGAAGAAAGCCACGAGCACCATCGAAGAAGTACCCCTTGGATGAAAATATAAATACATGTATGTGCTCATGGCTACTTTGTAGGGAGGGAGGGTTTGTCTGAAACAGGTCACCAAAATAAAAAATCTCTGACTCATCACCATGTACTCAGGGTGGCTACTGCAAAGCCATGCTAATTTTAAAAAAAAATTAGTTCACCACGCCAAATTTAAACAACCGATATTCAACCAGAGGTTTAGGCGGCATCCTGTAATGGGCAAAACATAAAAGGAAAACAAACGACTATGCAATTGTAAAAATTGCTCACATTATCATCGCAGTCATGAAGAAACCGTAGAGAGCCTGCCCTCTGTCTACTCTTCTGAGGTCTTAAGGAAAGAATCTCCAGGGGATTGTTTCAATGCGTTTTCGGTCATGGAAGACCACAGGTGATATTAATATTTCCCTCATAGCAATTGGAGGAACAAATCTAGTTCTGATGCAAGTCTGGTTTCTCTAAATAACAGTCCTTGACTTTCTGAAAACCCATCCTGCACTACCCCCAAGAATATTTGACTTATTTCGCTACACCCCATCCAGTTTTAAGCAACTGTAAAACCTCATGTACAGCCTTTCAGATTTTAATTCAGATCACCATCTTTCTTCTGACACAATGGCTGTCCATCTTCACAGACCATTTAACATAATATATCATTTGTAAAGCGCACATTCACACCCAAAGGGGCATCTTGGCGCAGAATAACATATGTTTATTGTTACCCAACTTAATAGTACTCATTTTATTGACCTCAAAAAGGATGAAAGGCTGAGTGGACCTGCCGGGAATTGAACCTTTGACCATAAGGTCGAACACAGTCCCCTGTAGTGGACGCATTAGTCCTCTAAGCCCCCTTTCCTGATCAAAGTCTTTGTCATCATTTTAAAAATCCTTATCATGAGATTCCTCATCAAAATATTGTTTTTGCTAAGTTGTTATCAACTCCAGGAATGTATTTTACTTCAAAATCATTCTCTTGAGAGTGACCACCCTTGAAACTGCATCAATTCCTTTTTTTAAAAAAATGTTTCACACAATAGTTTGTTGTCTGTTCTTTTTTCTAATGTAATGCACCATAACATTTCTTTACTTATTCTGAGCCCAGAACGCTGCAAGTGCCTCTCTATCGATGGCTGAATATTTTTTTTCTGAACCTTTCAAACTTTTAGACAACAATAAAATGGTACATTCTGAGCCTTGTTCAACCTGTTGTAAAATTATTCCTAATCTTTTAAGACTTGCATCTGTCATAAGAATAGACTTTTCCTAAGGGTCAAAGTTGTTGAAATAACTTTATTCAGTTGTTTTGTTTTAAACCATCAAAGTGTACAAAGGGTAAACAAATTCATCAATTTGTAATCTAAAATAAAAGAATAAGTTTCAAAAACTACTTTTAAAATGTACAATATAAATGACTGGAGTAAAAGCATTACATTAAAAAATATGAAGAGGCAAACTTCAGATTGACAAGCTTCCAGTCAAAAAGTCACGCCACATGCAAAAGTGTTAAAAAGATGCTTATTTACAGTACACAATTCTTTAATTCCATTATCCAACATATCACAGTCAAGAAGATTTGTATTCTGGTACTAACAATCAATTCGGCCTAGGATTAAACCTTCTGGCGAGTAATACAAAACCAGAATAAAAAGCGACTAACAGCAAAAACTATTGGCCCAGATGTGTCAGTTTTTAAGATTCTGTATGCAATCTGTTATTAGGGGTTTAAACTAGAAATCCTTTGGTGATTTCTTACAGGCTATCCTAATGCCTCATTAAGTACAAAGGAAGTAAATATCACATTAAGCTAACAGACCAAATATCCAAAATATGGGACACCTGTGATTGTCATTCCACCTCATTAAGGATTCCCATCAATGTCTTGTATCGATCAATATTCTCATCTGGTAATCTTACCAGGTATTGTGTCTCTTGATCATTGAGACAGCCAGCATACCCCAATGGTCGGCTTGGGGTAACAACCCACAATCACTTAGTTGTACCACATGATGTTGATATGATGGGAAGGTGCAGTGCAAAAATTATAAAAGTGATGATTAAAAATGGATAGTGAGCTTAACGAAAGATTATTTATTGGACGTAAGCCCCTTCCGATTTAAAAACAAGAACAGTGCAAAACAATAATCGCAGTTCAAACAAATAGCTGCGAGAGGGCCAACATGCTTCAGCCTGTAGTGGAAAAGGACCATAGGCTTTCTTCAGGGCCTCTGTTCTACGTTAGTGCTACTGCCTAAGTGTGACTAAATGTGTGAAAAAATATAATACAAAAAACACACAAGTGTATCATCAACAGTAAAGGATATGGTGTTCCTTCAACTGTCTGAATTCCTCTTTTGCACCTGGTGTGTTGATAACATCTGTTAAAGACAAACAGTCAGGTGAGCCCCAATCAGCTAAAAAGGTCTGTTAGATACACACTTCGTTTCAATCTTTTTACATGGTAATTACTCACCCAGTACGTCCGGGGAAAAGACCTCACCTCTTCCTGGACCTAGCTCAGGATATGTGAGACCCCGCTCTGCAAGAACAAAAACAACCCCGTACTCAGCATGGGCAGAGAGAGCTAACTCTGATCTGCTCTGTCCATTCGTAATGCCCCGGGTTACATAGTATTCTGCACGCAGAGCAAACCAGCTTGCATCAACCAATCCCAACCTGTGGACTTCACTCCACAGCCACACTGCTACTGCCTGTAACATTATGGTTCCAACATATTTATTAAGTCTAATGTGGTACAGCTTAATTTGTTCCTCATTCCCATCTGAATAAAGAGTTTTAAATGAAAGAAGGGGGGTTCCCCAGTTTGCAGTATATAAGTTATCTTCCTTACTTTGCCAGTTATAAACAAAGAGAGATTGAAGAGAACAGAGAAAAATAGTAAGAAGTAGCCCATTCGGGCTGTGTGCCTACCTGTCCGTCGTTGTCTCGGTCTGTGACTGAGTCAGGGGGAGGCACTGGGCTCTCGTAAGAACTGCAATTTCACTGGTTGAGCCCTATCTCTAACAACCAATCGGTGAGTTACAAAATCGAGACTTTAGGTTACCACTATTGAATGGAGGCATGCTGTTTATCTATGATGATACCTCGATTAGTGGTTTTACATGTGTCAAATTTAAACATAGCGCCAGGAATGGACCGAAGTGTAGGCTACCTGCAAGCTTTAGTCCTGATGAACCCTTGCTCGTGTAGACTCGCGAGACAGTAGGGAGAACTACAGAATGACATCACACGCGGGATGCGTGTAGTTCGCTAATCGGCGATAAAAAGTTACAATTGTCCATGTCAGTGAGCTGTGAGGCTCATGTGGTATCGCGGGTCACTGTACCTATTAAGTCTTCGACCGCGAGAAGGCATAGTTGTTAAAGCAGATCTTGTTACAGTCTATAATAAGCTTCTGTGTGCCTCGCGTGATATCGCGAGAGGATGTATTCGAACTACCAAATGACGTCATACGTCTAATTCGAGTAGCTCGAGCCTTTGATACACAGTATAAGGGTTATTCTGGTGCAAATCTTGTCACACGAAGTTTGATATTTCATGTAGAGTCCCAGTATTGACCAGCCATCACACCAAGTTAAATTAAAGTACAGCCAGATCAAATAGTTCATAGTGTATTATTTGTGTGGAATAGTCTAGAGCAAAGAAGGCTCTAGGCTAATGATTTCATGACAGCAGGATCGAATGCATCTATGTGGAAGCTCGCATTTCGGGATAGATCAGTCGAATCACTGTTAATGCAGTCATCAGAGAGTGTGGTTCTCAATCCATTAGTTACAGAGCATGCAGGTCCTTTGCAGGTCTACTCATGATAGATTAAACCAGGGGATATCATCATTAAGACCATGCCTGTCTGTCCCCAATTTGAAAACCCTTTTCTGTTCTTTTAGAAACAGGAACTTGGATATGTCACTCGCGTGTGAGGGAATGAATGGTTTTTCAAGGACATTCCACTTGAAATCCATTTCACTATGGTTGTGTTGTATGAAATGTTTAGTCAGTTTTGAAATACCTTTTTTGCACCGAAAAGTGCTTTTGTGTTCCTGCATCCTCACTTGCACCTTCCTAGTGGTCTTGCCGACATAACGTTCATTACAGGGGCATGTTAGGAGATAGATCAAGTTGGTGCTATTACAGTTGGAAAAATGTCTCAGCTCCCAAGGGCGATCTGTGCCTATATCTATGCTCATTGTTTTGGAAGTAAGAGGACAAACAGAGCATCCACCACATGGATGATGACCTGTCACCGGGGGCAGGTACCACAGGGTGCCCACCTCTCTTTTAGGTGTGTCCTTAGGGCGAGTATGTACTAAGCGATCCCTGAGATTCCTAGAACGCTTAAAGGCAAATAGAGGAAACTCTATTCTGTCATTACTGCTGTTTAGAATACGCCAGTGTCGTCTGATGATTTTCTGGACACAGTTAGATTTGGTTTAATAGGTACTGACCAATGTCAAGCGATCCAAAGGGGCTTTTTCAGCTTGTGGCTCAAGCAGTGCTGCACGATGGTTTTTGGCAGCTCGTTTGTAGGGACGCTGGATAAGTCTCCTAGGGTAGTGTCTGATGGTTAACTGTTTGGATAAGTCCACTGCGTGACGTGCAAAAGTTTCTGAAGTAGAGCAGTTCCGTCGAACTCGAAGGAACTGCCCAAAAGGCAAGTTGTCACGCAGGGATTTGGGGTGTTGACTTTCATACAAAAGTAGGGAATTCCTTGCCATCGGCTTTCGGTATAGTTCACTTTCTAAGCCCGTCTCCGTGGTGTAAATGGAGAGGTCCAGAAAGGAAACCCTTTCTTTGCTAATTTCTATAGTGAAACGCAAGAAGATATTTTGGTTGTTTAGCCACTGATGGAAAAGAACAGATTCTTTGTTGCCTCTCCAGACCATTAAGATGTTATCTATATATCTTTTCCACCAGAGTATAGATGAAAAGAATGGACTCAGCACTGTTGTCTGTTCGAACATGTGGACATACAGGTTAGCTAGGGAAGGGGCAAATATACTGCCCATGCTCGTCCCAGAGATCTGATGGTATTCCGTGTCCTCATACATAAAGAAATTCTCCTTCATGGCTATAGTAGCTAAAGCCATAATGAAGGGCACAGGAGTGATGGAGTCAAGTTCCGTTTCCTCCAGGATGGATCTGATGGTATCTAGAGTCGCATCCTGGGGGATGAAGGTGTACAAGGACTCTACATCGAGAGAGACTAGATAGTCCGTCTCCCGATTGAAAGGGATATCAGGAATCACTCTCGAAACATCTGTGGTGTCCTTAAGGTAAGTAGGCATGGTGTGCACTAAAGGTTTTAGGAAGTAGGCAGAGGTAACAAACTCCTGAGGCGGAAGCCGGGAGCAACAGACGCTGAATTCTAATCTTTTTAACTGTGTTGTGGTTATTATTCTGTGTGTTTTTTAAAAACAATCACTTGGCACTTTATTCTTGGGTTAGAACCCTTGTGAGGCACTGACATCCCAGATCCTTCTCCCCGCGCAGCTGAGTAAGGTGCTGCAGTGGGTCGCAGGAGGATCCCCGTCATCCCCGGAGCCTAGGCCATGGCCACATCTAAGACCACGCCCCCTTTCCTACATAAGCCGCGTAGCTCGCTGACACACGCTGTAGGCAGAGGTAACGAACTCCTGAGGCGGAAGCCGGGAGCAACAGACGCTGAATTTTAATCTTTTTAACTGTGTTGTGGTTATTATTCTGTGTGTTTTTTAAAAAAAATTCACTTGGCACTTTATTCTTGGGTTAAAACCCTCGTGAGTCACTAACATCCCAGATCCTTCTCCCCACGCAGCCAAGTAAGGTGCTGCAGCGGGTCGAAGGAGGATCCCTGTCATCCCTGGCCACGCCCACATCTAAGACCACGTCCTCTTCCCCCATCCATATAACGATGTGTATTTCTCGGACGCGCAGCGGACGGGCGCAACGGGCGCGCCTAAGGCAAGCCCGTCTGCGCCCGTCCGCGACCGAACGGGACCAGGGGCCACCCCCCCTACAACCCGCTCCCCACACTTCAGGACCTACAGCCCAGAGTTCATCTATAACGCGAGGACAATAGGTCCGGTATGTTGTAGGCATACTTATGCGTCCACCGAACTCCCTCCATACTGCTTCGGTTGCGGACACACATTCAGAACTAACAAATCATTAGATACCAGACAGGAATATAGTATGTTCCTACTGAACTGCAGGGCCTTTTCCAAAACACAGGACAGAAATCGCTCTCCTGTTAGAAGAACGCAAGCCAGATGCAGTCTACTTGACAGAAACCTGGCTCACACACCACTCTGAGCCAGACATAGTTACAGCCCTGCCCCCCGGTTTTCAAATAAACAGATTAGACCGAACAGAGGGGAAAGGGGGAGGTCTGGCAATCATACTCAAAGATCAGTATCGCTGCCGTACCACTCCCGAATCAATCCCGAAGTGTGAGAGTCTAACATTTAGTATAGACTTCTCTCCTAACAGCTCATTTTCTAGCACTCTTGTCTATCGTCCTCCAGGCCCACCAAAAACTTTTCACAGATCACTCCCCACCATTTTAGCCGAACTAATTACAGTCACCTCTAATTTCACACTTCTAGGTGACCTTAATTTACACTTTGACACCGCCCTAGATCATATTGCTACGGAACTGGTGGATGACCTAGCGGCATTACCATTAGATCAGCGAGTCACATCCCCCACACACGCCAAAGGCCATCTACTGGACCCTGTTTTTAGTAATTGTACAGAGCTAGCAGTTGGCCAACCAATCGGCCTCTCCTGGACCGACCACTCCCTTATCCCTTTCACCTGGTCCACCTGCAAATTCACATCTCCTATACCTCAAGTTAAGAACATGAGGAACTGGGCCAGATTACCCATCGAATCCTGGACTCACGATCTAGAAGCTACCTGCCCGTCTGGAGTTCTGGACTTTTTGGTTCCGTCCAGAGGTGTCAGGGAACAACACCCAAAGACCCCGGAGTTCCACCTGCCTTGGTGCGCAAATGAACAGAAACACAGGCTTCTCGAAGGTGGCGTCAAAGACCAAAGGTTTATTACTGCAGGGACACAGAAATCACAGAATCTACACACGGGCAGAATCTAGGAGACTGTTCGATTTGTACATTGTGGGTTGCTCCTTATATACCAAAAATTGTGCTTCAGGCAAATATTTCACATGTCAGTACATTCCCAAACCTTTGTGTCTTAAACAATAAATATTTGGCGTTACACAGGAACTGTCGATAATATCTGATGCCAAACATCACGAAGAGGGGTTCCCACTAGTCCATCACAATCCCTTGTCAATATTGCATTCAAGAGCCGGACCGCCTCATCGTAAAGTTCGTTACCTCCCCCTAATAAAGGCCCAGAAGGAAAGGAGCAGAGCCAGGTGCAGAAGATAGGAAAGCGGGATAAGAGATGTTTGTGGGTTGTAAATGGGCAAGGCTACCAGCTTCGGCCGCCTAATCATGATCAGGACAATGGACAGGAAAACCAGTTCAGGTGGGCTGGCCTCGGGCAGAGGAGGCAGCCTTTGTCGAGTCATGCAGCTTCAGCGTGATCTGGTTTAAGGTGTACGTGTCATGTAAGAGGTGAATCTCCGGCTAAGGCTACGTGTCCTTAATCAAAGTGGAGTGAATGAAGTGATCAGAGGCTATTGCATATGTGAGGGCAAGGAAACACAAAATGGCGGCCATGATCTAAGATGGATGCCATGGGTAGATCAGAAATGTGTTCATAACAAGAGTGCTCTTGCTCGTATCGTAGCGAAAACACTAGGATATGCTAAATGGATCATTTGCGGTTCGCCGATACTAATATTATGTATTTCCGACAAACTTGAAAACACGGGTTCAAATCGTCACGGAACCTCAGGCCCTCCTTTTGCCCTTACATAGGCAATTACTCAGTCTATATCAGAGTCTAGTTCTATACTCATCAGGTCAGTGACATGTTGTTGTATCATCATCCTTTCTCGTGCCTTTTCTCCAAACGCAGGTGGTTTCCTAAAACAGGTTGCAGCACAAAGGCCACACAGGGCTGGACCACACTGGATAATCAGGCAGCATGAGAAGAGGAATACTAATATGACACCAATGACCATTAGGACCTTCCATCCCCATGCTGAGATCAGAGTCCAAACCCACTCCATAAAGGACCAGTTTCCCTTGTCTACATGTATAGAGTCGGAAATCTTGTGTAGCTTAGAGATCGCCTCATAGACTGTTGGAGCATTATTAGGAATAAAGACACAGCAGCTCGATTGGATCATTCTGCATACCCCACCTCGGTCTGCAAGGATAACGTCTAAAACCATACGGTTTTGTAACGTCATGAGTCTATCCGCCTGAAGCTCAGCTGTTAGATTGCTAAGAGCACCAGCAGTTTCGGTAATAGTAGATTCAACTACCCGTGTTAGCTGACGTATGTTTCTACTATTGGCCATAGGCCCCCAAAACGGAAGAAAGCCTTTGAAGAAGTCTCCAGCTTCCTGACCAGCAGTATCTTCTTTGCTGAAGATACCTCTCGCTACTCTGGTTCTGTGGTAATCAGATGAAGCAGTGTATGTTGGAGGCAACAATCGAGCAATATAGCATGAACCTGAAAAGTCAGCAGGCAACCATGTATAAGCTCGGTCTTGACAAATGAAATAGGTACCCCTAGCAGTGAGGAAGGTAGGGGAAAAGTTAGCCGGAAACACATAAGTCTCAACGCATTCACTCCTCCCTAGCTGAGCTCTCGGATTTCTCCCATTACCTTGCAAACAGACCTGACCTCGGTGAGGTACGACCCAGATTGGAGTTGAGCTTTTACGCTTACTTTCACCTAAACTAAGGCGATACTCTGAAGTATTCCAACTCAAATACACTCGTAGTTCGTCTCTAGGGTATGATGGAGTATTATTGACATCCTTGATCATGTCAATAATTCCCTGGACTAAAGCTTTGTTGGCAGAGTTATATTTAGTGGAACGTGGTGGACGTGGAGGATAGGTCTCAAGGGCATAAGCAAAGATGGTTTGAAGGGCCTGAAATGATCCATTGTAGCTGAAAGGCAAAACCAGATAGGGAATACCTTTATCCATAGTGTGGGGTATCAAGCCACACACCCAGCAGTCTGTAGTGTTAACTACCAGTTGGTGTTGGTGCAAGAGCTGTACAAAAGTGTTGTTAATGAACTCTGTACGTCGTGCTTGCTCATGTTCAGGAAACGAGTGAAAAGAGTGTATAGAAGAAACAGTAGAAGTAACAGGATCAAGGGGAGGTACTGTAGTAACTGGCACAAAAATCATTTTTATACTAAAGACTATTCCACCCACCAATGTTGCTAAAATAATCAAAAATGTAACGGCACATTGCATCAAAAAGCATTTGCTACGAAGAATTTTGTACAGTCTGTTTCTGCGAACATAAATCACATTTTCTCGTTGCAGCGCAGGAAGCTCCATCTTCTACAATCCGCTCGCGACCACTGATGATGTGTACGTAGATGAAAATGCCTCTGTCAGCCCTGGGAGTTCCCAAAACCAACAGAAAGATCGACCTTGTGTCAGACCCCTGCAAATTCAAACTAGGCACACAGCCACGACCCTACGGCTACCCAGACGGCAAGGCAATTTTTTAAAAACAATAAACAATAGCAAACTTCCTGGCTGAAAAGCAAAAGTTCAGTATATCAAAATTACAATATGCAGTTGCCTGCTTTATTAGTCCTTTTTATGGCTTCTAAGGTTGTATCTCTTCTTCGCTGGTACTGTCTGATCGGAAAATAGTGTATCACTAGCAGCTGTTGCAGAGTTTAAGTTCGCAGGTAACAAAGTGTCTTCTGATGCTGGAGACAAATGTTCAATGTTTGAAAGAGTTTTCTCAGGAGGAGAGTCAGGTTTCAAAGTGTCAGTAATCAAATCGGCATCACTGAAAGGGATACATTTCGGGGTGATTTCAAATTCGGAGGCACCAATTCCCTTCTTCACCCAGTCGTCAAAAGGCAGCGGCAATGGAACACGCTTTACGTGAGAAGCGTGAATCCAGTTCTTCCGGCCAGCAACACGTACAGCTGTCCTCGTTGCCAGCAGGACCTGGAAGGGGCCGATGTAGCGAGGCTGAAGATTCTTTGTCCTCGCGAAGTTCCGGACCACAATGAAGTCACCCGGTTTCAGTTGATGCCCTGGACTCTCCGGAGGCTTTGGTAGTGCATCAAAAACCTGTTGATGAATAAGACTCAATTTAGCAGTCAAGTCGTAAAGGTAGTCTATCAACATAGGATATTCAATGGAGCAAAATTGTTTAGGCCTTGGCACACCCCAGACATTTGCCGGGCGGCCAAACACAATCTCGTATGGAGAAAGCCCTATTCTAGAATGCACTGTTGCTCTCGTCGATAACAAGGCCAAAGGAAGTGCGTCTGGCCAAGCCAAACCTGTGGATGCTTGTATTTTGGCTATCTTCAGCTTGAGGGTGCCATTATAACCCTCCACTAGACCAGCTGACTGGGGATGGTTCGCACTATGAAATTTTTGTTTCAAACCTAGGCCTGCACATACACTCTGCATAACTTTCCCTACAAACTCACTTCCGTTATCTGACCATACAATCCGTGGCATTCCAAATCTAGGGAAATATTCTTTGAGAAGAATTTTGGCAGTTGATAAGGCGGTATTGTCCTTCAGTGGGTATGCTTCTATCCACCTGGAAAAAGCACAAACCACCACCAGGACGTATTTCAAGTTATTACAGCGTTCCATGTGAATGAAATCTAACTGTATTACTTCAAAGGGACAGGAAGGAGGAGCGAAATGACCAGCTGGAGTTGGAGTTCCCTTACCAGGGTTATGCATCAAGCACACCATACAATTTTTCACCACTCTCTCTGCACACTTACTGATCCCATCATTCTTCCAGACCGGAGCCAACATCTTACAGATACCTTTAGAACTTATATGCGCTACTCCGTGTGCCATTGTCACTACTGCAAGCACATACGCATCCGGCAACATCCAACGTTGTTGCTCTGTCAAATCAATCCAACATCCATTCGAGTCCAACTTGCCCGTACTTTCTCTCCATACACGTTTCTCTTCCTCAGTCGCTTCTCTCTGAATCACTTTCACACTTTCCATTGTATCTTCACACATCCCAGACTCAGCGATCCATCTTGCAGACGCTGCAACATACATTCTACTCATCACATCTCTAGCTGTCTGTTTAGCAATTTCATCAGCAAAAGCATTCCCACGTCCAACATCATCCGTGATTGCTTTATGAGCACTGCACTTCACAATCGCAACTTCAGTCGGCAAGGTTAAAGATTCCAACAAGTCGTTAACTAGTTGACCATGTTGAATCTTAGTCCCATGGGACGTAATGAAACCTCTTTCTCTCCACAACCGGCCAAAACTATGGGCCACGCCAAATGCGTACTGACTATCTGTGAACACATTCACTCTCTTTCCCTCAGCTAAAACACATGCTCTCGTTAGAGCTATTAATTCTGCAGCTTGGGCAGAATTCTGACTCACTCTTGCAGTCTCCACAATCGTCTTCAAAGTTGTCACCGCATAAGCAGCAGTCACATCACCATTCTCCAATTTAAAACATGACCCGTCCACATATAGCGTACCATCCGGATCGGGTAACGGAGTATCTTTAAGGTCAATTCGTCCTTTTGTCTCTTCCTCCGTTTTAAAATAGCAGTCATGTGGCTCAGAATCACTCGACTCTTGATCAGTCGGCAACAGTGTTGCTGGATTCAATACATTACATCTTTTGATCTGAATATGACTCGCTAGTAGTGTCAGCTCGTAACCAGATAATCTCGCACTAGTAAGGTGTTGTGTCTTTGTTCGGTTCATGAGTGTATCCACTGCATGAGGAACCATGACCACTAGCATGTTGTTCATCACCAAACCAGCAGATTGCCGAATGGAAGCCGCAGCTGCCGCTGTAGCCCTCAAACAACTGGGTAACGCTCTAGCTACCGGATCTAATGTTGATGAGAAATACGCACAAGGGCGTTGTTTATCACCAAACTTCTGTGTCAGAACACTCAACGCGCAACCTTCTCTCTCGTGAACGTAGAGCGTGAATGGTTTACTGTAATCAGGTGTACCCAATACAGGAGCTGAACACAAGGCTTTTCGTAATTCGGTAAAGCTCTCTTGACATTCATCAGACCATGGCACCGGACTCGGAACATTTTTCCCAGTCAAAGCTACCAATGGTTTTGCTAAAAGAGAAAAATTTGGAATCCACTGCCTACAGTAGGAGGTAATGCCTAAAAAGGCACGTACTTCTCTCTGTGTGCGTGGAACACTCATTTGCGTAATTGCTTTTATTCTTTCTGGGGTCAACTTCCTTCCCTCCTTTGACAAGAGATGACCTAGGTAGGTCACTTCTTGGCAGCAGTATTGCATCTTGGAAGGTGATACTTTGTGATTCAAATCAGACAAATGATGTAATAACGATACTGTAGCTGCTTTGCAAGTTTCCTTGTCATCGGCAGCCACTAAAAGATCATCTACGTACTGTACTAGGGCAGAACTTGGAGGAAGGACAAAAGAATCTAGCTGACTTTTTAATGCTTGACTGTAAATAGATGGACTCTCACAGTAGCCTTGTGGAGCGCGTTTAAATCTGAAGCTTCGACCTCCTAGACAGAAGCCAAAAATATCCCTGCTTTCCTCGGCTATCGGAATGCTGAAAAAGGCATTCTTCAAGTCGATGACTGAGAACCAATTGGCTGTAGCAGGAATCAATGTTAACAAGGCAGTAATGTCTGGAACCACAGGAAACTGTGGAACCACAATCTTATTAACCTCTCTAAGATCTATGACAAACCTATATACTGGAGGCTTCGTAGGATCAGTTCGTTTCAGAATTGGCAATACAGGACTATTACAAACATTTCCTCGAGTTTCTTCAACCACACCTTTCTTAATCAAATCTTGCACAATCAATAAAAGTGCACGTTCTCCTTCACTTGATATTTTATATTGAGGAATTCTAGGAAATTTTACATTTGCTTTCAAAGTTACTACATACGGTGGTATTTCCAAAAGGCCTACATCATTAGGACCAGTCGCCCAAAGAGAATCAGGGAGTGAGAGCAGCTCCGGCGGGAGTGCGTCCATTGACAAGTACATCGGAGAAGTGAGTCTTTTACCCAAAGTAAGCTGTACTCCTTCCGGAGAACAGTACAATGTCGCATATAGTCGTTTTAACAAATCTAAACCAAGCAGATTTTCATTACAACCTGTCGTCAAAATCAAGGGTGCTTTCAATTGACATGGTCCAACAGAAATAGACAAAGGATTAGATATCGGGTTGTAAACAGGGGCGCCTGAAAAACCTACGGAAACATTTGTTGAGCCAGACAAAGGTGCGCCAGGGAGTTTCGCATGAATTATAGAACTTTTTGCGGCACCAGTATCCAACAGAAACGGTTCGACTACACCTGATGTTGCTACTGCGACATAAGGCCCACTCTGATCCACTGGAACTGATACTACTCCCTCTCTCTGTCCATGGCTGTCCTAGTACCCATTTTGCTGGAATCCCTCATCAACTTCACAATAATCCTCAACAAGATATTGCTGAGATCTATTCTGTTGAGCTGACTGTACATTTTGTTGATCAAAATGATTAGAGGGACGATCATTCGTTTGCGGAGGCATAGCACCTCGCCCTCGACCTCTAGAATTCTGCGCATAACCACCACGACCTCTCTGAGCTGCTGCTGCATTATTTTGCGCTAGAATCGGACATTCATTCTTGTAGTGACCCTCTTTCTTACAGTACGCACACTGATTCCACTGATATTGAGGCCTGGTTGAATTATAATCTGTCCTTTGATACGAATTCTGTTGCATATTAGTCTGATTCGTGCGAGGCGGATACGCCTGCTGTAAAAGAACTTTAGTCTTTAAATCTTTCGTTTTCTTCTCTGATTTCTCCTTTTCCTCTTTATCCCTATTTTCGTAGTACTGTGCAGTCGCAAGTATTTGTGCAGTCGTAGATACAGCCCACGCACTTTCTGAATCCTTTAATTTATTGCATAATTCAGGTAACAAATTATGCACAAATTTATCGACAAACAATCTCTGTCCTCCTTCAGTGCTCATATCCTGACCACTATGGTCTACAAAAGTCTCTTCGAACCTCGTGAAGAAGTCGGAGACACTTTCGTCTTTCTTTTGCTTGCATGCGGATAATTTATCCCAATTAACACGCAATGCGGGCATCAGAGTCTTCATTAAATCAATTATTCTACCTGGAAGATTAGCAATTAGGGGTTCGGGTTTTGCACCACCCGTTTGCTGACCATCTGCTGCAGTGATAGCTGCCCAATCACCACCTAAGGCTGCTTGATGATCTTCTCTACGAATTTTAGCCCACACTGGTTGTGGAACTACATTGCCAAATAGCATGTCAATGTCTGCCAAATTCATTATACAAGCTTCAACTGTCTGCGTCAATTCCTTGTAATATCCAGCCGGGTTCTTACGCGGATCTGGTAAGGCCTGTTTCACTGCTAGTACTTCTGCTCGCTTCCATGGAATGTGTATCCACACTCGTTGGAACTGTGCTGGAGCAGCTACAATACCAGCGTTTTGATCAGCTTGCACAGCTTCGCGCCAAATTGGAGAAACCTCCCTCATAGGATATTGGCGACTTAGCTTCATTCTACCTTTTTCTAAATCTCTCGGCGAACGAAGAGATGGATCATTCCTAAAACTCAAAATAAGTTCCATCGCTTCCTGTATTTTATCACCCACTATCATTCCTGCAGCAAACTCTTTTTGCACCTTAATTAAATCTTCCAAGTCTGATTCGACATCATCTTCCTCTATTTCCTCACGTAGCAACGAGCACATCTCATCGAAGACGTATCGTTGCGTTGGTTCCTTCCACTGCATAAATGTATCTAATACATCTCTCGTATTATATCTTCTAACTTTCGTAATCCATCTGAGAGCCGTGGAATCTAAAACTCCCCGTTCTTCAGTACTTGGTAGCTGACTACGTCTCTGAACTGAATCAGAAGTAGGCGTCTTAATTAAGGATTTATATAAAGGAGACAGAATATTAGCAACAGAATCAGTTATTTTTCGACGTACAGAAAGTGGAGTTAACATACTCGCAGACGTAGAGAACACAGTAGAGGTAGGAACAGATTGCGAAGCAGTAGGAGTATCGATGAAAATAGTTTGTGAAGTAGTAGGTGTAAGCGAGACAGATACAGGTATAGAAGTCGGCAACCCAGGAAGAGGAGGAGCCGTAGGAACATTCACATTAACCACAGGAGGCACAGGAACTAGATTCTGAGGAACAAGAACACCAGGTTGTCCAGCAACCGGCAATTGAACATTCGGTATAAGTTGAGCCGCAGCACCTTGTGCGTACGGTGGAGGTGAACGTAACAGATAAGACAACAGAGGATCGTTTTCGGGATCCTCCAGTATCTTAGCTGTTTTCGATGGCAAGGCAGGGTAGCACTTGTCAATCGCTAAATTATGCTCTCTAATTGCTACGTCTATAGCCTTTTCGCACTCATTATCTTGCAGTTGTTTAGTTGCTTGTTCCAGAGTTAACCCTTCTTGCTCTTTTTGTTCTTTCTTCAACTTTTTCATTTCTCTCTGTTTAGATTCTTTTCGCCAGTAACGGAAAGAATCAAACATTGCCGGCCGGGCTTTCTTACTAAACAGTTTCGCTTCTAAATTATCAAGGATCTCGGACTCAAAACTACCATGTAGTGGCCAACTAAGGACACCGTCTTTCTTACAATAACGGACCCACACCTCGTTATAGGATATAGGACCCACTCCAAATTTGCAATATAGGTCATAAAGGGGAGTCCCAATCGGAGGAACCAAACATGAATCCTCCAATCGTGAGTCACTGTTGCAACTAAAACAAGACAACATTTTCCGACTTACCATTTTCAGTCTGGAACACAAAACAAACAAAACACGAAACAAATATGTGCACTTGAACCAAGAACTTAGGCCTACCAAAACCAAACTAATGTATCAATACCCAAACTGAACCAAATAGATTATCGTAACCAGAACAACTAGTGATAATCTTACGAAACCAAACCAAACCAAGAACCGATCAAGGATTTTTAACAATCCTCACAAAGTAACCAGCTAGCTATCACTAAATACTTAACTGAGGCACTGAAGACGTCACCAAGGAGAAACCCGTCACGTTTCGCTGTACTAAAGCTGCACCTCGGGTCCAAGACAGGGCGACGGTCAAGGCAACGGCCCACTGCAGCCGTCCTGAACGGGAACCCTCGTGGAAGAGAACTTCAGGGCCACTTTTGCGATATGCCGGGATCGATGAAGTGGGGCGCCTCCCTCAGGAATCTTCACACGAAGCTTCTCGAACTCTTCAGGCTTTTGGACCGGTACCGAATGACGTCGCCCCACGTTGGGCGCCAATTGGAGTTCTGGACTTTTTGGTTCCGTCCAGAGGTGTCAGGGAACAACACCCAAAGACCCCGGAGTTCCACCTGCCTTGGTGCGCAAATGAACAGAAACACGGGCTTCTCGAAGGTGGCGTCAAAGACCAAAGGTTTATTACTGCAGGGACACAGAAATCACAGAATCTACACACGGGCAGAATCTAGGAGACTGTTCGATTTGTACATTGTGGGTTGCTCCTTATATACCAAAAATTGTGCTTCAGGCAAATATTTCACATGTCAGTACATTCCCAAACCTTTGTGTCTTAAACAATAAATATTTGGCGTTACACAGGAACTGTCGATAATATCTGATGCCAAACATCACGAAGAGGGGTTCCCACTAGTCCATCACAATCCCTTGTCAATATTGCATTCAAGAGCCGGACCGCCTCATCGTAAAGTTCGTTACCTCCCCCTAATAAAGGCCCAGAAGGAAAGGAGCAGAGCCAGGTGCAGAAGATAGGAAAGCGGGATAAGAGATGTTTGTGGGTTGTAAATGGGCAAGGCTACCAGCTTCGGCCGCCTAATCATGATCAGGACAATGGACAGGAAAACCAGTTCAGGTGGGCTGGCCTCGGGCAGAGGAGGCAGCCTTTGTCGAGTCATGCAGCTTCAGCGTGATCTGGTTTAAGGTGTACGTGTCATGTAAGAGGTGAATCTCCGGCTAAGGCTACGTGTCCTTAATCAAAGTGGAGTGAATGAAGTGATCAGAGGCTATTGCATATGTGAGGGCAAGGAAACACAAAATGGCGGCCATGATCTAAGATGGATGCCATGGGTAGATCAGAAATGTGTTCATAACAAGAGTGCTCTTGCTCGTATCGTAGCGAAAACACTAGGATATGCTAAATGGATCATTTGCGGTTCGCCGATACTAATATTATGTATTTCAGACAAACTTGAAAACACGGGTTCAAATCGTCACGGAACCTCACGTCTTACAACGCAGACCCTAGCGTAGCACACCAGGAATACGAAGACTGGATTACAAAATCTCTCGAAACCTCCCTTCCACTTCGTAAGACTAAACCTAAAAGGGCACACAAATCAGCCCCCTGGTTCTCAGACACCCTCAGAGAAAAAAACGCCTCTGCAGGAAATTAGAGAGATCATGGCGCCTGGACTATCTGCCAGAAAAAAAGCTTTGATATAGAGAAGCAATTAACGTCTACAAAGGCGAGATAAGGGTCGCTCAATCAGCTCACTTTCCCGATAAAATCATGGCAGCTAAATCCAAACCCAAGGAAATTTTCCACTTAGTGAAAAAATTAACTAAAGTGGCTAGCTCAACCGCACCTCCTGTTATGGCTCGAGCCCAATGTATCGATCTAGCAGAATTTTTTCATAAAAAAGTTACTCAGATCTACTCCACGTTCCCAACGGCTGTCACGGATCTAAGAGCACATGACCAGGTACCACTGAGACAGCGCCCCCCCCCCGGACCGGGTAGTACTAGATCAATTCCCCCCTCTAGATCTTGAAGCTCTTGACCAGCTAGCTCACCAGGTAAAATCAGGATCCCCACGTGACCCAGCTCCACCAGAGGCCATGATAAAGGCAAGCCAGGCCAACCTGCCTGTAATACTGAACCTATTAAACGCTTCCATCTCATCCTGCACCGTGCCCATTGCTTGGAAGAAAGCCATGGTTTGGGCTCTGCTCAAGAAGCCAAATCTCGATCCAGAGGATCCTAGCAGCTACCGTCCAATTTCGCTTCTCCCCTGGGTCAGCAAGATTCTCGAGAAGCGCATCATTGTCCATCTGATGAAGTTCCTCGAAAAAAATTTGCTACTGGATACCACCCAGATAGGTTTCAGACCCAGGCATGGAACCGAAACTGCCTTACTGGCGGTCACCAAAGAAACCCGAAGGATTCTGGATCAAGGAGGATCAGTGGCAGTGGTCCTCCTTGACCTAAGTGCTGCCTTTGATACGGTCAATTACGCCACCCTGTTGAGCCGCCTATCTGACATAGGAGTAACAGGCAATGCACTTAGATGGCTCTAATCATTTCTGAGCAATAGATCGTTCCAGATTTTTGACGGTGATACGGTGTCTGCCAGCAGATCACTGAGCTGTGGGGTACCGCACGGCTCCTCCTTAAGCCCTGCGCTATTTAACATTTACATGAAACCACTGGCCGAGGTCGTCCAGCAGTTTGGTATTAAGATCATATCATACGCTGACGACACTCAGCTAGTGGTTTCCTTGGCGCAGGAAGGCAACAGACCACCTTCATCAGGTCTTATGAAATGCCTGGAGAAAATTAAGGAATGGATGACAAAGTCCTCCCTAAAGCTCAACGGGGATAAAACAGAGCTGATGCTCCTAGGACCAACATCTCCAGTACCATTCAATTCCCTCTGGCCCCCATGCCTGGGCACTGCCCCAACACCTAAAGAAGACATAAAGAGCTTAGGGGTATGGCTTGATAAGACCCTTTCTTTCAACACTCAGGCCATCAAATTGTCTGTGACCTGTTTTGGCCTCCTTAGAATGTTGAGGAAAGTTCTCCCGCTTCTACCTATGGAGGCCAAGCAGGTTGCAGTCCAGGGTCTGATCCAGTCCCGGTTGAACTTTAGTAACATCCTTTACCTTGGTCCCCCGGAATTCACACTGCGAAAGCTCCAGGTAGTACAGAACTGCGCAGCTCACACTCTGCTGCAGCTGCCTCGCAGACAATCAGTCAAATCCGGACTTAGCAAGCTGCATTGGCTACCAGTTAGACAGAGAGTTGCCTTTAAGGCAATGTGCATCTCTCATCAGGCTTTCTGGCAGACGGGACCAGCAATCAGCCGCAATCTAATAGCTCACTACCACCCGACCAGAAATCTCCGCTCCTCTCAGGCCTTTCTAGCCTCAATACCCAAAGTAAAAAGAGCAAGAGCTGGTGGCAGGATGTTTGCACTAAACGCTGCCAAGTGGTGGAATTCTCTCCCTCTTCAACTTCGATCCAATCCCAATCTGCTGTCATTCCGGAAACAATTAAAAACCTTCCTGTTCACTACCCCCTGTTAATTCTTTTGGCTGATTCCTTTTAAGTGTTCTGATACAACTAGCCTACACTAGCGCTTGGACGCCCCTGGGCAGCAATTCACGCTCTATAAATTCATTTTTCATTTAATTTCATTTCAAGTAGTCTGCAAAGGCAGAGAGGGGTTCTAAAATCGAGCTCTGGACAGATATAATTGGCCTACCTGGTGGTAGTCTCTGGGGTTTATGCACCTTAGGTAAGGTGTAAAAATAGGGCATGATGGGGTGCTGTGCCTGCAGAAATTGTGACTCCAATGGAGTTATCCAACCCTCTGCTAGGGCCTCTTCAACTAGGACCTTGATTACATTCCTCAGTCTCGGAGTGGGGTCTATAGTGAGCAGTCGATATGCATTATTGTTGTTCAACTGTCGGAGACACTCATTCCTGTATGTCTCCACATCTTGAACCACAATGGAACCCCCTTTGTCAGCAGGCTTGATGACTATTGTGGCATCTTGAGTCAATGTTTTCAGTGCTTGTCTCTCAACTCCTGACAAGTTGTTATAGCCAGTTTTGGGAGAGACCCAAATTTTTTCAATGTCGTCTTTAACTGCCTGTTCAAAGGTGGGTACTTGCGGTGGTATGGCATGTGTGGGAGGTAGAAATGTGGATTTCGTCCTCAAACCAGTATTAACATCTGTCTCTTGCTCAGACTCCTCATTACTTCTGTTCTTAAAAAAGTAATGTAACCTCAGTTTGCGAAAAAACTGGGCTAGTTCTATTTGGAGTAAGAATGGATCACCCTCATCTGTCGTTACAAAATCTAGGCCCTTATTCAAGACCACTTCTTCAATAGTTGATAAAGTTCTTTGGCTCAAATTAACCACCAAGCTTTCCTCAGGTATCAATTCTACTCTTGAGCACTCCGTCTCGTGTGGCTTCGGGTTCCCGCGTGTAGACCTGCGGTATCTCCCCACTGGACCTGTGGCTGTCCCTGCGTTGGACTTTTTTTGCCCCGAGATCGTCGGGGGCCACGCAATAAAAAAGACTGGTTATTATATTGTGGGAAACCATAAAATGGGCCCATTGGTGGTTGAAAATTACCTGGTTACCCCCAGGGCGCTGGAGGCCACCATGATTGCCCTGGCATATTATATTGTCCTCTATAATTCTGGTATCTACCGGCTCTACCTCGGTTTAATCCTGCATTTGGATGTGGATTAGTGGCGTCTGAGTCACTGCCTGACTCGGAACTAGATCCAGAGTAGTTAGAACCATACCTTTTCCCATTCCTGTTAAAGTCTGCAGCTTTGTAAGTGTCACTGGTGTGTGGATATACTCGTTCTAATTTAAACTTGGACAGGTCTTTCTTAAATTTGTCTACCTTGGTCTGGTGTATAGAGTCAAAAAAGTCCTTGTTGGTTTTATCCGACTCATCTTTCTGTTTTTTAAAAACAGTAGGGCTGACCGTCGCCTTAATCTGTCCTTCCAGGACTTGTATCTCGACCAAGATGCCGTCTGCCACCAGTTTGGCTGTGCTGATAATTAGTATCAGCCAGTCACGGGTGCAGCGCCACGCAATCATTGACCAGTCTTTAAGGAACGATTTGTCATTGAGAAAAAGTCGAGGGGTATTTGTCACTATGAGCCCCGGAGGGGCACAACTTGCTCTCATGTATTCTGCCATGGTGATCCCATGTGTCTATGTACGTGAGTGAGATTTTTTAAGTATCAAAACTTTAGTCCAATCATCAGTCTTGTTTACTGTTGGTGCTGGAAGTATTTCAAGAATACTTGGCATGTCGTCTAGAATAGATTGATACATAGAGTCATCATAAGCTAAACCATGTCGTTCAGCCATATTTACAAGTCAATAAAAAGTGTGTAAAGGGTGAAGTCAAGAATAGGGACCGGTGTAATGCATGCAAGTGCACAAAACCAAATCTGATCAGTAGATGGCAGAGGACCACTTATTCCAATGTGGTCAGGATAATAAAGCCCGCAGCTGGAGGCTGCTCAAATACACAAATAACGATAAGGTGGTGGAGGGCTTGAGGGATGTTTAGAGACCTGGCCTAAGTTCTATCCCCCAAGGGAGCTACATATACAACAAACAAACTTAGGGGTCTAAACTAGAAATCCTTTGGTGATTTCTTACAGGCTATCCTAATGCCTCATTAAGTACAAAGGAAGTAAAAATCACATTAAGCTAACAGACCAAATCACCAAAATATGGGACACCTGTGATTGTCAATCCACCTCATTAAGGAGGATTCCCATCAATGTCTTGTATCGATCAATATTCTCATCAGAGCTATTTTTAGTAAAAACTGTTTCAAGGGCTTCGTAGAATTCCCTGTGCAACGATAGTATTGGGATCCAGAAGAGTGTACGCAGTCCAAACTACTGCTCAAGCCTGACAGAAAGTGTATGAATAGCTCATAGATCCTGGTGTATAAGTCCTGGTCTGGTACTACTTTAGGCCAGGTGACTCTTCTACGATTGTTAGTTACAAGTGGCTCTTCTGCTATAGAAATACAACTGGGTGGGTTTTAATCCAAGGCAGTGCCCATCATTTTTAGCAACAAGGGATTATGATTGCTGTCGAACCTCTGGGCGATTGTCATATCCTCCACTAGAAACTAGATTCTTACATCAAATAGAATATGATCATTAACGTTAGTACTGGCCCCCCGTTTAAAAGTGGCCTGCCTGTTTAAGTCAGATGCAGTTCTTCTGTTACATGCCCTCAAGCTCCTTCCTGTGAAGGCTTTAGACAATGGATACTAGCTGCCAAACTAGGCATACCCCACAGCTTGTTCTCTTCCTCAAGGAAGGTGCATAGTAGTTGAAAGGGCTCAAAGGAAGCATTGAAATTGCCAGCAACTATGATTTTAGAGTTAGTTTGATATACTCCTACCAGATCGTCTAGCAAGGATAATGCTGGAGACTCAATGCTATAGGGCTCAGACCTAGCATAACAAATAGTCAGTACAACAATATAAAAGAACAAGAAAGTAGTAGATTGGGCTTTTTTTTAACAGGGTCTTCCGCTCCCTTAAGCCAACGTGTTTCGTTGTTTGTGGGTATGAACCCTACGACTTCTTCAGGGCTGGAAGTAATACAAATATTGAGGTTGTAATGTACAGTATATAATACAATGTTTTCTTTACATGGTGCAAGCCCAGAAAACAAACCCTGTGCAAAGGGACTTCTCAAAACAACATTAGTGCCCAAAATCAAAAGAGGAACTTCAGTAAATAAAACATCATAATACTCAAACCAAATATAATTATGATTGATACAATTACCTTTTTAAATGAAAAAGAATATATATATACATTATGCTATACTACAATTGCTTCTGATTATCGCAAGCATGATCAATGATCACTGTCCTTAAATATCTTAAACTCAACAACATCCACTCCTGTATTACCAATATTGTGTAATTGAGACTTCGCATTCAACAATTTGACCAGTGTGCTGTCTAAATTAATGAACCCATGTGAATTACATGCTCCCCTCAAATGCAATACTTGGGAAACATGTAAAACCTTGTGAATGAATCCAGATCAACATCTGCAGGAATCAAATAATCATAAACCTCATTACATCTCTCCCATAATCCTAAACTGCAATATTTACAATAAGACAATGCTTACCTCCAAATAAGGTATTTTCCAACTAACATATTCCAATCCCGAAATGTAACCTCAACTATTCACAGATACAAATTAATATCAACCAACGACCCTTTAAAGGAACGCAATGTCATCATATATTGAGCCATTCATCAATAAGGATTCCTAATTATATATTTCTCAAGTCAATGTATCTTACTACAATAGTGATGCAGTGGCAATTCTGTTTCCAATAATTAATATCATTTCATATACAATTATCAATGTCCTTGTTTGTGAAAATGGAGAGAGTAGATCCGAATAAAGTGACAGCTCCCTGGAGTACGGGGCAACCTGTGAAGGTAATTAAAAAATTGCCTGAGTTTAGGGTCAGCAAAATATTGTTGTCTTCATATCCAACGGAGCAAAATACTCTCTGTGCACATACCTGTGAGCAGGGTAGCCGCACCCAGATAAGGCTAAAGCACTCTACCGGCCTCGTCAGTTTCACAAATAACATGCGTAGAAATTGAAGAGGTAACTTTCTTAGTTACCAAATAATCTGCGCCAATTTTGGAGTGGTAAATTTCGAGAATACATGCCTAATGTATAGCGTGAGTCTTCAAGTCATTGGCAGTCTACATGTAGTATGCACTATCTGAATTGTGATAAGTTTAACCAGGGGAGGTTAAAAAACCCTCCTATATTGATTCAACTCTTTGGTTATATTCTTCAAATACGAAGTATCACTACACCATAATAATTTTTTAATCAAAACTACTTGTAAATAAGTATTGCCACTGCCTCATCCTCTTAAAATCTCACCAAATATATATCTTCCAAATGTTAATTCAGTATCACAAAATCAAACAGACACATAATTAGTATTGGGAATTGTGTAGCATACCCTGATTGCTCTGTTAAGTACCCTTGTTTCAAATTCATACAGGAAATTAGTTCAAAATAGTTCCTAGCTCTTAATGTTCCATCTATAGAGATTCCAGTCAGAGGGTATACCAACCTTCTTTAGTGTATTACCATATAAAGCAATTCTATACAGTGTAACTAACTCTATACTAATTACATCTATGCAAAAAGAGACAATTTTTTTATACATTAAGCATAATACAGAAATTAATCACCCAACAAATATTGCAGTTCCTGATCATAGTTCAGGCCGTCCTCTATGGCCATCAGATGCATGATCCACCCTGCCTCATGACTGTGTAATTGCAGCTCCCTATTGCCACCACATGGATCTTGTTTTATATGTTCTATCCCATAAAACACAAAGGGCCATATGTAGGTGGCCCACTACCGGTCGATAACAGTGAAATTTGTTAAATTTCACTGTTACCGACCGGTATTTAGGCGTTTGTGATGTAGGGAGGATTTGGTATTAAGGAATCGGTAAACACTGATTCCTTAATACCGATTCCTTATGGCCTTGCATTTAAGGAATCGGTAATACCGATCCCTTAAATGCAATGTAGAAAGCACATAAAAGAGTGCTTTTGGGCCTTAAGGAATCAGTAATTACCACCAATTTCAAGTTGGTGGTAATTATCGAATTCCTTTAAAAAAGCACTTTCTTGGTTTTTTATGAGCCATGTGGCCCACATCCATGCCCTTAGGGCATGCATGTGTGCCACATGTGCACACATGCACATTTCAGGGGTGCAAAAGGGTGTCCTTTGGACACCCTGGCACCCTTGAAATACCTCCAGGTATTACCGATTCGGTATTACCGAATCAGTAATACAGAATGTCTTCACATTCATTCCTATGGGCCTCCAAGCCCATAGGAATGAATGGGTAGGGATTCATTATTCCCAAATCTCAATTACTGATTCGGTAATAACGAATACTAAGAATTTGGTATTTTTTACCGAATTCTTACCTACATCTGAAATACTGATTCCTAAATACTGCATCGATAAAATTCAGTATTTAGGAATCAGTATTTCCCTGTTACCTGCATATGGCCCTAAATGTCCTATCGGGACCCTGGGCCGACCAATTGTGTACATGTTCAGCAATGGGGTATCTCATGTCATTCTGTTTTATCGCTCGCATATGTTCACTGACACAGTCCTTTAATGCACTTATGGTGCTCCCCACGTAGATTCTATCACACTTGCGTGAGATGATATATACAAGTGTGGCTCACTGGTTAGAGGCGGCAGACCCGAGAGCAGAGGACGGCCCGGGACCAGTGTTCGATTCCCGGCGCGGCAGGTTTCTGGACCACGGTCAGCGGACTCGATAATTCTCTCGCCTCGGTGCCCACTCTGATCAGCGATCACACTCGGCAACTCTGGGCATTAGCTTGCCTCATCTTCACTAACCGCCCCACCAGACCGCCGGGGATGCCTGGTCTCACCCTGGAGATACCCATTAAGGGACCATCTCTCAGGGAAGCCAGGAAGGGTTTCGCAGCGGTCGAAGCGCCTTGGGACCCTCCGGGTAAGTAGTGCGCTATATAAATGCCTATACATTTACATTTACATTTACAACATACTTTGTAGCACAATTAGTCATGTTAGTCAGTATAGTATACACTTTACCATTCTTGTCTTCAAATTGTTGACATTGCTGTAATGTCACTTGACCCTTCCGCAAGTGTAATGTGGCGGTGTGCTGACGTGAGGTCTATGGTGGAAAATACTATCGCACCATTACGCAATGTGAGCATGTCTGTGATATTAGGCAAAGGATATATATCCATGACCAAACATTTATTGAGTCCTCTGAGGTCTACAAATAAACATAAACTTCCATTTCCTTTTATGGCTATTACCACAGGCGCTAACCACTCTAATCCTTGAACTTCTTCAATGACTACCTCAGGTTTTTCTAGTTCTAACCACATTTCTTCTTCCACAGCAACTGAGACATTTCTAACTTTCCCACACACTGGTCAGGCATTGTCAACCAAACATATGCAATGCATAAAGTTCTTCATGCAACCATGGTTTTTATTACACTTTAAGGAACTTTGACTTCACATCCCTGAAAAAGTCACACTCTAGAGCTTCATGCACATCAACACTATGCAATATAATGTTCAAGCACAAGTCCCATGTCTCTCAGTTGTATTCAGTTCAAAAGAATGTCACCCTTTTCTGAAATGTATACTTTGGAATTCACACATCATTGCTTATATTCTATCAAACTAATCACATGTCCTTGTTGTTTGAGGGGATTGCTCCCATAAGCATAATGCTTTATGCCAGGATTTAATAAGTCAACTTCTGTTTTAAGTTTCTCAGTATAAAATTTCTCTGACCGAATGTGATTCTTGCTCCTCAGTCAAACAAAAGAATTTTTTTCACTTTCTCATATATACTATGAGTTGCACTGCTGTGTTCATGACTCCAAACTTGTAAAGCATTTTGCCCAGATTAAAAATCTGAATCATCATTGCTTTCAAATTTGTGATCTTCAATTTGTTTTATTTTTTCCTTACATTTTTTCATCCTACATAAAGCAGAAAAATGTTCTTTTTTAATCAAAAATGACATGTTAATGTAGGACAAAAGTTAATAAAAATGATAATATTGCATAGTGTAACTGTTCAACAAATGAAAGCAGGAAAGAATGGAAAAAATCTTAAAAATAGCATTCTTTCATTCTTGGCACCCACATTTTGTTACTGAAATGAAAGAATTTACATTACATACAAAACACAATCTAGTTTCTTGAAGTCATGACTGTAACCCTTGGCATAGCTTTGCAGCAGTAACTTTGCTCTGCAGTATTATTACTCTGCAGCAATAAGTTACACCCGATGCCTTCAACTGTAGAAATCAGTGATTACATGCACACTAGTAAAGATCTGCTTCAGTAGTGTGAAGCTCACTGCATGAATGACAGGAATTTGATTTTAAAAACAGTCACCTGCAACCGTAGCTTGTGCACAGTTGCATTGATTTGCTTCAATCATTTTTAAAGTGTGCAGATCACTGGCTAAACTCCAAGAATTCAAATTCAATAATGGTCATCTTCACTTAATGAAACTCTTCCTTTAAGGTGGAGAGGTGTGGCTCACTGGTTAGAGGCGGCAGACCTGTAAGCAGAGAACGGCCTAGGACCAGAGTTCAATTCCCGACGCGGCAGGGTCATGGACCAGGGGTCAACGGACTCGAAAATTCTCGCCTCAGTGCCTACTCTAATCAGGCAACACACTCGGTAACTCTGGGCATTAAGCCTGCCTCATCTCTACAACGGCCCCCCACAGACGCTGGGGATGCCTGGTTTCACCCTGGAGATTCCCAGAAAGGGACCATCTCACAGGGAAAACCAGGACGGGTTCCCCAGTGGTCAGCAGCGCCAGGACACTCTGTTAGAGTAATGTTGTACAGTGCTTTGCTCCTTCCTTGGGCTAGCACTCTAGATCTCTCCTTGCGTTCCTATTCTGGAGCTCTCCTTCGCCTGGTTGGCAGTTGGAGCTCTGGTTGGACGAGGAGCTGACCTACTATCTCTGTGCTGCAATAAAGCTTATCCAAAGCTTACCTGTACCAGTAGTCCGCATCTTATTTACATCATTTGGCGACTTGAGCTGGCGAGAAGTCCGACCACTGTTTCCTGTGTGTGCTGCAGCCTGAAGTTGTTTTCCAGAGAAGTAGCGTCTCAGCTCCCTCAAGAATCCACGTGTGGTACACAGCGTGAATGCGGAGTATTGCCTCCGTCTTCTCAGTGACAGCGTCTTCGAGGTGATCAATGTGCTGACATTTACGCCGATTTTCTGTTCGTGGCACTGTGGTGACGTCATCTCTATCAACGTCTACTCTCCAGCGACGCGTCTCCTAGCAACAGCTACATCACCAGCCTACGTATGTCCTCGATCATCGCAAGCAGCAACGTCACCGCAGCCAACTTCCTGTGTCGGTGAGTTGCTTGGCAACGCTACGTCACTGAGCGCGTCTTTGAAGGCCGTGCAAATTCACGTTGTGGTTAACGCGGAACGTCTGACGTGTGACGTTCACGCACGACGTCACGACGTTGTCGGTCATTTTGACGGCATTGCTGTTACCCTGGTTACACGCCGGGGAACATAAGACTTTCGCGCTCACGCTTAGAAGCGCGAAATCTTCACACAAGTGTAAGTGTCACCGGAGTGCGTAGAAACGCACACAACGCTATTGAAACTTACTTCGGTGCAGTTCCTCACTTTGAGCATTATTAGAAACGAGTGTGATGAAACATTAGTAGAAACGAGTGTGAAGCATCAGCCATTCATCACAGATCTTCAACTGCAATAACAGTAAGCGTTTACCTTCTACTCTTTTGCTCCACTGTTTGGTGTACTTAGTTCTCTTTACCCGCTGACAACCTTTAAAGGTCATGACTCAATCAATCAATGTTGCTCTTCCCCCTCAATTTTTGTCAGAGCCAGGCAATCCCCCTATAGCATGGGAGGACTGGATAGTTATGTTTCATAACTATATTGAAGCTCTGGATGGAGAAGATTATTCACCTAAACGAAAAAAAGCACTGTTAATGACCACGTTAGGTAAAGAGGGGCAGCGTTTGTTCAGATACTTACCACAAGTACTACCTGCAGGATCACAAGCTGATTTTGACGAGTTTAAAGAGGCTGTAACAAGATTAGAAACTCGCTTTGGTAAAGAAGAGAATCTCATTCTTCAGAGATATAAATTTTACAAAAATAAACAATTGGCTGAAGAGAGTATTGACGAATTTGTAGCAAGACTACGTGAGTTATCAATTAAATGTAACTTTGGCCAGATGGCAGACGAGTTAATCAGAGACCAATTAGTTGTTCAAGCCAACAATAGGAAAGTGCAAGAACGTTTGTGGGCGGCTAAGAACCCAACATTGAAAGACGCCATAGAGCTGGCCAAGGTCGTAGAAGAAAGAGAAAAATGCATGAGAGAACTGCAAAAAAGTGGCTTAGAAACCAAAGTAGCTGAAATCTCTCATAAGAGTACCTTTAGCGAAAATAGCGACGACGAATCTGCCGCCATTGCAATTGTCAGGAAGAAAGGCTACATTCTTCAGAAAAAGAATGTGCAACCAACATCTCTTAACAGGAATAATCAAAAAATGTGTTCGAGATGTGGTAGCTTTTCTCATCCTTCAGATGGGAAATTTTGTTTTGCAAACAACAAAGAGTGTCTACGGTGTGGTAAAACGGGACACTTTGCTAAAATGTGTAGGAATAAGAATAACTCAAAAGTTACAGTTGTTGACGAATGTGATGTTTTGAGACGTGATGTTAACAAAATTTTAGTCCTGACTGATACTGTGTGTGCGTGTGATAACCAGAGGGGTAATCCTTTCAAGGATGATTTTATTATTGATGGGAAAACTGTTACACTCATGGTTGATACCGGTTCAAAGTGGACCATAATTCCCACTTCCTTGATGGAAAATGTTTGGGGAAAAAGAGCTTTGAGGACCTGTGACATTTTCCCGTCTGGTTACCAGGGTGAGAGTATTGACATGCTGGGTTTCTTTGAAGCTGAAATTGCTTTCAAGGGCAGATCAGCCTATGGGAAAATATACATATCGGCTGATGGACCAGCAATCCTAGGCCGTCATCACCAATACGATCTCCACATTGTGGTTGATCCCAGGTCTGATAACCCTGTTTCCCTTCTTCCATCTTTCGATCTTATAGGATCGGACAACATGATCTTTAGGATGGACACTAACAGTGGATCCTTACTTATGGTCCTCATTTATCGCCCTCCCCTAAGCATGCCTACATTCGCTGCATCTTTAGCAGAATCCCTGGCCCCTTTGATAATTAGTCATAGGAAAATTGTGCTGTTGGGTGACTTCAACCTTTGGCTGGACTCTGCTGAGCTGGTTGGGCAGGCAGCCGCTCTGAAGGAAACTCTTTCGGACATGAATCTCATCCAGCAGATACACCTCCCCACCCATAAAAAAGGACACAGTCTCGACCAGATTTGGTCGCAGGATATCCCTCTTACTGTCAACTCTATCACCCCATGCATCTGGTCGGACCATTTTCTGATTGATTTCTCTATTACCATCACTGAGAACAGGAAACAGCCGCCTCAGCAAGGAGGGAAAGTTAGACTCTGGAAGCATGCTGACCTCCCTGCCTTCATTGACTCCTTAGCTTCATCCCTCCCCCTATTTGATCAGGATACTGAGGGGAACGAAGAAGCCTTTTCCAGCTGGCTACTTCTGGCTGCTAATGCTCACGCTCCCTGTTCCAACTTTCCTCGCTCCCGTACCCATGATGCTCATAGGTGGTTTACACCTCATCTTAAAGCTCTTAAGCTGAAAGTTCGTCAGAAGGAGCGTAAGTGGCGGTTGGCGTACTCAGAATCCGACAAGGCTGACTATTGTAGGGCACGAAAGGAGTACCAGAAACTCATACAGAAGCACAAATCTGACTATTTCTCCGAGCAAATTCTTCAATCACGCAATAAATCCAGAGATTTATTCAAAATTGTGGAGAGTCTTAGTGGCAGTGACAGAACCTCCCTAGCTGTGGCTCCCACCCAGGATCTCTGCAACACACTAAATACCTTTTTTTTTAATAAGATTTGCACCATAAAGCAAAGTATTCCCATCACCTCACCCCCCTCCTCCCCGGCTGACACCTACTACAATCCTTTTACCCTGGAATCGTTTCCCCCCATTGACGCTGTCTGTTTATCCAAGCTCCTCCTTAAAGTTAAATCTGGTTCCCCTGATGACATCTGCCCTCCCTACATCCTGCGGGAAGTGGGAACCGCTATCCCTGAGAGCATGCTTTCCATGATGAATGGATCTCTCTCACAGGGCTTGGTCCCTGCCAGTTTTAAGAAAGCTCTTCTCATCCCTTTGTTGAAAAAAGCAGGGGCTAATCCATCAGATCCCCTCAATTACAGGCCTATTTCTTTGCTGCCGTACTGTGCCAAAATATTGGAGGCCCATGTTTGTGACAGCATGTCCCAATTTTTGGAAGAATCACAGTACCTTGCGCCTAACCAGGCTGGCTTCCGCCCTCTTCATTCTACTGAAGCAGTCATCGTCTCAGTTCAGAACACTCTGAGGCGGAATGCCGACGAGGGGATCCACCAGGCTCTGGTGTTATTAGATCTATCAGCGGCATTCGACACGGTTGACTATACCATCTTGGTCAACCGTGTCGAACAGGCCGGTCTCAGAGGTCCTGCGTTGAGCTGGATTCGCTCATTCATTACTGGTCGCACCCAATCCGTGAGATTGGGCTCCTTTACGGCCCCCACTATCCCCACCACCTGCGGAGTCCCTCAGGGCTCTTCTTTGTCACCGCTACTTTTTAATTTATATCTACGCCCCCTGCTGTACTCCCTTAGGAACACCAGAGTCACCATCTTCAACTACGCAGATGACCTGCAGCTCATCTTCCCTTTAAACACCGAGGACTCAGTGGTAGTGTTTCAAAACACCATGTCTCACATCCTGAGCTGGATGAGCTGCAGTCACCTGAAGCTCAACCCTGGCAAGACTGAGCTGGTCTTGCCTGGGCAGAGTGTACTCAGCTGGAACCCTGGCTTTTGGCCAGCCAGCATGGGAGCCCCACCATCTAAATCGCTCTCAGTTAAGAGCCTTGGAATTTTTCTTAGCGAAGATCTTTCTCTGAAAAGGCAGGTCAGCGCAGTGGTGTCCTCCAGTCTATTTCAGCTGAAGAAAATTAAGAAAATTGCTCGTTTCTTCTCTCTGGAGGCGCTCACTCAGATTGTCATCTCCCTGGTTCTGTCTAGACTGGATTTTTCTAATAGTCTTTACCTTGGGCTCCAGGCTGGCGAGTTAAAACGCCTCCAGTTGATTCAGAACCAGGCAGCCAGACTCATTCTTAATCTACCTAAGAGGCAGTCTGTCAGAGCGGGCCTAAAACAACTACACTGGTTGCCTGTTGAGCAACGGGTGGCTTTTAAGACCGGATGTATTTTATTTAAGTCCTTACATCAATCTGGCCCCCTATTCATCAGAGACCTGTTCAAGAAATATGACCCCTCCAGGAATCTTCGCTCTATGCATAAACACCTTCTGATTGTCCCTACTTACAAAAGGAAGCGTCTTGGAGGTTGCTGCTTTGACCATCTTGCGGCCGCCTTCTGGAACTCCCTCCCTCTTCACCTCAAAACCTGTGGAAACATTCTCAGCTTCAGACACGCCCTCAAAACATGGCTCTTTTCCCAAGCGTTCTGCTGAGCTCCTCTATGCTTCCTCTGTCTGATGCGTTGTGTCCCTGTCTATAGCGCCATGAAGCCTCCGGGCGAACGAGCGCTCTACAAATACATTTCAATATCAATATCAATATCAATTGAGACCTCGTCTGTGGAGGATATTTTGGCCAGATTTAAAAATGTGTTTAGGGACCAGTTGGGTGAGCTTATCGGATACTCTCATCGCATAATCCTTAAGGAAGGCAGTTCGCCTGTACAACACAAAGTAAGAAGAGTGCCCTTTGCCTTACGAGATGAGGTTAAGGCTACTCTTGAGGAAATGCTCCAAGGAGGTATCATCGAGCCCATCGAAGCATCTCCTTGGATTTCGCCTGTCGTGATCTCGCAGAAACCGGACAACAAGATCAGGTTCTGTGTGGATCTTCGTTCTCTTAATAAGTGTGTGGTAGCCGATGTGTTTCCCCTCCCCAACATTGGCGAATTGGTATCAACCCTTAGAGGAGCAAGGTTCTTTAGTAAGTTGGACCTCAAACACGCCTACCACCAAATTTGTCTTGATGATAACTCAAAGCACTTAACTGCATTTATCACCAGTGAAGGCACATTCCAATTCACTAGACTACCTTTTGGGCTAGTCTCAGCTGCTAGCGTATTCCAGAGACTTGTCTCTGAAGTTTTTAAGGGTCTTGATAAGGTACTATTTTTTCAAGACGACATCTTGATTTATGGTAGTTCATTACAAGAACATAACAAAATTCTACATGATGTGTTACGTAGAGTAGATGAGGCTGGGTTAACCTTAAGAAAAGAGAAGTGTGCCTTCCTATTGAAAGAGATAGAATACTTAGGTTTTTGTTTGTCAGAGGACGGCATTAAACCCAAAAAGAATTTAATTGAAGCTATTGAGCTAGCACCCTCCCCAGTCGATAAGGATCAACTTCGGTCCTTTATGGGCTTGATCGAGTTCTACTCGAAATTTGTAAGAGATTTTGCTTCCAAGACAGCTTCTCTTAGATCCTTACTTAAAAAGGGTGTCAAGTTTAGTTGGACCACTGAACATGAATCCTGTTTTAAATTGATAAAAAGGGAGCTCAAATCTGCCAATGTCCTCACCCCTTTTGACACTACTCGGTCCTCCATCTTGATGGTGGACGCAAGTGCCATTGGTCTGGGCGCTGTTCTTTTACAGAGACATGGTGGCGTTGAAAAGACAATTGCATTCGCATCTAGACCTTTGTCCTCTTCTGAGTCTAACTACTCGGTAATAGAGCGTGAAGCTCTTGCCGCGGTCTGGGGTACAAGTTACTTTCGAACTTACTTGTGGGGTTACAAGTTTGTTTTACGTACCGACCACAAACCCCTTGTCAATGTCCTAGCTCCTGGTGGAGCTGGTAAGGGTTCTCCCAGGTTAGCGAGACTAGCTTCTCGTTTGCAAGACTTCCAGTGCGAGATTGAATTTATTCATGGGTGGAAAAACATCCAAGCTGATTGTCTGTCTAGGCTCCCTATGCCTTCCACTGACTGTAGTTCTGAAGTCAAGTCCGACGATCTTGCAGTTGCTGTTATGGAAGATGTCTTGTCAGTGGGTGGTGGCACATTTTCCCGTGATGAGTGGTCCAAGGGCATGGAGGAGGATCTGACTTTGAAGGCCGTTATTAGTCTCATTTCTAATGGTGCTAGGAGGGAAAGCACTGTTAGTCCTTCCGTCAGACCCTTTCTGAAAATTTTGGATGAACTTTCTTTAGAAGGAAAAGATGTTCTAATGCGAGGTGATCGCTTTGTTCCCCCTGCTCTGTTAAGAAGGAGAATTCTGGACTTGGCCCATGAGGGACACTTGGGTCAAAGCCTCACGCAACGTCGTGTCAAACTGAACTTTTGGTGGCCCTCTATTGATAATGACGCAGTGGATTGCGTGTTGAGGTGTAGCTTTTGTAAGGAGGGTGAGAAGCGCCTCAAAATTTTAGGCTCCCACTCCACTCACAAGATTACCTTTGAGAATACTCCCTGGCATAGTGTCTGCATAGACTTCATAGGCCCCATGAGTGAGCTTCCTACTGATCACCGGTTTGCAATCGTTCTTATCGACTGTTTCTCAAAGTGGCTGTGTGTACAGTTTGTAAGGGAAATCACTACAGATGCTACCATTAAGTTTTTGAGGGGCATTTTTAACAATGAAGGGTACCCTTCTGTTCTCATTTCAGACAATGGGACTCAACTCACGTCCTCAAAAATGACTTCTTTTGTTAATGGTTGTGGTATCAGGCATCAGAAGACGAGTCTTTACAACCCACAGGGCAATGGCCTTTGTGAAAGGGTGAATCGCCTCATTAACGGTGTGATTCAGATGTTTGTGGAGTCTGGCTGTTTTTCTGATGAGCGTGTCCAGGAACTGGTCTGGGCTTATCGCTCCACACCCCATAGGTCTGGTGAAAAGTCTCCTTTTGAACTAATGCGTGGTCGCACACCAGTAAGCAAATTGACCCCTTCTTGGCTGAGTTCTAGCAGTGAAATTCCCTTAATCCATGACAGTGCCTCCTTGCCCATTTCCGTGGGTGATTTGGTCAAGGTTAAGCCGGGCAGACTTACTAAGGGTCTTAGCAAGTTTAGAGGCCCCTACAAAGTCAGGAAAGTTTTTCCCAACTTCATTGTATTAGCCAATGGTGAGAGTTAGAATTACCGGAGGGTAGCTCTCTACCAGAAACGTAAAGATTCTTCTTCTGATGACCTGTTTCCTGCCAAAGTGGATGGCTGCAACGGATACTTATTGTCCTCTGGTAGTCCTTCTTCTCCCATTCCCTTGTCAGCTGGACGGGGGGAGGTGGGTGGTGGTGATGCCTCCACTTCCTTGTGTACTTATCATAATAGTTCTGTGCTTGATTCCAGTTCTGCTTCTCTTGCTTCTCCTTCTGTACCTCGTACTCCTGCTCCTCCTTCCTCTTCTTTAGCTGATGTCTGCCTGAGGAGCTCTCGCTCCCGCCGCCCACCCATGTATCTGAATGACTATGTGCATTAGTGTTTCTTTTTCTTTTTAGTGTTCCTGTGTTTCCTTTCATTGCAAGGAGGGGAGATATGTTGTACAGTGCTTTGCTCCTTCCTTGGGCTAGCACTCTAGATCTCTCCTTGCGTTCCTATTCTGGAGCTCTCCTTCGCCTGGTTGGCAGTTGGAGCTCTGGTTGGACGAGGAGCTGACCTACTATCTCTGTGCTGCAATAAAGCTTATCCAAAGCTTACCTGTACCAGTAGTCCGCATCTTTTTACATCAAGTAACAGTGCGCTTTACAAATATCCCACATTTACATTTAAGGCTGACATAATGCTTCTGCATTACAGAGTAGTAGAAGCCCACTTTCTATTACTCTTCTTGATCCAGTGTTCCGATGGATGAAGAGGTTGTCAGTGTCAGAAGGGCTAAAAAAATTTAAGTAATTTCTGGGCATATTGTATTAGTTTTAATAAGTGTGATTTGCCTCCTGAAACACTTTAATGTGTTCCATTCTGTTTAGCGTGTATCAAAGAGGGGAATCTAATACCACAGTGAGAGGAATCAACTAAACAAGAATCTCAGAGGTATGCATGTCATAAGAACATAGCACCACTCAAGTGCCTCTTAGGAATCCAAGCACACTTGAAATTAATAGTGCGACACAGCACTGCTCAAGTATGTAAAAGGAATCCACTGAAGTGACCCAGAAAGACAATAAATACACATACTTGTGCTAATGACACGTTAAATCACAAATTCCTCTCATTAAAACTATTAAATTCCTGAAGAACTGCCGTCTAGGGAAATCATGAAATTTCTGGGCTCCCTCGCGACAAACTCTAAAACACTACGGGCGCTGATATTCCTCAGTCAAAGATCTGGTGAACGCTTACAAAATGGAGGCCTTCACTTATTTATCAAGCAATAAGCATAAAACAGCACAGAGCCTCATTACGATGTCGGTCAGAAAGCATTCCGACTGACTCCTTATCTGAATCATGTCTGTCCACTTCAGGTTCAGTGACTCCGACCGACTGATTATGATGTTTAATGACACTGTTCGGTCGGACTCCCCCTGAGTTCAATGGGAGCCTGTGTTTGGACCGATAACACAGGCTCCTGTTGAAAAATGGGGTGGATGCGGAAAACCTTGCACCCTGTGGCAGGCACACCATGATGCCAGCCACACTGTGCATGGTTGTAGAGAGCGGGCCCATGGGTATCTCCAAATGCTCTAACCAGAGGCCTCTGGGTGAAGGGGAGCTTGCTATGAGCCCCCAAGTCAGTGTACAACAGCCTTTCCATGTCGGACAAACCGAGTCAGAAAGGATGTCTGAATCTGACATTGTAATGAATCGGTCGGAAACGCGGTCCGTAGAGCTTTGCGATTCAGCTCCAACCGACTCAGAGTCTCCGAATGCCGGTCGGAACTGAGTAAGAAAGACCAACCAGTTACCTTTTATCTTAATCGTTTGGTCGTACATTTTACCAAGTTGGACAGAAATATGGGTTCCGACATGTGTTAGTAAAATCCAAATGCCATTCGGAGCCTTTCCGACCGACATCGCAATGAGGCTCTAAGTGTTACATCTAAAGAGTAGCAGCTATTTGCTTTTGGCAACTGGAGCCGCCATTAACATTCCTTGAACAGTACAAATTTAAACCATACGCTTCTAATGTCTTTAATTTGTTGAAATAATGTTCATCAGCTTCCTAGTGTTCGAGAAGTGAAAATACTGAATTCTCCTACCATAGGTCATGCAGAGTAATCCTGGCGCACTTATGACAAGATATTTCTCCAATAAAACTTGATCTGTTGAGACCTATCTTCTCTCTGTGTCCATATTCCTTCCTTCGTCGCCAATGAAGAAGGTGTCAGATAATAGACAGCCGGATTCAGAATGCAGATTTAGATGAATTCATTCTCTACATATAAAGTGTCCCATCCAGCTGGAATAGCTGAAATCGTTGCAGGGTTTCTGCTCAGGAACAGACTAAGGTTTGGGACAATAGAACATCAGCATGTAGTGACTGAGTCACCATACCACCTCAGTATCTATAAACCAGAGACTGGTTAGCTATAGAGACTAACTTGCCCTCCTAACTTTTCCAGAGAAACAAGTGAGTTGGCACCCCAGAACATAACATCTCGGCCCTCTCCGGGATTGCTGTAACAGGACTCACCCTTTTGCTTTCTCTTACTCATACTTGTCCACAATAACATAAGCAAGATACACAAAGGAAGTTTATAATATTTATTTAAACTAATGTGCTCTAGGATGCAGTATTTGCACCACAATTAGAAAAGAAATGCCTGCCAAAAATATAATTAGCATGGTTATTAGACCATGTATTATAAAAAGCCTTGTCATGTTTTAAGACCAATTATACTACCCATACATTCTACTGAAGCTAATTGATTATATTTAAAAGATCTCTGGGATTAGTTGCAGACCCTGTACTTTTGCCTACAGGAGTAGAAGTCCTACATCGCAGCTGACGCAGCACCTTAGCCTGAGGACCTTGGCTCATTGTGTTTTTTTCTCAGAATCTCCGTCCTTAGTTATATGACAAAAAGTGTGTTCACAAACAGCAGCTCCATTCTCTTGGTATGTCTAGGTGCTAATGTCTGACCAGAAAGAATAACAAGGGGCATTGTTGTTTGTTCTTGTCTAATCCGGGTAAAGGAATAAATGACAAAAACATTCTGATTTTGTGTGAAAATACAATGCAGGACAATAACAAGCACGCTATGTAGTAATGTGTGCAAAAATTAAATTGACCTTCAGCATGCACAACCAGGCCAAGATAGAAAAAAGACAATAGTCCATGCAAGAAACTCAAAGCATTACTTGTAAAAATGATATTGTGAAGATCAAAAATAATTTGGAAAAATAATCAAATAATGGTGGTTCTGAAGAATCTGTTGTGTCCTTCAGCAATTCTAATGCCAGGGACTCAATAAAGGAGTCTGACTCAGCATAAGATGATTGATGAACGGCCCAAGTCACAAGTTCCAAAGTACAGACATGATCCTCACTTCCCGACAATGCTGAAATAATTACCAGGCAACCTGTATCCGTAATTGTATGGCCTATATTCCATGATCCATTTAACGATGCACTTATTTCTTCAAAGGTGACTGGTTAAAACCTCGCTTTTTGGAGAAGTCGCAAACCCAAGAGAAAATCCAAAAAATGGATAACTAACAGACTCATTAGCAGTTAAATGTCCAAGGCAGTGGATGTCTGCAAGGCCAGGCAAAAATCCAATGCCTATTCAAAGGGGTAACAGAGGCAGTGGAATATGGGTTGCATGCTGGTAAACCAGACAGGCTGAAATGTTAGGGAACAGTCAATATCCAGCTCCTGCAGTACAAATATTCCAACATTCTTAGGCAAATGCTCACGATAGTTTTGGAGCGGTTATAGTTCCAAAGTTCCCGCAAAAGTTACTATTCATTGGGGAGAAGCAGAAATAGGATGAGTACTTCACAAATAAGGAATAACACCAGCAGAAATCCCCTTAATACACTGGACGACAAAATGGCATGAATAAAAGCTGGTAGTATTCCAAAGACAATTTGAAAAGAACTGACAAGGCTGGAGCCGGCAACTTTAGAAAAGTGCACAAGGACAGCCGCAGTACAGGTATTAAAGATTTGATGCACTAATTCACTGACATGAACAATGACTGTATACCAATAGAACTTCTAACCACCAGCAATTTGAAGGTTTTGTGGTTCCAGGGCCTTCTGTTTGCCTTTCCCCACTTTTCCTTGATTTCCTTGGTTCTCAGGAAGATTCTGTTGGAACGGGCGGAGGGTCTTCTGGTTGTTTCAGAGGTTGGATTGGCTGAGTCAGGGTTGTTTGCTTGACGTGGCTCACAGGATCCAGTTGTCTTTCAGGCCTTCACCCCTGAAGTCTTATGGTCAACATTGGAGGAACTTTGCTTCTTTGTGCCAGGGGAATAATCTGTCTTCTTCTTCCAGTGATCCTCTGAGGGTGTTGGATTTTTTGAGGGAGGGTTTGTCTGACTGTCTCTATTCTCTGTGTCCAATGGGCTGCCATCCTTACTTCTAGTGATGCGCTGCGGATTTTGTCTCACCTTCTGTATCTCGCCTGTTTGGTAGTTTTTTGATTCAGCGTATTGTTTCCCACTCCTCTGTTCCTTCTTGGGATCTTCCCTTGGCACTTTATGTTTGGACGGGTTCTCTGCTTGAACCACTGATTTCTGTTGATCTTAAGTTCCTTTCTGTTAAGGTTCTTTTTTTGGTGGCCATTTTTTCTGATGGTAGGGTTGGTGAAATTGGGCATTTGATGGCTTTTCCCCCTTACCCTCATTTTTGCCCATACAAAGTGATGTTAAGTCCTAGTCAGTTTTCCCTGCCCAAGGTTTGTCTGACTTCCACTGTCCAGAGGATATTGTTCTTCCTGTCTTTTTTCTAACCCTTCTTCTCAGGAGTATGCAGTTCTCCATTCTCTGGATGCGGTGAGGGTCCTTTGCATCTACTTGGATTCATTAGTGATTTTAGATTGGTGGAATTCTTGTTTGTTACCTATGGTCTCTCTAAGAAGGGTCTCAAAACTTCTTTGTCCACTCTGACTCGATGGGTGAAGTATGCAGACGAGCTGCTCATATTTAAGGAATGGAATGTGTACCAGGACTTGGAGTAATGAAGATTACCAGTGATTAACCGGGCATTATGAAAGACTCATGCTAGGGCAAGTGGACCAAAGGGAGTGTTCAACTGTTGACAATTTCTCGGTTGAGTGATACTGTCAGTACCTGTACAGACGATGATCACAGTTCAAAGTTTTATTGAAAGTGTGAAGGCAGAATTAATTTTCACACCTGGATGCTTGCATGAACTGCCCCATTGACAAACTACTCAAAAGTGATTTTTAATATTTATCTATTGAAAGGAACAAGCCAAGCAAAAAGTTCTATTTTTCTAGTATTGATTGAGCGGAGTCACCCTCTCAACTTTCATGATCAATTCAACAACTGAGTGGTAGCCATATTGGGTGTTCTGTTGATATCGAGGGGAAATCCCACAAATCAGAAAATCATATAGTCCAACTTGGAAGTGGACCATGATCACATCTTGTGTCTTAAAAATTATTTCCACTTTGTCTATTCTCCCTCATTAGTGACACATTCTATTTTCAAAACATTGAATTTAACTCTGTGAAATGTTTAAAAAATTATAAAATTACCCTTCTAGAAACTGATTAAAAAATATCAAAAAAGAGAAGGAAAGCAAATGACAGACAGAGGTGGGGATAGAACCTCGGTTCGTTACCCCTTGTGACCTCCTCATGACCACACATACTAGCACCACTTCCGTATCACATTACTTTGTACGATCCACATCAGTTCTTAGCATCCTGAGCCCTACTGCTCATTATCAATGGGAAAACAAGAGAAAGAAGACAAAGAACAATTAAAGTGGGGACTAAAACCCAAATTATTTATCTTAGTGCCCTAATTATAATCACATATACTACCAACGTATCTATTTTCTACAATCCTATAAAAAACACATCATTTTTCGGCATTCCAGTACTCCTGACCATTATCACAAGAGAAAAAGAAACAAAGACAACGTGCTCCCTATCTCATGTTTTTTTGTAATAGTATGTGCCATCACCACATCCATTACCCCTTGCCACCTCACTTCCAAACATCGTCAGTCTTAGTTGTCATGATCAAAAGAAAACATTTTTTATCACGTATATCTGTCCTTCATCTTCAACTCCCAACGTTATTGGGATTGAATTGTTGTAATCTTAATTGACTGACTAATTGATTGATAATATTAAAGCTAATAATAAAACGCCCATCAATCAAAGAACACACAATAAAATCACTCTCATATAATTGTTTAATGTTGCTTGCATGCTGCTAACGGACTGACCTAATACGAAAACGAGAGCACATAACATGTATAATGCCTAAAAAGCCACCATTTCATAAAATGCTCGGTAAAAATCAAAAACTCAACATAGAAGCACTCTCTCGCAGCTATTGCATCTGCCTCACAATGCAACAAGTACTTCAGAGAAGAGATATAAGGTGCATAAATGGGAGCTAGAAATCAGTAGCATTATGCCAACATAGAGCATTTTTCATAAAAACAGAATAACACACAAACAGATCAAACAATATAAGAAGAAAGTAAAATTCTGGATTGTATTGATAAAAACATTCTATTTAAAGAACCAGTAAAAAATGTTTGCCTCTAAAAGGTTGATAAAATGTAAAGAAAAATAGGAAGTGAACCACTTTTTGAGGAGAGGATTCATCCCAAGGGCAACGCAAAATAGAGTCAAGGTCACGTTGCCCAAGAGGGAGACAAAGATTACTCCTGATAGAATCAAATGTAGTTAAAAGTGCCCTTTCCCAGATGTTTTTTAACATAAATAAATACAGTTCAGTGCTGGTACTCGTTCTGATGGCAACTAAGTCCTCGAAACTGGCTTCTTGAATTCTCTATTCTCTCTGTTGCCAGCTATGAGTCTCATGAAAAGCTTTTTCACCCTAGCACCTTCTTCTCTGGTAAGGGTCAGGGGCGAACTTAACAAATCAAGTATGCCCAATGATTCCCATGTTTTCTTAATGTAATTAAACTACAGAACCTTAGGGACAAAATTATAGGCAATGCGACCAGAAATAACTTCATGGTTGAATGACGCTTTCTGATTTTCCCATAGTGTAATAGAAAAAAGATGTTGTGCAAACCTAAGATGATCTTCCACTGTTGTGTGTTGATTTAGATACCGTATATAGGTTTCCCGATTTATGCCCTTATATGGACACAATTCGCATTGCCCATATTTAGGCATAGAAATCCTACCCTTATTTAGTCATTACCCATGCTAACCAAATACAGGCATGGCCACCTACATTCATCCATCCACGTCACAAAGAGTTCTTGGAAAGCCAGACTCTTAAGCCTGTAGGACTTCCCCTTGCTTGGATTATTGATTTCTCCAAGAACTCATTTATTATGCATGAACATCTATTCCTTAGGGGGTTTATTCATGACGTTCCTCTGCCCGACTTTTATGGCAATACTGGCATTCCTAAACACCTTCAAGGTATAAATATACCTTCACTTGCCATGGCAAACCACGGTTCAGCAGCATACTTGCACAACACAGCTTGCCATGGCAAGTTCGGAAGGAAGTCGAGTCCCCTACTGACGCACTGACCAGACACCGTCATCTTCCTCGCAGAGAATCCAGCTCCAGTGTTTCTGACTCCGCTTGCTAGGGGTGTTAGAGATCGAGACCCGGAAAGAGATTCCAACCTCTCGCATTCTAAGGTATGGAGCAGACTAGAACCTAGAGGGACTCTTGGCAACACCAATCTAAACTATAGTCAACTAGACTATAGACAAACAGCACCTACTTCTTATCTTGTACTACACTTAGGTTAGGCACACCGGGGTAGAATTATTTTAGAAGCACCAGATGAGTATTTTAGCGAGTGTTATTTATGTATCTATTTTAATGAATATATGTCATAGCGACAAACCATGCTATTGCAGTATTATTTTATCTTACTGCTAACGCTATTTGTATTATACTTCGCATTCTGTCTTACGATTGTAGCAGTTCATATCTCTTGCACGAGAAATAAGTCTGTTCAATAAACTCTTTTTATTGAAACGCCCGTCTACCTATTTCTGTGTAAACTCTGTAGAAACGAAGCATGCACGATTGACAAAGTGAAACTGTTATCTATTGTTTCCACGATTCTGAGACTATTCAGACTCTAAGGGAAACAAAGTTGTCATGTGTATGTGGTTGTCAAAAACAAATCCCACTTATTTATTCATGAAGTTTCTAGTGACCACTGAGTTAGCTGGCACACACAAGTAATTAAGTTTAATGTACTCGATAGAGCCATACTGACCTCAGTCCTATGTCAAAACTATAGTGTATGTTATTCCAATGCGCAGGGATATATGAACTACACTACATGGCGCCCAACGGTTTGGTAAGTCACTAATTTAATGCTAGATACTGAAGTAACTCAGTCATGATTTTCTCAGAGACCCCTACTCATAAATCTCTATAAGACGTCTGGAGTGGGTAGGGATAATATCCGCCATAGCTGAGTAGGACGAAAATCCTATGTATTAGCGTTTTGGTTTGTTCAACGTTGAAGGATACAGTGTTCCAAAATAGTTTACACCATATCTTTGTTCCCTTGAAACTTGCTCTGCAACTTTCATTAAACAAATGTCTAATAACGAGACTAACACCGGAACCGCTGGAGCTGTACCCGACCATGTCGCAACAGCTTTTGATTATACAGGTTTTAATGAAACCGATAAAAATGCGATAATCATCGCTCCAAATTTAAGGAGACCCATCACTCTAAAATGTATAAAACATGGCCTAACACCAAAAGGTGGTGGAGCAGTGTTTGTGATTGAGGCACATGAATCTCACCAGACAGAGGTATTCTACTCATGGATAGTATCCCCTGAATCACATCCAGTGACTAAAACGTTTCACTTCTACAAAGAAGATGAACCACCTGAGGAATATATTCCCTTCGAGGATATTGAAATTCCACTCACATACCAGGAGCATGATCTCTGGTTTAAAGGCGCCCTAAAACATCACAATCACATTACCAGGCTTGGTCACTAGGTAGATCAGGAGCAACATGGCTGATTTTAGCCAGCTATACACCTCATCCTGTCATTGAAGTACTGTTAGATGTAGAATTACGTAATCAGATACAAAATTTTATAGAATTACACAGTTAAACCACAACTGTCTGAAGGTCCTGAGAAGGACTCTATTAAACACAATCCTACCTCTTCTAAAAAGAAGTGGAAAAATAATAAACAACATTCAAAAGAGAAACACTCTCAATCCCAAGGTAGGTCTCATCAGAAGGAGCCCTCTGAAAGGAGGTATAACCTCAGGAATAGGAATAATTTGAGAAAACCTGACAGGTATCAAGATACTGATACACGTTCCTCTCGTACCTTTCAGATATCGTCACAGACATCCGAAAGAAGAGGACGGTTAGATCCAAAAGAAGAACGCGTGAAGTCTAAAAACGATCAACACATTCAGAAACAGACAGTGGACATTCAAGTTGAATCTGTAGACATCAGGGTTAGTTCTCCACATAGGTTATATGAAATAACACTCCGGATGGAGGGAGACATACCAAGAAAAGTGAAAGCACTCCTTTGGGAGCATCTTTCAAAGGGTTATGACATACTTCTAGCAGAACGGGACTAGCCACCAGAATTTGTCAGGGAGTGCTCACATGGTGAAGACCTCTTTATTGGGCTACCCATTCAATGTGACCTAAAATATTGATTTCAAAAAATGGTTGTCAATTCAAAAGAAAAGTTATCCCAGATATTTCTAATAATCCAAAATTATTTGTATTGAAATATAGTGTATGCACACACACATACAAAAATAACATATACATATATAAGTGATTACATACAAATCACATCACATTACAAACATATACAATGAGAAAAAATAACATAAATATACAAAAAAATCCCATCACATTACAATATACATAAATAATAATAATCACTTATAAAATGTACTACTTCGTATCACGTCCAATTCCTGATTATTAGTCATGAGTCAGAATATCACAGTTGAATTGTGCCGTCTCTTGTTTGACACTGACTATGACATTTAATATATCAAACACGTCCACGTTTCGACCCCTCCTTATCTCACATAAACTTGATGTCAATCTGGGGTATTTATCAAGACTAAACAAAAGTGTGTGTAACTGTTATAAATAGATGTAGCGTCTCGAATAGCCAATAAATCAAATGCGGGTTCTCATACGTGAACTCCACCTTCACTGACCTCCTTACGTGTTACATCTAAGGTCCAAATCTCAAAACAAGGGCACATTAAGGCCATCCTTCTCCATTTGAACAAAGTGACAAACACTATCTCCTTAGATGTCTGTGTACTAACACTTTTTGTACTCCTATAAAACCATCATGGGTAAATCCTTACTCCATCGTAAAGTCTGAAACTGGCTTTGTTAATTCCAAAACATGCGCGGTATCAGTCCCAGCACAGTCAAAGTTACAAATGCCAAATAGAAAAACTGGGCACGCAATAGCTGCCTCCGAGAGCTTCCAACGTTCAGCCGCCGTTTGGATTATTAGAAATATCTGGGAGAACTTTTCGTTGGAATTGACAACTATTTTTTGGAATCAATATTTTGTGTCACATTGAATGAGTAGCCCATTAAAGGGGACTTAAGTTGATTATTAACACTTTCCGTGAGAGATAGGTAGCAGAACCAATGTTCGTTTACTGCGGTATTCCCCAGGTTCTGTCCATAACTGGGTAACCGCAGGTTAAGGCAAAAGCCTGGCAGCCAACTTTTTAGAAAAGTGTGCGCTGCTCCAACCTCCAAAAACGCTGAAAAACTTAGAGTCGATTCTAGGTTTTCTGAATTTTGGAAGAGCATACATTCTAAACTACACAGAAAGGGTTAAACCTCTCTACGAATTAATCAAACCTGATTTTAAAATCACACATTGGACACAGGAGCAGACAGATGTACTGTGTTCACTTCAAGCAGATATGTTAGTAATAAAACACTAACAAACACACATAAACATGCGCAACTTAGCGATCCGAATCATTCCGGGTCAATGCGGATTCACCTACTTAACTTTTAACGAAGGTGAAAAATACCATTTGCATACAAATCACATTTATATACACAAGCAGAAATTAAATTTACATCAACAGTAAAAATTCTGACAGCAGTTCAAACCGCTGTAGCAAAAGAAAGAGCCATAGCACAGGGTAAACGCATTATGGTCATAACCCCTGTACCAGCCTTAGAGGCAGTTACAAAAGCTAGCATTCTGAATACAAAAGCTTTACATCCAAGATGGATACAATGGATTAATTCACTTGCTGAAACTGATGTTGAATATGTTTTTGATCCTTATTTGAAAACACAAACATTCCTGCAATATGAACACGAATGTCCTTTGCCTTATGAAATTCATCAGTACAAATTTATAATTTATACTGATGGATCTGCACAACCCGCTACCGGGGGTAAACAAGCTTATAGTACAGCATGTGCAATCGTTTAAGGTTGTATGCAGGATGGGAAATTCAGACCAATGGTCACAAAAACACAATCTCTAGGAGATTGTACAGCTCAGCGAGCTGAACTACAAGCATTTATAATGGCACTTGAAAATACGGATCGCAAATTCCCCACACTCATAGTGTGCGATTCCTTTTACTGTGTTCAATCATATAATGAATATTTACAGAATTGGTTTCAAAATGGTTTCAAAGATGCAAAAGGTGGCACAATCAAGCACAAAATGCTTTAGGAACAAGTAGTTCAGTTGCGAAATGGACTACAAAACACACATGTGATACACGCTGAGTCATCAACGTGATGGCGTTCACGTTGAAGGGAATTCATTGGCGGATGAAGCTGTGAAGGGGGCTGTACAAAAGGGTTCGTAGCTGCAATCACTCGTTCAAAAACAAAAATAGAACAGTGAAATAATACTGGCTGTCAATGCTTCAAGCAAAGGCAGCGGTGCAGCGTTACCTAAATAGTTTCCACTCAAATACTCGTATATAATTGATACGAACAATGTTCCGTTTGTTTGAATCCCTGGAGTGGGGGATAGGGTAATACCAAACATGGAACATAGATTAGGACTAATCCTAGCAGCACATGAAGGGATCGCCTCTGCCCATGCAGGTGTTCCCGCCACAGTATCATTATTAAAACAGAGATACTGGCAGTCCAGCATTAGGAAACAGACCAGAAACTCTGGTTTGCACTGTGAAATATGCCAAAAGATTAAAGTCTCTACTGTGAAACGTCCTGCGCAGATGCCCCTGTTGATTTCAGATAAACCATTAGCTTGTGTTTACCTGGACCACTGTGGTCCCTTACAAAGGGATGGTAACTATAAATATATCATGGTCGCAGTGGATTTATGTTCAAGGTTCCTTTGGATGTGGCCTCAGCGCTCGGCTAAAGCTCAAACTGTTATAAAAGATTTGCGAGTCTTTATTGGCACATACATAATTGGCACACTACACTATGACCAAGGTTTAGCTCACAAGCTTACAAAGAAGCCATGACCAGTTTGGGCGTAGAATTGCGGTATTCTCCATTCGATCCTAAGGGAAATTCTGTAGTGGAAAGAAAAAAACGGGACATAAAGCAGTTGATAACAGCTAGGGTATTAGGTTCGGGTGATGGGTGGGTCCAACGCTCATTAAATTATTTGCCAAGAAGTTCTCTAGGGGGTGTCCCATATGAGGTCCTATTTGGGACTAGAATGTTGGTACCGGACCTTGACATGCAAGGCACAGTGGAGAAAAATAAGAAATTTTATATCAAAGATCGTTTGGCTGTTTTACAGGACTTAAATGAACTAAGATCGAAACAAAGCAACGTGTTCCTGAAGTCAACCAACACTGGGGAAAAAGCGGCTGTCCCAGCAAGGCCTGTCTGGATCCCAAAGCTTGGGGATATAGTCAGAGAAAAGATTGTGGACAAGACGGAATTTGGGCCTTCTTACAGACAACCAGTACCTGTCCTAGCAATCCACAGATCAAGAACAGTACTTTTGCCGCCCATTGCTGGTAAAAAGGAGAAAAGATTTGTGTCCATCAACCTAATCAAACCACACTATGTGGCCCATACTAAGCAGTTGGCCAAGTGGACTCCGACAATGTAGTAGACTCACTCCTCTAGCTACAATCCAAGAGGATAATACTGAGAGACTCATCGCCTTTGAAGATTCTACAGTGAGAAATGGAGGACTAAGCAACAATGCTATGGAACTCGTTCCTCTTGAAACCCAAATAACAGGTCATCCTGATACACCTGTCTACAACAAAGTAACAAGTGATCAACTGGTAGACTCATTTTGGCTTGATGTTATGCGGCTTATGCCTGAGCCTCGGAGCGAGCCCCTGTGCTTCGGCATGCCAGCTGTGACGCCAACCGACGCCACTGTTGTCTGGGATAGGAGTTGTTTATTGCAAAAGCCATGCTGCACCGGGGACTTAAGCCCAGCGGTAATACTTTTAAAGATTGCAACTCTGACTTGGCATCTCACTGGAGAATCACTGGCACTACAACATCCAGCAGGCCACAGCGGTGGCCACGCCCACATGGACGGTGTTCAAGATACAAAATGGTGCCGAAAATCTCTGGGTCAGTATGCTTGCATCCGGTGCCTCTGAAGAAGTGAGGAGAACACGAAACGCGTCAGGCGATACTGGACCTTATTCCTTGTGAGGCTGACAATGGGCTCACCTGTAGTGGGCTCTCTCTACAGCAGGTAGACTTGTTTTGGCTTGATGTTATGCGACTTAAGCCTGAGCCGTGGAGTGAGCCCCTGTGCTTCGGCACGCCAGCTGTGACGCCAACCGACGCCACTGTTGTCTGGGACAGGAGCCGTTTATTGCAAAAGCCATGCTGCACAGGGGACTTAAGCCCAGCATCGCAAAACCCACTACGGTAATAACTTTAAAGATTGCAACACTGACTTGGCATCTCACTGGAGAATCACTGGCACTACAACATCCAGCAGGCCACAGGGGTGGCCACGTCCACATGGACGGGGTTCAAGATATAAAATGGTGCCGAAAATCGCTGGGTCAGTATGCTTGCATCCGGTGCCTCTGAAGAAGTGTGGAGAACACGAAACGCGTCAGGTGATACTGGACCTTATTCCTTGTGAGGCTGAGCATCCTCCCCATTGTTTTTTGCAATAAAATATGCTGGCAATGGACTCACCTGTAGTGGACTCTCTCTACAGCAGGTAGACTCATTTTGGCTTGATGTTATGCAGCTTATGCCTGAGCCGCGGAGCAAGCCCCTGTGCTTCGGCATGCCAGCTGTGACGCCAACCGACGCCACTGTTGTCTGGGACGGGAGCCGTTTATTGCAAAAGCCATGCTGCACAGGGGACTTAAGACCAGCATCACAAAACCCACTGCGGTAATACTTTTAAAGATTGCAACACTGACTGGGCATCTCACTGGAGAATCACTGGAACTACAATATCCAGCAGGCCGCAGGGGTGGCCACGCCCACATGGGCGGGGTTCAAGATACAAAATGGTGCCAAAAATTGCTGGGTCAGTATGCTTGCATCCAGTGCCTCCGAAGAAGTATGGAGAACACGAAACGTCATATCTTCAATGCATCGTTCAAATTCAGTGCTTTCGCTACAGTTTCTTCTTGCGCGTACAAACTCCCCATATGGGATGGGGTTGATTTGGTGAGCAGGATGTGAGCTCTCTGCATGCAGTATCGCATTGCAGGCTTTCTCCTTCCGGAACAAGCGACTATGCAGGGTGTTGTGATGTATAGCTCTACATCTAAAAAGGTCACATTCGTCGTGCTGATGTTGCTGGTGAACTTCATATCCATTTGGTTGTTGTTGAGGTGCTCACAAAATTCCAGAAGAGAGACATGAGATCCTGACCAGATTAGTAGGCAATCATATATATATCTTCCCCAATATATTATGTTATCAATCCATGGTTTTCCCTTGTTGCCCCAGATGTATTCAGCTTCAAGTGCGCCCATGTACAAGTTTGCAAAAGAAGGGGAGAATCTAGACCCCATGGCCACGCCTCTTGTTTGTCTGTACCAGGTTTGGTCATATAGAAAGAAATTATTCATCAGAATAATATGCATCATCGTGGGTAGCATTTTGGTATGTTAAAAAAAAGTGATGGATCTATTGCTCAGGCAGTTGTTGACTGCTGATAGACCCATTTCTGGATTGATGGACGTGTAAAGTGAGACAACGTCTAATGTGGCCATGATTAGATCTGGTTGCCATTCAATGTCCGTCAAGATGCTCAGGATGTGCTTTGTGTCTTGAATGAATGAAGGGAGGTTTCTTACCATTGGATTTAGGAAGACGTCAACATAATGGGCTAGTTTTCCCGTTGGTCCACCTATCCCGGCCATTTTTTCCCCACATGACACACACCTAGTCTAGTCTCCCGCATAAAAGGAGCCCCTGGGTCAGCAGACGCGAGATCTTGAGCGTCTTGCCAGCACTACATTCTGCCTCTAAGGCGCTGATCACGCGACTAGTCATTGGAACTATTTGCGTGCAACTTTAACTTTTAATCGCCATATATTTAAATTGTGTTTTTTTCACTCTGTGTGCATTCAGCATTTCAATTGACTCACTTACACTCACTTCCGCCGCATTCTCACGGTCCCTGCCGATTTCTGGGCAAGGAACCGAGTAGCAGGGTTAACATCCCCAACGGCGGCCATCTTGAGTGGGGGCGAGAGCGGTGAGAGCGCTCTAGTCTCCCGCATAAAAGGATACGGTTACCCTCCGCGCTAGCAGATGCGTTTGTGGACGCGCCTCGTCAGCGCCAGAGTCTAGCCTGAGTCAGCCCATCTGCGCCCGTCAGCGTCCTGGAGGCGCTTGGGGCGCGAGCCAGGTGGGTTATCAACGTAACGATGCGGACTTACTCTAAAGAGGAGCTTACTTCCTACGACAAAAATACTGCTCCCTGTCAGCGAGTCATTCCAAACTCTGCAGGGGACTTGGTTAACTGCTCCATATGTGGGTGGCGCCCTGGCTCTACCGGTATTCCCCCTTGCAATCCCACCCCTATAAGCAGCAGATGCGCACTACTGAATACCAGGTCACTGCCCCAACACGCCCTCAACATCTATAGCCTCCTTGCTCATGAGAAAATGGACTGTCTCTTCCTCACGGAAACCTGGCTTGGCGAGGGCTCTGAGCCTGATCTGGCCATAGCCATTCCTCTGAGCCATGCGATTTTCCGCAGAGACAGAAGCATGGGCAGGGGGGGGCGGTGTGGCTCTCATTATTAATAAATACATCCTGCCTGTGGACAATCTACCGGGCTGTGAAATCCTAGCCTTCTCCCTGGTCCTCTCTCCCCAACAATCCTGCTTTGGGCTTTTACTTTACAGACCCCCAGGCCCTCTCGGCTCATTTACCGAGGACCTTTTCTCGATCATTTCCACACTTAGCCTTAGGGCAAGACACTGCCTGGTCCTAGGGGACTTTAACATCCACATGGACAAGGCAGAGGACCCGGAAGTGCAAACATTTCTGGACATGACATCCTCCGCGGGGTTCAACATGTACTTACAGGCACCTACACATGAGAAAGGGTACATTTTAGACCAAATCTTTTCTACTGCCCCAGTGACCATATCCTCCCTCGTCCCAGTCCTCTGGTCGGACCATTTCTTAGCTGACTTCCAGATAGCACATCACACAGTGACCCCACGTAATGGTCAGATGCACGAAGCACGTACTTCCAGAGCCTTCCAAAAAATCTCCTCCAGCCATGCTCACTCTGGCTTTAGAGACCTATCCGTGTGTACTCACAGGCAGGCTAGAGGACGATGTTAAGTGCTTTCAGGATTGGCTCACTGCACGCCTGGCAGCCCTTGCGCCACCTCGCCAGGTTAGATCACAGCTGGAAAAAGCTTCTGCCCCCTGGTTTTCCGCTGCCTTGGCGGGCAAAAGAAGGCACTGCAAGAAGCTCGAAAGAGACTGGCGGAGGCAGTATGATTCGACCTCTAAACAGTCCTATAGTCCTATACAGCAGAAAAGAAATCCTTTCTAGCCAGAAGGATTGAGGAAGCAGATATCTCCTGTAAAGAGATTGTCCAGATTGTCAAAGAGTTTATCGCTCCCACCTGCTGTACTCCCACGTCTTCCTTTTCGGAACCGTGGATAACTGATCTAGCAGAATTTTTCACCAACAAAATTCTCACGATCCAAGCAGCCTTGAAAGGAACATACAATGTCCCTTTTTCCAGCCCTGAGGTCGATGATCCTCTTGTTCCCTGGTTACACCAATCCGATCCGGACAAAGTTATAACCGGTCCCATTCTTGACTGTTTCCCTGTCCTAGAGCTCCATACTTCGCTGGACCTCTTGGCCAAACTGAAATCAGGCTCTCCGCTTGACCCTTGCCCCGACAAATGTCTTGCGACCTTGGCTCCCGTTCTTAACCCTATCATCAACCCCATCATTAATCTGTCCCTGAGCACCGGCAAGGTTCGCACTTCCTGGAAGCAGGCCCTCGTCCTTCCTCTTATTAAAAAGCCCAATGTGGATCCTAAACTGCACTCCAATTACAGGCCAATCTCGCTGTTGCCTGCTCTTGCGAAAATAGCGGAGAAGCATGTGCACACCACCCTATCCCACTTTGTAGAGTCAAATTCCTTACTTCACCAGTCACAGTCCGGGTTCAGATCCAACCTGAGTACAGAAACCGCTTTACTCGAGGTGACCGAGGCTGTGAAGGAAACTCTGGACAGTGGTGGAAAGGCCATGCATATCATGCTAGATCTGTCGGCGGCCTTTGACACCGTTCCGCATGACCTTCTCCTTACTAGACTCTGGGAGATTGGTCTTAGGGGAACGGTGTTCAAATGGTTTCAATCTTTTCTGGCCGACCGCAGACAAACGATCTGGGCTCCCCCTTTCTCCGCCGCAATGCCGCAGCTTGAGGTAGGGGTCCCGCAGGGATCTATACACAGCCCCTCTCTTTTTACCATCTTTTTGACACCCTTAGCGGCGCTAGTGGAGGAGCATGGGGCCCAGATCGTCTCCTATGCGGATGATACGCAGCTCCTGTTCACATGTGACAGGGGCTGTGATTTCGACGGAGCCGCCATCCTGAGGTGTCTTGAAGCTGTGTTTGACTGGTTCGGGAAAAGCGGCCTCAAATGCAACTCGGACAAGTCCGAGATCCTGTTCTTTGGGTGTCCCGCCGACCCGAGATGGAAGCACTGGTGACCTTCTGCCATGTTCCTGCCAGCCAGCGATTCTGTAACAGCTAAGAATCTGGGCATACAGGTGGATAATACTCTCTCCTTTAAGGCCCAAGTAGCAGGTCTGATGGGGAAGTGCTTTGCCATTTTAAGGATGTTGAGAAAGTTTCTGCCGTTCCTATCCTTGGAGCACAGAAAGATCACGGTGCAGGCTCTGATAGGTTCACGCTTGGACTACTCTAACATCCTTTACTTGGGTCTCCCCGAGTATCTCCTGACTCGCCTGCAGGTCGTCCAGAACTCGGCAGCCAGAGCCATATTCGGTCTAACCAGAAGAACTAGGGCTAGCGACCTTATTAAAGCTCTGCACTGGCTGCCGATCCGCAAACGCATCACCTTCAAGACCTTAACAATAGCGTTCAACTTCGGTGCAGTGTATCTACAAAAAAGGTTCAATCTCTACCTTCCATCTAGACCCTTGAGGTCTGCTGCCCAGGCCAGGGCAATGGTGCCGGCAGTGCGACGTGCACGATGTGGAGGTCGTTCCTTTAGCTACCTTGCCCCTCGTCTTTGGAACGCATTGCCTCTGACCTTGCGCACCAGTTCCAACCTGCTCACTTTTAGAAAGGAGCTTAAGACTCTTCTCTTTGCCCAATAATTCTGTTTCCTCTGAGCACCTTGCGTCGCTGGTGGTATTTCTGTTAGTTGCTGGTATTTGTTTTTGATCTGCAGCGCCGGGACGCTCTTCGGAGCAGCTGAGCGCTTTACAAAACCCCCAGTAACATAACATAACATAACATGTGGTTCTCTCCTGCGTCGCTGCATTTTTTGGATGGGTATTAGTGTAAATAGCAGCTCACCACCACACTGAAAACACTCACTTTTTATTGATGTCTCACTCGGGTGCTCTCTCACCTTTAGGCTCACACCCTGTCTACCCCCTTCCACCCTATTTGGTTTCCACGTCTCTATAATTGGCCCTTGAGCCAATTATTTCGTTCCATCACACCCTTCCACACTGGCCTTCTTACACCTTCCCCTTTATAAACTTACCCTTACTCACCACCACCCCCCCATAAGTATTGTTTCATACTCTACTTTATCTCCCCAGCCCTGAAAAGTCACGGGTCTACCCCGTTATTGACGAAACACGTGTCAGCTGGTTTCTTGTGAAACAAATACTCTCACCGGATAAATAAAAAACAAATAAGATAACAACATTGGAGTTTGATCTTATCCTTTCATTGAATGACACAAGACCTTACCTATGAACTAACTCAGGTTGTGTACGCTTGACTTTGCTTACATGTATACAGAAGGTAGAGCTCCTCTCCCCCTTCTTTTCTCAGAGACCAGGGTTATCTCTAATCAAGTAGCACCAACCATCTAAACCTCACAATTACCCTCTGACCACTACCTGTAGAGCGCCATCATATTTGTGAACACTCCCATAACCCTTCGCTGAACTTCGTATATTTTAGATATGTTTAGCATGTTTACAATTTAGTAATTTCGTTCATACGAAAGTGCAGTGGGTGTTGTGTGTCGATTTAGATACCATATATAGGTTTCCCGATTTATGCTCTTATTTGGACACAATTCGCATTGCCCCTATTTAGGCATAGAAATCCTACCCTTATTTAGGCATTATCCATGCTAACCAAATACAGGCATGGCCACCTACATCCTTCCATCCACGTCACAGCGAGTTCTTGGAAAACCAGACTCTTAAGCCTTTAGGACTTTTCCTTGCTTGGATTATTGATTTCTCCAATAACTCATTTATTATGCATGAACATCTATTCCTTAGGTATTCATTCATGACGTTCCTCTGCCCAACTTTTACGTCAATACTGGCATTCCTAAACACCTTCAAGGTATAAAAATACCTTCACTTGCCATGGCAAACCACGGTTCAGCTGCATACTTGCCTGACACGGCTCGCCACGGCAAGTTCGGGAGGGTGTTGAGACCCCGCCTGACGCACTGACCAGACGCTGTCATCTTCCTCACAGAGAATCCAGCTCCAGTGTTTCTGACTCCCCTTGCAGGGTATTAGAGATCCAGACCCGGAAAGAGATTCCAACATCTCTCATTCTAAGGTATGGAGCGGACTAGAACCTAGAGGGACTTTTGGCAAATCTTGGCAACACCAATCTAAACTATAGCCCAACTAGACTATAGACAAACAGCACCTTGGGCCCGATGTAGGTGGCAAATACCAGTCGGAAATGGCCGAATTCGGCCGTTTCCGACCGGTATTTGGCATCTTTGGCATTCGGTAAATTTACAGAATCTGTAAAATACCGAATCGGTATTTTTACCGATTCGGTAATTCCCAGATGTAGGTGAGACTCTTCTGAGTCCCAAAGGCCCTACAAATTCGGTATTTTACCACCCAATCCAATTGGGTGTTAAAATACCACATTCAGGTGTGCATGCACATGTGTGCATGCACACCTAGCCATGTGACAGACAGACATACCCTTAGGGCATGTCTGTGTGCCACATGGCGCACATGCCTATTTTTGGGGTGCCAGAGGGTGTCAAAGTGACACCCCCTGCACCCTTGCAAAATTCGGTATTTACCGATTCTGTAATTACAGAATCGGTATTGCCCATTGATTCCTATGGACTTTAAGGCCCATAGGAATTAATGGGCAATACCGATTCAGTATTTACAGATTCGGTAAATACCGAATCTTAACGATTCGGTATTTACAGAATCTGTAATACCTACATCTCCCTCCTTCATATTTACCGACTCTTAAATACGGAATCGGTAAAATTCGGTATTTAAGAGTCTGTAAATATGAATTACCTACATCTGGCCCCTACTTCTTACCTCGTACTACACTTAGGTTAGGTACACTGGGGTAGAACTAGCTAGAAGCACCAGATTAGTATTCACATTTTAGCCTGTGTTATTTATGTATGTATTTTTATGAATATATGTCATAGCTACAAACCATGCTATTGCAGTATTATTTTATCTTACTGCTAACGCTGTACATATTATACTTCACATTCTGTCTTACAATTGTAGCGGTTCATATCTCTTGCACGAGAAATAAGACTGTTCAATAAACCCTTTTTATTGAAACGACTGTCTACCTATTTCTGTGTAAACTCTGTAGAAACAAAGCATGCACAATGGACTGGGGTACACCACATATTCTAAGCCCAACTTCTAATGCAGAAAATAATTGGGACTCCATAGGCCTAATCTCCACAAGCAACTTCAAAATTGGATCTTTCCCTGTTGTAACCTTATGCAGCTGCAAACATCCCATATTGCAGCCCCACCCATCATTATGGGTGGGCATTTCAAAAAATACATTTGAAGAAGATGCATTCAGGTTTAATACCTAATTTTTGGATCAATCTAAACACAGCCCCAAGTGCATGATTAAAATTGAGGCAGCGGTTAGAGAGGCAAAACAACCAACTACAATTAGATTCAATGGTTACCCAAAGATAAGAATATGTATTCAACCTTGAGATATGTTTTCCCTTCATAGAAAAGGGCATAACTTTGCATCCTTGGGAGACGCAAACCCTATAATGGGTTTTAGTTATATTGGTTTTGAGCCCAGAATATACATAAAAGAAGCAAAATTATAAAAGCGGCCCTGTAATTGATTAGGTGTACGTGAGAGCAGGACAGCATCATCAGTATACAGAAAAGTTGGAACTGATGTCCTGGGCTTCATCCTGGACTCCTCCCTCTCCATGACCAGGCAAGTCAACAACGTCTCCTCGGCGTGCTTCATCATCCTACGCATGCTACGGAAGATCTTCCGGTGGATCCCCACCGAGACCAGGAAGACCGTCACCCAGGCCCTCGTCACCAGCCGACTGGACTACGGCAACGCCCTCTACGCCGGCACCACCGCCAAGCTCCAGAAGAGACTCCAGCGGATCCAGAACGCCTCAGCCAGACTCATCCTCGACATCCCACGAACCAGCCACATCACCGGACATCTGAGAGACCTTCACTGGCTCCCCGTCAACAAAAGAATCACCTTCCGCCTCCTCACCCACGCACACAAAGCCCTACACGACCAAGGCCCGAGATACCTCAACAGCCGGATCAACTTCTACGCTCCCAAACGCCACCTCCGATCAGCCAACCACGCCCTCGCCGCCGTCCCCCGCATCCGAAGAGCGACTACAGGAGGAAGGTCCTTCTCCTACCTGGCCGCCAAGACCTGGAACTCCCTCCCTCCCGACCTGCGCCTGACCCAAGACCACCTCTCCTTCAGGAAGAAGCTGAAGACCTGGCTGTTCGAGCAGTAGCGGCACCCCCCCCCCCCCCCAGCCCCTTGAGACCCTACGGGTATGTAGCGCGCTCTATAAGTGTCACTGATTGATTGATTGATGTGGAGTTCACCTTAAGTAAATCTTTCCACTGTGCTGTTAGAAAAGAATTAAAACATTTATAAGCAAAATGAACAAGATTAGAACCAAGGTAGACACATTAAGATAGTCCAAAGTCCAAATGTATTGGCGCACTCTCCGTCAGTATCATACCTGACCAGTGCTTATACCCCCAATGTAATGCATGTGAGATGTTACCAGAGACTGGGACAGGCCTATCTGGGTGGGAATGCTCCATAATTTGGAATGACTCACATAGCCGAAAGCACTGTTAAGGTCCAAAAAGGCAAGGCAGATGGAGCACATTTTAATGACTGTGTATTTTCCTTTGAATAGCTTAATGTTTATGCACTGTTCTTGCATCTCCAGCCTCTCTTTAAAACCATATTGCTTCTTCCTAATAATGCCAGAATGATGGGCCCAGTTCTCAATCCTATGCTGAATGATACAACCTACTACCCTTACCACAGAGTCTAACAATCATAGCAGCAATAACAAGGATCCTGCCTATTACCTTTCTTGAAGATTGGAACTCTAATGGCAGTCTGCAAGAGACAGGAATCATAAAGAATACTACAGTGTTCAAAGCATTAGTAATTATGTTGTCTGGCAAAGCAATATTCTCCTTATAAAGATCAATGGGAACTCCGTTGAGGGCAGGGGCATTTCTAGATGGACTAGTGGATATTGCTGTAATCACCACTTCAAGATCAAATGTAATATCAAGGGGAAATTGGAAAGGAAGCTTATGTTAATCCCTAAGCTGTAAGTGTTAACAGACATTGGCTTGCTCCCATTCCCAATGTTCCAGAAACCCCTTGCATCTTTATCTTTGTAGGTCCGTGGTCTCTGCAGCTTACAGCGGTGGGGAAAGTGGGGACGCGTGGGGGGGGGGGGTTTGAGGTACGACGCCAAGTGAAAATTAAATAAATAATGAATTTGCCCTCTTCATCGTCTCTCGAAATCCCCACCAAACACAGCCCCACCGCCCCACCACTGTTACCTGCACGGAACACGGCTGCTTATTAGGGTTTCCCATATTCCCTTCTTTAATGCCTGCTTCCATCTTATTAGAGCCATTTTATAGCCTGACCTTAATTAGTCAGTCATGTTCCTATGAATACATTTTAGAGCAAACCACAAACATTGGCTGGCTAACTTGCATTCCCTGTTAAACTTACCTGGCTGAATAGATTTAATGTGTTTAGCAGGGCCAGATAGGGTAGACTTGATATACAAATTTGGTTTTGAACATGCTTCAGTCATATCAAATGCAGGGTATTTATCTAATCAAAATAATCAAGGATCAGTCTAAGGTTAGTTCCTACAGTGACAGTTAATAATGTGGTGATGTTTGCAGCCTGCCACGTAAGTCTAATTACCTAATATTTAGGGGCTAAGTCAGCCTCACCTTTCCATATCGTAGGTTGAGAACTAACTAGTTGGCACAGTACTAATTAGTTGGGATTGTGGTCACTGAGCCTACTTTCACTGGTCCCTCTGTGTTAACGCGCTCATCCAAACCCTTAGAAATTAATATGTTAACAATAGTAGTTGTAGTTCCTTATCTTCAGCCTACAAAAATATATATTCATGCTGAAGGTCTCCCAGGATTTCAACCAGAGTATGGAAGACAAAGGTAAGTAAACTACATAATAGCTTTGGGCCTCGCAGATCTACCATCTGGACATGCAGGGTCTATCAATTCCCAAAAAATAACAACACTGAGTTACTACATAGGGTACCAAACATGGGGGGAGATTAAGGTGGGGTGGATAATGACATCATTTTTCGGGACGACCTTCCTTGTCAAAATTCTGGGGCAATATTCCTCAATTTCACGCCTGGTGCTTATGTCTCCCCCCCAATAACTCGGGTCCTGCCTGCCAAATTATTATGCTTAACAGTTAGTTCAGTAGATATGTAGCCATGAACCCGCATCCATGCAGGTTCTGCCATTACAGTGAAAGTATTTATTAACTCAAGCTCCTCCGCCGTAGTGCTCATGAAGGCCACATTATTGTAAGGAATTTATTTTAAGATCACTTTCTCCAAGCTTGCTATTTTCTCCACCAATTTGGGTGGCACTTGGGGCTTTTATCTGCCAAAATAGCAGGTCCAAATAGAGGTTTTTGGTTTCTACCCAATCTTTCCCATGGCCCAAAAGAAGTTCAGTTTAGAAGGATTTTGGGCGGGATATTCTTATTTACATTTCTGTGGGCACTGGTTTTATAGCTATAATTGCACTTAGACTGTTGCTTCCTTTTGACAGAGGGATCTCCTTCACTATTGAGCGAGGAGCCAAGATTGATTGTGTCCTGTGTGGAGATTGTGGCCCTCCTGGCGGTGTATCTATCGGCTGATGCAATATAAATAGTTACTGGGTTGCTAAATGCACCGATGAGGTGTAGAGGTGAGTAAGGTAGAGGATTCACCAATAGTTCTCCTTGGTCATGGGACATACTTATTCCCGCATTGTCCCTATGTAGCGGGCAAACTTTTCTACAAGCAAACAGCACTGGTAAAATAAATGCTGAAGTGCCAATCAAGCTAATAAGCAAGGTAAATGGGATAACAGTGATGATAAAGAACAGTGCAGTCACCGAGGTTTCTCTGGGCATCCACAATCAACCATGGTGCTCCTTAGAGTCTTTGTCCTTTAGCCACAAGAGGTGGCCCTGCCCTGTCTTTTCTGGGCAATGACAGGCAAAGGTGGGCCCGTCTTGTCCTGGTCTTTACCAGGGCACATTCTGGCCTTGCCCTGCTTGTGTTCCAGACTGCTGGAGATGTCAGGTGCTTAAGAGCACTGCTTGCCCTTCCTCCCAGGCAAGACAGTTTGAGTCTTCAAGTCTGGAAACCCACTCCTTTCCTATCATCTCCTCATGCAGGTGTCCCAAACTACTGGACATGTCAGGCATTTAAAAGTGCTGTGTGCCCCGTCTTGCAGGCTCCAGGCCCTGAAGTCCGGGATCCCTCTCCTTCCCTCTCCTCTCCTTTACAGACATTGTCATACTAACATACATACCTCAAAATTGGAAGATGCATATCTTTTCAATGTCTTGATACAATCTTGGTCATTCCCATGAATTAAACATAATTCACCAGTCTTCAATAGTCCTCAAATTAAATGCTAATGCTGTGTTCAAAGCCAAATTACCACTGTTCTTACAATTATTGTATTGATTCTGAGATTCTAAAAGCCATAGAGTTATTAACATCCTAACTCCCTAAAGCTATTTCTAGGCACTATGCTAAATTTTATAGAAGTAGTAAATAGCAAGCCTGTGTTTCAAAATATTTAAGATGGATTGCACAGCTATAAATATACCAACTGAGTTATTCTCTATCACAGCGTTGTTAGGGAAATAAGATACTTTTCTTCAATGCACATGTGTGCCCACCAATTGCCATCACATCTGGCTTGATAGTCTTAATGCAGTCACTCTAAATAATGTCAGATACCTGTTTTGTTTTTTTGTATGTGATGGCTGATTTAATCTTATCTTGCGGACTTTAAAGTACCAACAGGACTAAACAACATGGCAATAAAATGTGTCATCTGATTCACAGTTTGATCAAATTCCTCTATAACTGACAATAAAAACATGTCTGCTACTATTGGTGTGCCTCAATTATACTACTGTAGCTTCTGCATGTGAAGACAATAACGTACGTCAGCCAAGATAGTGTTATAGGATTGTACTTAGTCTCCATTTTAGTTTTCCTTTTTAACTTAGGATCTTTTTAAGAATATGCAAATGCATGCATTAATTTTTGAAAGACCTTGTTATTCTGTCGTCTGCACTATTCCAGGGACACATACTCACGATGTCCTTGCTTTATTAAGTGTTTTAGGAAACAACTCTATTTCTCCAGGCTATGTAAAGAGGCTTTTCTGCCCCTCTAGCAGAATGAGAAAAGGCTGGTGTTTAATTCTTTAAAATGTCTGTTTTAAATTCGGTGAGAGGCACTTCACACCAGAGTTTTCATGAATGTTGCAGAGAGCTGTGCATGAGATACAGCCCGCAAGCTCCCACATTCATTCTGAGTAGGAAAAGATGTGTGCAGGCTTACACACTCACACGGAGTGCATTCGTTGATGCACTGAGGCTTCCTTCCTGAGACATTGCACCAAGGTATGGTGTTAGATCATTCTAACTAGTTCTGCTAGAAGGGCAGTCCCACAGCTCTCTCACTAGTAATATATAGGAATAATATTAGGAACAATTACCATGGTTATATTGTTTGTGTTTTTCACTATTCTAATTATTATAACAACAATGTATTTTACCTGTCTAATTATCACAGTTTATTTATGTAAAAGGATTAGATCTTTTTAATAAACATTTGAAAATGTATTATTGTCTCTTTGTAAAACTGTGGGCATGCAAAAGTGACAAATGAAAGGGTTTGTCAACATTAAGGCTTGGAGCAATTCGTAAACTTAGACTGTTATGATATAAGAGTCTGGAGCCTTTTTTTCTCTTTCTCACTTGCTCTTTTTTTGTTCCAACAAGAAGCCACAGCAGCAGTAAGATAAGTATTTTTCCTCTTCTTCTGTGTTTCACAGGTGTTGCAGAAACACCAGAACCACCAATGGGGAATCCCCCCTCGAATGAAGAGAAAACCAAAGGTAAGTGCTCACGGGTAAATTGTATTGGGCTTGGAGGAAGGTTGTTTTGTGAGGGAGGTCACCATCATAAAATAAAAAATCCTTGACCCATCAGCAAGTGCCCAGGCTGGCTACTGCAAAACCACGTAAATCCTAGAACCTGGTTACTTCATCAGGCTAAATTGAAACCACCAATATTCAACCAGAGGTTTAGGCGGCGTCCCATACCGCAAAAGGAAAACAAACTTCTATATGATTGTAAAAATTACACACATTGTCATCACAATTATAAAGAAAGCATAGTGTGACTCAGGCAAGGAAGATTTCTATACGGACGAACCATTTTCTCATTGCCCCCCACCTCATCAGCAGGTACCTCAGTCAGACACGCTCCTTCAGGAACGTGGTTGGTGGCTTGTAGAACCAGTGGTCGCCTGCCACTCCTCTGACGTCAGGCAAAGCTCCCCTTCACATTGCTTAACTGTCCGGGAATCTTCTTCTCCACACTTGTTCAGCAACTTCTTCCTTTCGTCTCGCTCTTTCGCTGATGGACCAACCTTTGTCTTCTCTTCCTGGGTCCTGAAGAGCCAATTTCCTGGGGTTTGGCCCAATGCATTGTCTGTCTTGGAAGACCAAGGGTTGCCATCTGCTCCGTCCGACCGGTCTTTAGAGGCATTTAAGGTGCAAGCATCCCAAGGGGCATGTGGAGGGATCAAAAAGGCTTCTCGTGGCTTGTATGTAAAGAGGAAGAGCCATAAAATAGAGCCATTTACTTCCTCCTCATTGTCAAAGGGTTAGATCTGTTTCCATGAATTTCTTGGAAATAAGGGTGGTAATGTTTGAGGTTGCCGGCAGCATTTACAACTCTGGAGGTTTAGAAGTTTAGATGAAGTACTGTGAGCCTGCCGGACCAACATTTACTGATGATGTGAGTAGACTAATGTCTATATTGTGAAGTTTTGTTGACATGATAAACAGTCCTACTAAATTCGGTAGGAACTGTGTAACAATAGTTAGCAGACATGATGCCAACATATCGGCACATGTATAATAGTTTCTTTTTTAATTAAAAGAGATTAAAGACTCTGAAAGCAGTGATGAGATAGAATGAGTAGGCACAGTTACAGTGTACACAAAAGCACTTATGCTCTAATGGTGCAAAAGACGGGATACAACACATACTCTTCGGGGGCAGATATAATGATGATATAAAAATAATTTGGACAGCCACAGCAGGGCAAATGATTTGATGTACACAAGGTTTTTCCCTTAAGAAGGTTTTCAAATAAAGTTTGGTTTATGGAGTACCTACTTGAAGATGACATTGCTGTGACTGGGAATCTTTTTCAATATTTTGTTTCTTAATCATTGAATGATACAACAGTAACTGAGTGCCTCTCCCATTTTGCAGAAGCATACATGGCTTGTTTATTTTCATTTGAGTATGAGGCGGAACGTTATGTACAATGGCCCATTTGGATGTCTCACCACCCTTACATCGAAGAATGGCCTCTGTGGTAAATTTAAAGGAGATGGTGAATATTGTATTGGCAGTCATTCACTACAATCATACATTTCTACGCTTGCTGCGCACCGAGCCCAGTTGGCCCGGGAGCTCAGAGATGGTGTGCATTCCAGAATGGAGCAAAGTCACATGAGTGCCTTAAAAATGAGGACTTTTGCCATCCATGCACCAGGGACACATACCAATGATCTTCCAGTGACTGGAGGCGCAAAATGCTATATTACTATATTTTGCGCACTCCTGTTGAGTGTGCTTTGGCCTGTACTTGTTTCATTTGTTTGTGACCCTAGTGATGGTGGCTTCTGCAGTGGTTGAAAGAAAACTAGAGTTATGATATTGGTGTGAGAATGCTGCAGAATCCTGATGTTACTGTGGGACAAAATAGTAAATAACAAATGCATGCCACAACCAGATGGGTTTCAAATGTGCAGATAAACATCAACAATCAGCCTGTGCAATAAGCAGGCTGAATCCATTTGTTCTCACTTTTGATGTCATAACTGTCATGTTGAGGCTCCCTGACCTTAGCTTTGTTCTGTTTGCGGCACTGTAGTGTCTTTGTGCTAGCCATGGAATTGTTTCATTTGCAGTACTGTAGTTTCTTTGCTCTGTATCTTAGCCATGACTTTGTTCCATTTGAGCGGCCACCCTCTTTGATGTTCTATTTATATGAACAGGAAATCCCAGAAAATCAAATAAAAACCATACATTTTAAGTACCAGTACTAGGGGCCAGATGTAGGTAGGCAAATACCGGTCGGTAACGGCTGAAATTCGGTAATTTCGTCCGTTACCGACCGGTATTTGAAAAATTAGATGTAGGGCCACCTAAAATACTGATTCGGTAATTTTAAAGAATTAGTAATTTTACCGATTCAGTAAAATTACCGAATCAGTAAAACTACCGAATCTGTATTTTGCGATGTAGGTAGCACTGTGCTTTTCAAACGTTGTGATGTTACAGACATACATGCCCTTAGTATGTCTTAGTATGTCTGCAACATGTGCACCCATACACGATTGAGGGGTGCAACAGGGTGTCAAAGTGACACCCTGCCACCCTTCAATGTTTCCCCCAATTACCGAATCAGTATTTACCGATTCGGTAATTGCTATTCATTCCTATGGGCCTACAGGCCCATAGGTATGAATGGCAATTACCGAATCGGTAAATACCGATTCGGTAATTACCGAATCTTACTGATTCGGTAATTAAAAAATATAAATTACCTACATCCCATTTACCTACTCTTAAATACCGAATCGTTATGATTCGGTATTTAAGAGTAGATAAATCGAGATTACCTACATCGGGCCCTAAATGTTTTCCTCTAAATAGTTGATAACATTTAAAGAAAAAATTGAAGTGAACCAGTGTTTGGAGAGAGGATTCCTCACAAGGGCAAAGCAAAAAAGACTTCAGGTCAAATTACCCTAGATGGAAACAAAGGTTACTACTGATAGAACCAAGGTGAAATGTAGTTAAAAGTATCCTTTCACAGATATTAATACAGTTCAGTGCTGGTACTCGTTCTGATGACAAATAAGTTCATGGAACCAGCTTGGTCACTTCTCTGTTCTCTCCATTGGCAGCTGCCATCCTCATAAAAAGGTTTTTCACCCTAGCTCCTTCTCCTTTAGCAAGGGTCAGTGGTGATCCGATCAAATCAGGTCTTCCCAAAAGTAATTGAACCATAGAATACCATGGCCAAAATCATAGGCAAGTCAATCAATCAATCAATCAGTACATTTGTAGGGCGCGCTACTCACCCGTGAAGGTCTCAAGGCGCCGAGGAGAAGGGGAGGGTGCTGCTACTGCTCGAATAGCCAAGTCTTGAGGTGTTTCCTGAAGGTGAGATGGTCCTGGGTCAGTCGTAGGTGTGCGGGGAGGGAGTTCCATGTCTTCGCTGCAAGGTAGGAGAACGATCTTCCTCCCGTGGTGGTTCTCCGAATCCGTGGGACGGTGGCGAGGGCGAGGCTGGAGGAGCGGAGTTGGCGGGTGGGGGTGTGGAACGAGATGCAGTTGTTGAGGTATTCGGTCCCATGTTGTGGAGCGCTTTGTGTGCGTGGGTGAGCAGCCTGAACGTGATCCTCTTGCTGACTGGGAGCCAGTGCAGGTTTCTCAGGTGGGCGGATATGTGGCTGTGGCGGGGGATGTTGAGGATGAGTCGTTCTGTATGCGCTGAAGGCGTTTCTGAAGTTTGCCTGTGGTTCCTGCGTATAGGGTGTTTCCGTAGTCCAGTCGGCTGGTGACGAGGGCCTGGGTGACCGTTTTTCTGGTTTCGGTGTGGATCCACCTGAAGATCTTTCGGAGCATGCACAGGGTGTTGAAACACGAGGACCAGACTGCTTTGACTTGCTTGGTCATCGTGAGAGAGGAGTCGAGGATGAATCCCAGGTTGCGTGCTTGGTCAGTGGGTGTCGGTGGGGTGCCCAGCGACGTGGGCCACCAGGAGTCGTCCCAGGCGGAAAGGGATTGTCCGAGGATGAGGACCTCCATCTTGTCTGAGTTGAGCTTCAGGCGGCTGTGCCTCATCCATTCTGCGACCTCTTTCATTCCGTCCTGGAAGTTGGCTTTGGAGGCGAGAGGGCCTTTGATGAGGGAGAGTATGAGTTGGGTGTCGTCAGTGTAGGAGATGATGTTGATGTTGTGTTTGCGGGTGATGGTGGCGAGGGGGCTCATGTAGATATTGAAGAGGGTTGGGCTGAGCGAGGAGCCCTGGGGTACGCCGCAGATGATCTTGGTGGCCTTGGATCAGAAGGGATGGAGGCGGACTCTCTGGGGTCTGTCGGAGATGAATGATGTGATCCAGTCCAGGGCCTTTCCTTGGATCCCAGTGTTGTAGAGGCGGGTTATTAAGGTAAGGTGGCAGACGGTGACGATCAGAAATACCTTCATGGTTCAATGTCACTTTCTGATTTTTCCCTTAGTGTACTACAAAAAAAAGTGGCACAAGCCTCATGTAGTAGATGTGAGAAGTCTATTAAAGACTGGAGTAAGCATATCTGGGTAGGTATGGGTGTGGCTACGCAACCGTCCATGATGGCCGCTTGCTGTTGAAGCTCCGTCGGCTGGCACAACACCTCCAGCATTATCCTCTTCATGCCCTGATGCCATCGCTCTGAAAATGACGGCGCTGTGCACCTGAACCGATCCTGATGCTGGCAAGCTGCTTCTGAGGCACGGAGGTGCTACAGTTCCCTGATTTCTGCAATGGTGCTCTAACCACGCAGAGAGACGGGGCGCAGCGACACAGACCCAGCCGTTGAGGCTGGAAGGATGACAACCCTCCTGGACTGGAGGTGAGCGGGGGCCTGTGGCTGCGGCAATCGGGCCGGCCGCGCGCTAGATGTGGTGATTCCCCCCCCCGAAATGCCACACATGGGCTTTGATGTTGGCTTGGTAGGCTGTACCCATCCTTCATTAAACACACCTGCCATTTCTTAGAGGCCTCGTTGGGGACAGGGCCCACTGTGCGCCTACTGAAGGACTGGGTTCTTTTGGACCCAGCGGTGCCAGGGCACAACACCTGAAACCTTCGTGGGTAACCTGTTCCGGCGTACAAGTCACAGAGACACGGGACACTTCCTTCGGCGTCAAAGAGTCAAGGTTTATTTACTGCAGGGAACACAGAAGTCACAGGAAGTACATCGAGTGTAGTTCGGGGAGACTGCTTCAAATTGGTTATGTGGATCGCTCCTTTTATACAGTTTTTACCCATAGGCTAACATTGAACACAAAGGTTTACAACTCAGTTCCCACATCGAGCTCCCAGAGGGGTCGCTTTGGTCGCTTTGAAACACATAAGGTCCGGAACATAACTGCGGAAACATTTGGCGGTTCCCAACTGTAAAAACCCATCTTCCCACCATTAGCAAATTCCAATCAGCAATCAAGTAGATTGAAACAGGAACGAAGACAGGTGCAGAGGAAGACGGAGACAGTGGGGAGATCGGAAAGGGTGTAAAAGGGGAGGTGTCGGGAAGCACGAGATACAGGCATCAAAGGGACGTGCCTAATGAGATGCACGGCTGAGACAATAAGTCCGTGCGGCAAGATGAGCCTCGAGCGGCACCACCTGCCTTACAGTAGCAACCCCCTCGTCATAAAGACACTTTCAAAGGACATGTGTCTTCCGCAAATATCTTGGGAGTCCCAGGGTCGCGAAGCGGACAGCGTCCGTTCGCTGACTACTTGAGGGCAAGAGACAAAATGGATGCCGTATCTAAGATGGAACCCGTGGGTACAGATGAAAAGCCCACATAACAAACGAACGGTTTAAGTCAGCACAGCGAAACTGCGCACACTTGCTAAACTCGTCATTTGCGGTTCATAGATACCAGACTCGACCATATTCGTACGAGTCGGAAACACCACTTACAATTGTCACGGAACCTCAGACGCTCCTTTTGCCCTCATGTAGGCAAGCACTAGTCGGAATCATATTCGATATTCATCAGACCATCAAGATGTCGTTGTAGCATAGCTCTGTCCGACCGAGTCCCCTTGGTAACAGGTGGTTGTCTTATACACGTTGTAGCACAGAGGCCACATAAGGCAGGACCACACTGCACACAAAGGCAACACGTGAACAGGAACACTACCACAACTCCGATGATCATCAGAATCTTCCAACCCCATGTCGACATCAGGCCCCAAAACCAACCAAGTAGCGTCCAATCCCCTACATCCACGTGTATGGATTCGGAGATTTTATGCAACTTCGAGATGGCTTGATAGACAGTAGGAGCATTATCTGGAATGAAAATGCAACAGCTCGAATGGATCACTTTACATACCCCACCGCGATCTGCCAAAACGACATCCAAAACCATACGGTTTTGCAACGTCATAAGTCTCTCCGCCTGAAGTTCTGTGGTGATATTACCAAGGGCACTGGCAGTAACATTAGCTGTCGATTCTACCACTCGAGTCAAATGTCTCAGGTTCCTACTATTAACCATAGGTCCCCAAAACGGGAGGAAACCCTTGAAAAAGTCTCCTGCCTCTTGACCGGCAGTATCCTCTTCGCTAATTACGCCTCGTACAACTCTAGTCTTATGGTAATCGGCATCTACAGTGAACGTCGGAGGCAACAAATTTGCAACAAAACATGAGCCCATGAAGTCTACGGGCAACCATGTGTATGCACGATCATGACAGATGAAGTACGTACCCTTGGCAGCCAGAAACACAGGGGTCGGGGACATTGGCAGAAGGTAACTTTCAGTGCAAGCACTTGCTCCAAGTGAGGCTTGCGAACCACGACCCACGAGACAAAGATTACCAGTGTGGGGTACGACCCATATTGGAGGCGAGCTTTTAAGCTGCTTTTCATTGGTGAACATACTATATTCCCCTCTACTCAGGACCCTATAGGCTTGTACCTCTTCTTTAGGGATGAGAAAAGCATCATAGATCTCATCTTCCATATCCTCTATTGCCATCGACAGCACCCACTGATACGAGGTAGGACCAGAGTTGGGGGAACGTTGTTCTGGAGTGGGGTGGAAACCCAGTGCGCTTCGAAGCATTGTTTGGAATGCTCGAGCTGACCCTTGGGAACTATATGGTAACACCAGATACGGAATTCCCTTACCCGTAGTATGTGGCATCAACCCACACACCCAACAATTAGTAGTGTTAACCACTAACTGATGCTGGTGGAGAAGCTGGATAAAGGAATTGTTGCGGAATTCTACACGTCTAGCCTGTTCGTGTTCCGGTAAAATATGAAAGGAATGGGGAGAAGCAGTAGTAGTAGTAAAAGTAAGGTTAGGGTAAGGAGTAGGAGTAGGGGTAGCAAGTAAGAAGTGAGACATAGTGTAATACACCCCACCCGCCAAGAATGCAGAAGCAGTTAAAAACAATACAAACAATTGAAATACAACACATTTAGTACGACTGAGTTTCTGCAGTTTGACTCTGCACGCCTGAGCTCCTTCCAAATCGTTCAGCTTCGAAAATGCCATTTCCCTACGACCGTCCGCAACGTTTCTTGACGCACTTCGTTCTGTGCAGCAATAGTCAATCCCCAGGAGTTCCTAGGAACCGACGGCCTTTAACCTAGCGTCAAGACCTACTGTCCAGAAGGAAGTACGCGCGCGGCCCTACGGCCCTCTATACACAATATGTATTTATTTAGCACAATAATTCTCTGCTGTGGAAGGAAAAAGATACAAGGAAGAAGCTTGATGTATGTACAAAACAAGTTTCAACGATACGAATATTCAAAGTTGATCAGGGGAAACGAGGATATTGCAGTTATCAATTTCAGCAAAGCAAGAAAAACTTTATTTGTCCTTAGTGTGAGAACGCAAGGAATATCGATGTTTCCCAGGACGTGTCTGCTCGTCGAACAAAGGATCCGTTGAAGAGACAGCGTCCTGCTGATCAGTTTGTTGATTTGGTCTTGAGTCTTTTGCTGACAATCTTTCAACAGTGGCTTTCTGCTGCGCTGAGGGTTCTCCAACAAGATGTGCGTCACTAAAAGGCACAAACGCCGGCAATGTTTCTGTTTCTGTTGACGCAATGCCTTTCCTTACCCACGGGTCTGCCGGCAAAGGAATAGGGACTCTCTTACAATGGGTAGCATGTACCCAATTCTTCCGCCCTTCAAGACGAACGGCAGTCCTCGTGGCCAGGAGCACCTGGAAAGGTCCAACAAAACGGGGGTCCAGATTCTTCTTGCGTGAGAAGTTACGGGTAACTACCCAATCACCGGGCTGGAGCTGGTGGCCTGGACCCTCCGTCTGCGTCGGCAAGGCGTCGTAAACCTGTTGATGAATTAACCTCAGTTTAGCAGTCAAGTCATGTAAGTAGTCAATCAACATCGGATACTCAAGATCAACGAATATACCTGGCCTAGGAACCCCCCACACATTCGCAGGACGGCCGAACACTATTTCATAGGGACTAAGCCCTATTCGGGAGTGTACAGTCGCCCTCGTTGACAGTAATGCTAGAGGCAAAGCGTCAGGCCACGAAAGTCCAGTCGTAGCCTGAATCTTCGCTAGCTTTAGTTTAAGGGTACCATTGTACCCTTCAACCAATCCAGCTGACTGGGGATGATTAGCGCTATGGAATTTTTGATTAATTCCAAGGCCCTTACACACACTCTTCATCACACTTCCAACAAACTCACTTCCATTATCTGACCACACGACTCTAGGCATTCCATACCGAGGAAAGTATTCCTTCAGTAGGATTTTCGCAGTAGACAAAGCAGTATTGTCTTTGAGGGGATAGGCCTCAATCCATCGGGAGAATGCGCAAACCACAACCAAAACATATTTCAAGTTATTGCATCGCTCCATATGGATGAAGTCCAATTGAATCACCTCAAAGGGATACGAAGGAGGAGCAAAACTGCCAGGGGGAGTTGGGGTTCCTTTGCCAGGATTGTACATTATACACACCATACAATTCTTCACCAGACGTTCAGCACACTTTGTAATGCCATCATTCTTCCACACATCAGCCAACAACTTGCAGATACCTTTCGCGCTGATATGAGCTAACCCATGTGCCATTGTCACAACGGCCAGCACATACGCATCAGGCAACATCCATCTTTTCTGATTCGACAAATCAATCCAACAACCATTCACATCCAACTTTCCCGTACTTTCTTTCCACTTCGTCTTTTCCGTATCGGTGGCCTCATTCTGAATTGCTTTCACACTCTCAAAAGTATCTACACACATACTTGATTCTGTAGGCCACCTAACCGAACTCGTCACGTACATTCGAGTGCTAAGGTTCCGGGCAGTCTCCTTAGCAATCTCATCTGCAAACGCATTACCACGACCAACATCATCCGTCACTTTACGATGCGCACTACACTTAACAATCGCAACTTGAGCAGGCAAAGTCAATGCATCCAAAAGATCATTCACAAGCTGGCCATGCTGTATTTTCGTACCGTGTGACGTGAAGAAACCACGCTCTCGCCACAATCGTCCAAAGCTATGCGCTACACCGAAAGCGTACTGGCTATCGGTGTACACATTCACACGCTTACCTTTTGCTAACACGCATGCTCTAGTAAGAGCAATCAGCTCTGCAGCTTGGGCAGAATTCTGATTCAATCTCGCAGTCTCAACAACAGTATTCAACGTCACAACAGCATAAGCAGTAGTCACATCACCATTCGGCAATTTAAAACATGACCCATCCACATACAAAGTGCCGTCAGGGTCTTCCAATGGGGTGTTTTTAAGGTCCACTCGACCTTTTGTTTCCTCTTCTGTACGCAAATAGCAGTCATGTTCTGCTACTTCATCTGACTCTGCACTAATTGGTAACAAAGTTGCCGGATTTAGGACATTACAACGTTTTATTTGAATGTGGCTTGCCAAGAGCGTCAATTCGTACCCAGACAACCTCGCACTCGTCAAGTGCTGAGTTTTTGTACGATTCAAAAGAGTGTCGACTGCATGCGGAACCATCACCGTAAGCATATTATCCATGACCAATCCTGCTGATTGTCGGATGGAGACCGCAGCTGCCGCAGTTGCTCTCAAACAACTCGGCAATGCTCTAGCTACTGGGTCTAAGGTCGAGGAAAAATATGCACATGGACGCTGCTTACCACCAAAAGGTTGCGTTAAGACACTCAACGCACAACCTTCTCTCTTGTGAACATATAACGTGAACGGTTTGCTGTAATCAGGGGTACCTAACACAGGAGCCGAACACAATAAATCACGTAATTCAGAAAAACTTTTCTGACATTCTTCCGTCCATGGTAAAGGAGTTGAAACATCCTTGCACGTAAGAGCCACCAATGGTTTCGCTAGCAATGAAAAATTTGGAATCCACTGCCTACAGTACGACGTGATACCTAGAAAGGCACGCACATCTCTTTGGGTTTGTGGCACAGCCATTCGCGCAATCGCTGCAATTCTCTCTGGGGTCAATCTCCTTCCCTCCTTTGACAATAAGTGACCTAGATAGGTTACTTCTTGACAACAATATTGGAGTTTAGAAGGTGACACCTTATGATTTAACTCACAGAGATGTTGCAGCAACGACACCGTAGCAATTTTGCAAATGTCCTGAGTATCAGCAGCCACCAATAAGTCGTCGACATATTGAATTAAGGCCGCACCAACCGGCAACCGAAACGCATCCAGTTGTCCCTTCAAGGCTTGACTGTAAATCGATGGACTTTCACAGTAGCCTTGAGGAGCGCGTTTAAACCGGAAGCTACGTCCACCAAGAGAGAAACCGAAAAGGTCCCTGCTCTCTTCGGCGATCGGGATGCTGAAAAACGCATTTTTCAAGTCAATCACCGAAAACCATGATGCAGTAGCTGGAATCAGAGTCAGTAGCGCCGTGATGTCAGGCACAACAGGGAATTGAGGAACCACAATTTTATTTACCTCCCGTAAATCGATAACAAAACGATAAACAGGCGGTTTGGTAGGATCAGTACGTTTAAGAATGGGCAGTACAGGGCTATTGCACACGTTTCCCCGAGTCTCCTCAATAACATCTTTCTCGATCAAATCATAGATGATCGCTAACAAAGCTCGTTCACCATCAAGGGAGATACGGTATTGGGGAATACGTGGCAATCGCACATTCGATTTCAACTGAACAACATAAGGGGAGATATCAAGTAGGCCCACATCATTTGGACCCGTCGCCCACAAAGACGCAGGAAGAGAATCCAATTCCGGTGGAAGCTTATCGAGAGACAAATACATGGGAGAGACTACCCTCTCTCCTAACGTAAGCTTTACACCCGCAGGAGAACAATACAAAGTCGCATACAAACGTTTAAGCAAATCCAGACCCAAAAGATTTTCGCCACAACCAGTGGTCAAAATCAACGGAGCTTCGAGCTCACGCGGCCCAATTTTAAGGGGCAAAGGGCGTGAAACTGGATTGCTAACGGGGGCGCCAGAGAATCCAACGGATACATTTGTTAAGCCAGACAAAGGTGCGCCAGGGAGTTTCGAATGCATGATGGAACTTTTCGCTGCACCAGTGTCCAACAGAAAAGGCTCAACGACGCCCAATGTAGCAACTGCGACGTAAGGCCCTCTCTGATCAACCGGAACTGATACCACTCCCTCTCCTTGTCTTTGGCTGTCCTAGTAATTACTGTCGTCAGTCCCCTGATCGACGTAATAATCGTCTACATTGTACTGCGCAGATCGTCCTTGCGATGATCCACGCTGATCAAAACAATTATTAGAATTTGACGAGTTGTCAGAACGGTCGTTCTGAGCACCACGACCTCTACCACGTGATGCATTCTGTGAACCACCACGGCCTCCTCTAGACGAAGTACCACTAATACGTTCGTTCAAAGCGGGACAATTGAATTTAATGTGTCCCTCCTGTCTACAATAAGCACATTGATTGTACCCCAACGAAGATCTTTGGAAAGAGGAATCGTTACGCGACTGCGATCGATTCGATTGCGACTGTGATCTATTCTGCTGAGACGCGTTCTGATTAGAACGCGGCGGATACGCTTGTTGTAACAACACTTTAGTTTTCAGCTCTTTTGTCTTTTTATCAGCTCGGTCATTTTCTTCTTTCTCTCTATTTTCATAGTATTGTGCCGTAGCCAGTATCTGAGCTGAGGTAGAAACGGCCCATGCACTTTCTGAATTCTTCAATTTATTGCACAAGTCGGGCAATAAGTTCGACACGAATTTATCCACAAACAACCTCTGTCCACCCTCAGTACCCATATCCTGTCCACTATGATCGACAAATGCTTCCTCAAACCTCGTAAAGAAGTCTGATACACTCTCATCTTTCTTCTGCTTACAGGCTGACAACTTGTCCCAATTTACCCTCATAGCTGGCATAAGCGTTTTCATTAATGTAATGATTCGCTGGGGAAGAAGTTCGATCAACTGATCGGGTTTAGCAGCAGCCACTTGTCCAGCGTCTGCCGCTGTAATGGCATTCCAATCACCACCTAATTCATTTGCGTGATCTTGGTGACGAATCTTAGCCCATACCGGCTGCGGTACGACGTTGCCAAACAACATGTCGATATCGGCAAGATTCATTACTGTAGCATCTACGAGCTGCGATAATTCCTTATAATACCCAGCAGGATTTTTACGAGGATCGGGCAAAGATTGTTTCACCTGAAGCACTTCCGATCGTTTCCATGGGAGATGTATCCATACTCTCTGGAAATGTGCTGCCACTGGCTGGGCAGCATTAGTGTTATCAGCCGGTATCCAAACCGGCGGAACTTCACGCATGGGATATTGGCCAGACTCGGATTGTTGGCGTTCAAGATCCTCGACAAACAGTGCGTGAGGAATAGGAGCGAGGCGAAAAGACAGCAACTGCTCAAGAGCACGTCGGACATTAGTATCGACTATCAGTCCAGTTGCGAACTGAAGCCGAAGATTAGACAGGGCGGTCAGCACCTCGTCAGGCGCTACGGCCGCTATCTGATCATGTAAGAGTTTACACATTTCGTCAAACACATATCTCTGAGTCGGTATGTTGAATTGACTAAATGTTTCAAGAATAACTCGGGGTGGATTTCTCTGCGGATTGTCTATCCAACCCATCGCCATATTGTATAGCGCAGCGCGTTCCCTATTACCAGGAAGCTGACTACGCCTCTGAGGTGGACCATCAGAACCAGCGGACCCAAAAACAGGTCCGAGCGACTGGAAAAAATTTGTTGCAATGGGAGGACTACGGTTACGAGTAGAGGGACAAGAGTAAGACACAGGACTAACAAGAGGAGGAGTAGAAACGTTAGCAACAACAGGGGTTAACAACACAGGAGCAGTAGCGTGAGTAGGAGTATGTGGAAGCGGAGGAGCAGTAGGAATAGAAACAGGCACAGGAGCAGGAACAGTCGGAAGAGCGGGTGCAGGTTGAGGAACGGGTGGAGGAATAACAGGTGGAAGAACAGGTACGGCAGGGACCACAGGAGCTACGGTACCCTGTACGTACGGAGGTGGCGACTTCATAAGATAGGACATTAAAGGATCCTCAACTGCCTCTTCCTTCTTATCCAACTCCGTAGGCAAAGCAGGATAGCATTTATCTATGGTCATACGCTGTAATCTCTCAAACACTTCCTTATCCTTATCCTCCTTATCACGCTGAAACTGCTCAGCTTTCTTCACTATGGTAGCAACATTATCTCGCTCACTACGTTTATTCTGTCTGATTTCTTTCTGTCGGGCTTCTTTGCGCCACAACCGAAAGGCATCAAACATGGCCGGCCTAGATTTGCGTTCGAACAACTTTATTTCCAAATTATCTAAGATCGACGCTTCGAAGCTACCGTGAGGTGGCCAACGAAGATCGCCGTCTTTCTTTGTATATTTTATCCAATAATCGTTAAAAGCAATCGGGCCTAGCCCATGTTTGCTATATAAGTCATAAGTAGGAGTTCCAACCGGAGGTATCGGACACGAGTCCTCCAGCAGGGAATCCGCACCACAAGGTCTACAACAACTGAACAAAGTACTGCGACCAGGCATCTTGCACACTAGCCGAGTTTCACAAACTTCAAGGGTTACGGGATTTACCAAGTCCCAGCAAGAACAAAACCCTCGGTCTTTGGCGGCTGCAGTCGTCAAACAAATACAACAACAAAGTACGCTAGCAAAGTGTCACCGACAAAAACACTCACACAGCGTGTACAACAAAAGCCACTAGTGTTTACAACAAAGACACTCGCTAAAGTGTCTACAACAAAAACACTCGCTAAAGTGTTTACAACAAAGGATTCTGGGAGCGACCCACAAATACTTAACTCAAAGATCAATGGCGTCCTCAGGAAGGCCCGTCAATCGTCTCGCTATACCAAGGTCTACGCCAGGCGCCAAAACAGTTCTACAGTCAGGGCAGCAGTCCGTCGCAGCCGTCAGGAGGCGGGAATCTTCGCGGGAAAAGTCTTCGGGCCACTTATTTCGACAACAGGATCGATGAAGCGGGGTGCACCTTCCCTTGGAGATTTCACACGAAGTTCCTCACGATCGTCGGGCTTGGACCGGTACCACTGATGCAGCCCCACGTTGGGCGCCAACTGAAGGACTGGGTTCTTTTGGACCCAGCGGTGCCAGGGCACAACACCTGAAACCTTCGTGGGTAACCTGTTCCGGCGTACAAGTCACAGAGACACGGGACACTTCCTTCGGCGTCAAAGAGTCAAGGTTTATTTACTGCAGGGAACACAGAAGTCACAGGAAGTACATCGAGTGTAGTTCGGGGAGACTGCTTCAAATTGGTTATGTGGATCGCTCCTTTTATACAGTTTTTACCCATAGGCTAACATTGAACACAAAGGTTTACAACTCAGTTCCCACATCGAGCTCCCAGAGGGGTCGCTTTGGTCGCTTTGAAACACATAAGGTCCGGAACATAACTGCGGAAACATTTGGCGGTTCCCAACTGTAAAAACCCATCTTCCCACCATTAGCAAATTCCAATCAGCAATCAAGTAGATTGAAACAGGAACGAAGACAGGTGCAGAGGAAGACGGAGACAGTGGGGAGATCGGAAAGGGTGTAAAAGGGGAGGTGTCGGGAAGCACGAGATACAGGCATCAAAGGGACGTGCCTAATGAGATGCACGGCTGAGACAATAAGTCCGTGCGGCAAGATGAGCCTCGAGCGGCACCACCTGCCTTACAGTAGCAACCCCCTCGTCATAAAGACACTTTCAAAGGACATGTGTCTTCCGCAAATATCTTGGGAGTCCCAGGGTCGCGAAGCGGACAGCGTCCGTTCGCTGACTACTTGAGGGCAAGAGACAAAATGGATGCCGTATCTAAGATGGAACCCGTGGGTACAGATGAAAAGCCCACATAACAAACGAACGGTTTAAGTCAGCACAGCGAAACTGCGCACACTTGCTAAACTCGTCATTTGCGGTTCATAGATACCAGACTCGACCATATTCGTACGAGTCGGAAACACCACTTACAATTGTCACGGAACCTCACTCCCTGCATCAACTATTAGGTGCGGGGCGCAGGAGAGGGTGGGGGGAGCCCTCCTGGTTCTGACCCCAAACACACTGTGACCCGCCACCCAGCTACGTGGCCCCTTCTCCCCCTCCACCCCACGGCCTGCTCACGGCCCTGAGAGCCTCCATTATTGGGCCCCAACGGCGTGGATACCCGGCGCCCACTGGATACCGCTCCAGGGCCTGCAGCAAAGATCTGACCATGGCCACACAACCTTCTTGATCCGAGGGCCTCTTGCAGTGGACATACCTCTCCCCTTGCTGCGGCGTCCCAATGCATTCTTTGCCATCTTTCCCGCCTTACTGTGGAAAGAGGCCTCGCAGCCTACACACCGCCGCTGAGGCGCAATCGATCTCTGGTAGATCCCTTGCTGTTCGCTCCTTCAGCTCTGCTCTCCCCTACATCTGGGCCCTCCCAGGGGACATGAGAAAAGCACTGTAACGCTAGGGGAGACAAACTTACCAGCAGCCCACACCATGAGTATCCAGCTGCACCGAACTGGCTGCGCACTGAACATTGTACTCTCACCTTTCTTCTAAGCCGGCTGTAAACTGCTTGCCTCCCTATGGTTTTTTGGGGCCGCTGATTACGCTCAGTGCCTTTCTATCACTCTGCATCTCCATTGCGCCACTACACACCTGCATGGGCCGCAAAGACCCTAAACAGAGGACCTTGCCCTTCGGAAAACTTGCAGACGGAATGACTGAGGAGACCTCCACCATGGTCGGAGAATGCAGAGGGCGCGGACAGTGTGGATGACCTCCCTGCATTGTCTGCATATATGCTCCAGGAAATGAGGGCAGGCAATTGGACAAAAGCCTGGCAGACATGGGGGCCAAAGTCCTGGCACATGATCGACGCCTAGATCTTGCGATAGCTTGCATCTCAGGCATCGAAGACAGCACGTCACAGTCCCTGAAGCACCTGGAATGGGTGGAGCGCATCCTGAAAGAAGTAGCCATTAAAAATGAAGACCTTGAAGCGCGAAGCCGGCGCAACAACATTCGCATTTTGGGTGTACCGGAGACCGCTGCTACAAGTAGAATGGAGCTATTCGTGGAGCACTTACTATCTGACTTATTTGGTAGAGACACCTTTACTGCAGGAATTTTCATAGAACGTGCGCACCGGTCCCTCGGACGCTGGCCCAACCCTGGCCTTCCACCGAGAACCATCATTTTGAGAGTCATGAATTTTCGAGATAGAGATTCAGTACTGTGCCTTATCAGGGAACAGGGGGACAACATCTGGCAGGGCTCCAAACTTTCCTTCTTTCCGGACTTTACGGTAATGGTTAAAGATGCCGACCGCAAGTTTAATGGGGTAAACGCCACCCTCAGAAACTTGGGACTGAAATATGGAATGCTGTACCCTGACAGATTAAAAGTGGATGGGGGGGACGTTCCCGCATTTTTGACAATCCTACAGAGGCGCTGGAATTTTGCCATACTTACAAGCAGAACAATAATGGGGCAAGGGCAGGAAGTAGAGAACCCTCCCCACCGCACAGCGGCTCCGATGACAGTGTTGAACTATTTTCGAAGTTGGTTACTGGTTAGCATGGCATAACTATCTCTACATCCTGATTATGTAGGTCGACATGGGATAATGCATACTATACTTCTGTATTATTTTCAGTTGTTAGTCCGGCCGACATGGCGTTGCCACCCCTCAAGGTGTACACCTTGTGCTGGTTTCAGTTTTAGCAGAAGTGCCCTTCTTGGGGTTCTTCATTCATTTGTAAAGTCATTTGGTACTTCAAGTTAAATGTTTCATTATGGTATTGCCTTACTCGGGTTGGGGTGAGGCTGGATGGAGGGAGGTGGGAGGTAAATTTACACCGTTTACGCATTTTCAATTATGCACGACAATGGTCACTGTCACAATGTACCTTTTTGGTTAGCAATTTCTTCACAACTTCCTTAATGTACACTTACTATGGCACAACTGTGTAATACTGCAGGACTCTCTAGTTTGTCTCTACTGTCCTGAAATGTGCGGGCCTCAATAACACCCGCAAGCGGCGTCAGGTGCTCAATTATTTAATGCAACATAATGTTGACATTGCCTGCGTACAGGAAACGCATTTACCCAAAACAGACACGGCCCGCATGGCAGCTAGTTGGGGAGTACACAGATACTTCACTAACTATAGCAGTTACGCTAGGGGTGTGGCCCTCCTTTTTCACAAGAGAATCCCCTTCAGCCTCAGCCCAGAGGTGGAAGATGGAGAAGGCTGCTTCATCATTGTCACAGGCATGCTCATGGGTCATTATATGACTTTGATATGTATCTATGGCACGAACGTGGACACTCCTGATTTTGTTTAACTCTTTACATACACATTTAGAGACTAGCCTAATTATAATGAGGAGACTTCAATCTGCTCCTTGATCCAAGACTGGATTGCACCTTCTCTTCCCCTGACTCCAAGCCACATGCACGCCGAGCTTTACTTGATATTTGTAGGCAGCTCTCATTGTTAGCTATTTGGCGAAAACACAATCCCGCTTGCACTCAATATACTCATTACTCGGGCTACCATAACACATGGACCAGGATTGATTACTGGCTAGTCAGAGATTCATGATACATTTTTGGATTATTTTAAGACCTTACATAGTTCTAAAATAGGGAGTAACCTCAAGGCCTAGGAAGATTATTTGTCTGAAATCGCACTGGCTTATTTGGAAAAATACATGCTAGACTTCTTAGCGGAGCCCATATCTGAAACAGAGGTTATTGGTGCGATAGAAGCCCTCTGGGGTTCATCAGCCCCTGGACTAGATGGATTTACCGGAGACTTCTATAAGGCTTACAAAGATATCCTTGCACTGCAGTTGATAGAGGTTTACGCAGAAGCGCTTGAGAGGAAAATTCTACACCCCACACTCTGAGAAGCAGTCATTATTCTCCTCCCCAAACCAGGCAAAGACCCATCCATATGCAGCTCCAATAGGCCCCTCTCGCTCTTAAATCTGGACAATAAAATATTGGCTAAGGTAATCGCCAGCCGACTATCTCATTTAATGAATTTATTATTTCCCCAGCAGAGTCCGGCTTCGTTCTGCACCGTTCCACTTTGCTGAATCTTAGAACTCTATTTGCTGTCATCCACAGAATATACCCGAAAGTCCCTGCCGCAGCTGTTCTACTAGATGCCGAGAAGGCCTTTGATTCCTTAGAATGGCCCTTATTCCTTTTGGTTATGCGCCGAATGGGAATGCCGGCAGGCTCTGTTGCCACTACTGCTCTATTATACAGCAGACCCATGGCGAGACTCTGTCTGAATGGCACTCTATCCCAACCCTTTTCGTTGTCACGTGGTACGCGGCAGGGAGGCCCGCTTTTACCCTTTTTATTTATATCGGCGATGGGCCCTCTCTTCCGACATTTCCAGGAGCGGCATCTACACAGGGGATTACAATTTAACACAGGACCCCTATTAGTTTCACTCTATGCTGACAACACCATTCTTTATGTACGACACCCGCAAGAAAATCTTGAACCAATCATCAGAGAAATACTTAGATTCGGACGCTTTTCTGGAGTGGGCATTAATTGGCACAAATCAGTAATCTTTTCGTTAACGACTAGCACGGTTCCATGGGATTGTGGATTCCCCCTTGAATGGTGCCACAATTCAGTTGAATATTGAGGTATCCACGTGTACTTTGACACTGCAAACATTATCAGCTTGAATTATGGACGTGCTGTTAGCACCTTAGAAGCACAGGTAGAACGCTGGCTACGTCCACCATTATCTATGGCAGACAGGGTCGCTATATTATTGCTCCCCAAATTTTTGTATCTTTTTAATATTATCCCCATTCTCTTCACTAAGAATTCCTTTTTAACACTACGTATGCACCTCATTCGATTAATATGGGGGGGAGAGGGTTTGCGTCCACTGGCAGATACTTACTCTCCCGTGTGATGGGGGATATGGAGTTCCCGATCTCCACTTATATTATTTAGTTGGCCAGCATAGCTATGCATTTGCGTGGTTTCATCCAGATGCGAGAATTCCATTCTTGAGACTAGAGGTGGATCTTGTACTTCCCAGAAAATTTCCCACTGTGCTACCGAAGGGCATTCCTAGAGACCCACATGACATACAAACTGTCTCGACTACTAGTTGGGCGTGGGACAAACTACGGAGATTGATAGACGCTACCACGTTGTATTCTCCAGCGCTACCTCTCCCCAACCCTCACTGGCTGCCTATTACAGGAGAAACGCGTGTGCAGCACACGTTAGCCAAATTCAACATTACAAGGGTAGCAGATTTATACCCAAACGACCATATTTTTTCAGTGACTGATAACCACCGGTTTCATGACAACTCCTTTATGGATAACTTTGTGTTGTGACACATTCGTTCGGCTCTTCGAGCCACATTGAGTGCTTACCCAATTGCACCTGAACCGTTTGCTTCACTCACATTGATATTTGAGAGTACTCACCTCGTTTCCAAATTATACAAGTCATGCTCTAGTGAGCGAAGATGGGGTTCGCACCGCATGGGAACATGACCTCGGCCGTCAAATCACAGTCGAGCAATGGGCAAAGTGCTGCGTGGTGATGAGTCTTCCTTCATAGTAGACACAAACGTATCCACTTTAAATTCCTCCGCCAACTTTACCATTCCCCGCTATGGCACACACAATGGACCCCTCCATACTCCACAATTGCCTGAAATGTTCCGCCCCCAACGTGGACTTTGCACATCACACGAACTTGTTCCAACTTACAGACATATTGGGAGCAAATATATAACACAGTTGGGTGCCATGATATTCATGATGCTTATCCCTACACCAGAGATAGCACTCCTGGGTCAGACTGATAACTTCCGTTACTGCTGGCTTGTAAATAGCACTATGGGGAGGGCGGGCTACCCCAACCTTACAGAGGTGACTACGTAGCTTGGCTTACTGCAATGTTAACTGCGAGATCTACACTAACCTTATGCCTAGTTCGTCACATCCTAAGGACATTTGGGGCAAATATAGGGTGTATATTGAAACCATGCGCCAATCCACTGCCTCCCAAGTAGAAAGCGGCATAGTCCCAGAGAGGGTGGGGTGATGAGACACATCTCCGAACATGAAGCCGCCTCCTTATTAGACACGAGTTATTCGCTCAACATTACATTGCGGGTTTTGAATACTCTGAATGGTATAAAACATGGACAGTGTAGCGATGGTACCTTGTGGTCCGAAGAGAAAAAGAAGGCAAAAGAGGGAAATGTGTCAAACTGTACAGATGCTATGGATATCATGCCTGCTGCTGTGTCTAAGCTCTACATGCTATACTGTATTCATGTGATAATTGCTTCATTATATGTTCTCAGACAGTGTACCACTCATTTATTTTACTGCTGTGAAAGAAAATTTGAAAATAAAGATTAAAAAAAAAGAACATATCTGAGTGGGTATGTTCCATTATTTGGAATGATTTATATGGCTAAAAGCATTGTTGATGTCCGTAAATGCAAGGAAGGTGATTGTGTATTTTCCTTTTAATAGATTAGGTTTAGACACTATTCTTGCATCCTCAGCCTCTTTCTAAAACCATATTGCATCTTCCTAATGATGCAAGAATGATCGGCCCAACTCTATATCCTGTTCTTAAAGATTGGAACTATAACTGCAGTTCAAAAAGAGACAGGAATCTGGCAGAATACTACAGCGTTCAGAGGAGGGGATGCTATGCTTGCAGTCCAAAAGGTGCTCATGCAGTTCCTTCTTTAATATGGAAGTATGTGCAGACTTCGGCTTTCTACGAATGGACAAAAGACTTATCCTGGAAGTCCCATGTGTTAATACGCCACATAGAATGCAGTGCTGAGGGGGATTGCCCAAGATGAAGAAGTAAAGGACAGCGATCTGAAATCACTCTTGGCAATATATATTGGTGTGGCTCAATGACTGACACTCGTGGGTAGGTAGAACACGGAGTCAAGGGTGCCAGGATCTCCAAGCATCATAAAGGTCCCTGGCGGTTGTCCAGTCAGCAAGATGTAGGGCCCCATCCCTTCTGGAAGTTGTTGGACCGGTGCTGTTGAGGTTAGGGTCCAGGATTGCATTGAAGTCGCCCCTTAGTATAGTGAGTCCCTGCGGGAGATGAGCAAGAAGATTATAAAGGTCCCTAAGGCAGAGTGACAGGGAGGCTGGCGGAACATAAACACATATCAAAACAATCAGTCATCCCTCCAAGGTACCCTCTCAGGAGATAAAGTGCCCATGTGGGTCAAGGGTTACTTGAATAACTACAAGAGGGAAGGAGTGACACAAGAGATTAGCAAATCCTCTCACACACCCCCAAAATCCTGCATGGAAAACCCTATTGTACCTTTTAAGGGCCAGGAGGGGACATTGTTTGCCCAGGAGATGAGGCTCCTGGGGTAGAAGGACCTCAGGGAGTTGACGGTGAGCAAACATCAAGATTGCCGATCATTTCACCCGGTCCAACAGAAGGGTAATATTCTACCATAAGACTTGGAAAGCAATTTGTTAGGAGAAAATTGAATTGGATAGGGATCATCCCCGGGGACCACAGGCTGGGTCAGACATGATAAATGGCATGGGCATGGAAGGCATTGGAAACAAACAGTGATGTGGGACTGCGGTCACAGAGGGTAAAATAAGGTGTGTCAGTACCTAAAAGGGAAGGAAAAAAAATGTAAACAATAAACAACTATGTGTAAAGAAACACTCACAACTCCAGCCCCTCCTCACACTTCTACCCTAGAAGCATTTGTCACCCAAAAGAACGAAATCAGTAAACACAACTATATACACCACATTATAAAATTGCCAAGATGAAGTGGTGGAAACCCAGTTATCAAAAGGACTTCGCAGACCAATCTACCACAGAGCCACAGGTAATCAAAAGGTTCAGAAGTAGTCACCATGTCTGAGACTGCTTTTTCAATAAAGCTGTTTTTTCAATGCAGCCCGTTTTCCTTAAACAACGGGATGCATTTAAAAAGAAAAAATGAAACCTTTCAGTTTCATTTTATTAGGGCAGGCAGCGGTGCCCTTAAAAAATATTTTTGCACACACAAAGGGGAAGTGGTCCCCTGTGGACCCCTTCCTGTTTGCAAGTGGTTTACCATCTACTTGAAGTAGGTGGTAAACTGCAAGTGTATTGCAGTCGCAAAACAATAGTACATGACATTCAAACACCCCTTCCTAATAGCGAGAGTCGTAAACGCTATTTTGCAAGTCAGTGACTCACAAAATATTGCTTGTACATGCTGGGACCATTTTTTTGTGGTCGCAAACTGGCCGATCTCCCATTTGCATATGCAAAAAACAGTTGTGCATCTGGCCCTAGATATCTTGCAAAATGACAGTGAGGTTGTTGGGTGGTATGGTAGATTTATAGCCAACCGGAGGACCACTGCTGGAATGCGAGTGTAGTGATCCATTTGCATCTGCGTCAATGCTGAGTGTGATATTTAGTCTTTACCAATAATGATAACACAGTGAGGAGCAGTGCTGGTTAATGTTCAAAGTTCCTCTTAGCACAGAGATACAAAGATTGCAACAACCCAATCACAGGAGGTAGGAGTAGCATGACGACTGAGCTAGGGTGCGCAGCAAACACAGAAATTGTCAAGTACCCCTGATGTCAGGCCACTCAGGAGATAGTTGTTGTAGTGCCCGACCCCCTACGGTATAATTGTCGACCCCTGCTGCCATGGTAAGATAAATATATGCTCAATTATTGTGAGGGCTCAAATAATAGGATGAAACATATAAGGGTAGTCGAGGCTTTAAGAAGAAAATGGGCCGACATAATCTGTCAACAGGAAACACACATCCTGTGGGGAAGCGGGACACCCTGAGGATTAAAGGTTATACCCTGGCAGCTTGCTCTACACAAACCTCCACCATAAGTGGGGTAGCTAAACACATAAGAAACAGTATTAGCTCTGTGAATGAGTCTTGGGGGATAATGGGGCAGAAGGACGATTGTGTCCCTACAAGTGGGGTTGACAGTTTGTACCATTTATGGGTAAAACCAGCATTACCCAAAGATATTTAATGATTTAGAAGTTGAGTTGGCATCCGGGCCAGACCAACTAGGCATCTGTGGGGATCTGCATATAAATCTGGAGGTGAGCTGGGACCAAATATATAAATATCATGGAAGGAAGCCGCAAGTGTAGAAAGCCTTGTTTACGTTAAAAGCTAGCCACGATTTAGTGGATGCAAAGGCCGCCAAATGCCCCACCGGCCCAGGGTATACATATTTCACATGTCCTTATAAAAAAGTATGCAAAAAAAATTGATGGACAGAATGCAGAACAATGTCATACATTCAGTCCAGTACAGTAATCTGGGCCTAAATCCATCGTTTTTTTTATTGCTTTGCCATTCCAGTCAGTCTTGACTCTTTACCCAAGGGGAACAGTTCAGCCCGAACTGCCAAGCCAGGTCCTCCCCGGACTAGAAACAAGCATCATAGGACCAGTTTTTTGGTTTCACCCCTCATCAGCCAGGATAGCTTGACTACAGTGGCATAGAGAGCACAGGACCCACGTTTGGGCATATCCATCCCACTCAGGGTGATGGACAGAATGCAGAAAAATGTCATACAATCACCCCACTATAGAGATCTGGGCTTAAATCCATTGGTTTTTTTGCTCACCATGCCATTCCACTTTGGACCCAGCCATTTGCAAATCAGTCTTGACCCTGCACCCAATGGAAATAGTCCAGCCCGAACCGCTATGTCAGGCCCTCTCTGGACTGGAAACAAGCATCCTAGGACCTGTTTCTGGGTTTCACCCCTCATCAGCCAGGATGGCTTAACTCCAGTGGTAAGGAGAGCACAGGACCCCTGTCTGCCATACCCGTCCGTCTCGTGGTGACGAGTGCAAAAAGAACAATTGATGGACAGAATGAAGAACAATGTCAAACATTCACCCCAGTACAGAGATCTGGGCCTAAATACATAGTTTGTTTGCTCACCATGCCATTCCAGTTTGGGCCCAGCATATGCAAATCAGTCTTGCCCCCGTGCCCAATGGGAACAGTTCAGCCCAAACTACCAGGCCAGGTGCTCCCTGGACTGGAAACATGCATCCTAGGACTGGTTTCAGGGTTTCACCCCATATCAGCCAAAATAGCTTGACACCAGTGGCATGAAGAGCACAGGACCCAGGTCTGGGCATACCCTCCCAAGGGGGTGGCATGGTGAGCAAAGGAATGATGGATTTTACCCAGATCTCTTGACTGGGGTGAATGTTTTGATTTGTTCGGCATTCAGTCCATCAATTGTGTGTCTTTTGCTTCCTCAACCTAAGTGCGCCAGGTATGCCCAGACGTGGGTTCCTGGCTTACTGTGCCACTGGATTCAAGCTGTCCTGGCTGATGTGGGGTGAAACCCCGAAACCGGTCCTAGGATGCTTCTTTCAGGTCCAGGGAGGACCTGGCTTGGCAGTTCGGACTGAACTGTTCCCCTGAGGTACAGGGTCGAGTCTGATTTGCATATGGCCAGTTCTAAACAGGGGTGGCATGGTATGCAAAAGAATGATGGATTTAATCCAGAGCTCTTGACTGGGGGTGAATGTTTTGATTTGTTCTGCATTCTTCCCATCAATTGTCTGTCTTTTGCCCTTAAAAAGTATGTCAGGTTGGACTGTTTTCTGATCTCTTCCTCTATGCTTGCTGCAGCAGGAATTAATAACCGACCTAAGTTACTCTCCGACCACAATCCGTTAATCATAAATTTTGCAATTCAAGCGAGAGTTCAAGTCCAGTACAAGTGGATATTTGATAGAAAATTAGTTACCAATAATCTGTATATCCAACACATCAGGCACTGGGTGGTACAGTACTTTGAGGCAAACCGATATTGCTCATCACGTCGTGGCATGGTTTGGATAGCTTCAAGAGTGACTTACGGGGTGAAACTATCAGCTTTGTAGGAAAAACCAGAAAACAGCAAAGGGATTAAGTTAACGGTTTGATTGAAAGGCTGGGGACATTAGAAAAGTAGCACACCATAGCAAACAGGGAGAATCAAGAAGCGACTGAATTAGTATTACGGCAAAAAGTATTGATCGCTAAAGCTGAAATCAGTAGCTAATATAGTAGGCGGAGCGCTGCAGGATTTCAAGCGCATAAGAATGAGAGCTATGAGTACAGAGAGTCGGTGGGCAAGCTGCTTGTGCTCCGCACAAGGCAGAAACTTGCTAGGAATAATTTCCCCAGGATTAAAGGGCAGGACGGACGCTATGTCACAAGTTTAAAAGACATTATTCAAGTTTTTGAAAGCTTTTTTTAGGATCTATACCAGTACGACAATCTTACCCCTTTATCTTTTGCCGAGATTGAAAGAATCATGGGGGACTGACAACGGGTCGTAGAGGAGACGAGACAGGAGTTTAAAGGGGATAAAAAAATGGAGGAAGTTTTACATGCTCCAAACTCAAGTTAAAATAGGCAGAGATAGCCCCCTACATCTGGATTTGCTCTTAGGTGTACAATATCTCGGGGTCCCTCCAGAATCCTGGCGGAGAGCAACATGGCTATCTTCTTAAAAAACGATAAGCCTTCAGATAACCCTGCGTCCTATCTGCCTATATCCCTAATAAATGCAGATAACAAGTTATATTCCAAAATTTTAGCAACTCAGTTACGTAGGATCATAGCCCATTTTATCTCACCATGGCAACATGGTTTTACACCTGGAAGAGGCATCATCAATCATATCATGGGTGCCATAGTCTTATTCGATATAGTAGAGGTCACAGGAGAGGGGATGGCTATGATCCTCCTGGACGCAGAAGAGGCCTTTGATCGAGTCTCCTGGCGGTATCTGTGGGGTATCTTGGCTCAAAAGGGGTTTGGTCCAGGTTTTATAACAGCCATACGCACAATGTATTTTAGGCCTTATGCCAAGCTACAAATTATGGGCAAGTAATCGGGCTATATTCAGGTAGCCAGGGGCACAAGACAGGGCTGTCCCTATTCTCCAATCGTATTAACCTTATACATCGATTCCTTTATCCAGCAAATCCTCTAAGATCAGGTAATAAAACCAATATGTAGTAATGGCTTTGAAACCAAGGTAATGGCATACGCCAACGATATCGCCATAGTGACTCCAGATCCGGAAGTCGCCATAGTATCGGTTGTAATTCTAATACCCCTTGTTGAGGATCCTCGAATGCAGGATGCAGCGGTTTACTCACTTATTTATTTTATTTAAGAGATTTTATATAACGCTGGCCAGACCCGAAAGTATCGGAGAGCTTTGCAGCAAAAAGGAGAGAAATCATATAAAGGAGATAAAAATGAACATAATTGTTCATAAATGATCAAAAGTTCCACTGTGCTGTGCGTCTGCGGTGCGCCATTGAGGTAGAGAGGTCCAGAGGTAGTCTCGATGTATGGACAAAGTCTTAGACTAAGTTTTCCTCCGAGCGGCGGTGAACACGGAGGGCGTTAGGGAGAGGGGATGAGGTAGGGAGTGAAGGAGCATTGCCAGGTGATTGCAGAGTGGAGGATAGTGAATTACAGGTTTCAGTTTGGGGAGGCACAGTTAAGGTAGAGGTCTTTTAGGAGCCTTTTGAATTTTGCAAAGGAGGGGGTAGTTCTGATATGAACAGGGATGGAGTTGGGTGCGTTTCCTGTGAAGGAACGTGTTGCAGTTTTTTGATTGCGTATTTTCAAGGGGATAAACAAGAGGGAGTTGGAGATCCTGAGGTTTCTACACAGACCGGCTTTCTTAAGTTTAGAGGCCAGGTGTTCCAGTTTCCCTGTGTACAGGGCTTTGTGCATGAGACAGGCAGTTCTGAAGCTAGCACGAATTTCCATTGGGAGCCATTTTAGTTCTCTGAGTGCAGGAGATATGTGATAATTTTTTTGACTCCGGTGACCATTCTGGCAGCAGCATTGAGAGTTGTTTTGAGTGGCGCTAAGTGGGAGAGAGCTGTACCGGAGAGGACTGCGTTCCCATAGTCCAGTCTAGACAACACCAGTGATTGGGTGGCTTGTTTGAGGTACATGGGTGGGATGTAGGGTTTGATTTTATTGAGAAGCTTCAGATTGAGGAAGGCACTCTTTGCGGAGTTCTTAATGTAGTTGGTCAAGGGTGATTCCTAGTGATTTTACTGAGTTTGCCAGGGTGAGATTACTGTTGAGATCATCGATTGTTTTCAGCCACTCTACGATTTGCGGGTTTACTTCTCTAGTGGAGATGAGGAGGATTTCTTATTTTACTGATTGAGTTTACGGTGGTTAGTTGATAACCATTGTTGAACTTCTCTGAGAGTATTGTTGAGTCTTAGAATGTCATTAATGGAGGAGGTTTCCAAGTAGCTCTGGGTGTCGTCTGCATATATGTGGAAGGGGATGTTGTCTTTTTTCAGAATGGTGGTGAGGGGTTCCTTGTATATGTTGAAAAGTTGAGGGGAGAGTACTGATCCTTGGGGGACACCTCTGTTGACGGGGAGTAGGTCGGTCGTAAAGGATTTGATTTTTATCCTTTGGGAGCGATTATGAAAGAAGGAGGAGAACCATTGAAGGACCACCTCATCTGCACCTACTCCGTCTTTGAGAACCTTGATGAGAAGATTGTAATCCACTGTGTCAAAGGCTGCTGACAGGTCTAGGAGGATGAGTAGGCAGCAATGGTCCGTGTCAAGGGACTTGAGGATGTCATCCACGATGTTAAGGATTGCGGTTTCGGTGCTACAAGCTTTTCTGAAGCTCGATTGGTGTTGATCTAACAGATTGATATTGTCAATGTGTTGGTTCAGTTGATGGAGAACACATTTTTTGAAGAGTTTGGCTAGGAAGGGCAGATTGGAAACAGGTCTGAAGTTGTTCAGGTCGTTGGTGTCTAGGCCTGGCTTCTTCAGAAGTGGTGTGACTTGTCCGACTTTTAGGCAGTCTGGAATGATGCCGGTTTTAAAGGAGCTGTTTATGATTTCACACCAAAGTGGTGCAAGGGAGAGTTTCAGCTTTTTAGCCATTTGGGAGGCTATAGGGATGAAGGCTTGGAGGAGGAGATTAATTTGAGAATCTCAGCTTCAGGGATGGGGTCGAAGGATCTCCAGGTTTTGGTAGGGCACAAACTAGAGTAGTTTCGATTTCTGGGGCAAAGTTTTTGTCGGCAGGATGGAGGTTGATGTCAAGTGATAGTTCAATCTTGATGATTTTATCATTAAAGAAGTTGGCAAAGTTGGCATGTAGGTCTTTGGAAGCCTGGATTTGAAAAGGAGAGGACTTGGACGTTTGTTGCTTGATGATGTTAAATAGTTCTTTTGGCCTGTTTTTCGCATTGTCAAGAGCGGTCCAGAAAAAGGTTTTTTTTTCATTATTGATATGTCTTTTGTACTTTCCTCAGGCTTTTTTGAGTACTTCGCAGAGGCTAGAGGAGGATTCTTTCTCCAGAGACGTTCTGTGGCTCTAAGTTGCCTCCTTTCATCGCTGATGTCCTTGTTGAACCAGGATCTGGAGAGGATGTTAATGGATTTTTTTCAGTTTCACTGGCGCTAGTTGGTCTAAGATGGAGGACATGGTCGTGTTGTAGTGGGATGTGAGTTCTGTAGTTGAGAGGCCGTCAGGGGAGATGAGCAGGAGGGTGCTTATTTTTTCTTCTAAGTCAACTGTGTTGATCTGTGTTAGGTTTCTTGACCATGTAGGGTAGTCTTCGATGGAAGGTTGGAACATGATCAGTTGTGAGATGTGAAATAGGATTAAGTGGTGGTCTGACCAGTCGATCGGAAGGATGTGGTCTATTGTGATTGTGTCGGGTTGGGCGATGATGGCATCTAGGATTTCCCCTTTGCTATGAGTTTCTTTTAAGCATTGCTGGATAAGGTTGTTGGAATGTAATAGCTTGTTCAAGTTCTGTCTTGGGGCGCTGTTTTTATCATTCCAGTGGAGGTTGAGGTCATCCAGAATTAGGATGTTGCTATCTAGGAGAGAGCAGTGAGCAATCAGGTCTGACAGATGTTCCGTGAACGTGACGGTGTTGCCTGGGGGATGGTATAAGAGATGGCAGTATAGTAGATTGTTGTTACTGGTTCTGATGTTGGCAGTTAGGCATTCGAAGGAGTTGTAGTTGAAGGTATCATTTTCGGTAACTGACAGGTTTATGTTGTGAATGATTGCTAAACCTCTGCCTTTTTGGTCTTTTTTAACTTTGTTTATGATAGAGAAACCCAGGGGTACAAGCATATCCATATTTGGAGGAGAGGAGTTGTTTAGCCAGGTCTCGGTGATGAAGGATATATCTATGTCATGGTTGAGGATGGATTCAGCTAGCTCTGTGGCATGTTTAGTGGCTGATCTGCAGTTTATGAGCATGCAGTTAGTACGGGGAGTCTCTTTTTTTAGTTCAGCTGTTAGTGGAGCAGTAGGGATGTTGATAAAAGAGGCTGGGGGTCCAGGGGGTTTCGGAATGGAGTGTTCACTTCTGAATCCAGTGATTACCTGAATCATGGATTGCAGGATGTGAGTGGGGGGTGGTGTATGAGGAGGCCAGCTCGGTCGCTTCATCAGAGGACATGGCTACAATAGTTCTATTCGGTCGGATCGAGAGGGGTGATGAGGTCCGGCTGGGATGCAGGGCCTTGGGACGGCTATGGTATGTGAGGTTAGGGAAGATGGGAGTGGAGTGAGTGTTTAAGGGGGCTTATGGAGTGTTGCGAGGTTGCTTAGGATGTCATTCAGGCCCTGTATTAGAATAGCCACTTGGCTTTCAATAGGTTTTGGTAATTTGGAGTTGTGCTCTAAGGATGGAGTTCCAATTGCCGGGCCTTTCCATGTGAAAGATAAGGTCAATTTTTACTTGCCCTTTGCCGGAGCAGTGATATATGTCAGCAAATAGTGATACAGGGTACTGCCTGATCAGTTTGTGTTTGAGGTTTTTTTTCACTTTGGGTAAGAGGTTGGGGGGGGAGACTGATCAAAAAGGAGTTCGGGCCATGCCGCTTTATGTAGGGCGAAGACCAGCTGACCTCCACCCTCGCCCAGAACCCCCCCACCAACCCGCCGCCAGCAACCTCAGACAGTGGATCGACGACTGCGCCAAATTCTCGCCCCGCTCAGGAAACCCTCCAACTACCACACCAGCAAGAAAGCCACATGGTTCACCGAGGAGCTCCAGACCTCCAAACACACATGCCGGAACCTGGAGAAGAAATGGCCCCACGAACGCACACCAGACAGCCACGCAGCCCACAAGGACGCCATCCGCAGACATCACCACCTCATAAGAACAGCCAAGAGATCCTCTTTCAAATCCCCACTGGACAACAACACACACGACAGCAAAGAGCTATTCAACATAGTGAATGAACTCTCCAACCCCAGCGCCAACACCAACGACATCCCGCCTTCACAAGATCTGTGCGACTCACTGGCCACCTTCTTCCACTGCAAGATAGCCGACATTCGTGACAGCTTCAACACCACGACCACCCCGACAGCGCCAGACTCCAACACCCCCTCGAACACCACCAGCACCAACCACCTGACCTTCTGGTCCAACGTCAACGACGACGAGAAGCGCAAGGCCATGACTCCATCCACTCAGGATCACCATCAGATCCCTGCCCACACAACATATTCAACAAAGCGGACACAAACATTGCACCCCAACTACGGAAGGTCATCAACATCTCCTTCGAAACAGCGACATTCTTGGAAAGCTGGAAGCACGCCGAAATCAACGCCCTCCTCAAGAAACCCAAGGCGCACCCCAAGGACCTCAAGAACGTCCGGCCCATCTCCCTGCTCCCCTTTCCGGTGAAGGTCATCGAGAAAATCGCCAACATGCAACTCACCCACCACCTCGAGGAGAACAACATCCTAGTCCTGTCCCAGTCTGGTTTCAGATGAAACCAAAGCACCAAGACAGCCCTCATTGCAGCCACGGAGGATATCAGGCGCCAACTTGACAATGGCCAGACATCAGCCCTCATCCTCCTAGACCTGTCAGCCACCTTCGACACGGTCTGCCACCACACACTAAAGACACGCCTCCAAGAAGCCGGATTCTGAGAAAAAGCCATGGACTGGACCACGTCCTTCCTCTCCGGCAGAACCCAGAGAGTCCGCCTCCCACCCTTCCGATCTGAAGCCACCAACAATATCTGCGGCGTACCCCTGGGCTTATCCCTCAGCCCGTCCTTGTTCAATGTCTACATGGACCCCTCGCACAAGTGGCCCGCCAGCATGACCTCAACATCATCTCCTACGCCAACGACACTCAGCTCATCTTCTCCCTCATCAAGGAGCCGCACACCACCAAAACCAACCTCCACAAGGGAATGAAGCCCGTCTCCGAGTGGATGAGGAGCAGCCATCTGAAACTTAACTCGAACAAGACAGAGATCATCATCCTCTGCCCCACCCCCTCTGCCTGAGACGACTCCTGGTGGCCGACCACACTGGGAACAGCACCGACACCCACGGACCACACACGCAACCTAGGATTTATCCTCGACTCCTCCCTCTCCATGTCGAAGCAGGTCAACGCCATCTCCTCTGCCTGCTACAACACCCTCTGCATGCTCCGCAGGGTATACAAATGGATTCCGACCGAAACAAGAAGAACGGTGACCCAAGCCCTCGTCAGCAGCAGACTGGACTACGGCAACGCACTCTACGCAGGAATCCCTGCCAAACACCCACGATGACTACAATGCATCCAAAACTCCTCCGCCTGACTGATCCTCAACATCCCTCACCGAAGCCACATCACTCCCCAACTGAGACACCTGCACTGGCTCCCCGTCATTAAGAGGATCCCCTTCAAGCTCCTCATCCACGCACACAAAGCCTTCCACAACACCAGACCAGCCTACCTGAACAGCAGACTCAGCTTCTACACCCCAACCCGCCAGCTCCCCTCCGCCAGCCTAGCCCTCGCAACCGTCCCGCGCATCCAACGAACAACCTCCAGCGGCAGATCCTTCTCCTTCCTCGCCGCCAAGACCTGAAACACCCTCCCTACCCACCTGCGACGGACCCAATACCTACTCACCTTCAGAAAACTCCTCAAAACCTGGCTCTTCGAACAGTAGCAGCAACCCCCTCCCCTCAGCACCTTGAGACCGTCGCAGGTAAGTAGTGCGCTTTACAAGTGACCAATTGATTGATTGACTGATTGAATGAGGAGAGGGGGTTGGGGGAGGTTGACGTGGTAGAAGGCATTTTATTTAAGTAGGAGGTGGGCTTGGTTCTTTTCGGGCTAGGTGTGTTATGATAACACCGAGGTCGGGGAGAGTAGAGGGGACCGACGGGACTGCTGACGGGGTCAGATCGCTTCTATATGTATTGGGTTAGTAGGCTGCTGGGGGCAGGGTGAGAGTGGGAGCAGTGGGGCTTGAGTCAATTTTGTTTCTGGAGGGGAGTGAGCCAGTTTCTGTTGTCCAGCTGTTGAAATTACAAGCTATGTGACCAGAGTTTGAGGGGAAAACCCCCAGGTGGTCAGGCCGAATGACTAGATGGGTACTGCAGTATAAGGATGTGGTGGGCTAATGTCGCAGGAATGCTGACGCTGCATCAGGGATTAATGAGCCTGCCCACGGGGACAGTGCCTCATCAAAGGGGTTAGCAAGAAAGAGTGGAGCTACGGTATCTGCGTGGAAAGGTATCACATATGCAGGGGCCAGATTTGGATAAAAGAGGGGTGAGTCCCCAGGAACAGGGTGAATGGGTGGCAATCAGGATGAGGTGACTCACCTGCGCCGTCTGGACATTGTGCAGCTCAAGAAAGTTTGCAGTGCACTTTTCAGGTTTCCTTAGTATCAGCTTGGAGATCTTTGGTGGCCTTGGTAGTCTGGGCTCCCTTGGGACCTCTGCGGGGTGCCCTTTTGCTGTGAGCAGTTTATTCAGTGGGTCAGGGCTCTCATTTTGCCAACATGGCAGCCATTTTTTGAACAGGCACTGTAGAGCTCAGCAGTAGCTCAAAGATGGCTACCTGAGGTCCCCATGATGTCGGATTGAGGAACACTAGGGGTCGAGGCTCTCATGTGCTCCGTGCAAGGTGATAACAGATTGCTTACAGTCCATTTCCCTGGAGTCAGGCATTGCGGGGCTCGGGAGCATCTTGCGTTCTGTTTTCAGCTAATAGTCTTCTATATTGACCCAGGTGGGGGAGAAGTCCAAGGCCATGTTTTGGGCAGGCACTGCGGGGCTCTGCAGTAGGTTAAATCCAGCTGTCTGAGGTCCCCATTTTGCCAGAATCAAGATCAAGGCGGGTCATGGTTCTCGTGGGTCCGCAGCATGGTGTCACCGAATTGGCTGCAGCCCTTTCGTTGAGAGTTATTTATTGTAGCTGACCTAACTATGCAGCCATTTTAGGGTCAGGCGAAATGGAGCAAGTGAATAGCTTGCGCTCCGTTTCCAAATCAGAATCACCGTGGTGACCGGGCATGGGAAGCGGTCCGTGGGGACTCTTGTGGGACCTCCACAAGGCACCAACAATTTGCCTGCAGCCAAGAGTTTTATATTTTATTTATTTTTCCTTCTTTGGACCTGTCCTGACTATTTAGCCATTTTGGGGTCAGGTGATTATGGCAAAGAAGCATAGGAGCAACTCGCACTCCGTTTTATCCAAAGGATCTTCATGATGGCCGGGTGCAGGAAGCGGTCTGTGGGGCTCGAGGCAGGTCGAGACTCTCCTGAACCCACTGCAGGGTGCCACCAGATTGTCTGAAGCCAAGAGTTTTCTTCCGAGCAGTCCTAACTAAGCGTCCATTTTAGGGTCAGGCATTGCGGCGCGTGGGAACAGTTTGTGCTCCTTTTTCTCATAAGTGTCTTCAGATGGCCAGGTGCGGGGAGCGGTCCGTGTCCGGGGCTGTCAGTGTTCCTGCGGTTCTGGGATGGGTTGACCTGGGATCGAGTGAAGACTGTAAGCCGCCGAACATCATTGAGGCGTCAGTTTCAATCCAGCAGGTGTTGCGCGCCGATCCTCGTCTTCTTCACAAGGTGATGATCTGTGGTCGAATCAGGCTTGTCCAACTTAGGACTTAATCCAGTGAGTTCTCGTTCTTCCTTGCAGGTGATGGTGGGGGGGCAACATGGGTTCTTCCTTCAGTGTTGATGCCCCTGCCCAGGAGCTCGATTTCAGTGCTCCCTCCCTGCGGCCATATTGCCGTGGGATCAGGGTCAGTAGTAGAGTTAGCTCCATCTGGTCAATACATTTGAGCCCCAAGTTAAATAAGTTTAGTACGGACTTAAGGTACATGGACTTAAGGTGCATGGACAGGCTCCATCTTTCAATAATTGCAAGATGTAATATACTCAAAATGGTCTTTCCCAAGAAACTATACCTGTTTAGATCTATTCCCCTTGAGATTGAAGGCAATTTTTAAAATAAATTGTATTATATCTTTATTAATTTAATCTGGCGATACAAGAAAATCCGGCGATCTCTTAAATTATTAACTCTGCTGCAAAAACTCTATGTAGCTTTTCTACAACAGATGGCGGTGTTGTTTATATCAGAAAATGCCACCATGAGTATCAGGGATCAGGAGCTTGGCATGGATATCCCCACCATATATGAGTTGGCTATAGGTAGATTGGCACATGGTATGTTTGTCTGACAAGTAGAGGATAGCTACTACAAGAAGACACGGTTCAAGGTGGTGATAGTGACCTAGAAAAATTGGAGAAAAGTGAATAAACTTATCATAGATACACACCGTTGTGGCGATCCCCCTAGTTTCTCATAACACTGTATGATATCATGGGCAGACAATGGGATCAAAAGGGCATAACCAGGGTAGGGGACTTATACTCAGCCAACTAAACCCGCACTATAGGAAGCCATTGCCTATTCCCAGTCTAAGGTTAAACACATATACAAAACCTTAGTGGGCATAGTTCCTGATGACCTAGAAAAGGTAAAAACCAACTTGGCTAGGTAACTGGGGTATCCTGACGTGGATTTATCAGTTGATCATATTAGGTAGGGAAATCTTTTTTTCTCAGCCAATTTAAAAGCTCAGAATTATCAAACTAATTTCAAACTCTATTTTACTCCTGCAAAGCTCTTTTGCTGGGGTAAATGAGAGGATGATAATCGCCCTAGGTGTGCTCAAGGGCTGACCGATTTGATATGCATGTTTTTTACCTGTGGGAGACTGTCACTTTTAAAAGAAGGGATCGAGGAGTTTTTGTATGACACATTGGGTGTAAGTGTTCACATAATTCCAGGATTGATGCTTCTGGGCTACGATAATATGGACCAACTCGATGTATCACAGACTGATTTTATCTTTATTGTGGTGGCCGTAGCCCGGTTGCTTAGTGCTAAGCGGTGGAAGGATATCGATCCCCCCACTTATCAGGCCTGGCTGGGCCCCTTACTGGCCATATACAATCTCGAAAGAACCCTGTATATTTGTAGGGGCCGGCGCCAAAGCAGGAGAGGCCACAAAATCTGGGAGCCAATGAGTAAGTGGCTCACAGGGTTTAGGGGTGGGAGGGATTGGCTGGCTTTGGAGGGATGAGAGAAGGAGGGCTGGGTTTGTTGGAATGTAAGGTGTCCCAGGAATCCCTATCTCCTTTTACCTGTTTTTTACTTCACGTTTCATCGTATTGTATTTTATTCACTTTTCTACACATGAGTTGTATACGAGATTTATATCAGATTTATGACATTGTCACAATATTAATTGCCAAATTGTAATATTTGCTCTTATGTATGCTTTTACTCTCTCCGAATAAAAAAAACATTTAAAATAAAAAGGGATTGTTGACCCCGGGGGGTGGGAGGCAGGAGCTGCATATCTCATTGAGGAGAGGTATGAGGGACCAAAATACGTTCTAGGTGTTTAGAGGCAGGAGCCTGTTCATTCAATCATAGGGCTTACTACACAGATGCTGGCCTTTCAAAGAGGCTCAACCAGGGGGTACTGCACCAATATGCGCAGCGGACTCACCTTGGCAGGATTTCATGTGGATTGAGGCTTCCAGACCTCCCCATTGATCCAGCAACCAAGGCCATTGGCCACAGACAAAAGTTCCAGAACGAGGGAGCCCATGCCTCCAGGGAGGTGGCCAATCAGGTGGTGGGGAGGAGAGAGCCCTTTGCCCCCTGACAGCTGATTGTAACTTATCTCGCAGACTTTAAAGTACAAACAGGACTAAACAACATGGGGATAAAATGTATTATCACATAATATTTATTTTCCTCTATAACAGAAAACAATAAAAACATGTCAGCTACTACCGTGTGCCATTGCAGCTTCTGTAAGAGAAGACAATAACATATGTTAGTCAAAACACTGTAATAGGAATTCTACTCAGTCTCCATTTTAATTTTCCTTTTTAACTTAGCATCTTTTTAAGATGGTGGTTTGAACAAGTTTTTCACTAACACAAGAATAGGGCATGCAAACATTATTTTTGATAGACATTGTTGTTCTGTAGTCTGCACTATTCCAGGGACACACACAGTAGAACAAGATGTCCTAGCTTTATTATGTGTTCGTATGAGACAACTCTATTTCTCCAGATTATGTAAAAATAATTTCTGCAGCTCTAGCAGAATGAAAGAAGGCTGGCATCTTATTCTGTAAGCGGTGTCTGTTTTGAATTCGGTGAGATGTATGTCACACCAGAGTTATCATAAATGTTGCCGATACCTGTGAACAAGATACACCCTGCGATTCCTTACATTCATTCTAAGAAGAAAGATAGTTGCGCAAGATGTGTGCAGGCTTACACACTCAGACAGAGTGCATTCGATGATGCACTGAGACTGACTTTCTGAGACAGTACTCCACGGTACGGGGTTAGATCATTCCAATTGTGTTCGGCAAAAGGGTACTACCGTAACACCATGACTAGTGTAAAATTATTAGTAATTGATAGGAATAAAATTAGGAACAATTAACATGGTTGAATTGGTTGTTTTTTTCACCATTCTAATGGTTATAACACTGATGTATCTTATAAGTCTAATTATTGCAGTTCATGCTTTACTTACAAGGATTAGATCTTTTCAATAAATATTTGTAAATGTATTATTGTCTCTTCTCTTTCTGAACGTTGGACATGCAAAAGTGACAAATGAAAATGTTTGTCACCTTGTGGCTGGGAGCAACTTCTATTCAACTTAGACTGTTACGATATAGGAGCCTGGAGTCTATTGTTCTCTTTCTCATCTGCTCCTTTATTGTTCGAAAAAGAATGCACATGAGTTGCATGATAAGTAGTTCTTCTCTGTTTCTCTTTTTTACAGGTGCAAGAAAGCCAAAACCACCATTGAAGAAGAAAACTAAAGGTTAGTGCTCACGGCTACTTTGTATTGAGCTTGGAGGGAGGGTTTTTGGAAATAAGTTACCACCTTAAAATAAAGAATTTCTGACTCATCACCAAATAAAAAGGGTGGCTGTTGGTAAAGCCATGCACATTTTAGAAACTGATTACTTCACCAGGCTAAATTTAAACCACTGATATTTAACCAGAGGGGTAGGCGGTATCCCCTAATGGCCAAAACATAAAAGGAAAACAAACTTCTATGCAATTGTAAAAATAGCTCGCATTATTCATATGTCATGAAGAAAGCATACAGTGAGCACCCTACATCTACTTTTCTGAGGTCTTGAAGAGCCAGTCTCCAGGGGATTGGTTCAATGTGTTTTCTGTCATGGAAGTACAAGAGTGATATTAATACTTCCCTCATAGCAAAAGGAGGAAGAAATCTGGTTCCGCTACAAGTCTGGTTTCTATAAATAACAGTCCTTTAGTTTCTGATGACTCATCCTGCACTCCCTCAAGAATATTTTTGTTATTTTGCTCTTTGTGTTGTTACCACCCTATCTTGTTTTAAGAAACTGCAAAACCTTCTGTAAAGCCTTGTCAGATTTTAATTCAGATCTCTATCTTTCTTCTGACACAATGGCTGTACCATCTTCACAGACCATTTCCTGATCAAAGTATTTGTCATTGTCTTCGAAATCCTTACCAAGAGCTTCCTCGTCAGAGATTTGTGTCTGCTAAGTTGTTATCAACTCCAGCACTGTATTTTATCTCAACATCTTACTCCTGAAGAATGACGACCCTTTAGTAATCGTGCTTGAAACTGGCTCCAATTTTTTTTTAAATGTTTCATACGATGTTTTGTGGTCAGTTCCAATTTCAAATTTATTACCCCCTACAAAATATTTCCTTTTGCTGAGCCCAGAATACTAAAAGTGCCTTTCTTTCTATGGATGAATATGGTTTTTCTGAACCTTTCAAACTTCTAGACAAAAATAAAATGGTACATTTTGAGCCTTGTTCGACGTGTTGTAAAACTGTTCCTAATTATTTAAGACTTGCCTCTGTCATAAGAATAGAATATCCCTATTGACAAAGTTCTTTAGATTAGGTTTTTATACTCAGTCTTTCCACCCCTCCCTTGAACTCTTCTTCACATGCAGAATCCCAAACAAATTCTGCTCCTTTCTTTAAAAATGTTCTCATTATTGAGCATATTTTGTAGTATTCTGCCATACCAAAAAATTGCATTAACTCTTCATTGTTAGATGGTGATTTCAAATTGTGTATGGAATTAATCAGATCCTCTTGTAAATGTAAAAAAATGTAAATTGATACTTGTATAGCGCACTACTCACCCGCAAGGGTCTCAAGGCGCTTGTACGAATACCACTGTGGAACCCATCCTGGCTTTCCCTGTGAGGCGTCCACTCCTGGGCACCCCCAAGGTGGAGGCCAGGCATCCTTAGCGTTGTGGGGGCCATTGTGGAGATTAAGCAAGCCATTGCCCAGAGTTGCAGAGTGGGACTCCATGATTGGAATAGGCACCGAGGTGAGAATTTTCAGGTCCGTGGAATTTTTTTGAGCCCAAGACCCGCCGAGGCTGGGAATTGAACCCTGGTCCCGGGCTAGACCTCTGCATCAGGGTCTGCCGCTCTAATCATTGAGCCACACTGGGGGGTTATACCTTTACTTTAAGTAGTACGATCTAAGCAGTTAATTGATTCCTTCCTAAATTTACATTTTTCTAACCGTTCCGTGAGATTGGAGATTTTAGGTTTTTCTATGACCTTTTTTACCTTCCAATCATGCTCTTCTACATCTTTTCTAAACACTAGAATATCATCCTAATACCTAGTACCTTCTCCAAAGATCTCTGAAAAACAGATGCAACGGACACCAATCCACATGGTAACCTTGCATATCTGAAGGTTCCAAATGGAGTGATGAATGCTGTAATGTCACTTGACCCTTCCTCAACTGTAATATGTGGATTAATGGTGCGCTGAAGTGAAGTTTGTAGTGGAAAATACTTTTGCACTATTAAGCAACATGAACATGTCTGTAATATTAGGCAAAGTATATCTATCCGTGACAAAACATTTATTAAGTTCTCTGAGGTCTATACATAAACATAAACAGCTATTTCCTTTTATGACTACTACCACTATTCTATTCTTTGAACTTCTTCACTGACTCCCTTATTTTTAAGTCTTTAAAGTTCTGACCACATTTCATCTTCCGCAGCAACTGGGACATTTATCATTTCCTCACACACTGGTCAGGCATGTTCAACCAAACATATTCTGTGCATAAAGTTCGTCATACAACCCAGTCTTTAAAAAAAAAAAACTTTAGGGAACTTTGACATTGTATCTCCGAGAAACCCACACTCTATAGTTTCTTGTAAATCAATACAATGCAATATAAATTTCCCTTTTAACAAATTTGGAAGATCATTGTTAGGATCAAGCATAAGTCCCATGCCTCTCTGTTGTATCCAGTTCAAAATACTGTTACGCTTTTGTGAAATGTATACTTTTGCATTAGCCCAGTGTTGCTTATATTCTATAGAGCAAATAATATCTCCCTGTAGTTTGAGGAGATTGCTTCCATAAGCATAAAGATTTATGTAAGGATTCAATAGGTCAACTTTTGTTTTAAGTTTCTAAGTGTATAAATTCTTTGAAACAATTGTAAATTTTGCTCCTGCGTCTCTCTTGTTTTTTTCACTGCTCAGATATATTCTATGAGTTGGACTGTTTCGCAGCCACTTGTCACAGAGGGAAGGAGCAAGGAGGAAGCTGTGCTGCTCACTCCCTCTGGGAAACTACTGCTCCCATCACCACTGTATATCCGTTGTGCTCTTAAGCGCCTCTTCGCAACGTGGTGCGTGTTTCCACTTGTCACAGACGGAAGGGGCAAGGAGGAAGCTGTGGTGTTCACCCCGCTGGGAAACTACTGCTCCCATCACCACTGGGTATCCATTGCGCTCTTAAGCACGTCATCGGAACGTGGCACGTGTAACCGCTTGTCACAGAGGGAAGGAGCAAGGAGGAAGCCGTGCTTCTCACCCCCGCTGGGAAACTACTGCTCCCATCACCACTGCAAATCCATTGCGCTCTTCAGTAAGCCTGTAAAGACAACAGGAGTATAACCCATAAACTAAGTTGAGATCTGGGGAGGTATGCGAAAATAAACAACAAAATCTCAATTGGTATTATTTAGGGAGTCAGTTAGACACACGACTATGGTGGCCGTACGCTGATATGAGCGTTACCCCACCAACTGGATTGACTCCATTGTGACGGGTTCATCGTTCCCACGCCCGGGACCATTTGAGACGCGGCAGACCCTTGCCCGCCGTGTTGGATTCCTATCAACACAACTGTACACCAATCCGGGTGCAGACTGCGGCACCCAAGCCATTCATATTGAGCCCGTCACCCAAGCACTTATAGGTCTTACTTACCGACTCTGCAGGACCACCTCCTCATGTACTCCCGACATCCTCTGGAGCCTTCACGCCTGACATCGCCCCACATGTACAACGTTCACACCTGACCTGTGGACATGGGACCGTGTCCACCACCCCCCAGCCACCGGCTAAAGCAGACATTGCCCGCTGCACCCCGCCTGGACCAGCCTCTACCCCCTTTCTTCACAGCCAGCCTGACCCACAGCACTGTCCTCCCGACTACCCAGTCCTGAAGATGATCCTGACTGATTAGGATCGAAACGTCGTCGACTCCTCAGCGCAACTAATGGTGCCAAAACCCCCTTGTGGTTCAATCAAATGGCTCAGACATTACATACCCTAATATTGTAAATCATTCTTTTTGAACCACAGAGTCTTCACTGTACATATTTCACAATTTTTTGTCACCTTGTGCCTCTTCGCTGATCTCACATTGTCACTTGCATCGCCACATATTTGTGTCACAATCACAACAGTGCACCATGTCCAATTCGGGCTGCCTTTGCATTCTGTGCCTACAGTGCTGCTACAACTGTATTTTCATTTGTAAACTTCAAATATATGATGCCATGAACACATTTATAAAACTTATTCGGAGTCTTATTTTCCTTCTAATGTAATGTACATACTTAAGTATGCCTCGGCGTAGTGTGCATAGTGGGGCTACGTGGAGCGCCACAGAGTTGATAACAAACTATGTGGTGCTTTGCGTCGCTCCGCTGCACCACCCGCCTCCCACCCCGTCCTATAATAACAATTGCTACAGTTTTAAAAAATACATTTAAAAGCGCCTTACCTTATATGCGGCGTCTGCGGCGTCCCCGGCTGGCTTCCGCCTCCATTCAACGCGTTTGTGATAAAGACTGCGCACGGACATCCGCGTATGTGCATTTCTCACAAGAAACCCAGAAGCGGATGACCGTGCATGCGCAGTTTTTACCGCGAATGAGATAATGAGAGGAGGTGGTCATCCAGGGACCCCACAGACGCCGCAGATAAGGTAAGGTGCTTTAAACATATTTTTTAAAACTTTAGCTACTGCTATTATAGGGTGGGTAGGAGGCAGGGACAGGCCAACTCCGCTCCGCCGCAGTGTGCAGGGTTTTGCCTACTCCGCGTTCTCTGTGGAACACGAAGTAGGCAAAACTTGGCACAATCAGCGGGCGGAGTGGAATTCTCCGCCCACGGTTCCTCTTAAGCACATCATCGTAACGTGGTGCAGGATGCTCCCGGGCCCACCCTTGGCCCGGGAGCATCCTGCACCACGCCCGTCATAACCCGGAGGAGGCTGGGCTACCACCCTAATAACCATCTTTTAGGGAGAATCCAGCCCTATGATCTTCATAGGTAGGAGTGTCCTCTAAAATGAGTAAGAAGAAGGCAACAAGTGAATCGAAGGAGGGGAAATAGTGATTACCCTAGATGCATTTCTGACACAGCCTGCTAATGTCTTATCACAAAAAATAAAGCTCACAGAACGTCGGGTAGAAGGTAGAGGCTCTATAGTCCTGATACCATTATCATTTGAGAGTGGCCCCGCACCGTGTAATGTAGCTCCCCTTGAATCCCAAGCCAATGATGTCACACTTCTGACCACCACCCTGTAGAGAAACCAGCCCCCATCGGAGAGTCTAACATCGAACTAGCTGCTAAGAGAAAGGATGTGGGAAAAGAATAAAATAAAATACTATAAAAAACTTAAGACCTAAAAATCTTCCAATTATAAGTGAAGGAGTATAAAGTTTGGCCCACACACCTTCCACAAACTCATGCTCAGTCGTGATTGACAATGCGGGATACAACAGATTGGAGAACATGGTGTCCCTCCTGTTACAGCCGTTAATGTACAGATTAACAAAGATTGAAAAGCGTATAGGTTCTTTTGGGACAGTAGGTGCTTCAGGAACTGGGGTGGCAGGAAGATCAGGAAACACTAAAGGCCCATTAAGTGTGGGTGTACAAGGAGAGGGAAACATCATCACTTACCTAGATGACCCCGTTACTGTTCCTCACACTGCTGGATTCATTCAGTAACCTGTGGGCCCTTAAAAAAGTTAACTGTAGGGGGACGCTGCAGCTAGACAGTTCCAACTCTCACAAGGATGAGGGCGATGAAACACATGAGGTGAGAGAAATACCATTGAGGGATGATGAAAGGTCTGTTGGGCAGCAGCACTACCTATCGTTAGATGTTCTCCCCTATGCCTTACCATTGGTGTTGGTGCTGGCAAATGTCCCAGTACTGAGGGAGGGCCAGAAAGAATCTTCAGAGCAGCTGAAGGATAAATCACTGTTTTGGTTGAATAAGTACGGTAGGATGGGAACAGAATGAAATGGCGGTTTAGCCCACCTTACTATAATGGCAAGAAGAGTGGGATGGGTGAATACCTCACAAAAAACTTTTAAAGGTGATTATATAGTAGTCAATTTTAACAATCAGTATAGTGGTCAATTTTAACAATCAGCAAGTGGTGAGCTACTTAAAATGACAACTTCACGATGTAGCACTCACTGGCACCCAGATTACTGCTTTCTCTCTAGACTTTTTTTTTTATCTGCAAGCTCCCTTGTTTAATTTGGGTCCTTACAGTTATGCAATGGAGGGCATAGATTCCCTCAAATGACCTCAAATGCTCTAGGCAATTTGGAGAGCTCTAAGTGGGATACAGTAAATAGATTTGCCCCGTTAGCAGGCCTTGATTCTTGCAACTGACTACAGCAATATCTCTAGGGGCCACAGAAGGGGATGATGGAAGCTAGCTAAAATTAGCTTCCTGGAACATGGCAGGTATCAAAGGGAAGGTGTGAAACGGGAAACATCCTTTACAACGCAACTTTTACCACAGAGTGCTGTTACAACGCAGGTTTTACAACGAAAACCATTACAACGCATTGCACTGGGGTGCGCTCTAGGATAGGGAATACGTTTAATTTACTATCCAACACCTTCCCTAGTGTCCACGGGGACTGGAGTTGAAATAGTAAATTAAACTATTCACTATCCAGCACCCCAAAGCGCTATGCGTTGTAAAGGTTTGCGTTGTAATACTTGCGTTGTAACAACATGTGTGGTAAAAACATGCGTTGTAACGTCATACATCCATGTGAAACATGCAATGGTTAGAGGTCTGAATGCAAAAACAACAGTTGATGGACAGAATGCAGAACAATGTCATACATTCACCTCAGTACAGAGATCTGGGTCTAAATCCATCGTTGTTTTGCTCAGCATGCCATTCCAGTTTGAACCCAGCCATATGCAAATCAGTCTTGACCCTGTGCCCCATGGGAACAGTCCAGCCCAAACTGCCAAGCCAGGTCCTCCCTGGACTGGAAACAAGCATCCTAGGACCGGTTTCAGGCTTTTAGCCCTCATCAGCCAGGATAGCTTGATTCCAGTGGCATGGAGAGCACGGAACTCACGTCTGAGCATACCAATCCCACTCGGGGTGACAAATGCAAAAACAACAGTTGATGGACAGAATAAAGAACAATGTCATACATTCACCCCAGTACAGAGATCTGGACCTAAATCCATTGTTTATTTTGCTCAGCATACCATTCCAGTTTGAACCCAGCCATATGCAAATCAGTCTTGACCCCGTGTCCCCTGGGAACAGTCTAGCCCAAACTGCCAAGCCACGTCCTCCCTGGACTGGAAACAAGCATCATAGGACCAGTTTCAGGCTTTCAGCCCTCATCAGCCAGGATAGCTTGATTCCAGTGGCATGGAGAGCACGGAACTCACGTCTGAGCATACCCGTCCCACTCGGGGTGACAAATGCAAAAACAACAATTGATTGACAGAATGCAGAACAATGTCATACATTCACCCCAGTACAGAGATATGGGCCTAAATCCATCTTTTTTTGCTCTGCAAGCCATTTCAGTTTTAGCCCAGCCATATGCAAATCAGTCTTGACCCCGTGCCCCATGGGAACAGTTCAGCCCGAACTGCCCAGCCAGGTCCTCCCTGGACTGGAAACAAGCATCCTAGGACCTGTTTCAGGCTTTCAGCCCTCATCAGCCAGGATAGCTTGATTCCAGTGGCATGGAGAGCACGGGACTCACGTCTGAGCATACCCGTCCCACTCGAGGTGACAAATGCAAAAATAACAGTTGATGGACAAATGAGTAACAATGTCATACATTCACCCCAGTACAGAGATCTGGGCCTAAATCCATTGTTTTTTTGCTCAGCATGCCATTCCAGTTTGAACCCAGCCATATGCAAATCAGTCTTGACCCTGTGCCCCCTGGGAACAGTCTAGCCCAACCTGCCAAGCCAGGTCCTTCCTGGACTGGAAACAAGCATCCTAGGACCAGTTTCAGGCTTTCAGCCCTCATCAGCCAGGATAGCTTGATTCCAGTGGCATGGAGAGCACGAGACTCACGTCTGAGCATACCCGTCCCACTCAGGGTGACAAATGCAAAAACAACAGATGATTGACAGAATGCAGAACAATGTCATACATTCACCTGAGTACAGAGATATGGGCCTAAATCCATTGTTGTTTTGCTCAGCATGCCATTCAAGTTTGAACCCAGCCATATTCAAATCAGTCTTGACCTTGTGCCCCATGGGAACAGTCCTACCCGAACTGCCAAGCCAGGTCCGCCCTGGACTGGAAACAAACATCCTAGGACCGGTTTCAGTCTTCCAGCCCTCATCAGTCAGGATAGCTTGATAGGTTAGAGGTCTGGCAAAAATATAAATGAATATACTTACATGAGACCTGGGCTACTGATCAAATAGCCATAGGCAGGTATTGCTTGTTTCAGACAGAGACAGTGCCTGCACAATCAGGTCGAGATAGGGGGGTTTATTAACACTTATATCTAATACCCTCCCAATAAGTGGAAAGAAATTTCTGAAAATGTCCGTGTACTTCTATTTTTTGCCATTAGCAGGACTAGGGGTCAGGACTGCTTATTGATAAACTTTTATAATAACAATTTTGAAGCTAACATGCATGTGGTGTTGGTGCAAATAGAAAATTAACTTCATAAAATTGGAGGTGGATTTCTGGAGAATTTTAATATCATATGGGTGGGAGATTTAATGTACATTTGTGTAAATACGCCACTTAGCTAGTTTGCAGTATTGTGGATGGGGTTCCGGTAAACCATTTTACTCACCACGAATATGGTCAAAGTTTGAATAGAAAACTCGCCATTAGAAATTTGGAGATAAGAAACACATTGGCTGCACCTTCCGGGGAGTTTATAAAGACCTTTATATTTAATGACTATGAGTCAACTATTGACTTGACTTTGTATTGACTTCAGAATCTGTTGGTGGGAAACTGACACAACTGGAGTCATAATTTACTATTTTCAGTGACCACACCATCCTCTCCCTTTCTTTGGCACTGGGTCCTCCTCAGAAAAAGCAAACCAAAGTTATAGAGACACCGGTCTTATGAAGAAAGAACGGATATCAACTAATAATGGGATAGTGTAGATAAGGAAAACATAATCAGTCACATAGTAACTAATAACATGGATGACATCCAGCGTTTTGTCTGGATGTAAATCTCCCTGATGGACACCTTATATTAGATGTTTCTAAATTATTGGAGGCAGTAAAAAACTGCACTGCTCTGTAATACCACCCCAAATAGGGTTCTGGCTGTGCTCTGGTATGATCATGTCTGCTCCCAATCACTAAAAAATCTCTACGAAGCCATGAAAGAAGTATCCAGAGATCAAGGGATGTTAAAGCTATTGTGTATGGTATTTAAAGAAACCAGGAAACAAAGATTAAAGGTCCTGAAAGAAAAAGCCTAGGAACAACTAGTAAACTAGAAAGGGCAGCACAAAATACCAATAGCAGGGACATTTGGAGGATGATAAATAACCCCCATTTTAAGGATGCTGGAGATCCAAAACTAGAATAATATGTGGGAGAGGATGATTGGATGTCTCATTTCATGAAGATCTTTGGGTCAAGGGAAAGTTGTTTGAGCAGTTGCTCCTCTGGTTCAATCAGACCCACTTGTCTTCACTGTTGAAGAATTAATAAGGGGGTTGGGAAGGTGCTGTAAGGCAAATTCCCCGGGCCCAGATGGGATTCCAATAGACTTATTTTTGGAAGATCAGATTCTATGGGCCCCCTTATTGTGGAACGTATTTATTACCATAGACAAGGTTGGCCCCCAAATCTCATGGAGCTCAAGTGTTATTGTTCCGATCAATAAAAAAGGAGCTAAAAATGACCTAGGCAATTACAGACCCATCTCCTTGCTAGACAGTACCTCAAAATTAATGGGGTGGTTATTATTACACAGGCTAGAAGAGTGGGCCTTTGAGAGAAATATATTGATTCCTGCTCAATATGGTTTTCAGGGTGGGAGGAGCACGATCGACCAATGTTTAAACCTGAGTTTCATTATAGAGAAATAGGCAAGGGCAAAAGGAGGAAAAATCTACATGGCCTTCATGGATCTCTCTGCAGCATTCGACTGCGTGAATCAAGGTAAATTATGGGAGATAATGGAGTCCATGGGGGTTGATCTCCCAATTCTCACATTCATTCGGCAATCATGATCTTAGACTACCTTATCTGCACGGTATGGTAAGGATGGGGAATGTACCAGCTCATTTAAGATCTTAAGGGGGGTTAGGCAAGGATGTGTCCTTGCCCCATTCCTGTTCTCATTATATATGAACAGGGTTGAGGCAACAATGGCAGGCTTTTCATTGGATATTACGAAATTTGGCTCCCTTTCCCTCCCATTGCTTGCCTATGCAGATTATACTGTCCTGGTCGCTAGAACAGGTAGCGCTTTCCAATGCATGATAATGACATATGCCTCTTTTATGTCTTTCCTTGAGCTAAGGGTCAACAAATCAAAATTATTTGTTTTGATAGCAGACCTCAAAGGGCATGGGAAAGCACAATTTTTTCATCCAAGGGCCAGCAGTTTAGAAGTAGTAGACTCTTTCCCTTATCTGGTAGTCATGTTTGAAAAGGGTCAAACTTGGGGTAAAATGGTCAAAAATAGAGCAGTAGCGTTGGACGGTAGCATGGCAACTATTACTAAATGTGTTAAGAAACTGGGCACTAAACCAATAAGAGTTATAAAGAATATATATAATGCCAAGATAATCTCAGCCACTACTTACGGAGCAGGGGTGTGGGGAATGTCTCCAATTGAGCAGTTACGGATTCAAGAAGACAAATTTCTAAAGTGTCTGGTTTCTCTTCCGGTATCATCTTGTTATGTTATATGTTATGCAGGGGTTTTGTATAGCGTACGGCTACTCAGAAGAGTGTCCCGACGCTTTGGATTGCACACTAATCTCATAACACAACAGGGAAAATAAGAAACAGAAATAGGAGGAACCTAAAAGGGACCGAAACTAAGAGGAAAAGAGCCAGGTTTTAAGCCCTTTCCGGAAGGCCAACAAATTAGGAATGCTGCGCAGGGACACAGGCAGTTTATTCCATAACTGAGGTGCTAGTAGTTTAAAAGAGCGGCCTCCGATGCGGGCTCTCTTCACACGAGGAACCGCCGCAAGGAACAGGGCTTCAGACATGAGCGACCTAGCAGGCAAATAAAAGGCCAGCCTCTTCTGCAGGTATTTTGCTCCGGAGGCGTGCAAGGCTTTGTGCGCCAGAGTAAGAGTTTTAAAAATTATCCGCTTCCGGACAGGGAGCCAGTGCAGAGCCTCCAGAAGACCCGAGGCTCTGGCACGGCGCGATAGTCCAAAAATGGCCCGTGCTGCCGAATTCTGGACAACCTGTAACCGTTGGAGCAGATACTCTGGCAAGCCGAGATAAAGGACGTTGGAATAGTCAATTCTCGAGCCTATAATCGCCTGCACCGTGATCTTCCTATGTTCCTTCGATAACAGGGGAAGGAACTTGCGTAGCATCCGGAGTAGGCCAAAGCAGGTACCAGTGAGACCGATTACCTGTGAACGTAGTGTGAGGCCATTATCGATCTTAATCCCAAGGTTTTTAGCCACCTGGGACGAACTTGCTGGTGGAAACATGTTCTCAGGCCACCACACTTTCCAGTCCGGATCCAAACTGCACCCAAAAAAGAGGACCTCGGATTTATCCGAGTTGCAGTTGAGGCTATTGTGATGAAACCAATGAAACACAGCCTCAAGGCAACCCTGGATCCTACCTCCATCGAAGTCCGCACCCCTCTCACAGGTGAAGAGGAGCTGGGTGTCATCGGCATAAGAAACGATCTGGGCCCCGAAAGACTCCGCCAATGCCGCCAAAGGGGTCATGAAGATGTTAAATAGAGTTGGACTCAGGACAGAGCCCTGAGGAACTCCGACACCCAATGGCGACATCTCGGCGGAGCAAGCAGAAGCCCAGACCGTTTGTCGACGGCCTGCCAGGAAAGATCGAAACCACTGGAGCACCGTCCCTCGGAGACCAACCTCTGAGAGTCTTGCAAGAAGACCCTCATGAGGGACGGTGTCGAAGGCCGCCGACAGATCTAGCATCACCAGCATCGCTCTCCCGCCCGAATCCAGCACCTCCTTAATCGCCTCCGAGACTTCCAGGAGGGCTGTTTCGGTGCTAAGATTGGCGCGGAAACCCGACTGGGTAGGGTGCAGTAGGTCATGTGACTCCAGGTAATCGGCCAGCACCTTATGGACATGCTTTTCAATGACCTTTGCAAAAGCCGGCAGGAGCGAAATAGGTCTATAATTCGCCAACACCTCCACATCCAGGCCAGGCTTTTTAAGCAGGGGAATGATCATGGCCTGCTTCCAGGCCTGGGGAACCACACCCTGTGCAAGAGAACAATTCAACAGGGGGTTCACAAGGGGATTAATGACAGCTGCCATTTTAGCCAAAAATTTTGCCGGACAGGCATCCCGAGGGGAACCTGATTTAAGGCCAGCCATCAGGTCAAATGAGGCGGTCAGCGAGAGAGGAGGGAAAGCTGCCAAGGCCACACCTGCGTTAAGTCGGGTATCAGCAGTATTCTCCACCCGACCCGGTATCTCAGGCTCCAGCACAAGGAAGGAGTCCTGGATCCGCTGGATCTTAGAGGTGAAAAAATCTGCAATCGCCCTGACCCAAGGCGCAGGAGGGGGAGACTGGGTTGGTACTGCGCGAGACGTTGTAAACTCCCGCACAACGGCGAAAAGCTCCTTACAGGAATTGGAGGCAGCTTCAATTTTTCTCGCGAAATAAGCCTTCTTCTCCGCGAGGATGTTCCGATGGTAAGCTTTCGCCACAGACCTGTAGGTGAGTTTCGCCGTTGCGTCGTAATTTGCGCGCCATGCTCTTTCCGCTACCTTGCATTGGCGCCTAGAGGCCGCCAATGCTTCCGTAAACCAAGGGGCAGAAGCACCTTTTTCAGGTTTGCGGAGGGGTCTCAGAGGAGCCAGATCATTAAGTCTCTCTGAGAACCAGGCCTGCAGTTGTTCCACATCCTCCTCTAAGTTCCCTGCTAACACGAAAGGGTGGTCCGCACAAGCTTGTGCCAGCAGTTCCGGAGTAATCCGGTGAAGTGCCCTGAATCCCACGGAAGACTGCCGGGGGGCGCCGGAAGGCTTCCTAACTTCCGAGAAGTAAAATTTCACCAACCTATGGTCGGACCAAAGAACCTGGCTAGGAGCCAGCATCTCTATAGGGGTCGTAGAAAAGGTCAAATCTAAAGTATGTCCCTTCTCATGGGTCGGTCCGATATGATATGGAACCAGGCCCAGAGGGGCTGTGACCTCCAGCATTTTTATCGCATCGGCATCCGTTTCCACGTCCATGTGGACGTTAAAATCCCCGGCAACAATACAATGCTCTGCCGTAAGTAATAAAGAAGAAGTCACCGACTGGAACTCTTCAAAAAAAGAGCCCATGGGCCCTGGCGGCCGATAGACTAGGAGACCCTTCATCGATTGGTGCGGTGAAAGAACAATGGCAAAGGCAAGGGATTCGCAATCCTTGATCGCGTCCGAGGGGATGATGGTACAGGTGGCTGTTTTATTTACTATTAGTGCAACCCCCCCTCCACGCCCCTTCGGCCTGTCCTGCCTGAAGATGTTATACTCGGGCGGGAGAGCAGTAGCAATATCTGGGTTGGACGCCTCACCGAGCCACGTCTCGGTGAGCATCAGAAACAAGGGTTTTTCTGAGTCCAGCAGATCAAATATGTCCAGAGCATGCCGGCCCAGAGATCTAGTATTGAGCAGTAAGCCCAGATGTTTAGCGCTAACCGCCACCTTCTGCGGCGCCCCGCCAAGATGTTTCTGTGGGCGCCAGCCACACTCAGGGCAGCAATACTTGCCCTTGTGGCGAGCAGGAAACACCGTACGGCAGGAGCCATTGATGTGTTGCAAGGAGCGAAGTTCCGAACCCGAGTAGTAAAGCATCATGCTCACATGCACAAGCTACATATGGAATACAATTGCCCAGTCCTGGCCGTCGCCTCGTACGCCTCCGGGACGCTGATGGGCGCAGACGGGCAGGACTCTGGCACGACTCCGGCTAAGAGACGGCGACCCACTGCGCGATCCCGCTGCGCGGGAGAGGACGACTTTAAATAGGCGTCTCCCACATCCCCTCGAGCGTCGAGACACTCCAAGATGGCGCCCGCGCACACACACACTCAGCCCAACCAAAGATGGCGCCCACAAATGAAATCAGCCCCGGAACCCGGACCCGCCAAATGGCGGTGTATTTTCCAAAAATTAAGTGCAGGTAAGGGGACAGAAGCCCAGTGGAGCGGCAATAAAATCAGGGATTAAAGAAACCTAGGTAAACAAAGATAGGCAAAGGGAGTTTTAAAATCACCAGTTGTCCGAGCTAGGTGTCAGCGCGACCTGCGCTCGTGTAGCAATCAATCAGAATGCCTGAAAGTCGAGTCCGCCTTAAATAGGCGTCTCCCACATCCCCTCGAGCGTCGAGACACTCCAAGATGGCGCCCGCGCACACACACACACAGCCCAACCAAAGATGGCGCCCACAAATGAAATCAGCCCCGGAACCCGGACCCGCCAAATGGCGGTGTATTTTCCAAAAATTAAGTGCAGGTAAGGGGACAGAAGCCCAGTGGAGCGGCAATAAAATCAGGGATTAAAGAAACCTAGGTAAACAAAGATAGGCAAAGGGAGTTTTAAAATCACCAGTTGTCCGAGCTAGGTGTCAGCGCGACCTGCGCTCGTGTAGCAATCAATCAGAATGCCTGAAAGTCGAGTCCGCCTTAAATAGGCGTCTCCCACATCCCCTCGAGCGTCGAGACACTCCAAGATGGCGCTCGCGCACACACACACACAGCCCAACCAAAGATGGCGCCCACAAATGAAATCAGCCCCGGAACCCGGACCCGCCAAATGGCGGTGTATTTTCCAAAAATTAAGTGCAGGTAAGGGGACAGAAGCCCAGTGGAGCGGCAATAAAATCAGGGATTAAAGAAACCTAGGTAAACAAAGATAGGCAAAGGGAGTTTTAAAATCACCAGTTGTCCGAGCTAGGTGTCAGCGCGACCTGCGCTCGTGTAGCAATCAATCAGAATGCCTGAAAGTCGAGTCCGCCTTAAATAGGCATCTCCCACATCCCCTCGAGCGTCGAGACACTCCAAGATGGCGCCCGCGCACACACACAGCCCAACCAAAGATGGCGCCCACAAATGAAATCAGCCCCGGAACCCGGACCCGCCAAATGGCGGTGTATTTTCCAAAAATTAAGTGCAGGTAAGGGGACAGAAGCCCAGTGGAGCGGCAATAAAATCAGGGATTAAAGAAACCTAGGTAAACAAAGATAGGCAAAGGGAGTTTTAAAATCACCAGTTGTCCGAGCTAGGTGTCAGCGCGACCTGCGCTCGTGTAGCAATCAATCTTCCAACTTCAATTGTCATGTGGAATTAGGTTTCCCCTATATCAGCGATTTAGTAAGGTTTGCCCCAATAGCATTATGGCACTCAATTTGGAGAAGGAACACCGAATTTTTAACACATTCTACTATAAAGGACTGCCTCAAATTAGACAATGTGCATAAAATAGAATGGCTGAATTATGAAAGGCTGATATTGAGTTCTTTAGATCTGGAAGAATTATTTAGAAACCCTAGCGAATGTCTGCAAGTGTATAAGAACCATCTAAAGGACAACATTTTGTCCAAGATGGTGCGAGAAAGAATGGAGATTACAAAGACAACCAACAGTTAGGATATATCGTAATCTCCTGGTTTTAGCAGAGGGAGGCTACTGTTATAGAGAGGAAATTTAGAATTTACATCATAGATGTATCTTAGTTAGATTTCGTATGAATCGGTTTCCTCTGATGGTGGGCTTTCCGGGGGTAACATTTAAGCATTGTGATGTGTCTGTATGTCCTTGTGATTGAATTCTGGGACCAATCAGACCTTCATATAATCCTATTCTGTGATTTGTATAAAGTGGAAAGAACAAGACATTTATTTCAGACACTGAGACAACACAATTGTAGACAGTGCTGAGTGGCTCTTAGATTTCCCAAACAACCTAGTAATCAGTTTATTAGTATTGCAGTTGCTAGTTTTCTCTGGGCTTATATAAAGATAAGGAACAAATATTCTCTAGACACTTTAGAAAGACTATGATGTATTCGGAAATCATTGTATTTTCGGTTGAAATTTTTAATGGAATCTTATGTATTTTTAATTAGGATGTACTGAGCACGAAACGTGCACAGTTCTTTTGGGTTGCCTTTGCAATTTTGGCCCGCAGTGCTGTTATAACTGTTGTGTCTTAAACTGTGATTTCAAATACATGATGTCATGAGCAGGTTTGAAAAAAAACTGGGTCTCGCCTTCTTGCTTTCACCTTGTAATGTCGTGCATGCATATGTATCTGTCTTCCTCATTGAATCCGGTTGAGACATTGATGTCTATTACACATTTAAATAGTAGCAGTTATTTGCTATTGATAATTGGAGCCGCCAATAACATTCCTTGAACAGTACAAATTTAACCCATACACTTAAAATGTCTTAGATTCGTTAAAATAATGCTCATCAGCTTCCTAGTATTCCAGAAGTGTAAATACTAAATACTGTTACGATAACCAAACAATAATAGGGACGACCCTGCGAGGGAAACCTGCATCAGAGTGCCAGGAAATCAGGCAAAAAACATTAGGTTTTTAAAAAGAACCCTCACCCAGCAACCTAGTTGGTGGCATGCTTCATCATTATCAAAAGGCAAAGATGGATATTATTAAGATTAACTTGAAATATCATATCCTAGTGGTGGTTTACATGTTTCAGCCTGTCTATGAAACCTAAATAGGCTTTCTTCTGGACCAAAGGGTGAAGTGAGGCTAAGTCAGAAGGCTTCTCGAGATATAAGCACACACACTAATGTGTGTTGTGAGTGCGGGAGTAATGCCGTACTTACTGTTCACACAACACGGTTAAATCTGTAAAACAAAGCAAAATATAAAAATCGTTTACAGTAAATGTGCCATAAGTAGGTATTTTGAACTGTAACTTGTCAGAAAGCTGATAGATATCAATAGCACTGTTTCCTCATTCGAATAACTCTATGGCAAAGTATAGTGCAGACTGAGGTCAAAGGACCATGCAAGTGAATTCCCAGTAACAAGCTCGGAAGTGAGCACATGTAATCATTAGTTTCTGCGAATATATATACACAAAGTTTAGTGCGGATTTGTTTAAAAAAAGTGAATCACGTGCACATGTAAAATGACATTGTGTGCCTCATATTAAAGGCAAAAAAGCGAACCACCGCACCCACCCTAGGTGGGGGAACTCGCTACTTGTCCCAACCTCCTAAGCCCTTACTTGTTGGGTCAAACACAAGGAAAACCACGTCACAAAAATATGTATCGGAGTAGTAGACATGATCTTACTTAAACGTAGCTATTTAAATGTAGCATGGATCCCAGAAGGGGGCAGAAACCTGTAGTCAATAAAGGGGGAGGGAGCATGGATGCCAAAATAAACCATAGGGTAAAGTCAAAGGCAGCATACTTCATCAAGGCGATCCATCTGCATGGGAACCTAGTCTGGACCAGCGTGGGATCCCGGCGGCACTCGTACAATGAGTTGTGCACGTTAAATGTGAGAAACCCAGACCAGCCCTTGCGTGACATGCGTCACTTTTGATGTCATGGTCCGTAGTGACGCTAGAGGCAGAATGCTGTGTGGAAGTTTCTAAGGACTGAAGGAGAGCGTAAATAAACCTAGACTGTGCACCCACGAACAATGTTGTAAATGTATTACACAGCCCTCCTACGTCCACAATGCCAAACGGTATCACACAGAGTAATCCGGGCACACTTATGACACAATACTCCTCAAGTAAAACTCGATCCTGTGAGACATTTCTTTTCTCTATCCACATTCCAACCTTCATCGCCAGTGAAGCAGGTGCCATATTATAGGAGCCTGATTCAGAATGTAGATGTAGATGTATTTATTATCTACTTATAAGTGTCCCATCCAGCTAGATCTGCTGAATCATCTGAAATTGTTGCAGGGTTTTTGCTTGGTAAAAGAAATAAGCTTCTGGATCATAGAACATCAGCATGAAGGGAGTGAATCACCAAACCACCTCAGTATCTATGAGCCAAAGTATGACTAGCTATATTGACTAACTTGCCCTCCTAACCTTTCCAGAGAAACAAGTGAGTTGGCACCCCAAACACAACATCTCAGCCCACTCAAGGATCTCCTTAACAGGACACACCCTTTTGCTTTCTCTCACTCGTACTTATCGACAAAAAGATAAATAAGAGACACAAGGGAAGGTTATAATATTTATTTAAACTACCGTGCTCTAAGATGCAGTATTTGTGCCACAATTAGAAAACAAATGCCTACCAAAAAGATCACAAGCATGGTTATCAGACCAGGTATCCAAAAAAGCCCTGTCATGTTATTTGACAGATTAGCCTACCTCCTTTTTACTGAAGGTAAATTAATATATTTAGAAGATCTCTAGGGTTAGTTGCAGACCCCATACTTTCGCATTGATAGTTGGACGTCCTGCATTACAGCTGAAGCAGCACTCTTGCCTCAGGACCTTGGCTCATTATATTATTTTCATAATCCCTGTCCTAAGTTATATGACAAGGCTTGTGTTCACAAACAGCAGCTCCATTCTCTTGTTAAGTCTCAGTCCTGATGTGTTACCAGAGAGAATAACAAGGGGCATTGTTGTTTGACCATGTCAACTGTATTCAGACAAAATCCCAGGAAAGGAATAAAACACAAAAAAATTATGGTTCTGTGTAAAACTAGCAGAATAACAAGCATGTTATGTTGTAACATGTGCAAAAATAAGAGTGGCCTGCAGCATGCACTACCAGGCCAACATAGGACAATGGTCTATGCAAGAAACACACAACACCCTCCCTTTGGTGCAATAGAAAGTACTAAATCATATGAATGTAACTACAAAGATAAACAACCTCAAAACATAACTTGTCAATTTGAAAAAGTGATCAAATCATAGTGCTTCTGAGGAAACCATTTTGTAACTTGCCAATTCAAAGGCCAGGGACTCAAAAAAGGAGTCTGAGTCAACAAAACATGATTGATCAATGGCCCCAGTCACAAGTTCTGAATAACAGACAAGATCCTCATTTCCAGTCGATGCTGAAATAATTACCAGGCAACCTGCATCTGTGTTTGTATAGGCTGTATTCCATGGTCCATGGCCGATGCACATATTTCGTCAGGTAAGTGATTCACACCTCGCTTTGTGGGGAACTCGCAAACCCAAGGGACAATTATGAAAATTGGTCACTATAGGACTCAATAGCAGTTAAAAGGCCAAGGCAGTGGGTGTCTGCAAGTATTAAGTTCATATTCAAAGGGGCAACAGAGGCAGTGGAATATGGGCTGTAGGCAGGTGAAACAGATAGGCTGGAATGTTAGGCACAAGTCAAGAATCAGCTCCTGCATTAAAAATATTTCAAAATGCTAAAGCATATGCTCATGATAGTGTTGGAGTAGTTCTAGTTCCAGAGGGCCTTCAGAAGGAATTTTCATTGTGATAAAGCAGAAATAGGATGAGAATGCCACAAATAAGAAATAACAGCAGCTGAAATCCTCTTAATACACAAAATGGAATGGATAAAGCCGGTATTATTCTAAAAACAATTGGAAAAGAACAGACAAGGCCAAAGCCGGCAACTTTAAAAAAGTACACAAGAACAGCTGTAGTAGAGGTATGAAGGAATTGATGCACTAATTCACCAAAATGAAGGAGATGGTTTGTTTTTAACAATTAATGTATTCCACTAGAACCAGAATTCAAAGGTTTTGTGGTCCCATGGGGCTCCTGTCTGCCTTTCCCCCTTTTCCTATGATTACCCTGGCTATCAGGAAGATTTGGTTGGATTGGGTGGTCCTGGTTTCCCCTTCTTCTGGATTTAGTGGTATGTCCCCATTGGCAGTTTCCCCTGGTCTCATCTCCACCATGGGCTCCTCTTCTCCTTGGCCTCCTGCTCAGGGTCTGGCACTTGAGAGGTTGGATTTGTGGAGTCAGGGTTGTTTACTTGAGTTGGCTCAGAGGATCCAGTTGTCTTACGTGCCTTCCACCCTGAATTCTTGCGTCAACATCGGATGAACTTTGCTTCCTGGTGTCAGGGGAATGGTCTGTCTTTTTCTTCCTGTGATCCTCTCAGGGTGTTGGATTTTTTGAGGGAGAGTTTTGGCAAGGGTCTGGCGGTCTCCACTCTCCATGCCCAATGGGCGGCCATTTATGCCTGCTGGGGTTCTGATGCGGGTTTTGCCTCTCCTTCGGTGTCCCACCTGTTGGAAAGTTTTAAGATCCAGCATCCTGTTTCCCACTCCACGGTTCCTGCTTTGGATCTTCCCTTGGTGCTTCATGCTTGGACTGGTCCTCCATTTAAACACCTGATTTCCATTAACCTTAAGTTCCTTTCTGAAATGGTTCTTTTTTTGATGGACATTTTTTCTGGTCATGGAGTTGGTGATATTGGTACTTTTATGGCGTTCCCCCCTTTTTTTGCATTTTGCCTGTCCAAAGTTATTTTTGTCCTAGGATGTGGATGTGTTGAGGGTCCTTTGCATCTACCTGGATTGTACTAGTGGTTTTAGACTGGTGGATTCCTGGTTTGTTACATATGGTATCTCTGGTGAGGGCCTCAAGTCTTCTTTGTCCATTCTGATTCGATGGGTGAAGTTTGCAGTTCTCTTGATCTACTAGGCGACTCATTGTCCTCTTCCGTCTTCTGTCCAGGGGTGGTCCACTAGGGGGGTTTCTCATCCTGGGCCATTCTTAAGGGTGCCTCATTGTGTTATATTTGAAATGCTGCTACATGGGTTTCTTCCTACACTTTTGTTTACCACTACTGTCTTCCTTTGCAGATGGCAGCTTGTGCTGTTTTTGGTGCTCATATTTTGTTTGCTGTACGTGATTTGTGATTTGTACTGTTTTCTTTTGCCATTAAATTTACCTGTTGGTTTGCTGTATCCTTCTGGTGTTTGTATTTCAATCACCATGCATCCATATCTTTTGTGTCCTCATAATAATCATATATACTACCACCATATCTATTTCCCACTATTCTGTAAAAAAACCATCATTTGCGGGCATTCCAGTACTCCTGATCTTTTTGACAAGAGAAAAAGAAAAGAAGACAAATTGTGATGGGGGAATCATACCAATGCTCTCTCTCTTATGTCTTATTGTAAGTACCACATGTGCCATCACCACATCCAGTTCTCATTGCCACGTCTCTTCCGAACATTCTCGCTCTTAGTTGTCATTTTCAAAAGAAAACTATTTTAATCATGTATATCTATCTCTCATCTTCAGCTGCCAACATTTTTTGGATTATAATCCTAATTGACTGATTGATTGATTGATTGGCTCATTGATTGATTGATAATCTTAACACTACAACTTTCATAAAACGCTCAGCAAACAAAGAACGCACAATACAATCACGCACCTACAAATATTTAATCTAGCTTGCATGCAAACAGATTGATAATATTCACAGGGGGAAGGAGATATAATGTGCACATGCACATAGCACGTATAATGCCTAAAATTTCAAGAAATGATCAGTAAATAGCGAAAACCCAACATAGAATCCCTATCTTGCGCCTGGTGCATCTGCCTCAAATGCAAGGAAATTAACAAGAATCTCAGAGAAGAGATATAAAGTGCACAGTTGCATAAATGGGAGCTAGAAATCAATAGCATTATGCCGATATAGAGCATTTAAAAAAAAAACTCCCACGGAATAACACACAAACAGATCAAACACTATAGACAGAAAGTAAATTACAGGTTTGTATTGATAAAAACTATAAGTTTTAGGAACCAGTACTAAATGTTTGTCTCTAAAAGGTTGATAACATTTAAAGAAAAAAAGGAAGTGAACAAGTGTTTGGGGAAATGAGTTATCACAAGAGCAATTCTGAATAGACTTCAGGTCAAGTTGCCCTAGAGGGAAACAAAGATTACTTCTGATAGGAGCGTGGTCTCGCCGACTGCAAGATGGCTGCAGCTTAAGTGGGCTCTGCCAGCTGAGCGACCAATCTGCCATAATCTTGGGCAACACGAGATTCCAGACAAACCACCGCGTGGAGCGGGACTGCCTACATCCTGGGGCACAGTTAGAACCCTGTACGAGCCAGCTGTGAGATACTGGGCCGGAGCCAATGGCGCAGGCCTAGCTGGCATTGTTGGGAGCTGCAAGACTGCTGTAACAAGACTTGGCCCGCTAACATGGCAGCGGGCTGCACACACACCCTGAGACCCACAATGCTCTGTTGGTGAGCTGACGCGTCTTACAGCAACTTATGCACAAATATCAGCCCGGGTGCACGTCTAGAGGAAGTGTGGACGCAGGTCAGCCTAGCAAGAAAACAGGCTGGCTGGCTTGGGCCGCTGTGGGAGATGTAGTCTCACTGATGACCAAGGCCTGCTGGGAGTGACATATTGCGGGAAACCAGCCCGAGAATGCCGGCTGAAAAAGAAATGTAGCGGGCCACATAGACTTGAATCTACGCAAGGTATACTGATCTGTGCCGTGAAGCCGCTGTCAGGAGCGGAAAGACAGAGGAGACTGCCACAAGGATTCTGAAGTAAGGAGGCGGGCTGGCAGGCAGGGGGAAAAGACCAGGCTGTTTCCCGCTCCCTTTATACTCACACATAGTCCCCCACTTCATTAGCTGTCGTATGCTTTAAAGGGGTGTCAGACCTGCATATTCCCAAGGTGCTGGGGCCATGTGGCGCCATGCTTGTGGACTGATGGACATCTGACTAGGCCATATATTAAGGATATGGGATTCACTGCAGACATTACTAAGTTCGCAAATGTTAGTACGCACTTGGCTGCCATTAAGCCGCTTTTGCACATGTTTCTACATGACTTTGTTTTCGCAAATCCTCTGCTAGTAATCGTTCACATGAGAACTGACTACCTTTCACATTTCTTGCTGTACTCTGTGGGTTTCGTCTGCACATCGTGTTTAAGATCGAAAAACGATGTCCCTTGTAAATCTGCCTTGGTCAGTCCCCCGCATGTTGGACAAAATACACACACAGCTGTACTACTGAAATTCGAGTGCTTTTAATATGGCATTGCATACATGTTATGCACTTCAAGAAAACCTTTCCAGAGAGATGAGCTGTGCTTGAACGGAGATGTAAACTTTTGCACCCAAACCTAGAGGTATAGGGTCCCCCCTCCAAATCCCAGAGGTCTTCTATTTCTATAATAAACTAGTTCCGAGCACGGGGAGGATGACAAGGCACGGTAGTCCTTTTTCCACTATCTTTATAGAATGATATCCCCGTTCATTTTCTATTGAATTGTAACAATTCTTACTATCTTGTGTTTATGCATTTTGCTGCTAGTGTTGGCTTGTATACTGAATTATAGAGCACGTTAGTTAAAAAAAACATTTTAAACTATACAGTGTCTCTGATTATTCACGTTGTGGACAAGTATGAGTGAGTGACTGAAAGTGTTCTTGCTTCTGCGATTCCTGGGAGAATCTGAGTTACATGTTCTAGGATGTCTAATCATTGATAGTTTTGCTGTAGAATGGAGAACGAATGCAACACTAAAGCTAGGCGGATTAGGGTTCTGGGCAGTAAGGGTTGTTGGTAGGGGTGGGCGGAATTTGCGTAATCACGTTACGCAAATCTCCGAAAAACTGTAAAAAATCTCTGTGAACATGCAGAAATTCCACGAGCACGGGGAATTGCATGTTTGCGATGCTTTTTTTACTGTTCGCAATCGCTCTTTGCGTGCTCGAGGGGAAATATCTTGCGAACACGCATTTTTAGAATGTGAACAAGCAAAAAATTTCACAACGTCACGGAACGCAGAATTTTGAGCAATTTTGCATTCTCCGCAGAAAGCGAAATTACCCAAATTCCGCAAATTCCATGAGCGGAACGGAATTTACAGTCCAGGCCTAATTGTTGGTACACCACTATACACTGAGGTCCTGGTTTCCTGCGCATAATTCTGCATATTTACAGAATCCCTGCAACAGCTGGGAGCAAGATAGAGAGAGTTTCAGGCACTTCCCTTTGCCCGAGGAGTTTGTGAGGCCCACAAGTAGCACATGGCAGCCCCAGGGTGGCACTGGAATGTCCGAGATAAAATATCTGGCTGAGATGTAGTTAGCAGAGAGGCATGGTTGATACTCCCTTGGTTGTAGGGCCACTACCGTCATCAGAAGCAGACCAAACCTGAAACAGCCTACAACACAGCTAATACCCTCAGGATGGGGGAGAGGAGCTGTGAGCAAGCCAGTAACCAACTGGTAAACCCACATCAGCCTATAATGCTGCTGCACGCCACCCCACCTGGAGTCTGTGTAGAAACCAGTCCTGGCAGGTTGGAGAAAACAGATGCAAAACAGTCCAAGCTATCAAGCTATCATTGCCGCATGGTACGCCATGTGGAACCGCCACAAGAAGCGGAGGAACAGTCCACAAAGACCGAAGACACAAGAATGCAAGATGAGGACATCAGATCTCTCCTGTTGGAGGTCAATTCCAGCTTGAAAACAATAGACTCAAAGCGAAACCCCCTACCATGTAAAATAGCACGTTGACACACACGACACTCGGATCACATAACTGGAGTCCAGAATATCAGATGCAGAGGATACACTTACTGAGGACCGACAACACCTGTTAAAAATGGACAAGGTGCTGGAGCTCATCTGCGTAAAAAACGCAGATCTATAATCCCGATCTAGAAGAAATAACCTTCGCATCATGGGAATCCCCGAATCCACGGCGATCTCTAGGATGGAGGACTTCTTTGGATGGAGAACTTCTTTGGGTGACCACTGCGCCTTTAACAAGGCCGGGTCACCCCTCCTGCTTCCCACGCCTGCCGCTGTCTCATACTGCATTGTAGAGCGACCCAGCCGCCGCTGGGCCGCCCGGATCACTCCTCCTGCTGCACACGCCTCCTTCCTGGTAGAGCGACCCAGCCGCCGCTGGGCCGCCCGGCTCACCCCTCCTGCTGCCACGCTTGCTACCTGGTAGAGCGACCCAGCCGCCGCTGGGCCGCCCGGATCACCCCTCCTGCTGCCACGCTTGCTACCTGGTAGAGCGACCCAGCCGCCCGCCGTCCAGAGTTCCCGCCGCGGCCTCCCTGCGGCCCCGCCCACCACCAGCCCATTCACCGCCCCGCTCCCACCACCCAGCTGTCCCGCCCTCCCGGCTCATTACTTAAGGTGCCCACGGGGTAGGCTCTGGAGTGACCACTGCGCCTTTAACGAGGCCGGGTCAGCCCTCCTGCTTCCCACGCCGGCCGCTATCTCCTGCTGCATTGTAGAGCGACCCAGCTGCCGCTGGGCCACCCGGATCACCCCTCCTCCTGCTCACGCCTCCTTCCTGGTAGAGCGACCCAGCCGCCGCTGGGCCACCCGGATCACCCCTCCTGCTGCCACGCTTGCTACCTGGTAGAGCGACCCAGCCGCCGCTGGGCCACCCAGATCACCCCTCCTGCTGCCACGCTTGCTACCTGGTAGAGCGACCCAGCCGCCTGCCGTCCAGAGTTCCCGCCGCTGCCTCCCTGCGGCCCCGCCCACCAGCAGCCCATTCGCCGCCCCGCTCCCGCCACCCAGTTGACCCGCCCTCCCGGCTCCTTACTTATGACGCCCCCAGAGTGACCGCGCAGCGGACGCGCGCAGCGGGAGCACCGATTGAGCGCCGAAGGTGTGCCAAAGGTAAGCCCGTCTGCGGCCGTCCGTCCTGGACCGCGGCCAGCGCCAGGACCCCTGGCCCCCGCAGACACCAGCCCACCCGCCGGACCTACAACTCCACCGAACTCAACGCACTCAACACCGGCCGAATCCCGGGATGCTACCGAGCCACCCCGAGACGCACCCATGGACCCTTCAGCTGCAACTCCTGCAAGTACACCTGCAACCGGACCTACACTACACCAGTACCCACCAAGCCGAACACCAGCAGCAACCACCTGAAGTGCATCCTGCTCAACACCCGCTCCGTCCACAAACACGCCGTCGAACTCTGGAACCTCCTCGACACCACATCTCCAGACGTTGCCTTCCTCACGGAAACCTGGATGAAAGCCTCCTCAGCGCCCGACATCGCCATCGCCATCCCGGAGGGCTACAAGATCACCTGGAGGGACCGCGCCAACCAGACGGGAGGAGGCATCGCCATCATCTACAGGATTACCATCCGCATCACGACCAACACCGACGACACCCTCACCACCGCCGAACACCTGCACTTCCAGATCCACACCGACCCCAAGACCACCCTCAAAGGCACCCTCATCTACCGACCCCCGGGACCACGCATACAATTCAGCGAAGACATCGCCGACTTCATCAGCCCGCATGCCCTCCCCTCCGCTGACTACATCCTCCTCGGGGACCTCAACTTCCACCTGGAGAACAACAACGACCGCAACACCACCACCCTGCTGGACAACCTCGCCAACCTCGGTCTCAAGCAGCTGGTGACCACCCCCCCCCACTACGCCGGACACACACTCAACCCCGTCTTCTCATCCAGCAAGGACATCGTCTTCAGCCACGCCACCGGACTCCACTGGATGGACCACAGCTGCATCCACTTCAGCTTCAGAAAATCCACGGCCCACCACCACCAGCAGCAGGTTGCACGAAGAAGCTGGAACAAGATCACAGCCGACCAGCTCGCCGCATCCCTGAGCCAGCACCCTCCCACCAGCTCTGCAAACCCCAGCCAGGATGCCGTCAACCTCACGAAGTGGATCAACAACTGCGCAGACGACCTCGCCCCACTGAGGACGCCGCCTAACAGACCCGGCAGCAAGAAAGCCCCATGGTTCACCGACGAACTCAAGAGCTCCAAGAAGAACTGCCGAGCCCTCGAGAGAGCCTGGCGAAGAGACCCAACACCGGACAACATGAACACCCTCAAGCTCGCCACTCGAAAACACCATCAACTGATCCACGCCACAAAGAAAAGCGCATTCAAGGAACGACTGGACAACAACGCACACAACAGCAAGGAACTCTTCAACATTGTGAAAGAGCTCTCCAACCCCAACGCCGGAAACAACAACATCACCCCATCTCAATACCTCTGCTACTCCCTCGCCTCCTACTTCCACAACAAGATCGCTGACATACACAACAGCTTCAGCACACAACCAACGCTCCCCACGACCGCACCAATGCCCCCCACCACCACCATCCGCGCCTGGACCCCGATCAGCACCGAAGACACCATCCGCATGATGAACTCCATCCACTCCGGATCTCCTACCGACCCCTGCCCTCACCACGTCTTCAACAAGGCCAACGCTGTCATTGCACCCCATCTGCGGGACATCATCAACACCTCCTTCGACACCGCTACCTTCCCGGAGAGCTGGAAGCACGCCGAACTCAGCGCTCTACTGAAGAAACCAACAGCAGACCCCACCGAACTCAAAAACTACCGCCCCATCTCGCTCCTCCCGTTTCCAGCCAAAGTCATCGAGAAGACCATCAACAAGCAGCTGACCACCTTCCTCGAGAAGAATGGATCCCTCGAGCTCTCACAGTCTGGCTTCCGGGCCAACCACAGCACCGAGGCCGCCCTCATCGCAGCCACGGATGACATCCGAGCCCTGCTCGGCAACGGAGAAACAGCAGCCCTCATCCTCCTAGACCTCTCCGCGCCATTCGACACTGTCTGCCACCGCACCCTAGTGCAGCACCTCAGCAACGTCGGAATCCAGGAGAAGGCACTGGAGTGGATCATCTTCTTCCTCGCTGGAAGGACACAGAGAGTCCGCCTACCCCCGTTCAGATCAGAGGCCACCGAAGTCATCTGCGGCGTTCCTCAGGGCTCCTCGCTCAGCCCCACCCTCTTCAATGTCTACATGAGCCCCCTTGCGGCCATCGCACGCCAACACAACCTCAACATCATCTCCTACGACGACAAAGTGGATGATGACCAGCCGCCTGAAACTGAACTCAGACAAGATGGAAGTTCTCATCCTGGGCTCCTCACCCTCCGCCTGGAACGACTCCTGGTGGCCCCCCGTCATGGGCACTGCACCCAAACCGACAGACCACGCACGCAACCTGGGCTTCATCCTGGACTCCTCCCTCTCCATTTTATTTGTGTAATTTATATAGCGCGCAGCTACCCCAACGGGGTGTCCCGGCGCTTCTGAGTGAAAGCAGAGTGATAGTCCTGGGGGAATTAACAAAAGAGAAAAGTTTTTAGTGCCTTACGAAAGGGTAATTCTTCCTGAATCATCCTAATTGCGATCGGGAGTTTGTTCCAGAGAGTTGTGGCACAGACCTGGAAGGTTTTACCTCCAGAACGTGCTTTCCTGAATCTTGGTATGGAAAGCAGAGGTTGGGAGTTGGAACGGAGGTTCTGAGAGTTACAATAAGGACGGATACTAACAGAGAGGTAGGCCGATCCCCTACCCCTAGTTGCTCGATGGGCTAAGGTCATGGCTTTGAATGCAGCTCTTTGATGGATTGGAAGCCAATGTAATGCTCTGCGATGTGGCGAAATATGGGTGCGTAGGGAAACCCCGCAGACCAGCCGAACAGCCGCATTCTGGACTGTCTGGAGCCGATGTAGGAGGCCCGCGGGCAACCCTAAATACAGGCCGTTCGCATAGTCCAGGTGAGATGTAATCAATGCCTGGACTATGGTTTTCCTGGTATCACTAGGGAGATAGGTGATGAATTTCCTAATCATCCTGATCTTGGAAAAACAAGCGGCTGAAACGGTCTGTATTTGGTTGCTAAAAGAAAGATTAGAGTCCCACTTGACCCCTAGATTTTTTACAGAGTCCTTAGGGACAGGGGGAAGGCTGAGTTCCTGTGGCCACCAGAGAGTTGAATCAAGAGGGGAGGGTTGATGGAAAAAGAGAACCTCCATTTTCGCCGCATTCATCCGGAGGCAGTTATGGTCCATCCATTTTGAAATGTCCCGCAGACAATCCTTCAAAGGATCAAAAGTAGTTTGCGTGGCACTCTCATAGGAGAAAAGCAGCTGAATATCATCTGCATAGGAAGTAGCTATGATGCCCGACCTTGCAATGAGTTCAGCCAGAGGAGAAAAATAAACATTGAACAATAGTGGGCTCAAAGCCGAGCCTTGAGGGACACCCCATTTCAGGGTACGGCTAACAGAGGTAAAAGGGTGAGTATAGACTGCCTGGGTGCGATTAGACAAAAAAGAGGTCAGCCACTCCAGGGCCTTCCCCTGAATACCCTTCGACCGAAGACGGTCAATCAAGATGGGGTGAGAGACAGTGTCGAATGCTGCCGACAAGTCGAGCAGCACCAGCACCGCTCTGGAACCCCCATCCAGTTTCCACCGCACAGAGTCGGCCATTTCTATAAGGGCAGACTCAGTGCTATGGCACTTTCTAAAACCATGTTGGGATTTATGAAGTAGGCCGTGGGTTTCAAGAAAACCAGTTGTTGCTGCACTAGCTTTTCAAGGACCTTGGCAGGGGCTGGGAGCAGAGAAATGGGTCGATAGTTCACCGGCTCATTAGGATCTGTATTAGCTTTCTTTAAAATCGGGACCAGTAGGGCATGTTTCCAAGACTCCGGGAAAATTCCGGTTTTGAGCGAGTCATTCCAGATGTAGTTGAGGAAGGGATTAAGAAAAGAGGCCAATGATTTATATTGCTTGGCTGGCCAAGGGTCAAGTGGTGAGCCGGAGCGGCATCTAGACAGTTCCATCAGTGAGTGTTCCAGTGAGATTGCCTCAAAGTCTGAAAAGATGGAAGAAGACTCGATGCAGTCAGGTAAAGTCGTATCACTCCCAAGATCATTATTCTTGGGGAAGGTGTCATAGATCTTCGCGATCTTGTCTTCATAGAAGTCAGAGAGGCGGGAGCAAATGGCCTGAGAGACTGGAAGACACTGTTTAAGAGCCAAGGGATCTGTGAAAGTCTTCACTGTGTTAAAAATTTCCCTGGCCGAGCCATGCGCTCTATTAATTTTCTCCTCCAGGTAACATTTTTTATGCTCAATTATTTTCCTACGGTATTCTTTGAGGGCCAGTTTATATTTAAGTTTTGTGTCAATAGAATAGGATGACCTCCACCGGCGCTCCAACAGCTTACAAGAAGATTTATATTTCCGAAGCTCGTCGGAGTACCATGGGGCGGAGGGAGCTGCTCGAAAGGTTTTAATCCGTCGCATAGGAGCAAGCGAGTCAATAGCAGAGGTGACCCAGCAGTTGAGGTTAGTCAGGCGTGAATCTAAATCAGGGGCGTCTTTGGGAGTGGTATTTACAAGATGTAGGGCAACACTGTCAGGAGAGATCTTACTCCAGTTACGTCCTACCGCCTTAGGGGGAATTCTAGGTCTCACATGCTGGCAAAAATGAATAGCAAAAGGGATAAAAAAGTGGTCCGACCAAATCACCGGATAGGGATCCTCAATCAGGATGTTTGACAAATTCGAGCAAACAAGATCAAGAGTATGACCAGCTTTGTGCGTAGGTTGAGTAACCAATTGGCTTAATCCAGCATCTTTTAAAGTAGAAAGAAAGTTAAGGCAAAGCTTGTCAGAAGAGTCCTCTGCGTGTAAATTTAGGTCTCCAAATAAGGTAAAATTGGCATAGCGTAAGCTAGCCTGAAGGACATAGTCCAAAAATGTAGCCAAGTCGGAAGCCTTAGATTTAGGAGGGCGATAGACCAGTAGCCCTGTCAGTGTGGTATGTTCAGCTAATTTAATACAGAAGGGAAGGGCTTCAATCAGTTCAATTTGTGTGTAAGGGAAGGAAGAGATCGTCCATTGGGATCTATAAATAATAGCTACCCCACCTCCCCGATTGCGACCCGCTCTATTGGCGCATAGGATATTATATTCTGGGGGAATGGCCAGGCATAAAGACGGATTAGATTCATACTCCAGCCATGTTTCTGTTAGAAAAAGTAAATCCCAGTGATTGTCCATCAGAGACTGGGCAATATCGAGAGAATGTTTAGGCAGGGAGCGACAATTAATTAGGCCAGCCTTAATAGAGAAATTGCTGGTGTCTTTAGGGGCCTGAAGCGGCAGCTGATCAAAGGGGCACGGGACCAATGGGTCATTCAGCATATTGCAAGGTATGCCCAACTCTGGATATAGGGCTAAGTCCCTTTGAAGAGAGACAGTGAGAGCACAGCATTTGTGTTGTATCGAAAGAAGAGACTCCTTACTATGTTTTAAAGCAAGATGTTGGGGTTTCCACAGAGTACCTAGCCTCGGCTGCGTCCTGATCGCGGACGGGCGCAGACGGGCAGGACTCTGGCACGACTCCGGCGCAGATCCGGCGCGTCCGCTGACCGCGTACGCTGCGCGGAGACATGACCGTTGCCTTTTATGCTGGTGACTGGACGCTTCCCCTACCCAAAATGGCCGCCGCGCTTCTGCCGATTCGAGGGAGAGCCTCCCAGCCCCAAAATCGACCGAGGTAGGCTCAGGGAGCAAGGCAGTGCGGGGAAAAACAATTTAGGTAGGATACCACGTCGACAAGTCAACGCTGTCTCCTCGTCTTGCTTCAATATCCTGTGCATGCTACGCAAGATCTTCCGGTGGATCCCCACTGAGACGAGGAAGACGGTCACCCAGGCCCTCGTCACCAGCCGACTGGACTACGGCAACGCCCTCTACGCCGGAACCACCACCAAGCTCCAGAAGAGACTCCAGCGGATCCAGAACGCCTTAGCGAGACTCATCCTCGACATCCCCCGACACAGCCACATCTCCGGACACCTGAGAGACCTGCACTGGCTCCCGATCAACAAGAGAATCACCTTCCGTCTCCTCACCCACGCACACAAAGCCCTACACAACCAAGGCCCGAGATACCTCAACAGCCGCCTCAACTTCTACACTCCCACACGCCAGCTTCGATCGACCAGCCACGCCCTCGCCGCCATCCCCTGCATCCAAAGAGCCACAACAGGAGGAAGGTCCTTCTCCTACCTGGCCGCTCCTCCCGACCCACCTCCGCCTGACCCAAGACCACCTCGCCTTCAGGAAGCAGCTCAAGACGTGGCTGTTCGAGCAGTAGCGGACCCGTCCCCAAGCGCCTTGAGACCCTCCGGGTGATTAATGCGCTATATAAATGTTTTTTGATTTGATTTGATTTGATTTGGATCTCTGTAACACGAGCTCTTTAGTACAGAACTATCGTCAGTCTATATTGTGGAGCGGGCACATCGCTCGCTAGAACCTAGACCACCGCCTGGTGCACCTGCACACCCAATAATTGTTTGCCTATTAAACTACAGAGGCCGCGATATGATCCTGCCGAAAGCCAGAGAAATGGGAGAGGTCAGACATCAAGGGAATACCCTCTCCTTATTCCTGGACTTTACTCTAGCTGTGCAGGTGGCAATGTGTGCGTTTCTACTGGCAAAACACATCCTCCAATAGCAGGACATTCCTTACTCCTTCCTCTACCTGTCCAAGCTGCGCATTGCAAGAGGTGGTAAACCGTAGTTTTTCATGGAACCAAAGGCCTCGTTAACCTAGACTAAACAACTCAGTAGAGGCAACAAAAATGTATCAAATTTACCAAGATCATCTGTACCAGTGACAATGACTAGCCTCAAATACGGTTGCAATGCCCACAGTGACACTGAAGATTATATGCTGTACTGGGATGATTGTCAAACTGTAAAACTGTCTATTGCACCTGGCATGCCCTGACAGTGGCGGATGGCCACGAGCACGGTGCGCTGCATCCAGAAGCTTGCCTGCAAGAGAATACTGCTCGGCCACCCTGGCTTCTGGTCAGGGGTGTCCGCCTGGCGTACCCATGGCCCCATGGGATAATTCCCTTGTGCACCTGTTATGTTTACTGGTTGGGGAACTTTGGGTTGGGGGAAGGAGAGAAATATCTCAACCTGCTTGGGGGGATTTGAATGGGAGGTTGGGGTAAAGTAAAGGTACCGCACCTACCCTTCACCGGGAAGGGTTGTGGGGTTTTGAATGGGTGTGAGTGGTGGGATATTCTGCATGTGGATGTTCTCTTCTTTGTTTATGCAGGTCATGTCTGAAGCAACACATATACTGGGAAGCTACACTAACACTCAAAATATTACACACAACCACATGTGATAAGCATTAGGACACAACGTGACACAAGTGCTAACCAACTGAGAATATGGCAAACATAACATATTTAACATGGAATTGCGGGGTCTTGATCACCGCAAATTCTGAACTATAAACAAATACCCTGTGTGGAACAGCGTAGATGTTTGTTTCCTACAGGAGGCACACTTGTCTACTAGCAGCACAGCTCACCTCCGAGCCCGTTGATGCAGAGAATCATATTCCACAGTTTACTCTAGCTCTGCCCGAGGTGTCACCATTCTACTCATGAAAGGGTTGCCATGGTTCAGTTTAAATTCCCTCATCAACAAAGACTATGATATGTCATTCGGATAGGTACATTTATGCACAACCAAAGATTATGGTAGCCATTATTGGGCTAAACATTGACAACCCTGACTTTTTTCTTAATGCCTGGAGACAGATATCAGATTACGGCCCTCGTCGGTGTTGTGGGGTGACGACTTTAACATTGCACTGCAGGGACACCCAGATCGCTCTGGCACCAGACTGAAACACCTGCAATCTGTAGAGGCCCTAAACACGCTCATCACTGACAACACGTATATCTGGCACCACACCTACCTCGCCAAGCATGACAGCACTTGCTTCTTCTCTTTTCACGGTTCGTGGTCCAGCATCAACCTCTGGTTTTTATCTAGGGACGTGCCTACATGAACCACGTCCGTTGAGCATTTGCCATGCACTCTTTCTGACCGCTTCCAGTGCGCTTGCTTCTCAAGATCCCACAGAATCTACCACTGATGTTCGTGGTGACTACTTCCGCATCTGCTGTGAGATGTGGCATTTAGAGAAGAGATTCGGGTGGACATTATAGACTATTTTGCCTCAAATGTCGGACCAGTAAGTTCACCCTTCTTACTATGGGAGGCATTCAAGGTGGTAATATGTATCTCATGCATTGGCAAGAAATCTGGGGGCATATTACCAAGCAATAGCGATAATTATTGCTATTGCTTGGTTAGAGACAAAACTTTACCGCTGAGCTGCGGCGATTTTTACAGCAAATAAACCTTGGCATTACCAAGGTTTATCGCAAATGGGATAAAAATCGCCGCAATGCATGAATATCGCTGAAAAGTCAGCGATATTCATGCATTACCGAGGTAATGCTCTTAGCCATGTTATCCACCTCCCATTGGATAACATGGCTAAGAACTGCTCAGGGCAGGTGTTAGCTTTTGGAGATATTCGCGCTTAGTGCAAATATCTCCAAAAGTTGCTAATAGGAGATAGCGATGTTAGCGACTGTTTTCAGTCGCTAACATCTTGGCACGCCCACTTTGCATGTCATTAGTGATAAATATCACTGACATGCAAAGCGGGGCCCAAGATGGTCGCTATCTCCTACTAAGCTGTCACTAACTGGTGTTAGCGACAGCTAGGTAATAGGGAGATAATTTTATCTCTGCTTTCTTGGCTTTTAAAGCCAAAAAAGCGGAGATAACCCCCCCTTGATAATATGCCCCCTGGAGTGCTAAAGGTGGTTAGAGGGAATCCTGTGGAGACTGAAATTAAACAGCTGGAGCAGTCACACAATCACGTTCCCAAACCGGCCACACTGGCTAACAGCAGAACCTAACTCTACGAATATCAAACTGAGGCAGAGATGGAGGAACAATACCTGGGGCGTGACGCACAGGTCTGATGATATGGGGAAAATGACCGCCCTGGCAGGACACTGTCAGGACTGCTCCATAAGCAAAACACCTCGACATACATGTGCGGACTAATAGACATTAATGGGCAAGTGGTTACATCCCCTGCAGTGTTGCCTACAGTTATGTCTTCCTTCTTCACCCAGCTCTACTTTGCTGGGACAATGTGCAACCAGGAAACACTGCAACACTATTTTGATTCCATTAACTACTCTGGCTAGACCCTGGACACAGGAAATACCTTGATGACCAGATCATGGCTATCTGCCTAGCATAAGGCCCCTGGCTTGGATATGCACACACCTGCGTTTCATAAAGAATACACCACTATACTTATCCCACATCTTATTGAGATGTATCATGACTCACCGTCAGTGGGCCACTTCCCCCAATCATTATATGGGCAAATATTATAACCAAACTCAAACCAGACAGGCCCCCGAACTCTGTGATTCATATATATTCAAAGACATTATGATTATGCAGTTGATTGGCTGGGCGCATAGACAAAGCAAAAATGATGGTCCTACCGAAATATTTGACAATGTCCCGCTTCCCTTCACGGCACCGTTTTTTTAAGACTGCGCTCCTACATGATTGTTCTAGCGTGGGCAGGCCAGCAGCTGAGGGTATATTGAGAAAACCTTACAATACCCTCAGCACGTGGTGGACTGGGCACACCGGACCTAAAGCTTTACAACCTCTGTGCCTAAGCGAGCTTTCTGCATTTCTGGCTACACCCTACACTGCTTCAGCTGCATCAGGCGGTAGAGGGCAACCAGGCGTACCCATGGTGCTAAAAACGGCCTTGTGCCAGCAGTATAAAGTACCTAAGGACGAAATCAACACACTGGAGTGTGTGCGTTGGACAAGGGAGGGCATCCGCAGACAAACCGGCGTCACCAAGCTATATGGGCCATATGCTATATTGGCAGGGAATCCCCCCTCCCCCCACACTACAAGATAGTGGCACGGCACGATGCGCTGGAGCATTGGACATCAAAATATTTGCAAACATATACTCAGATGGCCAGCTTCTCCACCCATTCACTAGTAATGCCGAGCGTGAGGTGACATTACTTGACACACTATTATACCATCAAATCAGGGCGACTTTCTGGAATGCAAAAAACATGTTTCCTGCCCCTCCTCAGTTCACCACAGCGTTGGAATATGTCCATACAACCACATTGCTGCGCAAACTCATTACCCAACCTTATTTCCTGACTCTGCCTGCCTCCTCGCTGGATACCTTGAGGGCCCACCAAGCCTGGAGACTAGATAGAGGCCTGGAAATATCAGCTGAGCAATTGCTTTATTGCTGTGGTCAAATAGCCTCTCCCATAACTATAAAAGGTGACTGATTCCTTTTAAATATCTACATGGAATGTATCGCACCCCAGCATACTCACACAGGATAGGCCTGACTAGTGATGCAAGATGCTTGTGATGCTCCGTGCCGGAGGCCACATTTGTGCATCGGACCTGGACCTGCACGACGGTGGCAGACTACTGGTGGTCTATTTGTGAGAGTGTCAGCATCATCATGGGAGACTTTTTACTATCAGACTCCGGATGTGTCTACTGGTATATGCTAAGGAGATCTCGGACACACACCGACAACTAGTTACAATGTTGTTGCCCCTGGCCAGGCGCAGGGTGGCGATGCACTGGGGCCGCAGAACAGCGCCAACAATGATAGCGTGGTTTGCTGATGTCTCACATTGCCAAGCACAGCTGACTATGTGTTGGGGCCTTATGCCTTCAGCGAATCGTCTCCACAAAATCTGGGACCCATTTACGAAATATCTCTGCCAACATGCTACTGTCAAATTGGACATACCAGATTGTGCACTCACTTGCAGTTAGACTAATCCTTTTTACTACATGCTGGCTGGATCACGATGCCCGGCATGAACCCTGCTGCATACTACATGGATTAACAAGGTACTCTGAACCCTCAATAATATACATCCACGGGAGATCGACTCTATGGGGGCTCACCTGTGGGGGTCTTGCTGCACGCCCTATCAAATCAGGGGGACCAATAGGAATGCAATTAGCATGTTTCCTGCCCCTCCTAAGTTCACCACAGCGTTGGAATATGTCCATACAACCACATTGCTGTGCAAACTCATTACCCAACCTTATTCCCTGACTCTGCCTGCCTCCTCGCTGGATACCTTGAAGGCCCACCAAGCCTGGAGACTAGATAGAGGCCTGGAAATATCAGCTGAGCAATTGCTTTATTGCTGTGGTCAAATAGCCTCTCCCATAACTACAGGCGGTGACTGATTCCTTTTAAAATCTACATTGAATGTATCGCACCCCGACATACTCACACAGGATAGGCCTGACTAGTGATGCAAGATGCTTGTGATGCTCCGTGCCGGAGGCCACATTTGTGCATCGGACCTGGACCTGCACGACGGTGGCAGACTACTGGTGGTCAATTTGTGAGAGTGTCAGCATCATCATGGGAGACTCTTTACTATCAAACCTCCTGCTGTGTCTACTGGGATATGCTAAGGAGATCTCGGACACACACCGACAACTAGTTGCAATGTTGTGGCTCCTGGCCAGGCGCAGGGTGGCGATGCACTGGGGCCGCAGAACAGCGCCAACAATGATAGCGTGGTTTGCTGATGTCTCACATCGCCAAGCACAGCTGACTACGTGTTGGGCCTTATGCCTTCAGCGAATCATCTCCACAAAATCTGGGACCCATTTACGAAATATCTCTGCCAACATGCTACTGTCAAATTGGACACACCAGATTGTGCCCTCACTTGCAGTTAGACTAATCCTTTTGTCCTACATGCTGGCTGGATCGTGATGCCCGGCATGACCCCTGCTGCATACTACATGGATTAACAAGGTACTCTGACCTCTCAACGATATACATCAACCATGTCTAACTATGCAATATATTGATTAGATTGGTATATGCAACAGTGGGAGATGTTAGCACGTTGCTGCCAACTATGTGTTATTGAAAATGTTTCCAAAATGTATACATCTCTAAAATATAAATAAAGTTAAATAAAAAAAATATTACTCCTTATAGAGCCCAAACCAAATGTAGTAAAAAGTATCCATTCTCAGACTTTTTTTTAGCAGAGATAAATACAGTTCAGTGCTGGGACTCGTTCTGATGAAAACTAAGTCAACGAAACTGGCTTCTTCATTCTCTATTCTCTCTATTGGCAGCTGCCAGCCTCATGAAACGCTTTTTCACCCTAGCACCTTCTCCTCTGGCAAGGGTCAGGGGAAAACTTAACAAATCAGGTATGCAGTGCTTCCTCTTTTTTGTTAATGTAATTCCACTACAGAATCCTATGGCCAAAATTACAAGCAAGACAACAAGAAATACCTTCATGGTTGAATCACGCTTTCTGATTTTCCCATAGTGTAATACAAAAAAAGAAGTTGCAAAAAGAGTACATTGTTATACTATGAGATACTGAAATCCGAACTTCTGGTTGGCCAATGACACATCTTGTTTTTAGGTACACAATCAAATTGTAAATCCCACCCTGGATAAAGGCAAGGAAGGAACATTTGACAAAAACTGCCACATAGAGGTAATAATCTGAGGGAGATTAAGGTGGGGCGGATAGTGACATCATTTTGCCGGGACGACATTCCTTGTTAAAATTCAGGGGCAATATTCTGGCTGTTGATTATGTCTTCCCCCAATAATTCAGTTGGTTCAGTAGTTTTGTACCCTTGGGCATGCATCCCAGTAGGGTCCGCCATTACGGTGACAGTGTTTATTACCTCCATCTCCTCCACCCTAGTGCTCATGAAGGCCACATTATTGCAATTGATCCATTTTAAGATCACTTCATCCAAGCTTGCTATGTTCTCCACCAAGTGGGTGACACTTTGGACTTTTATCTGCAAAATAGCAGGTCCCAATAAGGGGTTGTTGGTTTCTACCCCATCTTACCCATGGCCCGATGGAGGTTCCAGTTCAGAATGATTTTGGGCGGGATATTCTTATTGAAATTTCAAGGGGGCACTGGTTTTATCACCACAATCATGCGTAGACTGTTGCTTCCTTTTGGCAGAGGGACCTCCTTCACTAACGTGTGAGGAGCCAAGGTCAGTTGTATCCTGTGTAGAGATTGTGACCTTCCTGGTGGTGTCTCTCTTTGTTGATGCACAATGAATAGTCAATGGTTTGCAGGATGCACCGATGAGGTATAGAGGTGAGTTAGTTAGAATATTTGCCAATAGTTCTTCTCCTTAGTCATGGGACAGCCTTCATTCTGACAGGTCCATTCTTAAGAGATAACTCACCACTCTGGCCAGAAAGGTATCCAGAATGGTGTCTTGTAGTACGGTGGTGCCTTTAGCTTTATCACAGCATTTTTAATTCTTGCGTTGTCCCTATGTAGCAGGCAATCCTTTCTACAATCAAACAACACTGGTAAAGGACATGCTAAGGTCTCAATCAAGCTAATAAGCAAGGTAAATGGGATAACAGCCATGCTACAGGCCAGTAACGTCACAGAGGTTTCTCTGCAATCTGAAAACTACTATGGTCCTGCGGAGAGCCTTTATCTTTAGCCACGAGAGGTGGCCCAGCCTGCCTCTTCTGGGTGATGACAGTTAAGAGCGGACCGCGTCTTGGCATGGTCTCCTACGGGGCACAGCCTGGGCGTGTCCTTCTTGTCAACCACCCTGCAGGACATGTCAGATGCTCAAGAGCACTGTGTGCCCTTCCTCCCAGGCAAAATAGTCTGGGCCTTCAATATGGGCACCCACTCTTCTCCTATCATCTCCCCATACAGGTGTCCAAAGCTGCAAGACATGCCTGGCACTTAAAAGAGCTATGTGTCCTTAGTCTCACAGGCAAAGAAGTCCAGGCCCTGAAGTCTGACATACCACTCCTCCACTCTCCTCTCCTCTTAGAGGCATCGTCATAATAACACAACTACCTCAAAATTGGAAGAGCCATGTCTTTTCAATGTCTTGATCTAATCTTGTTCAAGCCCATGAATGAAAGCTGTATAATCCTCAAATTAAATGTTAATGCTGTCCTCAAAGCCAACTTACTGCTGTTCTTCTAATTAGTGTATTGATATCGATATCCTTAGAGTAATGGCATTCTTAACATCCTAACAACCTAAAGCAATTTCCAGGCACTGTGCTAGATGTTATAAAAGCAATGAACAGTCTGTGTTTTGAAATACTTAAGATGGATCACACAGTGATAAATATAGCAACTGAGCTATTCTCTATCACAGTGTTGTCAGGTAAATAAAAAAACAGCGTCAGGCTGAAGGATATTATTCTTCAATGCAACTGTGTGATCACCAACCGCCATTACATCTGGCTTGAAAGTCTTTGTGCAGTCTCTAAATTATGGTCAAATACCACATTTTTTTTAATATATGATGATTGATTTTATCTTATCTTACAATCTTTAAAGTGCCAACAGGACTCAACAACATGGTGATAAAAGATGTCATCTCGAAACACTTTTTGATTATATTCGTCTATAACTTACAATAATAAAAGCATATCAGCTACTACAGTGTGCCGCCATGATACTATTGCAGCTTCTTTAAATGAGGACAAAAAACATATGTCAGCCAAGAAAGTGTTCTAGGATTGCATCTCCATTCGAGTTTTTCTTTTAACTTAGCATCTTTTAAAGATGGTGGTTTATACATGTTGTTCATTAACACGAGAATATGCCATGCATGCATTAATTGTTTATAGGAATTGTTTTTCTGTGGTCTGCACTGTTCCAGGGACACAGATACTATAATGCAGTGTCCTTGCTTTATTATGGGTTTGTATGAGACACCTCTATTTTTCCAGACTATATAAAGAGGTTTTTCTGCCCCTCAAGCAGAATGTGATACGGCTGTCATTTTATTCTTTAAAACTTGTCGTTTTTGAAATCGGTTAGAGGCAATTCACTCCAGAGTTATCGTGAATTCTGCATAGAGCAGTGAATGAGATACAGCCCACAAACCCTCACATTCATTCTGGGAAGGAACATAGCTGCATAAGATGGGTGCAGGCTTACACACTCACACGGAGTGCATTAGTTGATGCACTGAGGCTTCCTTCCTGAGACAGTACACCGAGGCATGGGGTTAGATCATTCTAACTGGTTCTGGCAGAAGAGTATTCCCACAACACTCTCAGTAGTAATAGATAGGAATAATATTAGGAACAATTAACATGGTTGGATTGTTTGTGTTTTTTCACCATTATAATGATTATAACAACAATGTATATTAACTGTCTAATTATCACAGTTCATATTCAGTTACAAGAATTACATATTTTCAATAAACATAGGAAAACGTTGTATAGTCTCTTCTCTTTGTAAAACTTCATCCATGCAAAAATGACAAATGAAAATGTTTGTCGCCTTTGGGGCTGGGAGCAATGCATAATAAACTGAGACTGTCATGATATAAGAGGCTATTTTTCTCTTTCTCACATGCTTTTTTATTGTTCGAATAAGAAGACAAAGGAGTAGTATGATAAGTAGTTCTTTTCTTCTTCTTTGTTTTACTGGCGTAGGAACCCCAGGACCACCAATGACTACGCTCCCCGCCAATGAAGAGAAAAACAAAGGTAAGTGCTCATAGGTAAATTGGATTGAGCTTGTGAGTTAGGTCAGCACCTTAAAATAAAAATCCTTGACTCATCACCAAGTGCCTAGGTTGGCCACTGCAAGCCACATAAATCCTAGAACCTGGTTAATTCACTAGGCTTTATTTAAAACATATATTCAACCAGAAGTTTAGGCGGCATCCCGGAATGGCTAAAACAGAAAAGGAAAACAAACTTCTATACGATTGTAAAAATTGCTCACATTGTCATGGCAGTTATGCAGAAATCATAGTGTGACTCAAGTGAGGGAGATTTCTATAAGGGACATAATCGTATTCCCCTTGTCAGAGACCCCAACCTCCTACTTGTCCCCAGCACACAAGCATATAGCTCAGTCAGCCACGGTCCTCTAGGAGGGTAGTGAAGTGGCTTGTGAGTCTGGTGCTCTCCTGGCTCTTCTGGGAATCTTATTCTCCACGCTTTTTCTGTGTCTCCTGCCTTGCGTCTCGCGCTTTCCCAGATGGACCGCCCTCTATCTAATCCTCCGGGGTCTTGAGGAGCCAATATCTTGGGGATTTGTTCAACTTGTTGTCCATCATGGCCTTAAAAGTGCAGGCATCCCAGGCGGCCTGTGGAGGGATCAAAAAGCCTTCTCCAGGCATGTATGTAGATGAGAAGGACAATGGAGTAGAGCCATCTATGTCCTCCTCCTTGTCACAGGGTTAGATCTGTTGCCACAAATTCCTTGGGAATAAAGGTTGTCATGTTCAAGGATGCCGACTGCATTTATAGCTCTTAAGGTTTAGGAGGTTAGATGCTCCACTGGGAGCTAGCAGGTCCAATATTTACTCATGATATGAGCCGACTCATCTCAATATTGTTCAGTTTTGTGGACCAAATACGCAGTCCTACTAAATTCTTAGGAACTGTGCAATAAGAGTAATCTCACATGATACCAACATCTCTGCACATATCTGCAAATTTCTAGGAGCTTCCCTTTTATTAAAAAGAGATAGAAGACTTTAACAGCAATGACAAGACAGAACTAGAAGAGACATAAATAGGGCACTGTACAGTGATCTAAACAGCACATCTGTTGCCATGATGCAAAAGAGAAGATAGAACACACATCATTCTGGGGAAGATATATTGATGATATTATGATATTTGGACAGGCGTACTAGAAAAAGTGATTTGATGTGTACAAGGTTTATACCTTAAGAAGATTTTCAAATAAAGTCTTGTCTCTGGAGTGTCTGCTTTTACTGTCACTGAAAATCTATTTCACATTTTGTTTCTTAAACATCGAATGATACAAAAGTAACAGAGTTCCGCTCCCATTTTGCAGAAGAACACATTGTTTGTTTATTTTCATTTGTGTAGGGGAGGAATGTTATATACAATGGCACACTTGGATATCTTACACAAAACATCAGACACTGCCTCTTGTACTCACCACCTCTATATCAAAGAATGACCGGTGTGGTAAAATTAAAGTAGACTGTGAATGTTGGATTGGCAGTTCAGGTCAGCCATTCAGTATTATGATATGTTTCTATTCATGTTAGGCAGCGGGCCCAGACGTCCTGTGTGCTCTGAGATAGTGTGCATTCCAGAACAGAACAAAGTCATCTGCATTCCCTAAAAGTGAGAACTTTAGGCATCCATGCACCCGTGGCACAAACCAATGCCTTTCCAGCCACTTGAGGAGCAAAATGCTATATTTTGCACAACGCTATTGAGGGTGCTTTGGCCTGTACGTGTTTCTGTTGTTTGTGGTCCTAGTGATGGTGGCTGCAGCAGTAGTTTAGAGGAAACTAGAGGTATGATGGTGATGTGAGAACACTGTTCAGGGTCATGATGATACCATGGGACAAATGAGTAAATAACACATTCATACCCCAAGCAGAGGATGTTCAAAGTTTAAGATAAAACCTCCACAAACAGCCTGTGCCAATCAATAGGCTGATTCCATTTGTTCTCACATGTCATAACTGGCATGTTGAGGCCCCCCTGACCTTAGCTTTATTCTATGTCTAGTACTGTTGTACTTTCTTTTTTAATACCAAATTTAATTTGGTTATTTCAATGAAATTTGGGCCGTAGCCCTACAAGTACGTGTAAGAAAAAAAATCAGGACTACTGGCGTTTCTAAACAATTGCAATGTGTGCGGAACTTGCAGGTTACACAACATAAACAAAATGCAGACAGTACTAGATTCCAGTAATAGTACAAAGGATACATTCATAGAATGATGGGCTGTTAGTTAGTATGGAACAATGTGATCAGTGGATGTGTGCATAAGTAGTAATTTCTGTCAGGGTTCTGAAGATGGTAGAGGGGGAAAATCCATCCCACAATACGTCGCCCAGTGGGTCCAAATTTTCCTAGGTTTTGGGGGGCAGCCACGGGCCAGAAGCACCACAATCTCTGCACTAATACATCTGTCTATCCACCTCCCATTTGCCTATAGTCGGGGGGGGGCAGTCCCCTTTCACAGCTGGGCAATATCACGCTTGGCGATAGTAAGGACCAAGAAGAGAAGATGTTGTTTGTACTTATTTCCCCCTATCTCGATAGTAGGGTGCAAGAGGAAGACTCGTCGGTCAATTGTGCAGTGCTTCCTCTTTTTTGTTAATGTAATTCCACTACAGAATCCTATGGCCAAAATTACAATCAAGACAACAAGAAATACCTTCTTGTCAAGTGTCGTCCGTGTATGAGTCATTAATGTTTGATATATTTGCCTGATTTAATGTAAGCCCAGATCCCCTATAAGTAGCCGACCTTTAAGAGGGTGAAATTCCCATAGGGTATTTAAAGCATGAATCAAGGGGCTCAAAACATAGCGGAATTGGAGATATTTGTAAAACTATGTTCTATGTAGTTGGAATTCTGCTTGTAGTTGTTGAAAAGATTTCAATGTAGTGCCCCACATTACATCCCCCAGGGTAGATGTCCCTACTAAGTCTCACCCAAGGAATCCCCTCAGAACCACCACCGGATGGAGGTATGTACCATGCACAAATGAGTTGTCTGGGTTAGGGTCCCGGACCACCCCATCTGTCTGACAGTATTCCGCCAGAACTGAAACACCACTCTACTCGCTGGGGGTAAAATATCTAGGTTTCTAGAGCTATAGAGCAGCTGGAGAAGGGGAACCCCCTCCATTGCTGCATGTTCTAATGCAAAAGCCGGGTCATTTGGGGAGTTGTACCACCATTCGTTTATTATCAATATATGAGAGACCACATAGTATGCTTAGATATCTTCTGCCGCAATACCCTCACAGTATGTGGACTATGCACAGGTGTGTAGCACTACCCTGATCGCCCCTCCGTTCCAGAGAAATTTATTGTGTATGGTATTTACTTGTGTGAACCAGAATGGCAGAATTTAGTAAGGGAAGTTTTGTAGTATGTAGAGATTTCTGGATAGAGAAACCATCTTAAAGATGGCAGACCATACATATAGTGAGAGTGGATGGGAGGACCATATTGTCATTTCGTTATTTAGACTCATAAGTAGTGAGTTGATATTATTTGCCCATGAGATCTTAGGGCATGGCAACACAAAGATGCCCATATATTTAAAACCTTGCGTGCGACAGCTGCGTTGCCCAGGTGCTCTGCCCCTGGTTGCCGCACACTGGGAAAAGCACATATTTAGCAGGTTTGATGTGCAGACCAGTAGTTTCCCCAAACACTCTGAGGATTTGTAAGATACGGGGCCCTGAAAACCACAGGTCCATCATAAAGAAAAGGACATCATCCGCATATAACGCAATGCAGTCTGATCTTGACTGGGACTATTCAAATCCACTGAGCACCGGGTCGCTCCGAACCCATGCCACCAAAGGTTCCACTGCTAGGGCAAACAACAGCGGGGATAGGTGGCAACCCTGTCTTGTGCCCCTAACAATTGGGAAGGGGTCTGAGTGATGGCTGGCTATACAAACAGATGCTGTTAAGTTAGGGTAGAGTAAACGAACATATGCTATAAAGCGAGGGCCAAAATGTACCACATCAAGTAATTTGAATAGATATACCCAGCTGAGTGAATTGAATGCTTTGTCTATGTCAGCTAATAATGTAACTGCCGGGTGTCCCAACACTGGGGCCATCACTGTGGCATTATGTATTCTTCATATGTTGTGGCGAGTATCCCGATGAGGAATAAAGCCCTATTGTTCCATGTGAATTAAGTCCAACTCAAATGTCAGTAGGCGATCAGCCTGGACCTTCCCTAATAGTTTAGGGTCAAAGTTGATGAGGGAGATAAGGCGGTATGATGAAGGGTCCTCTGGAGGGCGACCCGGTTTAAGGAATAAGACTATGCCAGCAAGTGAGGGCCTAATATGTGTATATTTAGCCTAAGGAACTCTATAGGGAATCCATTGGGTCGGGGACCCTCCCTGGGCGTAGAGCATGTAAGGCCCCGCTCAGCTTGTCTATGGTAATAGAGGCCTCTAGTTGGTCTCGCATTTGGTCCGTGAGCCTTCGAGGTGGGATATCTATAAGGAATTCCGCTATTTGGGCCCGGGAGGGCTGCTCGTGATGCCCGTATAGTGAGGAGAAATGCCGTGCTAATTCACGAGCCACCCGTTCCGGTGAGGACAATAAGACCCCCTCAGCATCACGTATGGTAGGGACTGCAGCGGGGGATTTGTCTACCTGGCTTATCCTGTGAAGCATTTTACTCGACGTTTCACCCCATTGGCCACTCCTGCCAACTCTCTTTGGCTTCACTCATTAGATATTGTTTGTTGCACTTGTAACAAGTTGTGCTGGAGAGAGGGGCTGGGGTCTCAGTTGATTTGCATTGCCAGGGACACCTGGCATGACTCTAGGTCTGCCAGTTGTTATTCTCATGCACGTTTCTCTTTGTTGTCATAGCTTATTTTCTGCTCCATGAATGGTGGGCATTAGGGCCTCCCATAGTATTCCCTGAGACGGGGCAGAAGCAGCAAGAATGTCTAGATATTCGGATATTGCAGCATGCAGTATGTCTTTATAGTCCGGGTTTCAAAGGTTCCATTGGGACATCCACCACCTAAAGGGGGTCTACGGGAATAAGTATGGAATTTAAGATTAATCGGGAAGTGATCCGAGACCCCTCTGGGAAGGTGAGTGGCCTGTGAAAATGTATGTATAAATATGCGAGGTGTAAAGAAATTATCTAATTGGGACTGTGAACCATGTACCGCAGACATAAATGTGTAGCTGCATTCTGTGGGGTGGTATTCGTGCCAGATGTCTGTCCAGCCTAAAGTGGACGGCAACAAATTCAGTTTAGAAGGACCCACCGGCGGGTGACGGTCCGTACTGCACTGTCTATCTACAGGACCCATGGTTTCATTCCAGTCCCAACCCAGGAGGCCCTCCGGGAGTTCCCTCCAAATCCTGGAAATCCTGTCAACAAAGGTCGCTCCTAGTGCAGGGGGAGCATAAAAACTACCTATGGTGACATGTTCACCCTAAAGTGTACCTGTGACAATAGCAAATCTGCCCCCGGATTTACCCAATGATTTTTGTCCTGGAAAGGGACTCTTCCTTGCATGACCCCCTGGTGAATCCTGAGTGGTATATATAATGGTACCCAAATCTAGCCAGGCATAGGATTTTTTTTACCAAGGAGATGGGTTATTTTTAGGAGTAGAATGTCATCCCCATATCTTTTGGCCTGGCGTAAAACCGCTCACCATTTAATTTTATTGAGAAGACCCCTGACATTCCAGGAATCCACTGTACGGTCCCCAAGAGGGATGTATCAGTCTGTACCAACATCCTGTATCTATGAAGTCACTGATAGGATAGCATCGGAATCTAAATAAGAATTCTACATGTAAAACTGCAATGAAACTGAGTTCCCTGAGTATCCCCCACCCCCCAGAAACAAGGCTCATCTGTCATGGTGTAGGGCACACCAGGCCCCCAACAGTGCAAACCCTGGCCCCCATGCCAACAATACCCAACCCTCCCACAAAACAATAACGAGGGGAGATAGGAATGTCCAGGGCCCAGCAACCCTATGGCTGGGGATCCACACCTGTTCCGAGGACAGTGAAGAACAGGATAGTCCCAGTAAAGGGCGATCCACGGCTAACATGATTTGCTTCTAGATGTATTCCTGGATGACTCAGGAGGTGCGTTCTGGACTGGAGGATCGTCTGTCTGAACCAAATCTATGGGGTCTCTTTTATTTGGTCCTGCAAGTTCTATTCCGTTGCGAGCCCGGGGAGGAGTCTGATTCTTGCAGCGGTGGCGTATGCAGCTTGAGGTAAGTGTGTGTGTATGTCTATGCGATAACTGCTTCCGGTGTGTCATAGAAAAATTACTTGGAATTGAAGATGACACGCATCATAGGTGGGTAAAAAAGCATATATTGCAAATTGAAGTCTCGTAACCTACGCTTTGCTGCCACCAAGGACTGGCGTTGCTGTTGGACCAGGCGCGTGTAGTCAGGAAAAATCATTATGGGCCTCAAGTTGTGTTGGAACTTCCCTTTATGTGTCCTGGCAAACTGCAAGATATCATCGCGGTCTGCATAGTTCAATAACTTTGCAATCACAGTGTCTAGCATTCACACCTGGGGGTGGTTCCTTAGTCAGCGCCCGGTGGGCCCGTTCCATGACAAAACATGTGGATAACAGTTCCTTCAGCATAAGATCTGTGAGCCATTGAACAGTAGAGCGGGTCATGGAGGATCCTTCAAATCCCTCCGGCAGGCCCACGAACACAGGTTATTGTGCCATGCATGGCCTTCTGCATCTTCTACTCTAGAGGCTAGTTCCTGCGAGACCACAGTTAGTTTATTGCCCTTTTTCTGGAGGGTGGTCACTGACTCCTCCACGTCGATACCCGTGACTCTGCCTCTGTGATGCGGTCTACTGTTTATATAAGATCCTGGCACAGGAACTGTGCTAATTTTGGCATCCAATTTATCTCTGGTGTCATTGATTGCTGCTAGGAGGGATGCATTGTCCGGTACAGTGCCCGCCCCATAGACTACTTTGTCGCCCCGGCAGTTGTAGTGAAGTGATCCAGGGTGCCCAGCTCGGGCCAGCTCCACCAGGTTTGTTCCTGCCCACAGCGATTGGCGTAGGGGAGTAGAAGCAGGGGTCCTCTGAGAATTTAAATGCCGGATTCATGTCCACGCTGGCACAGAGGGGCACGACTCCTTCCAAGAAGAGCGGTAAGGGCAGTGTCAAGCTCACAGCGGGGAAGCACCGTCAGCGGGTTCTTACGGATTCAGGCATGTCCCAGGGCACATGCTGCACAAGCCTAGCTAAGGAGCTTCCGCAGCCCATGACCACCTGCCAAGAGGCCTCGTAAGGGAACCAGACTCGCTGGACCGCCCAGCCGACAGCGCTCCCCACAGGATGTCAAACCTCGGGTCTTAGCATTGCTGTGGAGGCTCCAGGGGTTGCACACACCCCACCACCCCAAAAGTGATAAGAAAATAAGCAGCGGGCCTCCCTGCACTCCAGTCGATCAAGGGGTATAACGCCCTTCTCTCCCAGTCTCTCAGCCCGTCTCATGAGCTTGTACTATTGGTAATAAACAGCACTGTGCAGGTGGCCTTGCCTTCGATACAGGCCTCCTCGACCGCCACTTGTCCGCGCCCACAGATGTAGAGTGTGGGGGGAAGCGCAGCGGCTGGGACGAGGTGCTAGGCCCCCTCGCCTGCAGTGCCTATGAGTAAGCCAATATGGCTCCCCCGGCCTCGGATGTATGTGGGGCCTTCACCGGGCAGCACTCAGGGTCTCGGGCCGCTGGGTCCTCTCACGGCCCGGGTACAGTGAGGAATACTCGGCTGGAGGTCTCCTAGGGTGAACTGCAGCACTCTGCAGTGGAGGGCTAGGCCTCCTCTGCTCACTGGCCCGTTACGGTCCCCAGATGTTGAACGGAAGGAACTAGATGTTGAATGGTCCCCCCCAAGCCAGCCAGTTCGCTCATCTCTAGTGCCGCAACCAAGCCCCCGGCTGCCATGCTGCTCTGCGAACGGTGGGCCCGGACTCCAGACGGAGGTGCCTGCTCAGGCCCTGGCTTGTGTCTCTACCTCAGCATCCGCGTTATGTGGAGCGTCCATTCCGGCTCTGGGGCAGCCAAACACCAGGAAACAGCACTCACCACACTGCCCGGATCAAAATCTTCACCAAACCATCTCCTCTGAACAGGATGAGTGACAGATTAATTTTGGATTACAGCGTGGATGCTCGGAGCCCGATTAGGCTGAGCTGTGTGCTAGCCATGGCATTGTTCTATTTGCAGTACTGTAGTATTTGTGCTGTCGGATAGCCTTGGCATTGATCCATTTGCAGCACTGTAGCGTCTTTGCTCTGTGCTCTAGCCATGGCATTGATCCATTTGCAGCATCATAGCATCTTTGTGCTATGTGCTAACCATGGCATCGTTCCATTTGTAGCAATCTAGCATATTTGCTCTGTGTGCTAGTCATGGCATTGTTCCATTTGTCGCACAGTAGCATATTTGCCCTGTGTGCTAGTCTTGGCATGTTCCATTTGCAACACTGTAGCGTCTTTTTCCTGGGCGCTAGACATGGCATTATTTGATTTGGTATTGGGGTACTCACGCTTCTCCTGTTTCCTATGTGCCATCTTTTTTAACTCTGCACTCTGTCCTTCTTATTGTTGTATTCAGTCTGATTCTGCTTGTATTCTGTTTTAGTCCTTGTATTTCCTTTGCTTATTGTGCCTTGTTTTTCCCCCGCCAGTTTCGATCTCCAGTTTCCTGCCGATGTGTCCACTGTAGCCCCGCCTCCCCACTCACCCATTCATCCCACCCTCGCCTCCCAGCTACTCCTCCCTCCCACCTCCCCTTCTTATGGTGCCCGCTGCGCGTTGAGGAGAGCGACCCTTGACCCTGTTCCAGGTAGGTCGCTCCCCACGCCGCACAGCACCACCTGTTGTGCCTGTGTCACTCAGCTCACTACTGCTGCCCTGCTGTGCTGTGAGTTTGAGGTCCTCCTCCACCCGCAGGCTACCACCTGCTCCTCATCCCTGGTGGCCCAGTGGTGGACCGTAGGTATAGGGGTACTCGCGCTGCCCATATTTACTGTTTGCCTTCTTTTTTAACTCTGCACCCTGTCCTTATTAAGGCATTCAGTCTGATTCTGCTTGTATTCTGTTTTAGTCCTTGTACATCCCGTTCTTGTTGTGCCTTGTTTTTTCCCCATTCGTTCCGATCTCCAGTTTCCCGCCGCTGCGTCCCCTGTGGCCCCACCCTCCCGCTCGCCCATTCATCCCGCTCCTGCCTCCCAGTTGCTCCTCCCTCCCATCTTATGACGGCTGCTGCGTGGAACCATCTGTGCCCATGCGCGGCTAGACCACGCCAAGCGCCAGACCCCCTGGCCCCCTCGAACATCAAAACAACCTACGCCGCTACGACGCCAGCACCCTCCACGCATTCACTGCCGGCCGATCACACACCTGCTTCCAGGACACCCCGAAGCGGACCCCTAGACCCTTCTCCTGCCAGATCTGCAGCTACACCAGCCTTCAAACTACCACCGTGCCCACCGGGGTAGGTCGCAACAGCCTCCAATGCCTTATACTCAACACCCGGTCTACCCGCAAACACGCCATCAAACTCTGGGACCTACTCGACTCCACCTCCCCAGACGTCGCATTCCTGATGGAGACCTGGATGAACCCCTCCTCGACACCCAACATCACCATAGTCATCCCTGATGGCTACAAGATCACCTGCAGGGACCGCACCAACGAAACAGGAGGAGAAATCGACATCGTCCACAGAAACACCCTCAGAATCTCGACCAGCACCGACAACACGCTTATCACCGCCGGACACCTGCCCTTCCAGATCCACACCGACCCCAACACCACCCTCAGAGGAATCCTCATCTACAGAACACCCGGCCCCCGGCCACAGTTCAGCGACTCCATCGCTGGCTTTGTCAGCACACACGCCCTTGCGTCCATGGAATACATCCTCCTCGCAAACCTGAATTCCCACCTCGAGAACACCAATGACAGCAACTCCACCACCCTGCTCGACAACCTCGCCATCTTCTCAGCCAGATACCACGTCACCTTCAGCCACACCACAGAACTCCACTGGACCGACAACCGCGGCATCTACTTTACCTTTGAGAAGCCTACCATGCACCACTGCACACAACCTGCCCCCCCACCGCAGCTGTAGCAAGGTCACCGAAGACCAGCTAGTCACCACCCTCATCTGAAACCCACCAACAGCCACTAGCGACATCGACTCCATCGCCCTCGACCTCAGGCAATGGATTGACGACTGCACCAACACTCCCGCCCGATCAAGAAACCCTTGAACAGATGCACCAACAGAAAAGTCACCTGGTTCCCCGCCGACCTCCAGGCATCCAAGCAGGCCTGCCGTAGGCTCGATAAGAAGTGGCAGCATGAACAGACACCGGACAGCAACACAGCCTACAAGAGTGCCATCTGCAAACAATCTCAACTCATACGAACCTCCAAAAGGACCTCCTTCAATGAGCGCATTGACAACAACGCACACAACAGCAAAGAGCTCTTCAACATTGTGAAGGAACTCTCCAACCCCAGCTCCAACTCCAACGGCATCCTGCCGTCGCAAGACCTCTGCGACTCCCTAGCCACCTTCTTCCACAGCAAGATCGCAGACATTCACGACAGCTTCAGCAACCAGGCCCCCCCGACAGTCACAGACACCTCCGACTTCCCGCCCCTCATCCACATCGACCTACTGCTTTCCTGGACCCACATCAGCGACGAAGACCCCATCAAAATCATGAACACATCCACTCTGGTTCACCATCGGACCCCTGCCCGCACCACATCTTCAACAAAGCAAGCTCCACCATCGCACCCCTCCTCCGCAAGATCATCAACAGATCCTTCGAGATCACCATCTTCCCGGAGAGCTGGAAGCATGCCAAGATCAACGCCCTATGCAAGAAACCCAAAGCTGACCCCCAAGGACCTCAAGAACTTCCGGTCCATCTCCCTCCTCCCGTTCCCGGCGAAAGTAATTGAGATGGTCATCAACAGGCAACTGACATCCTTCCTCGAAAAGCACACAACATCCTGGACCCATCCCAATCCGGATTCTGCAGCAACCATAGCACCAAAACAGTGCTCATCGCCGCCACTGACGACATTAGCGCCATGATGGACAACGGAGAAACCGCGGCCCTCATCCTCCTGGAGCTCTCGCCGCCTTCGACAATGTCTGCCACCACACCCTCTGTGGACTCCTCCACAATGCAGGGATCCATGACAAAGCTCAGAACTGGACTATCTCCTTCCTCACCGGCATAACCCAGAGTGTCCACCTTCCCCCATTCCGCTCTAAAGACACCAAGATCATCTGCAGCATACCTCAAGGATCGTCCTTCAGCCCGACACTCTATATCATCTACATGGCACCGCTCGCCAACATCGCCAGATCGCACGACCTCAACATCGTCTCATACGCCGGTTACACCCAGCAGATCCTTTGCCTCACCAAGGCCCCCTACGACTGCCAAATCCAACCTCCATGAAGGAATGAAGGACATCGCTGAATGGATGACAAACAGTCACCTGAAACTGAACTCTGACAAGACGGAGGTCCTCATCATCGGATCCACCCACTCCACCTGGGACGACTCATGGTGGAAGCTGCCCCAACGCCCACTAACCACGCATGCAACCTGGGAATCATACTGGATTCTGCGTTGTCAATAACCCAGCAAGTAAACCCCGTCTCCTGCTCCTACTTCAACACCCTCTGCATGCTCCGCATGATCTACAGATGGATCCCCATCGGTATCAGAACTAAGCATGGGCGAATTTTGCGAATCTGGCGTTCGCGAATTTAGCGAATTTGCGAACTCGCAATCCGCAAAATCCGCGAATTCCCGCGAATTTGCAGATTTTTTTTTTGTGTTCGCAAGTGTTTCTGCCAGTTTGCGAGGATTTGGTAGTAGTTCACAATTGCGAACTTACTTGTCGGCTCGCAACGGTCGCGACTATGTTGTTTCTTAGTCTGGTTCATCATCACAGCCCCCCAGCACCCTCTGTTTCACCACTGCCACCCTCTCTTTGACCCATGCCACCCTCTGTTACATCAATGCCACCCTCTAGTTCATCCTCACTGTAGAAGATGGGGGGGAAAAGCAAGCACACCTGCCCTGCTTCAACTGACATGAATTAATTTGGGGTTAGTTTATTAACAACACCTGCCCTGCCCCAACTGACAATAATGAATATGGGGATAATTAAGGTGTCACTGAATTTGATGTTCCAGCCTGGCACCTGCTTGTCTGCTCCCTTAGCTGTAAATCAGGACCTTTGTGGCATACAGTTAAGGTCAGAGCAGGGTCACACAATAGTTGCAAGCAGGCAACCGAATCCTGGTGGGCCCCCTCAGGAAGCACAACAGGGAATCCTTACAAATCATGAGATTGACCTTTTGCACCTGCTCATTTGTTTTGCTTTTGCAAAAATCGTTTTTCGGTAATTTCGCGCTATTTGCGAGGCTCGGCGTCGTGCGAAACCGGCCGCGGAAGACGCCAATTCGTGCAAATGAGCTTTATATTTTTTGCAGTGTGTTATTTCTCAAGTTTTTTTGCAGTATTCGCGAGCCGCTTGCAGCGCAACACGCGAATTTACCCCAAGGTCGAGTACGGGCGCGGCCATTTTGTTTGTGTGACGAATTTCCGTTTCCGCCGCTATGTATAATCTCGCGAGGTAAGCGCATTGCAAGTACAAGTTCGCACGAGATCGCAAGGAAAATTGCGTGCGAACTTACTTTCGCGCTCGTGAACGGGCGGCCATCTTGTTTTTCATTCATTTCCTGTGTCTGGGCATGGTGTTTATCCTCTTGCTATCTTTGCCATCCTTTGCTTGTTTTGAGTTTTTTTTCGAACGATTTTGCTTCTTATCTATCCCTCTCTTTTCCTAGCTGTATGTTTTTGTCTTTTCTGCTATTTTTGTTTACTTTTAAACTACTTTTTAAACTCTTTTCTTTTCTTCTTCCCTATCCTATTCCTTCTTAATTTTCTACTTCCTACCTTACCTGCCCAGACCATGGTGAAGCCAGGTGCCGTGAAGCTGCCCAGGCACTTGAGGGACGCAGCGGCGGCGGGGAGGAGGAGTCCTGTACCCCGTGCCAGGACAGCATACGGGCGATTGAGGGGGGAGCAGGTGACACGACGGGAGATCTTCAGCCTGGAGGAAGTGGGCGCGCTGGTCTACTTCGGCTAGCGCCGCCTGCCCAGGACCATCGCGGGAGGCGACAGGATCGCGGCCGGCTACAACATCCGGGAGCGCCGGAAGCGGTGGCAGAAGGTGTGCTGGGCCATGTCCCAACTCTCCGGGGTTTAGCGCACCTACAGCCAGGTCACCCACCGCTGGACGGACGTCCTGGACAGGGAGCGCGACCTGCTGGACCAGCTCGGCTTGGAGATCTCCGGGCTTGGTGAGTAGTAGTAGCTATTTCATCACTCACTACTATGTTTTCTCCTGCTCTGTGTTGTTGTATTGCAAATATTTGTTTTTTACATGGAGCAAGCCAATAATGCTGCTGACGATTACATTGTAGTTAAATTATATTTCAAAATCTTCTGTGCATTTCAGGTGCACTGCTCTCCTTCTCAGTGGCGTTGCTACTATGCTTATTTGTTTTCTATTTTGTGGTCTCATTGGCCTGAGTAACAATTATGTATGAGTGTACTTTACAGAACTGCGTAATGCTAGACACTAGGGGGCAGATTACATTTACAAGCCCCTTGCGCCACGTTTACGTTGCCTTGCGTGACGCAACAGTGGCGTAAATGTGGCGCATCCCTGCGAGTCATTTACAGCGTGACGCATCTAGGGAGATGCGTCACGTTATAAAGCCATGGGCCTGCGCCACAATGGGTGCGTTCCTAGTACGCATGGTGGGCGGTCCTGCGGCTGTGCGCCTCGCAAAAGTGCCTGCGTGAAATCTACAAGATTTAACGCAGGCACTTCTGCGACGCTGCTACGTCAATTCAATTCCTTATGCCTGCTTGAAGCAGGCGTAAGGACTGCATTACTGGAGTTGCATTGCGTTGGCGACGTGACTCCAGCGATGCGCCGCTCTTACGTGACGAGGTGCGTCACGTAAGTGCCTACCCTTGCGCCAGGGCGCGCCGCATTGTAAATGAGGCGGAGTTTTGCGTGACGCATTTGATCTGGCGCATCTCTGGAGATGCGCCAGGACGCGTAAGTAAGTATGCCCCTAAGGGGCAGAATTGCAATTACTGTTGCATCCCTGCAAAGTAGCAGGGATGCGCTAGTAATTGTGCGGCCCGCTACCACCACCAAACATGGTGCGCCGTATTTGCAATGCTGCGCACCATGGGCCCAAAACGTCACCAACGCTTTACTGCTGGAGTTGCGTCGCAACGATGGCGCAGCTCCAGCAATGCTCTGGGGTACCCTATCTCCCCAATGCTGGGTCAAGCCGTACGTCTGCTTTAAGCAGGTGCAGGGTTTGTGTGACACATCATTGTCCTAAAGGTGACTGATTGAAATTTTGTAGATTTCCCTCAGCCACTTTTAGGATGTGTTCCAGCGCATAAATGCCCTCCCTTGCGCCGGAACGCCCCCTTATGGTGCAGGGCTTTATAACGGGATCGTTCTCCCAAATGCGTCACGTTGTTATAATACTATACGCCGCACCATGGCGCCTCTTTTGTTTAGCTGCTGCGTCACAAAAGTCACGCAAGAACGGAGCAAAAGAGCCGCAAGTGGCTTAAATCTGCCCCTTCCTTTGTACCCCTGACAATAAGAAAAATAGTGCCGGTGGATTGATAGTTTGACTATTTAAATGACTGGTTATGTAGCAGGCAAGTGTTAGTGTTGTCACTGATCTGACTGAAATCACAATGGAGTTTGTCTGTCACTTTGCGTCTTGCCTGCGGACTGCTGCCTGCCAGTCCTAGGTGAACCTTTCAGTACTTTGTTTAGTGAGTTACGTGACTTTCGAAGTCGCAGGTCCGCAAATCAATGAAAACTAACCCTAATCAATATAATTTCGCGGAAATATTTTGTTATTGTTGTTTTGAAATGTTTGATTTGGTTGACATTGACAAGCAACAATCATCCATGTTTTCTGTTCTTTCTTTCATGTTGTACGTCAGCTCCCCCCAGGGGCGAGGGGACACAGGAGCAGCAGGCGGCGGATGCTGTTGAACAGGGCCAGGATCGGGCAGGTGAGGGCTCCTTTGCTGGCCCCAGTAAGTTTTCATTTTAGACTAGTACCTATTTTTCCTAGCGTTCCTCATTTGATTTTTTCAAAATCGTCATTGATCTTCTTGTAGACTGTATCTAAATTCTTATCCTGCCTCTACTCTGACTACCTGTGGTATTACTAGATTATTCTTATTAGTCTGTTTGTGTAGCTAACTAAGATTGCACGGTTGGCGAAACTCCCATTCTAGTCAGCAATAGCTCTATCAACTTAGTGCAGTGCAGTCCTCTGGGGTTGTCCATAATGTCTTTTGAAGTGTTCTATCTGCTTTGAAAATTCCCAACTATAAAATGTGAATGACCACCAAGAAAGAATAAGATACTACCTTTTGGTTTGGATAGGAGGACAATCCATACCACTACTGTTGAGGGGACAATTCTTCTGCAGAAACAGAACTATGGACAATAAATAGTGCATTGCGTATCAATTATAATAGGCGCTGTTAGAGTTTCCACATACCTCTGTGAAAACAGACTTTGAACCCCCAATGTCCTTACTGACTGACTACATAGTGTGGCACAGTCATTTACCTCCCGAATTCATCGATGATTGATCCCCAATCATGATTATCCAACGTAGCTCAAGAGTACGGACTCGGAGTCAGAGTCAAGAAGTGTCAGAGGCACGGACTCATGCTTGCAAAAATTGCAAAACCTTTTGCTCAGTCACTCTAGTCTGGACCAAAAACACAGAGTCTATTTAAGTTTAAAAGCTTTATTAAAAGTAAACACATTTATTAAAATGAAGTCATAATAAAAAAACTAAACGTTTAACTGAGAATGGAAAAGTGGTTAGTGCTGATGATTAATTGGAGACATTTATTGTGGTCGGGCCGAGCTCTCACCTGGTTTCAACTTGATCTTGTTGTTAGAAGTCCATCTTCTGTCTGTGTGGAGAAAAATGGTGCGTGTTAAAAAGCCAGCCTTCACCAGTTGTGCCAAAAAGTGCAGCAAGACAACACCCTTCCCTGGAAAAAGGGACATTTTTTTTACTTTCGAGTAGACAGTCACAAATTACATTGTTTTCACATGTCTTCATTCCTAGACCAAATACTTGTGAGTGGTTTATTCTAACATTCTTAAATGTACTTTGTAGGTGGAACATCTGGTGGCGGGGCCAGCGTGGAGGTGGTGGTGCTCGACACGGAGGCGGAGGGCAATTCTTCAGGGGAGGAGGAGGCGGCTCCAGTGCCAGCTGTGAGAGTTGAGACGGTGGTGGTGGCGGGCAGAGGTAAGCTCTTATATATTCCATACTTATTGAGATTGAAGATGTGGCTGGGAAGGAAAGAATATGAGATGCATGGCTGGGTGAATGATGAAGCAATGATTGGTGGAAGGACAACAGCCTGGGTGGGTGACACAGAAACTGTATGTGTCCATAATATACCTGGATCATGCTACTATCTGACTCTTAGATAGCATATGTGTATCTAGAGCAGGGGTACATATAGTACGGCCAGCGAGCCGGTGGCGGCCCGGCAAGCCTTCCTTGGCGGTGCGCAGACCTTGCAGACAATCACTGCTCCCCCGGCCCCCACAGAGCAGAGGCTTTGTTGTATTTCACCTGTTAGCGCCCCTGCATCTCCACTCTGACAATCACTGCTCCCCCGGCCCCCACAGAGCAGAGTGGAGATGCAGGGCCACAAAGAGGTGAAATAGAACAAAGCCTCTGCTCTGTGGGGCCGGGCAAGCAGTGATTGTCAGGGTGGAGATGCAGGGGCGCTACACCAAACAAAGCCTCAATAATATGTTAATGGTCTTTTAAAGACCTGTTAAGTACTTTGGTGTGGCTGTCTGTGTGTGCGCGTTGAGGAAGCTGTCTCAGCCCGGGCTGAAGGCTGACACAGACAGACACACACACAGTGAGATGACAGAGGGGTAGGGAGAGGGAGGGCAGGAGGGAGAGAGAGATGGAGAGGGAGGGCAAGAGGGAGAGCAGGAGGGAGAGAGATGTATGTAAATGCTGGGTCTGGTGGCTCAGTGGATGAAGGCATCTGCTGCAGGGACCTGTGTGCAACCACATGGTCACAAGTTTTCAGTTTGCTTTAGCCCCACCCCCTCTGACTCCGCCCCCACCAGTGCGGCCCTCGGCCACAAACTACACTGTAAATTTAGCCCCTGAGAGAAAGTTTGTGAGTACTCATGATCTAGAGAGAGTAGACGGTCAGTGGATGAACTAAGTGTAACTTTGAAGAGCATGTAACACTGCACCAGCACGTCTATTCCAGTGTAGGAAAGGCAAGGAAAAGAAGTTGTAATTTTGTTCAAATACTACCATCAATAGTAGCAGTAGTTTGTATTGCAAGCACAGCATAGATCCGGTTATTACGGTGGCCACTCCCTACCTCTCTTAATAAGTTTAGTAGTTCTCAGTCATTCATGTGTGGATGTATCACTGGTCACTCAATAAAAAGCAAAGCACCTAAAGTCATCCCATATGTAAGCAAAAACATCCCATGTGAAGTGATAGATAATCAGATTATTTCTCTTCTTCATTTTTCCATTTCTAGTACTCATTTGCACTGTAGGGTGAAAGTTAAATTAATTAAGCAGTAGCCCTTGTAACAGAGTATTCTCAGTGCCACCCGTGATAGAAAAGTAAGAGCTTCACCACCTGCATGTACTGGACCGGTACAGTAACGCAAGTCTAGGTCACTCATCATGGCGTGCGTCTCTTTTTCTCGGGTGCAAGTTCACTGCGCTGGCATTATGACGGCTTGCAGAAGAAAGCGTACCAATTTTCCTAAACAAGAGACAAGAAGAAGAATAAGACTGGTGTACTTTCATAGTCGACTCCAATGGAAGTCCACAGTGCTAGTAGAATTTGTTCCTTAAACTCCCACTAATGTTAGAGCAAGGATGAAGAAGTGTGAGGTTAGATAGATACTGGCCTCAATAGTTATGTAATGCGCTTGCAAGTTGCTAGTTGTACTGCAACACAAATTTCTGCTGAATGATTGAGTTAATCTTAAAGAGCATTGGTTACAGACTATGTCTTTCTTTCTTCATATAGATGCTCCTTCCAAACAAACAAGGAGGAAGGAGCTGGCTAGAGCGGCCCGGCAACGGAGGATCGATGCCACTGTTGCAGAATATCGGCGGCTGGTGGCCCTGGAGGACGACGAAAGTGTGCAGTCGACCACAACAACAACGTCGTCTGCATCGGCCTCCGTGCCCCCACGGGCTGCCACCCAGCACAGTGCTCCATCCAGACTGAGCCGGGCTGCCAAAGCCAAACGCCAACCCCGAGCAGCAAGGACAACAGCTGCCTCTCACAGCCATTGTAACTGCAAGGCACGCCTTCGCCGCAGTACCCTGAGGGTGTCCCGCCTTCAGCAGGAGCTCCACCACTTTACAAACGTGTTGGAGGGGCTCCGTGTAGAGCACGCCTTGCTCCGCCAGGAGTATGATGCCCTGGCCCAAAAAGTAAACAGCATCCACCCATAGTGTTCCTTGCCCCTTTTTTAGAGACTTTTGGGGGGTGGGAATCGGGAGTTGGGTTTGGGACTTTTAAAGGACAACCGTTGGGGTTAGGGAGGGTCTTGCGGGAGATTATTTTGTTAGGGATATAAATATACTTTTTCAAACTTTATCTGAGCATACCTGTTTTTTACTGCTTGCCTGGTGGGTGGGGGTTTAACAGTAACTTTGTTTTCCTGAAAGTTTAGTTCTGTTTTCTTCCTTTAAGTGTAAATGCCCAAATGTTTTCAACACTAAGTGCCTCTCACAGAGTAAGTGAAGTGAATTCAAGAGTCCTAGGACTTTAGTAGTACTACAGTCAGTCTCTCGTCTCTCCTAATACTCCATTATACTCCCTCCCACCAAACGCTTATCTTACCTGTAATTTGTTTTTGAAAGTAGGGCTAGACCCAGGGCTGGCTCCATGGGAAACAGCGAATAAGGTTGGCAATCCTGGGCGGATAAAATTTCCTCATAGCTGTGGTACTAGTGGTGTGACACAGTGGCAGTTGCATGCCTATGAAAAAAAAGAAAATGAAATCTGGTTTGTCCTCCTGAGCAATACAACGGTCCAATAGAGAATATAGCAGGTGACAGTACACTAGAACTGTGCCAGATTGTAGCCTAACAAATGGTAAAGTATAACTACTAATTTGGTTGAAGTTCTTTTACATTAGCCATGGGTCTTTGTCAAACAGAGTAAGAATATATCCTCGGATTTCTTCACCAGCCTGTTGCTATCACCTTATCCTCCCCAGCAAGTGTGTGGATTTATTGCTGTAATTTAGTCACACATCAATCAAAACCACACAGCCCGGGGGAAGAGGGTTAGGGTTTGAAAAATGGATGGGTACGGGGGTTTTTGGGAAAGGTTTTGGGAGACAAGAAAAAATAGCACAGCATGGACAAACAAGTAGCGCCAAGACGCCCTAGGGTATATGCTGCGCTTTATAAATATAAAAAATAAATAAATAATAATAAATTAAGGGATCAATTTAGAAGCAGAGAGAGATCCAAGAAATGCAGTCAGTCATAGAAAGAAACAATGGATACTGTATCTGTATGTTGTTGTAGTTGTCCTGTTGAAATTGGTAAGTAAGTTGCATGCAGAAAAAAATTCCTCTTATTAGCGGCACTCCTCCATTGCAGCTGACGCTTCGTCCATCAATGTTGGTCACCAGAAGACACCCTGTAAAAAAAGCACAGCATGGACAAACAATTGAACATAAACAAATCTTTGGGTACAAACCTATCCATCAATCTTTGAAAGTGCATGCACGTCAGTGAAAAGTAAGTAGTACTTTCGACAACTGTGGAAGAAAGAATGCGACAGTACAGGGCATGTGTGGAAATATTGATAACTATATTCAACATAAGGTCTCTGTTGCCAGATACCCGAGAGCCTTGCTGGTCACTATAAATCCATTCACAACACTCAATGGGGTTGGTCTGGAAGGTATAGTAGATCGAAAAGGAGAAATTGCTCTTTTTCTAGGTGTCCCCTCACTCACCAGGGTTGCCCCTTGGTGACAAGCTTCATCATTGGGGCCATCCCAGTCCTCTACGGGCTGGGGCGTGCTGCGACTTGCGAATTACGTAGGAGCACTTACAAATGACTATGTGTAGTGCAGTTGTGATAGTGGAGTGGACTAAGTGATGTGTTAAGGGATCAATTTAGAAGCAGAGAGCGATCCAAGAAATGCAGTCACAGTCACAGAAAGAAACAATGGATACTGTATCTGTATGTTGTTGTAGTTGTCCTGTTGAAATTGGTAAGTAAGTTGCATGCAGAAAAAAATTCCTCTTATTAGCGGCACTCATCCATTCCATCCGACGCTTTGTCCATCAATGTTGGTGACCAGAAGACACCCTGTCCACTGCCTGCCTGGCGGATGCTGAATTGCGGCTCGCTAATGTGAAGCCTGACTCCATCCTTTTTTCCCCATTGCACAGACTGAAACCCGGCCTGTAATTATTCAAAGAAAAACAGGAAGTGATATAATATTACAACACCACTGATAAATAAATATAAGGTATGTAGGCTGTGGAGTGCAAAAAGTCACACTTTGATTTTCCTAGTAGACAGTACAATATTTTTGAAAGTGCGTACTCTGTCTGAGTCACCTTTTGAAGGATAAATAAGTATGGGTAAATTAATGTAGCGGATCTTTCCCCTCAAGCTAGGTGTACTGTAAACTGTGTTTTAGAACAAAATTAGTTCTTCCCAGCAGTGCTCCCACCCAGACCCTTAGTAAAGCCAGTCGCAAAAATGTAGAAGACCCCCAATCAAATCTCAAAAAACGAGGCCTAGCAGAAAACTGGTGACAAAACGTACTTTGAAAGTAAAAGTTGGCCCAAAAACCCCCTTACCCACCGTGGATTGTATTCAAACCACTTGCAAGCAACCAAGCAAAAGTATCCATAGCCAGCATCGCTCCAAGACTCGAAAACCCCCCCACCCAAACACATGCGATAGAAATACTGCTAACCCTAACGAACCCTAAGTTAAGAATAGTGGCAAAGGCTTTCTTTAACTATGCCAAATCCCCCCTTTCCCACCATGGATTTTCTTCAAAGGACTTGCAACCAAAATTACACATTCTCACGAGTGCTTTAAGACCCCAGAACTCAGTTGCAAAAATCTAGAACACCCCGAAACACATGCAATCCTGCTGCTAGGGCTAACCCTAACAAACCCTAAGTTACAAAAAGTGCCAAAAGGCTTTTCCGCGTGGATTTTGTCCCAACCACTTCTACCGGGTATTAGACCTTCCCAGGAATGCCCTAAGACCCGCCAACCCACCCGCCAAAAAGCATAACACCCCCAAGCAGGCCAAAAGCAAAATCTCCTACTTACAATATTTCTCGGCCTTCGGTCCAAACGCGCTGTGTAGCTAGGCCATAAGTCCGGTTTACCACCACGGATTTCCTGAAAAGCAAATGCAATCAAGATTAGAGTGTCCCAGCAGTGCTCCCAGACCCACAAACACCAGGAAGCCCCCCAAAGAGCACCTCAAAGGCAAGCAAGTCAGCAAAAACACCAAAAAATTTCCGCCTCGGATTTGATCCAACCGCTTTTATCCGGTATTAGAACTTCCCAGCAATGGCCCCAGAGCCATCAACCCAGGAGAAAACGAGTAGAAGACCCCCAAACAGCCAAAGAGCAAAAGTACAAAAATGGGGACTTAGTCATTTTTTTGCAAATTTCCCAAATCACTCCGCGCGCGCTCTGCAGCTAGGCCCTAACTCGCCTCTGCCACCATGGATTTGCTTCAAACCTCTTGCAAAGTAAAGTATCCATAGCCAGCAGTGCTCCCAGACCCCGAAACCCACCCACAAACACCAGGAAGCCCCCCAAACAGGCCCCCGAAAACGCTACATTGAGCAAAATGTCAGAAATAGCAACAAAAATAATCGGCGTGGATTTTGTCCCAACCACTTCTACACGGAATTAGACCTTCCCAGGAATGCCCTAAGACCCGCCAACCCACCTGCCAAAAAGCATAACACCACCAAACAGGCCAAAAGCAAAATCTCCTACTTACAATATTTCTCGGCCTTCGGTCCAAACGCGCTGTGTAGCTAGGCCATAAGTCTACCACCACGGATTTCCTGAAAAGCAAATGCAATCAAGATTAGAGTGTCCCAGCACTGCTCCCAGACCCCGAAACTCACCCACAAACACCAGGAAACCCCCAAAGAGCACCTCAAAGGCAAGCAAGTCAGCAAAAACACCAAAAAATTTCCGCCTCGGATTTGATCCAACCGCTTTTATCCGGTATTAGAACTTCCCAGCAATGGCCCCAGAGCCATCAACCCAGGACAAAACGAGTAGAAGACCCCCAAACAGCCAAAGAGCAAAAGTACAAAAATGGGGACTTAGTCATTTTTTTGCAAATTTCCCAAATCACTCCGCGCGCGCTCTGCAGCTAGGCCCTAACTCCCCTCTGCCACCATGAATTTGCTTCAAACCTCTTGGAAAGTAAAGTATCCATAGCCAGCAGTGCTCCCAGACCCCGAAACCCACCCACAAACACCAGGAAGCCCCCCAAACAGGCCCCCGAAAACGCTACATTGAGCAAAATGTCAGAAATAGCAACAAAAAAATCGCCGTGGATTTTGTCCCAACCACTTCTACCCAGTATTAGACCTTCCCAGGAATGCCCTAAGACCCGCCAACCCACCCGCCAAAAAGCATAACACCCCCAAAAAGGCCAAAAGCAAAATCTCCTACTTACAATATTTCTCGGCCTTCGGTCCAAACGCGCTGTGTAGCTAGGCCATAAGTCTGGTTTACCACCACGGATTTCATGAAAAGCAAATGCAATCAAGATTAGAGTGTCCCAGCAGTGCTCCCAGACCCCGAAACTCACCCACAAACACCAGGAAGCCCCCCAAACAGGCCCCCGAAAATGCTACATTGAGCAAAATGTCAGAAATAGCAACAAAAAAAATCGCCGTGGATTTTGTCCCAACCACTTCTACCCAGTATTAGACCTTCCCAGGAATGCCCTAAGACCCGCCAACCCACCCGCCAAAAAGCATAACACCCCCAAACAGGCCAAAAGCAAAATCTCCTACTTACAATATTTCTCGGCCTTCGGTCCAAACGCGCTGTGTAGCTAGGCCATAAGTCCGGTTTACCACCACTGATTTCCTGAAAAGCAAATGCAATCAAGATTAGAGTGTCCCAGCAGTGCTCCCAGACCCCGAAACTCACCCACAAACAGCCGGAACCCCCCCAAAGAGCACCTCAAAGGCAAGCAAGTCAGCAAAAACACCAAAAAATTTCCGCCTCGGATTTGGGCCAAACCACTTTTATCCGGTATTAGAGCTTCCCAGCAATGGCCCCAGAGCCGTCAACTCACCCGCAAAGAGGTAGAACAACACCCCCACAAGTGCTGAGTCTTTCTTCATTGGGCGTAAACCAGCCCTCTGCTTTGATGGAAATAGGAGTCTGGAGGAGGAGGATAGAGGAGCATGTTCTTCTGAACTTGTGAACCTGAGGAATGCAGACTGCGGCACCTTCAAATCAATTAGCAAACAAGTGAAGACAGTTCTGCTAATGGGCTTGTTTTGGTGATTATGTGATTAAAGTTTGAATTATATTAACTGTACACAACAAAGAAAGACAGACACACAGGAATAAAAGTGAATAAGGACGAAAAAGAAAGTTATTGATTTGTTGTCTCATTTTCAGGGCTCGGTATCACGGTCCATGAATAAGAATAGGGCTTCGTCATCATACTCTGCGAATTCAGGCAGGGTGAGCTCAGTGTCACCTGACAGAGAAGAAATTCCCTCATCTATGTTGCTGTCCACCTCGTCTTCATCCGGCGCGCTTTCTCGTACTCTGTAATCTGGGTGTATGAGGTGCTGATTCATCTTGATCATTGTTAACCTCTCCACATTTTTGGGCGAGAGGCGGCTCCGTTTGGAAGTTACAATGCCACCAGCAGCACTGAAAACACGTTCAGAAGACACGCTTGCGAGTGGGCAAGACAAGTAGTTCAAAGCCAGGTTGGAGAGCTGTGGCCACAATTCTTTTTTACCATGCCAATACGCCAATGGGTCAGCATTAACATAGACCTCTGTTGAGTCATTCAGATAGTCCTTCACCATCGACTCAAGGTTCTCCTCCAAGGTTCCTCCACTTTGCTTAGCTGTTGCTGTGACCTTTTGAGAACCAAACCCAAGCCGAGCTAGCCAATCCTCTTCAGCCTCCAATGTTACTGTTGTGTCTGGTGGTGCAGATGATCCGGTTGCCGGTCTCTTTAACGGCTGAGAGGTCACTTGTGCCGCAGCCACAGGTGTAGAAGTGGATTGTTGTGACTGGGGACGGCCTGCTGATGCTGATGTACTGCCTTTTCCTTCAATTTCCTGCCGTTCTCTTTCAAACCTCTTAGCTGAGGAGGCTAGCCACTGTTTGTACTTTGTAACATCTTCATCAGCAAAAGGAAAGAATGCTTGGCCTGCCAGCGCCTTTTTGTAGCGTGGATCCAGAATAGTAGCACAAATGTAATGCTGGTTTGAGTGGATCATTTTAAGACGTTCATCACCTTGTAGGTGCTCTAATAATTTCTCCGCCAGAACAAAAGGGTCTTGGTTTTCTTCATCTTTTTCAAACATAGAACACACCTCCTTCAGTTGGTGCTCCAGCATGTACGACAATGGGATAGCTTTTCCCAAATTACAGTCCTCCTTGCTGACTGCACGCGTGAAGAACTCAAAAGGACGAAGCATGCTTGTCAGGCTTTTAACTATGTCCCATTGCGCCGCACCCATCCTCAGGTCCTCCTTCTGAGCTGCACCCTGTGTTAAGAAATAGTGATCGAGTACCGTATACTGCTCATACAGATGCTCAAGCATGTAGAAGGTTGAGTTCCAACGTGTTGCCACCTCCTGGATGAGTGCTTTCACTGGCATGTGACGTTCATATAGCAGGCTCCTCAGATGCTTCCGGGCCTTAAAAGAATGGCTGAAATGTTTGCACATTTTTCGGCAGGTGTCCACTACCCTGTACGCTGCACTGTCTTTATCACTCAAGAATTTTTTGACAACCAGGTTTATACAGTGCGCCAAACACGGCACTCTGAAATAGTCACCCAGCTGCATGGCCTTAACTATATTGGCGCCATTATCCGTGGAAACATTACCAACCTGGAGTTTTTTTGGGGACAGCCAGTCAAGGACCTTTGTGTTAAACACATCCAAAATGTTTTGTGCTGTGTGACGTTTCTCCAAACCAAACATGGCTAGTGTTGCATGTTTCCGAGCAGCTTTGAAAACTTTGTCCGGGTCAACACCTGCGTTTAGCTTTGTTTTAACCCCTGAAAAAGAGACCCAGTGTGCAGTGATGCACATGTAATCAGCGCCTGCGCCACTGGTCCACATGTCTGTTGTCAGATGTATAGTGTGAACAGCACTCTTCTGCAAAGCTGCCCCAATCACCTCCAGAACATCTTCATGTAGTGCAGGAACCGCAACTCGGGCAAAATAGAACCGGCTAGGAACCTTCCATTTAGGGCAGAGCGCTGCCACTAATTCTAGAAAACCAACCCCTTCTACAAAAGAAAAAGGGAGAAGGTCCAGAGCTAGCATTTTAGCCAGCTTAGTGTTATACAGACGCGTCAGTGGGTGGTTGCGTTCATATTGTGCTTCTGTAAACAACATCTTTTTAATGTTGCCCTGGACCAAGGATTTACGGGATGATGATGATGATATCTTCGACCCAGTTACGCTCGCTGATTAACTTTTTCGCATTGGTGTCTCACTCTCTCCCACACTCTTAGTGTGGCTCACATGGGGTGTGCTGCTGACAGGGGTACTGGGTGTAAGTGAAGTGTTTGAATAGTCTTCTTCCTCCTCGTCATCATCAGATGAAAAATCAACGTTTTCATTACGTGCAATTCGGGCTTCCTTGATCGCCTCTAGGTGCGCAAACCTTTGGACAGCATGCGTTCTCCTAAGATGACCTCTCTGGCTTCCGGTACCATAGTTGGTACCAAACTTACCACGACTAACTCGAAGCTTACAAATGCTACAAATGGCTACTTTTTCCTTTTTTGGGCAAACACTAAAGAAGTCTCAAACTGGAGACTTGAAATGTCTTTGGGGACCGGAGGAGGCGGCGATACTGGTGGTGGTGGTCCTGCTGCTAATGCCAGATGAAGTGGAGGATGTGGATTGCCGAACTTCAGTACGTTTTGCACTTTCACCACCACTAATTGAGGTCGAGGTGGATGGAGGTCCCTTCTTGCGAGGAAGAAATATAGAAGCGGTAGGTGTTGGTGTACTAGTTAACTCCAAATCCAATGATTGTTGTGTTTCCATTGCCTCCTCGTCGACATCATCATCACGCTCAGCAGCTTCTCGGGATAGGGTCAAAATGTCTCTTTGCTGCATGCCCGCTGGGGCTGCAGTGACCTTTATGATGACTGGCTCGTCGTCGTGAGAGGCTTCATCAGCAGCAGTATCCGTCACTTCTTGTTGAGCCTCATCACACTCCATAGCTATGAGTTTTTCGACGACCTTCCTTTTACGCTTAGGTATCTTTGTCAGATCATGGTGTGCCTCACTCTCAGACTGCCGTGATGATGGTTCCCAATCTTCATCCAGATTAAGATCATCAGAAGGAGGTGGGCTTGAAGAAGATGTAGAAACCCCCCTTGAACTTTTCCTTGCTAAGGATGTGGAAGACAATGAATGATCATCAGGAGGATTGGCTTCCTCAGATGATACCCCGGTTTGATTGTCAATTTTCTGATGTGCCCCTACTTCAGGAGGAACAACTATTGTGGGCACTTGTGACCCTCCATGCACCTCTGCTTGCGCATCTCCTTGCGCTGCCTCTCCTTCCACATGTACTTGGGCTTGTACTTGCACATGGTGTTTTTGTTGCGGCTGTGGTTGTTCAACACTTGTCAGATGAGTTACAACAACCTGTGTTGATTCAGGGACATTGCTGCTACTTTCTTGCGATGAGCCAACATCACTGGTCGATGGTGATTGAAGAAGTACACTGACTGCCTCTGAAGCACTCAAGGGCTTTGACTTAAGTTGGCGTGGTGGTGGAGGCACTGAACCCAATGGAGCGGGGGTGCTGCTCCCAGCTTGGTCCCCAGCAGATCCCGCTGCTGCTGCAGGCATACTTTTCTTTTTGCTCCCAAAAAACGCGGCGGCCGGCACACCAGCCTCCTTGGTAACTTGCTTCTTCTGCTCCTTACTAGCAACTTTCGTGCTAGAGGAGCTACGGAGACCTTTTTTGGGGCCATCTTCTTCAGAGCAGGTCAGACAGCAGGCCGCAGTTGCACGAATTGTAGAGTTGTCTGAGGCCAGACGTGACGTCGCGTGACGTTATGCTGCACACACACACCGCTGCAGGACTTCTTCCTGGCACTAGTGGTTCTCTTGAGTCTTGTGCACCTAAAAGCAATGGAAGACAGAGGAACATCAGTTCAGTTATACACCCCAAAAAAAAAAAAAAAAACAGAAAAATCAGCACAATCCCATGCCCTCCATGATGCTTAAATTCAAGACACCCCACAGAAAGACTAGGCACATGCAACACTCACTAGTCACTACCCCTGGTGAAAAGGCCACAACAACAGGCCAAAAAAACGAAAATCACAGAAAAATCAGCACAATCCCATGCCCTCCATGATGCTTAAATTCAAGACACCCCACAGAAAGACTAGGCACATGCAACACTCACTAGTCACTACCCCTGGTGAAAAGGCCACAACAACAGGCCAAAAAAACGAAAATCACAGAAAAATCAGCACAATCCCAAGTCATCCAGCCCCTCCATGATGTTTAAATTCAAGACAACCCACAGAAAGACTAGGCACATGCACCACTCACTACCCCCTAGTGAAAAGGCCACAACAGGCCAAAAAAACGAAAATCGCAGAAAAATCAGCACAATCCCAAGCCATCCAGCCCCTCCATGATGTTTAAAATTCAAGACACTCCACAGAAGGACTAGGCCCATGCACCACTCACTACCCCAGGGCATAATGGATGAAAGCTAGGCAAAACGGGTGCAGGCCTGAGAACACTGCCTGCATTCAAAATGGCCCCCTCCATCACAGCACATGGCCAGGGCCTGTAGCAGCACTCAAAATGGCCCCCAACCACATGGCCTGTCCATAACAGGCCAAAAAAACTAGAATCACAGAAAAATCAGCACTATCCCATGCCATCCAGCCCCTCCATGATGTTTAAATTCAAGACAACCCACAGAAAGACTAGGCCCATGCACCACTCACTACCCCTGGGCATAATGGATGAAAGCTAGGCAAAATGGGTGCAGGCCTGAGAACACTGCCTGCATTCAAAATGGCCCCCTCCATCACAGCACATGGCCAGGGCCTGTAGCAGCACTCAAAATCGCCCCCAACCACATGGCCTGTCCACAACAGGCCAAAAAAACGAAAATCACAGAAAAATCAGCACAATCCCAAGCCATCCAGCCCCTCCATGATGTTTAAATTCAAGACAACCCACAGAAAGACTAGGCACATGCACCACTCACTACCCCTGGGCATAATGGATGAAAGCTAGGCAAAATGGGTGCAGGCCTGAGAACACTGCCTGCATTCAAAATGGCCCCCTCCATCACAGCACATGGCCAGGGCCTGTAGCAGCACTCAAAATGGCCCCCAACCACATGGCCTGTCCACAACAGGCCAAAATAACGAAAATCACAGAAAAATCAGCACAATCCCAAGCCATCCAGCCCCTCCATGATGTTTAAATTCAAGACAACCCACAGAAAGACTAGGCACATGCACCACTCACTACCCCCTAGTGAAAAGGCCACAACAGGCCAAAAAAACGAAAATCGCAGAAAAATCAGCACAATCCCAAGCCATCCAGCCCCTCCATGATGTTTAAAATTCAAGACACTCCACAGAAGGACTAGGCCCATGCACCACTCACTACCCCAGGGCATAATGGATGAAAGCTAGGCAAAACGGGTGCAGGCCTGAGAACACTGCCTGCATTCAAAATGGCCCCCTCCATCACAGCACATGGCCAGGGCCTGTAGCAGCACTCAAAATGGCCCCCAACCACATGGCCTGTCCATAACAGGCCAAAAAAACTAGAATCACAGAAAAATCAGCACTATCCCATGCCATCCAGCCCCTCCATGATGTTTAAATTCAAGACAACCCACAGAAAGACTAGGCCCATGCACCACTCACTACCCCTGGGCATAATGGATGAAAGCTAGGCAAAATGGGTGCAGGCCTGAGAACACTGCCTGCATTCAAAATGGCCCCCTCCATCACAGCACATGGCCAGGGCCTGTAGCAGCACTCAAAATGGCCCCCAACCACATGGCCTGTCCACAACAGGCCAAAAAAACGAAAATCACAGAAAAATCAGCACAATCCCAAGCCATCCAGCCCCTCCATGATGTTTAAATTCAAGACAACCCACAGAAAGACTAGGCACATGCACCACTCACTACCCCAGGTGAAAAGGCCACAACAGGCCAAAAAAACGAAAATCACAGAAAAATCAGCACAATCCCAAGCCATCCAGCCCCTCCATGATGTTTAAATTCAAAACACCCCACAGAAAGGCTCAGTGCACCCACCACTGAGTACCCCTGGGAAAAAAGGCCCCAAAACAGCCCAAAAATCGAAAATTGTAGTTGCAGCAACTCTAATGCCCCAAACAAACTTACTTGTGAAATTTCTAATCCAAAAGTGATCCAAAGAAAGTCAAAAAGGCCTCAAATCCAAATATCCAGCAGCATCCACAAAAAGTAATCCTTCAAGCTCCAGATCCAAATGGAAAGTGACCAGGAGATGGACAAAGCACTGGGAGGAGCCTGCTGGACAGGAACAGGAAGTTGAAGACTGTGGGGCACTTTCTTCCTCCCACCCCCCCCTCCCCAAAATGGACTCCTCGCAAAAAAAGTGCAGGCAAATGTCAACCTGAGGAGTTATTCCGATAAAAATCATAATTTCCAGAAGGTTTATGCTGCTTGCTGGTGGATTTCTTGTGCAGAATTGCAAATTTTATATTTTTGCGAGTGCGTGATTGTTGCTGCTCGCCGCATCTCAAAGCTCGCAATTGCGAAGTACCGCAATACGTGATCATGGCGTAGTCGCGTTGACAAACTCTCGCTGTAAAAGTTGGCAAGCCGCGATTACGTAACCGAGCTTGCCAAATTCCCGCGGGATCCCGCAGCAAGATCCAAAATGGCGCAGCACTCGCAAAATATCAAGAAAAATAACTCGGCAAACGATGAATGACGGGAAGTAAACGCCGCGCGCCGCAAAATTGTATCACCAAGAAAAAAAATCCGCTGCATGCGAATTTGCGGATTTTGCGGGAAATCCGCGAATCTCGCGGATTGCGAATTTACCGAAAATCCCCAAAATCCGCGAGCGGAACGGATTTTACGCCCATACCTGAGAAGGACAATCACCCAGGCCCTTATCAGCAGCAGACTGGACTATGGCAACACCCTCTACTCAGGAACCTCAGTCAAACTCCAGAAAAGACTACAACGCATACAGAACGCCTCAGCACACCTCATCCTCGACATGCCCAGCCACAGCCACATCACATCCCACCTGAAAGACCTGCACTGACTAAACGTCAACAAGAGGATCACCTTCAAGATCCTCACCCACGCTCACAAAGCTCTCCACAACACCGGACCACCTTACCTCAACGAACGACTCACCTTCTACACCCGGAACCTCCAGCTTCACAACGCTGAACTCGCCTTAGCCACCCTCTTTGTATCCGCTGAGCGATCGCCAGCGGTAGATCGTTCTTTCACTTTGACGCTAAAACATGGACAGAATATGACAGAGCCAGGACCTGCTGGCCTTCAGGAGACTCCTCAAGATCTGGCTGTTAGAGCAGTAGCAGCACCCCCGCCCTCCCCCATGCAGCGCCTTGAGACTCTCACGGGTAAGTAGTGTGCTCTATAAATAGATTGATTAGTTGATTGATTGATTGATCGATTTGCAGCAACATATGTAAGGGAGCTAATCACTCGCTTAGGACACTTAGGGCCAGATGTAGGAGGCAAAATACCGGTCGGTAACGGCCGATTTCGGTCGTTACCGACCGGTATTTGGAGTTACAGATGTAGGGGGCCTTAAATTTACCGATTCTGTAAATTCTGTATATTTACAGATTCAGTAAATTTACCGATTCTGTAAATTACCGAATCGGTAAATTTACCGAATCGCAAATATGTGATGTAGGTGGCACTGAAAACAGTGCCACCGGCCCTTAAGAATTCGTTATTTACCATGACATACTATATCATGGTAAATAACGAATTCTTGTGTACATGCACATCTGGGCCATGTGGCACACATACATGCCCATACTTTAAGTGGTGGAAGGGAAATTTATTTATTTTATTTTATTTTAGCGATTTCTAAAGCGCCTGGTGACCCAAGGGCATCCCCGCGCTATGTAACTTGAAGTCCTACTGAGGGGGAGAGAGGGGGGAAGGCGACCGAAGGGTGTTATTTGGGAAACAGATGGGTCTTTAGTTTTTTGCGAAAAGCAAGGTAGTTGGGTTCTAGTCTGAGGGCGCGAGGGAGTGCATTCCAGCCCTTAGCCGCTTGAACGGAGAATTGTCGACCTCCTGTGCGGGTTCTTTTGAATCTGGGTGTGCTGACTAAATTCTCATTTTGAGATCGTAGTGGTCTGGTTGCTATGTAAGGTGTGATCATTTTACTGAGGATCGCTGGACCAGATCCGTTGTAAAGCTTGTGTGTAGTACACATTGCTTTAAAGTGCACCCTTTGGCGCACGGGGAGCCAATGCAGTGCTTTGAGGGCTGGCTTGGCGGACAATCTGGAGGGAGTGTTAGTAATCATACGTGCTGCCGCATTCTGTGTCCGCTGGAGTTTCGTGATAGTGGACTCGGGGGCTCCCAAGTAGACCAGGTTGCTATAGTCCAAACGGGACAGCACTAGTCCCTGGATAAGGAGCTTCCTTGACATAGGTGGGAGTAAGGGCAGGATTTTACGGGTCGTGCGCATGAGTCCAAAGCATGTGCCCGAAGTTTTGGTTGCTTGAGTTTTCATTGTGAGCTGTGGCTCAAGCCACACACCGAGTGTCTTGATTTCACGTTTTGGGGGGGGGAATTTCTCCGAACACATCGGGCCATAGTGTAGGAGGGATAGTTGTCCATTGCTTGCCAAGTAGCATTACTTCTGTCTTTGTCCCATTCAACTTTAGTGATGAGTCATTCATCCAGTTGTGGATACCTATGAGGCAGTTAGTCAGATTTTCAGGATGGTCAATCAACTGGGACAGGGAGACGACTAGTTGGGTGTCGTCAGCGTAACTCACCATTTTTATGTTAAATGGTGTTACCACGTCCTCGAGGGGGGCCATATAGACATTAAAAAGCGTCGGGCTCAGGGAAGAGCCCTGGGGGACGCCACTGGTGAGTGGGAGGGTGGATGAGTGATGGTTGTCGTCCCACACTTGAAAGGTGCGTCCTGTAAGAAAGGATTCGATCCATTTGATTGCTGTCCCGGTAAGTCCTGCCTTCGCCAGTCTATGAAGAAGGACGCGGTGGTTGACCGTGTCAAAGGCAGCACTTAGATCCAGGAGGATCACTGCCACTGATCCTCCTGAATCCAGTAAGCCCCTTGCCTCTTCAATGACTGCGAGGAGTGCGGTGTCCGTTCCATGGCCTGGGCGAAATCCGGTTTGTGATTGTCGGAGCAGGTTATTCGATTCAAGGAACTGGGATAGTTGGATGTTTACCAGTTTCTCAGTGACTTTGCTAATGCCAGGGAGTAGGGCCCTCTGATACTTGCCTAAGTAACCCTCGCTGGCACACTCATCCTCTTCCCAACCTCCACTCTAGGGGCCAGATGTAGGTAGGCATTTACCAGTCGGTAACGGCCGAATTCGGCCGTTACCGACCGGTAAATGCAATTTGAGATGTAGGGCCCTGTATTTTCCAGAATCGGTAAATTTACCGATCGGTACATTTACCGATTCTGTAAAATACCGAATCGGTATTTTTACCGATTCGGTAAAATTGATATGTAGGTGGGACTCTTCTGAGTCCCAAAGGGCTTAACGAATCGGTATTTTACCATGAAATCCAACCTCATGGTAAAATACCGATTCCGGTGTGCATGCACATGTGTGCATGCACACCTATGCCATGTGGCAGGCAGACCTGCCCCTAGGGCTTGTATGCCTGCCACATGGCACCCAATCCTGTTTAGGGGGTGCCAGGGGGTGTCAAAGTGACACCCCCTGCACCCTTGTGAAATTCGGTATTTACCGATTCGTTAAATACCGAATCGGTAAAGCCTATTGATTCCTATGGGCTTTGAAGCCCATAGGAATCAATAGGCTTTACCGATTCGGTATTTACCGAATCGGTAAATACCGAATTTTACCGATTCGGTAAAAGGGAACATCTGGATTCCCTACATACCAACCCCTCATATTTACCGAATCTTAATTACTGAATCGGTAAAATTCGGTAATTTTCGGTAATTAAGATTCGGTAAATGTTACTTACCTACATCTGGCCCTTGACCCCCTAGATCCCTGCCTCAGATGTTGAAGGATGACACACATGCACCATTACTCTCTTATGAGGACTATGCGGTCTCTCCTAGAATCATACCCACTATCACATCTGATCCGGATAGAGAATCTAGCTTTAACTTTAGATCCTTAAATAAGGATAATTTACTGCTGATTTCCACATTGTACCTAGTCGAAGTAACTACAATGTCTCATATCAAATTGATGCTTCTCAACTGTACATCAGCAGTGAAACACCCAGCGGATATCTTCGAACTTATCATATTGATCCAGCAGCATACCAACAACAGATACTCCAATACCATATACTCACCTGGGCCCATAAACACACACAATAGAGTAAACCACTGGAGTCAAAGTTTATTATTTTTCCATACTTCAAGATTGATTATTTCTCACTCTTAACCAACCTTTCACTGATCAAAACATTCTTTTCTCTGGTCGATGGCCCATTAGTTGAACTAGTTGACAGTGAAAATCAACTTAATTCTAACCTTTATACCTTAAAGTAAATAACCACAGGCTCGGGTACGTTTAAAGTCTTTATCAAAATTATTTGTATGTGAACTACTTCAAAGTACAGCACATTCACCAATACTCATAGGAGAGAAAGTTCATTTAATCAAATCATCAACACATACTTAAACCGTTTTATTAGTTTGTTTGAGTATGTTAGCGTTAGCAAAGACATACGCAAGCTTCTCGAACCATCGTTTTTATGTGGTGAGAATTTGTTTTACACAATGCGTAATTAATGTCAGGAAGTTAAATGAGAGAATTTCTTACGAGCTAGTCTCTTTTCTATGAGTTCTTGCTCCATCAATATCACAAGATTTAGACCTCCTGATTCTTATGGAAACTTGGCTTAATGTCTCCTACTCCCCAATTCTTGACATTTCAATTCCTCAGGACTATGACATTATTAAATGCAATAGGTCTATTAAATCTTGGGGAGCCATTGCCTGCATCCATCGATCCAACCTCGTTTTGAAGCAGACTCAGAAGGACCTGATGTCTTCTTGTGAACACCTAGTCACTGAAATTTGAAACAAGGGCAAGATTGTGTGTGAGCTTCACTCAATCTATCACCCCCCAAGTGATAACCTATTTTTCGGAGAACAATTTATGGAATCCATCTCTATCAGCTCAGCCCACCTCCCTAACCATATCTTCCTTGGTGACTTTAACCTTCACTGGAATGATACTAATGATCCACTAGTTAGCTCTTTTAAGTCTTTCCTCTCTGACCTCAACTATATACTGGCCTGTAACGGACCTACCCACTGCAAGGGCGCTACACTTGACCTCACCATGGCTAGAGATAACATCATTCAATTGGATGCCATAGTACCATGTGAATGGTCGGATCATCACCAAATCTCCTTTCACATTCAGAAAAAGGTATCACTTAGACAATGTCATCCCCTCAAAAACAAGTTACTGACTTGTAATCTGAGAGATCAACATCGCTAACCTATTCAACACGAGCAAGAATCTTCTGGAACCTCCTACTAATTTGAATAATTTGGAAGAGCTGACAGATCATTACTTCAGCGCCATGTCAAATATTCTTGACTCTGCAGCCCCGGAGCAACTCAAAAGGATTCCTTTCAAACAATCCAAACCTTGGATCAATGGTACACTTAATGACGAAACGACGCAAACTGAGGCTCTCTAATAGATGTTAGAGCGCTACCCCCTCCACCTCTAGGCTCAAACAGTTAAGGATTATACGGAGCTCTTAAAATAAATTCATTTGCAGTACTAAATCAGATCATTTCAAAGATCAACTTGACAGTGCTAAAAACAGTCCCCCAAAAATTGTTTGATATCATCAAACAACTGGTCAATCCAATTCCAGCATCCAAAAACCCTGGACCAAGTAAGGAGGATTTCTCTGTGAACTTTTCTGAAAAGGCTAAGAATATTGAGCGAGAGCTACAACGTGCCGCTGTTAACCTGTTGCCTATGAGCTCCTTGGGTTTGTCTGTACCTACAGCAGTGTGTTCTATGCTTTACGCCACAGAGTAAACACCCAAAAAACATGCCTGCTGGAATACCTTCCGACTTCCGGATTTGGAGGAGGTGTCTCACTCCTTGGCATCTCTTAAACCATCCAACCATTTTATCCTTGTGCAAGAATCTTCTGTATGGAACCCCCTCCTATTATTTCTATGGCTTGAAACTGACTTCCTCATATTTGTACGGATGCTAATAACTAACATGTTTAGGCAATTATATTGTTAGTTGTACTGTGCAGTCTCTCTGCCTTGACCCAGAGCTGCTGGCTTGGGGACTAAAACCAGCCCATACCCACCACCTGTAGTTAACTCTGTTACTATTATCTCTTTTTTGCTTCATTGCATGTTACCTGCTTACTTGACTATAGTCTGTCCTGTGGTATCTGATCTTAGAACACCCTGAGGCCACCTGGTAGTGGTTGGTGTACACTGGGCCTCTCGTGGGCCCTACTGAACAACATCAGCTCACACAGGCATGCAGTTTAGGATTGCTCATGAGTGGCCAGGTCCCCATTTATTTATTGGCTCGGTCACACCTGGCAACACCAGTGTGTGCTGATGTAGTCCAAGCTATGGATTCCCCAAGGCTCAGCACAGTTAGCAGCAATTTACAAAAAGCCTCTAATAATGATGATAAAAATAATGATGGAAACCATGGCTACTCTGCCAAAATGTGTTATCAGTTCCCAGAAAAAAATCCTCGATCTGATTTAATTTGCAATGTGTTTCTTTTCAACCTGTTTTAATATTTTTTTGATAATCTAATTTATTAGCATTTGAGAAAAACAAAATACAAAAAGACAGCATGAGCATGCACAATGTATCTGAGTCCATCGCCTGTAGACAATGGGGTAATAAACCGGAGTACAAGGCCCCCGAGCAGGCCACGTCGTGGATGTAGCAAGACAGAAGAGAAGCATGCACAGCAATCAAAACAACAAATTTAGCAAATTTCACTCAACCTTTTCAAATTTTTCAGGACATCCCTGGGCCTCCAAGAGGGGTTCTTCTTGGGCTGCGCACCAGTACACCCCTCATCGCCACTTACGTACAGTAGGGGGTATGGCCTGAGATCAGGCTGCGGCAATGTCTTGGTTGGCCACTGCAACCGCGGTGCCCAAGAAGCGTTTATTGGCTCTGGAGCCATCTAGGCCATCAAATCATCCTAGGAGAAGACACAAGGGGTTGTGAGGGACCAGCCATCCCAAGGTCTGCATGAGCTCTTATTCCTCACCCGCCCAGAATGAGTCAAGAATAGGGCACTACCAGACCATGTGGTAAAAATCACCCGGGTCATGGCCACACCATGTACAAGCTGGAGAGGAGCGCAGTCATGCCCTGCACAGACGCGCAGGGGTAAGATTTGCTGTGTGGATATAATAAAGTTGAATGAGATGCAGTTTAAAGGAGGTCGTCAGAGTTTTGGGAGCCATTAGAGCATCTCGCCAGTCTGCTTCTTCTAGGGGACCCAGCCATCCCTCCCAGCAGGTGCGCAGCAAGTCTAGGGTTGCAGACCCATTGTTCACAAGGGAGCGGTAGATCCATGACACCCCACCTCTATCCAAGTTCCCCATTATGACCTGGGCCTCTAGTGAACTGAAATCAGGAAGTGAAGTGGCTGGTGGGATGTGCACAGTCAGAGCGTGTCAGAGCTGCAAATACTTATAAAATTGGGTGGCATGAAGGGAGTGGCATTGCTGCAGGTCGGAGAAGGGTCTGATGTGGTTCCCTACCCAAATGTCCCACTGCCGAAAGCCCTGAAGGGTCGTTGCCTCACGTAACCAAGTCACGTACCACTGGGTGTGTGTTGAGTAAGCTTCTTATACCATCTTGTGTAGCGCAGAGCAGAGCACCAGGCCTTTAGCACTGCTCTAGTTATAGGTGGGATGATATGTGGTATGGGGGCCCCAAACAAGTAGGCTTGAAGTTACAGAAAGTCCATTGTTCTGAGCTTGGTCCGGTAAGCCGGGTCGTATCCGCTGCCAGTGAACCAGTTGTGAACAACAATGAGTCTAGTGGCCAAGTAATGGAGGTGAAGGTTGGTCACACCCATGCCAGAGTCGAAGGGAGATATATCCGGTAGCGGTTGTATGTCTAAACAACTACTGCCTAAACCACGACTGCCTTAACCACGAAAGCCTAACCACGATCTATTTTTAACCACTACCTTTTTTAGCACGACTTCCTAAACCACGAAATTAAACATCTCGTGTTCGCCATTAGATGGCACTATTGTACTTGCAATTCTTCTTGCGTGAACCACTTTGTTAAAAAAATAAACTGATCTAAATATTCTATGTTAGTATGCTTTGACAACGCATACCATTATTATTTTTTTTTAATTTATCCTTTTTTTGTGGGGGGGGAGACCCCCCCCCCAATCTCCCTAATCGTCCCTTAATTCTGACAAGTGACATTATACAGGATACGTTATACTTCGTTGTTCAGCCTTTCGTTGTTCCGGCCCACGTTGTTCAGCAGTCTTCGTTATTCTCTCCTCGTTGTTCAGGTCGTGGTTAAATCATCGTGGTTTAGGATGTTTCCCATCCGGTTGCAAGCTAAGGCCATACATGGCCTCAACCCCCCCCCCCCCTACCCCCCCCACAACAACCGAGTGAGTAGTCCATTAAACTCGGGAACCAACCACCCAGGAGATCAAAGGTGATGTTTAGGCGAATGTATAAAAAATGAGAGAGAATCATCATTTTAAAAAGTGCCCCTCTGCCAAGTGGGTTAAGTGGGAGAAGGTGGCAGTGATTGAGGACGGCCTTAGCCTTCATGACCAGGGGTGTGAGGTTGAGAGCCCATTCCAGCTCCAGGAGCAAGTTTACCCAAATCCCCAAGTATTTGAATGATAAATCTATGAAGAGCAGGGCCAGGTACGGGGTGAGTATGGCGAGATGGAGGTGTCATATACAATGCCAGGTGCCGCTCGCAGGCATAAAGCTGAATTGGTCCAGGTGGACCAATTTGTGCAGCAGGGGATGACGGCATTGAACAAAGGTAGTGGCAAATATATTCATTACGATATTGATGAGAGAGATCGGGCGGTAGTCTGCACAGGAGAGAGAGGGTGGCTGGGTTTTTGGAATGACCACGATAGTAGCCACAACAGTCTCCGGGGGGAAGGAGCCCGTCTCGACCACGTGCTGGAAGAGGTCTACCAAGTGGGGGACCAGTAAGTAGTGGTGTGTCGCATAGTATTCCTGCGGGAAGCCGTCTGGACCCTCCATCTTTCCAGAGTGCAATAGGGAGATAGCTCCATGTATCTCCTCAGAGGTAAAGGGGAGGTCAAGGTCCGTGATTCGGCCTGGGCAAGGTGGGGGAGCTGAACCCCTGCCTGCTCCAACAGATCAACCAGAGAGGCCCCAGGGGTCCGGGCTGAGTAAAGCAAAGCATAATAGTCCGCAAATCTGGGCGATAGCTTGCGAGGTACAATGATGGGTACCAGCAGCGTCACAGACATCAGGAATAATTTGGTTGGCCTTGGGATAGGAGACCAGATTGCGAAGCAGCTTTCCATTTTTGCCACCCCACCCACAAACACGGGCCACAGAGGAGCACCACAGCATCTTAGCCGAGTCTAGGGAGGCCTGGCGGATCTCCTCCCTCCCTAAGCATCGCAAACTATCTAGCGAGATGAGCATTGTTTGTGCCTCCAGGATTCAATTTGTGAGGGAGTGTGGAGATTACCTCTGTGAGATGCTGAAGAGTAGAGGGTAGTGTGGATGGAGGGATGTATGTAGATTGTAGGTTAATAACCTGTCCTTCAAGCCTACCGGTCAAGGCCACATAGCGGCCCCTGTGAGTCTATCGTCACGCATACTGGGGTGAAGCGGAGATCTCTTTGAGTCAGTATGGCCACCCCTCTGGAACCCCGCATGAAACCGGAATGCCAAACTCTGTCGAAACTGTATTGGGTGAGAAAGGAACAATGGGTTCCTAGGAGGTGTGTTTCCTGAAGCAAATGAACATCAGGCGCCTGGCTTTGGGCGCTCCGAAGGACTGCAGTCCATTTGATATGATCTAATAAGCGATGTACGTTCTACGAAAAGACGTGGATGGATCTACCATGAGTGGGCATCCGAGGAGTGGAAGGCGCATGGATAAGTAGGTGTGGAGGGGCTCCTCGCAGCTAGGATAGGAGGATATGGCCTGTGTTATGTCCTCTATCGATGGCGGTGGTGTGTGCGCACGATGAGCTGTTGTGGAAAACAGAAAACAATGGCTCAAATGAAGCCAAAAGAGAAAGAGACCAGAGGGCAACGGCCTTCCCTCCCTCCCAACCCCCGCAATACCACCACCCTATACTTCCGGATTTGAAGCTTCTGTTGCCCTGAAATGGAAAAATTAACAGTAACAGTACCTGAAAGCTAATCTAAATCGTTTAGCAGGACAGTTTGTGGCAATGATGGACACCTCCATAAAGATGGCTCTCTGCGTGTCATCAGCATATGTGAACAAAAACAAGCATAGAGTTCTGCCTCAAAACCAGCCTCCTGGGCCTCCATCGTCAGATTACAGCATCGTCACCGGATCCCCGGAGTGCAGGACTTCTAGATAGGTCGGAGTCTGATAGGATGGGGCGCAGCGTCTCAAACGGGTCAAGATACTGGTTTAAGTCAATCAGGGAATTGGCTTGATTTTGGCCATCAAGCTATGGAGGAACTTGAGAGGAAATCAGCAATTGGGATCTTGTGCTCGGCGAGCATGAAGGCCCCCTCCTTCTGTCCCACCTCCTGCGGGATTGGTTAGGTCTTTGCTGTGGTTTGGGAGGAGACAAGTGCAACTGTGGAGATGTCGACAAAGCACTGGGGGAAGGGGGCCGGGTCCACAATGGGCGCTCCTCCGTGAGCCAAGTCAAGGCCGCCTGGAGAGTGTCAAAGAAGATTGCTTTGCATTGGAAAATGACACAGAGACGGGCCAGAAACAGAAGGCCATATTGTAGTCTCAAGTTGCAGAGTTTTTGTTTAACTTCTGCTGTAGGTGCATTGCTGGACCTTCAACTCCCTCGTGTAATCCGGAAACACCAATATCATATTGTTCTGGTATTTCCGCAGGGGCCATGGGACCATGCCTCCCAAAGGGTTGAATCTCTGTCCCGGAAGTTGAGGATCTGAATGATGAAGGGGTGAGATGGTGCACCAGGAGGAGGCTGGGGCGCGGGGAGCGATGGACGCTTTCAATTGCGAACCACACACAGAGAGTGTCTTTGGGTATCCATGACTGTACCCAGGACTCCACGAAGGTGTCCTCCCATCCTTGCTCGACTCCCTCAGGGAACCCTAGAAGGCAGAGATTATTTCGCTGGGAGCGGTTTTCCGCATCCTCAGCCCGTCAATATAATTGCGAGGTTTAAGTCTGCATGTGGGCCACTGGGGTTTTCAGCTGACCCAGCTCATCCTCAGCCGCAGAGAGGCGCAAGTTCAAGAGCTAGGCCTCCCAATGTGTGGGCAGTTCCAGGCCGATGAATTCTGGTAGGGGAGTCCAACACCGAAGGCTTCAGTGCTCAGGTCCAGGCGTCAAATCCACCCAGGCACCAGTCCTCAGTACCAGGGGATTCACTAGGACAATGCAGGGAGCCAATGTCCTTCCGCCGCCTGAAACGGCAGCCGAATCATTCCCGAAGTGGGCCCTGCCAGTCCAAGGGGAGATAAGATGGGAGGGGGTAGAAAAAGGGAGCCCCCCTCACCGCTCGGTGATTGCGGCTGACTCTGCCCACCCTTAGGTTCTCCCACAAAATGGAGGTGGCTTGCACAACAGTTTTCCCAAGCCAGGGGCAGGTGGACTCCGGCGGTCCGTCAGCGGGGTCAGGCCGAGCCTCGCAGAAGGGGCATTAAGACATTGAAGTCATGGAGGATTGGGGGGGGGCGGTGCGAGGAACTCCCCGCCGCTCAATGAGTGCGGCCGATAACACCGGGCGAGTACCAACCTGCAGGGCACCCCAGGGACAGCCGTCCAGGTGGCACGTCCTTGTCCTCACTGGAGACCCAAGTCCCCAATGGAGTGTCTGTAGGTATAGAGCCAGAGTGGGGTGCAGGGGTGGGGGCCACGGGGTGGAGTCCAAGCTCCCATGAGTCACAAAGTAGAGCAGGGGACATGGACGCACAGGTAGCACCAGGAGCCCCCTAGCGCCCCCAGTCACAGGAGTAAGTGGTACCCACCTCCTTGTAGAGTGGCGGATTCTCAGTGAAGGCCAGGCATAAAGAGATAATCTGTTGCCTCTAATCCCCGTCTAAACTGATCTCCGTGGGTAAACACCACATATGGAGGCGAGGGGGTCCCAGCAGACATACTTGGCCCATGGATGCTGGTAGGGTGGGGAGCATCCCCGTAGCTTTGTAGTGCCTGCAGCTGGGTCTCAGAGCAACCAGCAGGCCTAGGGGCCCTTAGGGGGCATCGCAGAATCAGGCTGTGCAGCGGAGCAGCTGCGGAGAACCAAGAAGGTTGACCTTTGCCAGGCAGAGGGAAGGGCGGCACGGCCGCACAGAACAGCCCGAGCCGCAGTGAAGAGCAGGGCTGGCCGGGGAAGCAGTCTCTACAATCAGGCCTTAGGGAGCAGGCACAACGGGCCGGGGGAGTCAGGAGTGCCTGGAACCCCCAGCAGAAGCCAAATGAAATTCAGGCCACAGGCAGCCGATGCCTCACAGAAGGGGGCTCAGGCAGCCGGACACCTCCACCCCATCTGGTGGCCGATACGTCTCCCGGGCAGCCACATCTCTAAACACACCCCCTCGTCGCTGAAAGGAGGACCAGGGGCAACAGCAAACCCTGCCAGCAGAGAAAAGGGGCAGTGGTGAACCAGGAGCCTGTCTCACCGGCAGCAAGGAATCCTCAAGTCCTTTCAGGACAGCCGAGAGACAATGAACCAGGACAGAGAAGGGCCTCGGGGGGCTGCCGCAAACATCTTGTGGTGAAAGTGCATCTGTAGCCAAAGCAGGGAATTCGACTCTACAGGCAAGCAAAGTGGCAGCAAGTGCCTCGTCAGCAGCATGGGGCAGCACGGAGGCTTCTGCAGCTGGCGTGTGTAATGGGCTGATGGCAGTGGATTGTGGTGCGGATGACGGTGGGGTCGAGAGGACTCGTAGAGTGCGACCGCCACCTTGGCGCGCCAAGCAACGCACCCCACCTGTTTTAATCTTTACAAAAAAAATTGCTAATTTGAACCCAAATATTTATCTTTGAGGTGCTGTAATGTAAAAGTTGTGCTGTTGTTTTGTTGTGAGCAAACTTCAAAAATTATTCAACGTTTTTCTCAAAAAACCTCAGATCAATGGTAGTGTTGTTTTATTGCATTATTATATGATAGTAAGTGAATGTATATATTAAAAGGACGCTTTTTTGCAGCACTTCAGTGATGTACAAGGCTAATTTATTATTGGACCACTTTCTCCGCAGTGCTGGTGCCTGGCAACAGAGATCTGGACTCAGGATGTTGCTTTAGGTTTACTTATTAACTACCTATAAAAGGTCCCATTAAGCTGGATCAGCTGACAGCGGTTAAGTCATTCCAACTATCTCCCTGCCTCCCCATGTTCAAAAACATCGCAAACCAAGATTCCATCACTTTGGGGTTGCAACTATCTATGAAGGGAGACATAATGAATCTCAGCCATATATCACATATCTTACTATTATACATATATGACACACAACTCCCTGTTTTATTAAACAATATAATATAGGTAAAATTAGCAACAAGTAAGATGAAAAAACAATTAACAGCATTACATGCAAATACAAATACAGCAAAATAATTCATCACAACAGCAAATTATTTCTACAATTTATCTTATAGATTTGTCTCGATATCTAGGAGGTTTGATCGGCCCATAAGATCTCACACTAGAGTCACCTATATTTTTAAGGTCTCAATCATACGTAATCCTTTCATGACTCATTTTCATTTTGTACAGCACAACTTTGTTTAAATTCCTTATCCGATGATCCTTTGTCTTAATTGCATTCATGGGTCCTGATAGTTTATAGCCCATTGGTTATTTATCATTACCAAATCACTAACAGTTACTCCTTCACTGACTTCCTTTTATCATAGTTGTGCTTCCGTGCTAGTAATATCTTCTCAACTTCCACTCATCACTCTGGTCAACAATAAATGACTTACCTTGCAAATCATTGACCACTCTGGAACCATAATGTACACAAACCGGTACATCAGAATAACTCAAAAGGTGTTCTACCTGTTGCTATGACAGCTATGCTTCCACTCTTTTAAATACTTCTTCTTTCCACATTAAACCATTGTCTTTGGCCATATATATGATTTATTTCCTTACCTTCTAACACTTCTTTTGGAAACCTCACCACATACTTAGTTTCAATCCATAATGTGAAGAATAATTCAATCCATCTCAAGCACATGTCCATTAAAACTATTATATGTGTTTCATATCCTTCACCATGAACTGGACCAAGAATATCTAATGCAACCTCTTCCCATGGACTTATTAGACGTACTCTAATTGCCATGAGCTGTACTCTAGATCTCATGAATTACACACTTATATTGCTTCATGGAGTACACTGCATGCATTCCCTGATCTTTCTTTAGAAAAATACCTGACCACAAGTACGTCTTTCTCAATCTCTCCTTAGTTTTGGACATGCCTTGATCACCAGCCCAGAGCAGTGATATTAATTCTTCCTTCATAGCAAAAAGAGGAAGAAGTCTGGTTCCTCTAGTAGTCAGGTTTCTCTAAATGACAGTCCTTGCCTTTCTGATAAATCATTCTTCACTCCCCAAAACATGTTGCTTACTTCACTCCATCCAGTTTTAAATAATTACAAAACCTCCTGTAAAGCCTTGTCAGATTCTTCTGAAACAATGGCTGTACCATCTTCATAGAACATTCCCTGATCAATCTCTTTGTCATCATTTTCAAAATCCTTATCATGAGCTTTCGCGTCAGAAGACTTTACCCTAGATAATGTGTCTGCTAAGTTGTTATCAACCCCAGGAATGCATTTTATCCCAAAATCATATTCCTGAAAGAGTGACCACCCTTTAGGTAATACTACTTGAAATTGCATCAATTCCTATTTTAAAAAAAATTTTACCCACAAAGGTTTGTGCTCTGTTCTAATTTCTAATTACATGCCCCATAAAAATGATATACTATTTCAGACAGCCCAGAACAATGCAAGTGTTCTCTTTCTATGACTGAATATTGTTTTGTGGAACCATTTAAACTTCTAGATGAAAATAAAATTGGCACTTTCTCAACCTTATGTACCTTGTTGTAAAACTGTTCCTAATCCTTTGAGACTTGCATATGTTGTAAGAATAAACTTTTCCTTAGGACTAAAGTTCTGTAGTTTAGGTGCTAGACTCATTATTTCCATCATTTCGTTGAACTCTTCTTCACAGGCAGAATCCCAAACAAATTCTGTTCCTTTCTTTAGTAATTCTCTCATTGTTAAATACTATTTGGTAAATCCTTTTAACATACTTACTGTAGTATTCTGTCATAAATGAAAACTCTTCTTTTTTATATGGTGATTTCAAATTGTGTGTAGAATTAATCGGATCCTCTTTGGGCGGTTATACCTTCACCTTAAATGGTGTGGCCAATGTAGTCAATAGATTCCTTCCTGAATTTTCATTTTTCTAACCTTACAGTGAGATTGGAGAGTAGAGGTTTTTCTAACATGTCTTTCACCCTGAGAACATGTTCTTCTATATCTTTTCCAAACATTGGACTATCATCTTGATATATCCTTACTCATTTTAAGTCCATGGGTACCTTCTCCGCCAAATGGTAATCTTGCATATCTGAAAGTTTCAAATGAAGTGATGAATACTGTAAGGTCATGTGACCCTTCCTATAGTGTAATATGGTGGTATGCTGACATTAAGTCTATGGTGGAAAATACTTACTCACCATTAGGAAATGTGAGCATGTCTGTAATGTAAGGCAAATCACATCTATCCTTGACCACATATTTATTAAGCTTTCTGAGGTCTACACTAAGCATGGGGGAATTTTGCGCATCTGGCGTTCACGACTTTGCGTATTTGCAAACTCGCAATCCGCTAAATCCGTGAATTCTTTTTTTTTGTGTTCGCCAGGGTTTCTGCCAGTTCTCGAGGGTTTTGTACCAGTTCGCAATTGCGAACTTACTTGTCGGCTCGCACTGGTTGTGACTATGTTGTTTCTACGTCTGGTTCATCATCACTGGTTCACAGCACCCTCTGTTTCACCACTGCCACCCTGTTTCACCCATGCCACCCCCTGGTACATCAATGCCACCCTCTGGTTCATCACTGTTGATTATGGGGGGGGAAGCAAGCACACCTGCCCTGCTTCAACTGACATGAATTAATTTGGGGTTGATTTATTAATGTGTCACTGTTTTAAAATTCCAGTCTGGCACCTGCTTCCTTATCTGTAATTTGCTTCCTGTTGCAGTGCAATTTTTTTTCCAGGACCTTTGTGGCCTACTTGTAGCTATTCTATGAGCCTGCTGTGAGGGTCAGAGCAGGGTCATAGAATTGTTGCAACTAGCAACTGAACTCTGGAGGGGCCCCAGTCAGGAAGCACTACAGGGAATGGTTACTAATGATGAGTTTGACCTTTTGCACCTGCTGAGTGCTTTCAGTTTTGCAAAACTCGTTTTTCTGCAGAACAGCAACTGTAATGCCCCAAACAAACATAGGCAACTGAACTCTGGAGGGGCCCCTCAGGAAGTACTACAGGGAATGGTTACTAATGATGAGTGAACTGTTGCACCTGCTGAGTGCTTTCAGTTTTGCAAAACTCGTTTTTCTGCAGAACAGCAACTGTAATGCCCCAAACAAACTTACTTGTGAAAGTTGATTTCTAATCCAAAAGTGATCCAAAGAAAGTCAAAAGGCCTCAAATCCAAAAAAGTGCAGGCAAATGTCAACCTGAGGAGTTATTCTGATAAAAATCATCATTTTCAGAAGGTCTATGCTGCTTGCTAGTGGATTTCTTGTGCAGAATTGCAATTTTGTAATTTCGCGAGTGCGAGATTGTTGCTGCCCGCCGCACCTACATGTTCGCAATTGCGAACTCTCGCGATGCGTCGCCAAACTCACACTCGCACTCGCAAAATATCGAGAAAAACAACTCGGCAAACGCTGAATGACGGTAAGTGAACGTCGCATGCCGCAATATTGTATCACCAAGAAAAAAAATCCGCTGCGTGCGAATTTGCGGATTTATGGTAAATTCGTGAGAGTTCGCGGATTGCGAATTTACCGAAAATCTGCAAAATCCGCGAGCGGAACGGATTTTCCGCCCATGCTTAGTCTACACACAAATGTAACTTCCATTACCTTTTCTATCCATCACCACAGATGTTAACCACTATATTACTTGAACTTCTTCAATGACTCCATCATTCTCATGTTTTTCTAGTTCTAACTTAATTTCTTTTTCCCACAGCAACTGGGACATTTCTCACTTTCCCACACACATTGTCAACCAAACATATTCTGTGCATAAAGTTTTCATGCAGCCCGGTATTTTTTTGAAAAACTTTAAGAAATTTTGACTTTATATCCCTGAGAAACCCACTCTCTAGAGTTCAATGCACATCAATGCTTTGCAATCCAACATTTTCCTTCAACAGATTTGGAGGATCATTGTTAGGATCAAGCATAAGTCCCATGTCTCTCTGTTGTATCGAGTTCAAAATACTGTCACTCTTTTGTATAATATATACTTTTACATTAATACAGCTTTGCCTGTACTCTATCAAACACATGAAATATCCTTGTAGTTTGATGGGCTTGCTCCTTTTTGCATAAGGCTTTATGTCAGGATTCAAAAGATCAACTTCTGTTTTAAGTTTCTCAGTGTAAACTTTCTTTGTAAGTTTTGCTCCTGAGTGAAACAAAACTGTTGTTTTTTCACTGATCACACATATACTTCCGATGTGACTGTTAATCTCTAAAAACTTGTAAAACATGTTGCCACATTCAAAATCTGAATCATCATTTATTTCTACTTTGTGATGTTCAGTTTCTGTATTTGTTCTCTTAAATGTTTTCATTTTACATAGAGCAGCAAAATGTCTTTTTACCAAAATGGTATGTTACTGTTAGAAATGGGGGTCTCGGGGTGGCAATGATTTGCACCTTTGTCCAAATTGCGGCCTTTCCTTCTAGTCAGGATCAGAGGGATACACTACTGAAATAACCCCTTCTCACCCACTTGGTAGCTTGGCATGAGCAGTCAGGCTTATCTCAGAGGCAGTGTCTGAAGCATACAGTAATACAATGAAAACCCTACAAAAGGACACTACACCAGTTTTATACAAATAACCAATATTTATCTGTGTGAACAAGACCAAAATGATGAAAGACAGAAAGTAATCAAAAATATACACTTCGCAAGATTAACTTTAAAATGCAGTTCCTTAAAGCTAGTAGCTCCATCCAGTGCTACTGCGGTGCTGAAAACAACAGAATCCAAGAGTTCTGGCTGACCTCATTGGTGCGGACCAGTGTTAGTGCTGTTTGAACCATTGTGGTTGCGATGTAAAATGTAGCAGTACTGCGTGCAGTGACCTCAAGCTGCGGTACAGACAGAAGCTTGGTGACGGTCATCCAGCAGCGTCACTGAGACCAGGGCTGTGGTGCGGAGTGGTGCTGACAGGTCACAGTGCAAGTGGCAGTGCTGGTTGATGGGATCTCGTGTAGGGCAGCCCAGACTGCAGTGTGGGACAGATGGTGTCCCCAATCCACGTTGCATTCACGGGTGTTGCGGTCGTCGGTGAGACCAGTAAGCATGGGCGAATTTTGCAAATCTGGCGTTCGCGAATTTGCATATTCGTGAATTCGCAATCCGCAAACTCCCGTGAATTAGCGGATTTTTTTGTGTGTTCGCAAGGGTTTCGGCCAGTTTGCAAGGGTTTTGTACCAGTTCGCAATTGAGAACTTACTGGTCAGCTCGCAACGGTCGTGACTATGTTGTTTCTACGTCTGGTTCATCATCACAGGTTCACAGCACCCTCTGTTTCACCACTGCCACCCTCTGGTTCACCCATGCCACCCTCTGGTACATCACTGCCACCCTCTGGTTCATCACTGTAGATTATGGGGGGGGGAAGCAAGCACACCTGCCCTGCTTCAACTGACATGAATTAATTTGGGGTTGATTTATTTAATGTGTCACTGAATTTAAACTTCCAGTCTGGCACCTGCTTCCTTATCTGTAATTTGCTTTCTGTTGCAGTGCAATTTTTTTTCCCAGGACCTTTGTGGCCTACTTGTAGCTATTCTAGGAGCCTGCTGTGAGGGTCAGAGCAGGGTCATAGAATAGATGCAAGTAGGCAACTGAACTCTGCAGAGGCCTCTCAGGAAGCACTACAGGGAATGGTTACTAATGATGAGTTTGAACTTTTGCACCTGCAGAGTGCTTTCAGTTTTGCAAAACTCGTTTTTCTGCAATTTCGCGTGATTCGCGGGGCGCAACTTTGTGCGAGATCGAATTCGGAAGCCGCGAATTTTTGCGAATATGCGATTTGTTTTTTTGCGGCGTGTTAGTTCGCAAGGTTTTGTGCGTTTTAGCAAGCCGCTTGTAGCGCAACGGCGCGAAGTTACCCTCACGGTCGTTCACGGGCGCGGCCATCTTGTTTGCATGACGTATTTCCGTTTCTGGGCGCAATGTGTAATCTCGCTAGTACAATTTCGCGTGTGATCGCGAGGAAACTCTCGCGCAAACTTACCCATGCGGTCGTGAACGGGCGCGGCCATCTTGTTTCTCATTGATTGCTATGGTTCTGGGCATGCTTTCTGTATCCTCTCCGAATCTCTGCCATCCTTTGCTTGTTTAAAGTTTTTTTTGATCTATTTTACTTATCTATCCCTCTATTTTCTAGCTCTATATTGTTGTGTTTTCTGCTATTTTTGGTTAATTTTAAACTACTTTTTTAAACTCTTTTCTTTTCTTCTTCCCTATTCTATTTCTTCTTTATTATTTAGCTTCCTTTCTGCCCAGACCATGGTAAAGGGAGCCGGGAAGCATCCTGAGAAGGGGAAGGGTCCCGCACCCCGTGCCCGACTCCCGTGCGGGCGTTTGAGGAGGGAGACAGTCACAGCCCGGGAGATCTTCAGCGCGGAGGAGGTGGCCGCACTAGTTTTTTATGTTCAGCGCCGCTTCCCCAGGACCATCATGGCAGGCAGCAGGATCGCTAGCGGGTACGGGATCCAGGAGCACCGGAAGCGGTGGGAGAAGATGTGCCGGGCCATGTACCAACACTCTCGGGTCCGGCGCACCTACAACCAGGCCACACACTGTTGGACGGATCTCCAGGACTGGGAACGCGATCTGCTCGACCTGCTCGGCCTTGAGATCCCCGGGCTTGGTGAGTAGTAGTAGCTATTTCTTTACTACTCTGTTTTCTCCTGTTCTGTGTGTTATTATCTTGCAAATTTTTGTTTTTTTCCAAGAGCAATAATGCTGATGATTACATTGTAGGTAAATTATATTTCAAAATCTTCTGTGCATTTCAGGTGCACTGCTCTCGTTCTCAGTAGCGCTGCTACTATACCTATTTGTTTTCGATTTTGTGTTCATTTCATTGGCCTGTGAAATTATGCACGAGTGTAGTTTAAAGAACTGTGTAATGCTAGACACTAAGGGTCAGATTTTTAAATTACCGGCGCATCCCTGCAAAGTAGCAGGGATGCGCCAGTAATTGTGCGCCACACCACCACCACCCATGGTGCGCCGTATTTACAATGCGGCGCACCATGGGCCCAAAACGTCACCGAAGCGTTACGCATCTGTGCCGTAAAGGCGGCGCATTGCTGGAGTTGCGTCGCAATGATGGCGCAGCTCGAGCAATGCTCTGGGGTGCCCTATCTCCCCAATGCTGCGTCAAGCCGTACGTCTGCTTCAAGCAGGCGCAGGGTTTGAGTCACACATCATTGTCCCCAAAGTGACTGATTGAAATCTTGTAATTTACCTCAGCCACTTTTAGGATGCGTTCCTGCGCAGGAACACCCTCCCATGCGCTGGAACCCCCCCTGATGGTGCAGGGCTTTACAACGTGATGCATCTCCCATATGCGTCACGTTGTTAATATATGACGCACCATGGCGCCTCTTTTGTTCGGCCGCTGCATCACAAAAGTCACGCAACAATGGAGCAAAAGAGCCGCAAGGGGCTTCTAAATCAGCCCCTACAGACTCAAGTCCAGTCCTTCCTTTGTACACCTGGCAATAAGAAGAAATAGTGGTGGTAGATTGATAGTTTGGGTATTTTAATGACTGGTTAATGTATTAGGAAACTTTTTAGTGTTGTCCCTGATCTGCAATCACAATGGACTTTGTCTGTCACTTCGCGTGCTGCGGACTGCTGCCTGCCAGTCCTAGGCGAACCTTTTTAGTAGTTTGTTTAGTGAGTTACATAACTTTCCAAGTCAACGGTCCGCAAATCAAGCAATACTAATATTGTAGTAGACCACATGAGATAGGTCAATATATCAAGTGGAATACTTGTCCATTTGCTATTTTGCCAAAATATTTTGTTATTGTTCTTTTGAAATGTTTGATTTGGTTGACAAATATCATCCATGTTTTCTGGTCTTTCTTTCTTTCATGTTGTACATCAGCTCCCCCCAGGGGCAAGAGGGCATTGGAGGAGGCTGCTGCTGCTGCTGAACAAGGCCAGGATTGGTCAGGCGAGGGCTCCTTTGCTGGCCCCGGTAAGTTTTAATTTTAATATAGAGTACCTATTTTTTCCTAGCGTTCCTCATTCGATTTTTTTCTAAATCGTCTTTGATCTTCTTGTAGACTGTATCTAAATTCTTATCCTGCCTCGACTATGACTCCCTGTGGTATTAGTAGATTATTCTTATTAGTCTGTCTGTGTAGCTAAATAAGATTGCACATTTGGCAAAAGGTGTAAAACGAAACTCCCATTCTAGTCAGCAATAGCTCTATGCACTGAGTGCAGTCCTCTGGGATTGCCCATAATGTCTTTTCAAGTCTTCTAAATGTTTATGCTTTGACAATTACCAACAATAAAAAGGTGAATGACCACTAAGAAAGAATAACATACTACTTTACTTCTGGTTTGGTTAGGAGGACAATCCATTCTACTACTGTTGCAGGGACAAATCTGCACAAACAGAACTATGGACACTAAATAGTGCATTGTTTATCAATTATAATAGGCGCAGGTAGATTTTCTTTCCACATACCTCAGTGATATCACACTTTGAAGAACCCCCAATCTCCTTACTGATTAGATAGTGTGGCAGAGTCATTTAGCTCCCGAATTCATCCATGATTGATCCCCAATGATGATTATCCAACGCAGGACAAGAGTACGGAGTCAGAGTCCAGAAGTGTCCGAGGCACGGACTCATGCTTGCAAATTGCAAAACCTTTTGCTCATTCACTCATGACCAAAAACCACAGAGTCTATTTAAGGTTTAAAGCTTTATTAAAAGTAAAAATATTTATTAAAATCAAGCTTGTCATAAAACATAAACGGTTCATTAAAAATGGAAAAGTGCTTAGTCATTTTCTATTTCACACATTTATTGTGGGCGAGCCGAGCCCTCACCTGGTTTGAACTTTCATTTTTCTTTTTGGTGCTTGATCATTGGTCCCTTCGTCCTAATGATTTGTTCTTAGAAGTGAAGCTTCTGTCTGTTATGAGGAAAATGGTGCGTGTTAAAAAGCAAGCATTCATCAGTTGTGCCAAAAAGTGCAGCAAGACAACACCCTTCCCTGGAAAAAAATAAATTTTTACTTTAGAGTAGACACTCACAAATTATTAGATTGGTTTCTGTATTCACATTTCTTCATTCCTAGACAAAATACTAGTGAGTGTGCATGTCTATGACATCTAACATTCTAAAATGTACTTTGTAGGTGGAACATCTGGTGCTGGGCCCAGCGCGGAGCTGGAGGAGGAAAGCTCTGGGGAGGAGGCGGTGCAAGTGCCAGACCAAACTGCTGTGCAGGTTGCCAGGGTAGTGGCGGGCAGTGGTAAGCTCTTATATTCCTTACTTATTGAGATTGCAGACTGCATAGTGTGCTGCTCCCCATGAGAAAACGTAAGGTTTGTCCAGATGAGAGACATGAAGAAGAATGATTGACATTTAGGGGCCTATTATGATGGCGGGCCCCCAAACAAAAATCCGTATGCCTTTGCACGTCGGAAATGCTGCCGTGTAAAGGCATGTTCCTCCAGACATCCTAATACGGCTGGCGGTGTCTGATAGACACCGCCAGCCATGTTAGTGCTTTTCTGCCGCAGACGGGAGGCGACCGCAGCGGAAAAGCTGCGGACTGAAAAACGATCCCCCAGCCATCCTAATCTGGCGGAGGGTCTTTTTCAGTCCGCTGTGGATTTCCCGCATCCTCCGGTCCGGCGGTGGATTCCGCCGGCCCGCAGGATGCGGGAAATCCGCAATCCTAATCTGCCCCATAGTTTGAATGGATGGATGCCTGGATCATAGTACTATCTGACTCTTAGATAGCATATGTGTATCTAGAGAGAGTAGACGGTCACTGGATTAACTGAGTGTTACTTTGAAGAGCATGTAACACCACACCAGCACGTCCATTCAAGTGTAGAAAAGGCAAGGAAGAGAAGTTGTAATTTTGTCCGAATACTACCATGAATAGTAGCAGTCGTTTGTATTGCAAGCACAGCATATATCCGGCTATTACGATGGCCACTCACTTCCTCTGTTAATAAGTTTAATAGAACTCGGTCGTTCATGTGTGGATGTATCACTGTTCACTCAATAAAAAGCAAAGCACCTAAAGTCATCCCATATGTAAGCAAATACATACCATGTGCAGTGATAGATGATCAGATTATTTATCTTCTTCATTTTCCTTTTTCTAGTATTCATTGGCACTGTAGGGTGAAAGTTAAATTAATTAAGCAGTAGCCCTTGTAACAGAGTATTCTCAGTGCCACCCGTAATAGAAAAGTAAGAGCATCACCGCCTGCATGTACTGGACTGGTACAGAAACGCAAGTCTGTCTCACTCATCATGGCGGGCGTCTGTTTTTCTCAGGTGGAAGTTGACTGCGCTGGCATTATGCCGGCTTGCAGAAGTTAATGTACCAATTTTGCTAAACAAGAGAGAAGAAGAAGAATAAGACTGGTGTACTGTCATAGTCGACTCTAATGGAGTGAGTCCATAGTGCTCGTAGAATTGATTCCTTAAACTCCCACTAATGTTAGAGCAAGGGTGAAGAAGTGGAAGGTTAGATAGATACTGGCCACAATAGTTATGTACTGCACTTGCAATTTGCTTGTTCTACTGTGACACAACTTTCTGCTGAATCATTTTGTGTTAATCTTAAAGAGCATTGGTTACAGACTATGTCTTTCTTTCTTCATATAGATGCTCCTTCAAAACCAATCCGTAAGGAGCTGGCTAGACGGGCCCGGCAACGGAGGCTGGAGGCCACCGTCGCTGAATATCGGCGGCTGGTGGCCCAGTAGGAGGGGGACATGCAGTCTACAACTACATCCACTGGCACAGCTGCATCCTCCTCCGCGCTCCCTGGGTCACCCAGTCAGCGCAGAAGGTCTCCAGCGGTACGGAGCTGGGGTACCGCTGCCGCAGCCACCCACCACCGCCGAGCAGCAAAGACATCAGCTGCCCCCCACAGCAGTTGCAAAAAATGGATGCCCCGCCTTTCCCTGAGGGTTTCCTACCTCGAGCAGGAGCTGCTCAACACGATAACCCTGCTCGAGACACTCCGCAAGGAGCATTCCGACCTGGCCCGGAAAGTCAACCGCAGCAGCCAGCAGTAGGAGGAGAGACTGTCCCTTGCCCCTTTTTTAAAGACTTCTGGGGGGTGGGAATTGGGAGTTGTGTTTTTTCACTTTTTTGGACTTTTCACGGACATTCGTTGGGGTTAGGGAGTGGGGGTGGGTTGGGTCTAGTGGGAGATTATTTTTGTCAGGGATATAAATATACTTTAAACTTTATCTTAGCATACGTGTTTTTTTTTACTGCTTTTGAGGCTGGCGGGTGGGGGTTTAACAGTAACTTTGTTTTCGTGAAACTAAAGTGGCATCTTGATTCAAGTTGTGTAATTAATTGCCCAAATGTTTTCAAAACTAAGTGCCCCCCACAGAGTAAGTGAATTCAATAGTCCTAGGACTTTACTAGTACTAGCGTCAGTCTCTCGTCTCTCCTAATACTCCATTATACTTCCTCCCCCCAAACGCTTATCTTACCTGTAATTTGTGTTTGGAAATAGGGCTAGGCACAGTGCTGGCTGCACGGCAAATGGCGATTAAGGTTGGCAATCCTGGGCGGATGTAATGTCATCATTGCGTTGGTACTAGTGTTGTTACCCAGTGGCAGTTGAAGCATCTGAAAAAAAAGAAAATGAAACCTTGTTTGTCCTTACCGTAGCATTAGAACGGTACAATAGAGAATATAGCAGGTGACAGTACACTAGAACAGTGCCACAATGTAGCCTAACAAATGTTAAAGTATTGAAAGTATTATAACTAGTACTTGCGTTGAATTTCTTTGACATTGGCTACTACTACAAGAATTAGTACCGAAGGCGAAGGACACAGCAGCATAATAATTTGCCACGTCTAGGAGGAGGATGTTCTAATCTTGATGACCTATCAAGTTGATGGCGCACATGAAAATCTGCTTTCCTTTGCCAATAGTTACTGAGTGTCAAGCTGAGTAAGAATAGAATATATCCTCGGATTCCTTCACCAGCCTGTTGCTATGACCTTATCCTCTCCAGCAAGTGTGTGGAATTATTGCTGTCATTTAGTCACAAATCAATCAAAACCAAACAGCCCGGGGGAAGAGGGTTAGGGTTTTCAAAATGGATGGGAATGGGTTTTTTTTTTTGGGAAAGTTTTGTTGAGAGAAGAAAAAAAAAGCACAGCATGGACAAACAATAATTGAAGATAAAGAAATCTTTGGGTACAAAGCTAACCATAAATCTTTTAAGTGACATAAAGGAAGTGCATGCACTACTGCATGCATGGTTACTGAAAAGTAAGTAGTACTTTCGACAACCGTGAATGACAGAATGCGACAGTACAGGGCTGCAGCGTTTTCACTTGCCTATCTCTGCACTCAGAGAAACACTTCTTACATTAAATTAGGTTTAAAAAATAGCAGAAGTAAAACCTATAGAATGGCTGTAGGGATGAATTTAAAAGCAAAGATCCAAGAAATGCAGACTCACACTCATAGAAGTTCACAGCAATAACATTACTTTAAAGATAATTAGAAAAGAACGGATACTGTATCTTTATGTTGTTGTAGTTGTCCTGTTGAATTTGGTAAGTTGCATGAATCAAACCATTCCTCTTGTTAGCGGGACTCCTCCATTCCAGCTGACGCTCTGTCCATCAATGTTGGTGACCAGAAGACACCCTGTCCACTGCCTGGCTGGCGGATGCTGAATTGCGGCTCGCTAATGTGAAGCCTGACTTCATCCTTTTTTTCCCATTGCACAGACTGAAACCGGGCCTGTAATTATTGATGGAAAAACAGGGAGTGATATTAGAACACCACTGACAAATAAATATAAGGTATGTACGCTGTGTAGAGCAAAAAGTCACACTTTGAGTTTCCTAATAGACAGTACAATATTTTTGAAAGTGCGTACTCTGTCTGAGTCTCCTTTTGAAGGATAAATAAGTATGGGCAAATTAATTTAGCGGATCTTTCCCCTCAAGCTAGGTGTACTGTAAACTGTGTTTTAGAACAAAATTAGACCTTCCCAGAAGTGCTCCCACCCAGACCCTTACTAGAGCCAGTCACAAAAAATGTAGAAGACCCCAATCAGATCTCAAAAAACGAGGCCTAGTAGAAAACTGGTGGCAAAACGTACTTTGAAAGTAAAAGTAGGCCCAAATCCCCTTACCCACCGTGGATTGTATTCAAACCACTTGCTAGCAAGCAAAAGTATCCATACCCAGCATCGCTCCAGACTCGCAAACCCCCCCACAAACAGCCCCACGCCCAAACACATGCAATACAAATACTGCTAACCCTAACGAGCCCTAAGTTAAGAATAGTGGCAAACGCTTTCTTTAACTATGCCAAATCCCCCCTTTCCCACCATGGATTTTCTTCAAATCACTTGCAACCAAAATTACACATTCCCACGTGTGCTCTAAGACCCCAGAACTCAGTTGCAAAAATCTAGAACACCCCGAAACACATGCAATCCTGCTGCTAGTGCTAACCCTAACGAACCCTAAGTTACAAAATGTGCCAAAAGCCTTTTCCGCATGGATTTTGTCCAAACCAGTTTTATCCGGTATTAGACCTTCCCAGCAATGCCCCAGGACCCGCCAACCCACCCGCAAAAAAGCACAACACCTCCAAACAGCGAAAAAGCAAAAATGGAAAATCTCATACTTACAATATTTTTCGGCCTTCTTTCAATTCTGTCCAAACGCGCTGTGCAGCTACGCCATAACTCCCGTTTTCCACCATGGATTTCCTGAAAAGCAAATGCAATCAAAATTAGACTGTGCCAGAAGTGCCCCCAGACCCCAAAACCCACCCACAAACACTCGGAAACCCCCCTAAAGAGCACCTCAAAGCAAAGTCATCAAAAACGCAAAAGAAATTTCGCCTCCGATTTGGTCCAAACCAGTTTTATCCGGTATTACACCTTCCCAGCAATGGCCACAGAGCTGTCAACCCAGGCGAAAACAAGTAGAAGACCCCCAAACAGCCAAAAAGCAAAAGTACAAAAATTGGGACTTAGTCATTTCCAGGGCAATTTCCAAAATCACTCCGCGCGCGCTCTGCAGCTAGGCCCTAACTCCCCTCTGCCACCATGGATTTGCTTAAAACCTCTTGTAATCAAAAGTATCCATACCCAGCAGTGCTCCCAGACCCCAAAACCCACCCACAAACACCAGGAAGCCTCCCAAACAGGCCCCCGAAACCATGATAGTGAGCAAAAAGGCAAAAACGTTTTCAAGTCTGATTTTGTCCAAACTAGTTTTATCCGGTATTAGACCTTCCCAGCAATGCCCCAAGACACGCCAACCCACCCACAAAAAAGCACAACACCGCCAAACAGCAAAAATGGAAAATCTCATACTTACAATATTTTTCGGCCTTCTGTCCAAACGCGCTGTGCAGCTAGGCCATAACTCCCGTTTTCCACCATAGATTTCCTGAAAAGCAAATGCAATCAAAATTAGACTGTTCCAGTAGTGCTCCCAGAACCCAAAACCCACCCACAAACACCCGGAACCCCCCCCCAAGAGCACCTCAAAGACAAGCAAGTCAGCAAAAATTTCGCCTCCGATTTGGTCCAAAGTTGTTTTATCCGGTATTAGACCTTCCCAGCAATGCCCCAAGACCCGCCAACCCACCCGCAAAAAAGCACAACATCCCCAAACAGCCAAAAAGCAAAAATGGGAAATCTCATACTTACAATATTTTTCGGCCTTCTGTCCAAACGCGCTGTGCAGCTAGGTCATGACTCCACTTTTCCAACATGGATGTCCTAGAAAACAAATGCAATCAACATTAGACTGTGGAAGCAGTGCTCCCAGACCCCGAAACCCACCCACAAACACCAGGAATCCCCCAAACAAGCCCCAGAAAACATGATAGTGAGCAAAAAGGCAAAAACGTTTTCAAGTCTGATTTTGTCCAAACCAGTTTTATCCGGTATTAGACCTTCCCAGCAATGCCCCAAGACCCACCAACTCACCCTCAAAGAAGTTGAACACCCCCACAAGTGCAGAGTCTTTCTTCATTGGGCGTAATCCAGCCCTCTGCTTTGAGGGAAATAGGAGTCTGGAGGAGGAGGATAGAGGAGCATGTTCTTGTGAACTTCTGAACCTGAGGAATGCAGACTGCGGCACATTCAAATCAATAAGCAAATAAGTGAAGACAGTTCTGGGGATGGGCTTGTTTTTGTGATTAGGTGATTAAAGTTTTAATTATATTAACTGTGCAAAACAAAGAAAGACAGACACACAGGAATAAAAGTGAATAAGGACGAAAAAGAAAGTTATTGATTCATTGGCTCATTTTCTGGGCTCGGTGTCAGGGAATAAGAGTTCGTCCTCATACTCTGCGAATTCAGGCGCGAGTAGGTCACCTAACAGAGAAGAAATTCCCTCATCTAAGTTGCTGTCCTCCTCGTCTTCTTCCGGCGTGTATTCTCGTACTTTGTAATCTGGTGGTATGAGGTGCTGATTCATCTTGATCATTGTTAACCTCTCCACATTTTTGGGCGAGAGGCGGGACCTTTTGCAAGTTACAATGCCACCAGCAGCCCTGAAAACACGTTCAGAAGACACACTTGCGAGTGGGCAAGACAAGTAGTTTATAGCCAGGTTGGAGATCTCTGGCCACAATTCTTTTTTCCCATGCCAATACGCCAATGGGTCAGCATTAACATAGACCTCTGTTGAGTCATTCAGATAGTTCAGCACCATCGACTCAAGGTTCTCCACGGTTCCTCCACTTTGCTTACTTTTTGCTGGGACCTTTTGAGAAGCACACCCAAGCTGAGTTAGCCAATCCTCTTCTTCACCCAATGTTACTGTTGTGTCTGGTGCAGATGATCCGGCTGCCGGTGTCTTTAACGGCTGAGAGGTCACTTCTGCCACAGCCACAGGTGCAGAAGTGTATTCTTTTGACTGGGGATGGCCTGCTGATGCTGATGTACTGCCTTTTCCTTCAATGTTCTGCCGTTCTCTTTCCAACCTCATGGCTGACACAGCTAGCCATTGTTTGTACTTTTTAACATCTGCGTCACCAAAAGCAAAGAATGCTCTGCCTGCCAGTGCCTTTTTGTAGCGTGGATCCAGAATAGTAGCACCAATGTAATGCTGTTCTGAGTGGATCATTTGAAGACGTTCATCGCCAAGTAGGCGCTGTAATAATTTCTCCGCAAATACAAAAGCTTCTTGCTTTTCTTCATCTTTTTGAAACGTAGAAGACACCGCCTTCAGTTGGTGCTCCAGCATGCGCAACAATGGGATAGCTTTTCCCACATTGCAGTCCTCCCTGCTGACTGCACGCGTGAAGACCTCAAAAGGACGAAGCATGTCTGTCAGGCTTTTAACTAGCTCCCATTGCGCCGCATCTAGCCTCAGGTCCTTCTGAGCTGTACCCAGTGTTAAGAAATACTGATTAAGTACCGTAAACTGCTCATACAGACGCTCAAGCATGTAGAAGGTTGAGTTCCAACGTGTTGGCACCACCTGGATGAGTGCTTTCACTGGCATTCGACGTTCATGTAGCAGGCCCATCAGATGCTTCCGGGCCTTAAAAGAATGGCTGAAATGGTTGCACATTCTTCGGCAGGTGGTCACTAGCTCACACACTGGACTTTCTTCACTCAAGAATTTTTTAACAACCAGGTTTATACAGTGCGCCAAACACGGCACTCTGAAATATTTACCCAGCTCCATGGCCTTAACTACATTGGCGCCATTATCCATGGAAACATAACCAATCGTGCGTTTTTTTGGGGAACAGCCATTGAAAGACCTTTGTGTTAAACTCCTTCAAAATGTTTTCTCCTGTATGACTTTACTCCATGCCAAACATGGCTAGTGTTGCATGTTTCCGAGCAGCTTTAAAAACGTTGTCCGGGTCAACACCTGACCCGGACAACGTTTTTAAACACCTGCGTTTAGCTTTGCTTTAACCCCTGAAAAAGAGACCCAGTGTGCAGTGATGCACATGTTATCAGTGCCTGCGCCACTGGTCCACATGTCTGTTGTCAGATGTATAGTGTGAACAGCACTCTTCTGCAAAGCTGCCCCAATCAAATCCAGCACATCTTCATGTAGTGCTGGAACCGCAACTCTGGCAAAATAGAACCGGCTAGGAACCTTCCATTTAGGGCTGAGCGTTGCCACTAATTCTAGAAAACCAACCCCTTCCACAAAAGAAAAAGGGAGAAGGTCCAGAGCTAGCATTTTAGCCAGCTTAGTGTTATACAGACGCGTCAGTGGGTGGTTACGATCAAATGGGGCTTCTGAAAACAACGTGGCTCTAATGGTGGGCTGGACCATTTTACAGGATGATGATGAGGACTTCTTCGACCCAGTTACGCTCGATGATGAACTTTTTTACATTGGTGTCTCACTCTCTCCCACACTCTTAGTGTGGGTCACAGGGGGTGTGCTGACAGGGGTACTGGGTGTAAGTGAAGTGTTTGACGCTTCTTCCTCCTCGTCATCATCAGATGAAACATCAACGTATACAGTTTGTTGACTTCCAATTCGGGCTTCCTTGATCTCCTTTAGGTGCGCAAACCATTGGACAGTGTGCTGTCTCTCAAGATGACCTCTCTGGCCTCCGGTACCATAGTTGGTACCAAACTTACCACAACTAACTGCAAGCTTACAAATGCTACAAATGGCTATGTTTTCCTTTTTTGGTCAAACACTAAAGAAGTCCCAAACTGCGGACTTGAAATGTCTGTGGGGGCCGGAGGAGGCGATACTGGTGGTGGTCATGCTGCTAATGCCAGATGAAGTGGAGGATGTGTGTTGCCGAACTTTACTATGTTGTGCACTTGCACCACCACTAATTGAGGTCGAGGTGGATGGAGGTCCCTTCTGGCGAGAAAGAAATATGGAAGCGGTAGGTGGTGTACTAGTTAACTCCAATGATGGTGGTGTTCCCATTCCCTCCTCGTCGACAACATCTTCATTTCAGCAGCTTTTCGGGCTAGGGTCAAAATTTCTGTTTGCCTCATGCCCGCTGAGGCTGGAGTGACGTGTATGATGACTGCGTCGTCGTCGTGAGAGTCTTCATCAGCAGGAGTATACGCCACTTCTTGTTGAGCGTCATCACACTCCATAACTATGAGACTTTCGGGGACCTTCCTTTTACGCCTAGCTAACTTTGTCAGATCATGGTGTGCCTCACTCTCAGACGGCAGTGGTGGTTCACAAGTTTGATCCATATCATCAGAAGGAGGTGGGCTTGAAGAAGATGTAGACACCATCCTTGATCTTTTCCTTGATAGGGATGTGGAAGACAATGAATGATCAGGAGTGGCTTCCTCAAATGATACCTCGGCTTGAATGTCGATTTCCTGATTTGCCCCTACTTTGGGAGGAACAACTATTGTGGGCACTTGTGCCCCTCCATGCACCTCTGCTTGCGCATCTCCTTGCGCTGCCTCTCCTTCCACATGTACTTGGGCTTGTACTTTCTGTGGTTGTTCAACACTCGTCAGATGAGTTACAACAACCTGTGTTGATTGAGGGACATTGCTGCTACTTTCTTGCGATGAGCCAACATCACTGGTCGATGGTGATTGAAGAAGTAGACTGGCTGCCTCTGCAGCACTCAAGGGCTTGGACTTAAGTTGGCGTGGTGGTGGTGGCACTGAGCCCAATGGAGCGGGGGTGCTGCTCCCAGCTAGGTCCCCAGCAGATCCCGCTGCTGCAGGCGCACTTTTTTTTGTATTCCCAAAAAATGTGGCGGGCGGCACACCAGTCTCCTTGGTAACTTGCTTCTTCTGCTCCTTACTGGCAACTTTCTTGCTAGAGGAGCTACGGGGAACTTTTTTTGGGGCCATCTTCTTCAGAGGTCAGAACAGCAGGCCGCAGTTGCACGAGTTGCAGAGTTGTCTGTGGCCAGACGTGACGTCGCGTGACGTTATGCAGCACACACACACCGCTGCAGGACTTCTTCCTGGCACTGGTGGTTCTCTTGAGTCTTGTGCACCTAAAAGCAATGGAAGACAGAGGAACATCAGTTCAGTTATACACCCCAAAAAGTCAAAAAACACACAAAAATCAGCACAATCCCATGCCATCCATGCCCTCCATGATGTTTAAATTCAAGACACCCCACAGAAAGACTCAGTCCATGCACCACTCACTACCCCTGGGCAAAAGGCCCCAGCCGCAGCCAAACAAATCGAAAAACACACAAAAATCAGCACAATCCCATGCCATCCATGCCCTCCAAGATGTTTAATTTCAAGACACCCCACAGAAAGACTAGGTCCATGCACCACTCACTACCCCTGGGCATAATGGATGAAAGCTAGGCAAAATGGGTGCAGGCCTAAAAACACTGCTTGCATTCAAAATGGCCCCTTGCCTCCCAGCACATGGCCAGGGCCTGTCTGTACCAGCACTCAAAATGGCCCCCACCCACATGGCCAGTCCCCATGAACACCCCCAAAAATAGAAAAACACACAAAAATCAGCACAATCCCATGCCATCCATGCCCTCCATGATGTTTACATTAAAGAGACCCCACAGAAAGACTCAGTCCATGCACCACTCACTACCCCTGGGCAAAAGGCCCCAGTGGCAGCCAAAAAAATCGAAAAACACAGAAAAATCAGCACAATCCCATGCCATCCATGCCCTCCATGATGTTTACATTAAAGAGACCCCACATAAAGACTCAGTCCATGCACCACTCACTACCCCTGGGCAAAAGGCCCCAACAACAGCCCAAAAATCGAAAACTCCAAAATTGTAGTTGCAGCAACTGTAATGCCCCAAACAAACTTACTTGTGAAATTTGTAATCCAAAAGTGATCCAAAGAAAGTCAAAAAGGCCTCAAATCCAAATATCCAGCAGCATCCACAAAAAGTAATCCTTCCAGGTCAAGATCCGAATGAAAGTGACCAGCACATGAAGAAAGCACTGGGAGGAGCCTGCTGGACAGGAACAGGAAGTTGGAGACTGTGTGGCACTTCCTTCCCGCCCCCCAAAATGGACTCCTTGCAAAAAAAAAAGTGCAGGCAAATGTCAACCTGAGGAGTTATTCTGATAAAAATCATCATTTTCAGAAGGTTTATGCTGCTTGATGGTGGATTTCTTGTGCAGAATTGCGAATTTTGTAATTTCGCGAGTGCGAGATTGTTTCTGCCCGCCGCATCTACGTGTTCGAAATTGCAAACTCCCGCGATACGTGATCACGGCATACTCGCGTTGACAAACTCTCGCTGTGCAAGGTGGCAAGCCGCGATGACGTAAGCAGCAAGATCCAAAAGGGCGCAGCACTCGCAAAATATCGAGAAAAAGAACTCGCCAAACGCTGAATGACAGTAAGTGAACGCCGCGCACAGCAAATTGTATCACCAATAGCAAAAAAATCCGCCACGTGCGAATTTGCGGATTTTCGGCAAATTCGAGAAGGGTTTGCAGATTGCGAATTTACCGAAAAGCCGCAAAATCCACGAGCGGAACGGATTTTACGCCCATGCTTAGAACCAGGGTGGGGAAGTGAGGCTAGGAGGTGTGGAGTGCAGTGCCCACAGGTCACGGTGCAAGCAGCAGTGTCTGTGACTTTGTCAGCTCTTTTCCCCCGCTTTGGCAACTGAAACCCATGGTTCCAGAGGTGGTACTCTGAGGTAAGTGAAGTCTTTGCTGTCCCTAAGACTTTGTGAACAGAAGGCAGGCTTTATTTCAAGCCCTTCGAGTTACTCAGCAACAAGGGAAGAAAGTTCAGTCAAATCCTTTCACTACCCAAGGCAGAAGAAGCAACTGAAGGCCAACCCTGCTAAGCAACAACACAGCAAAGGGGCAGTACTCCTACCAGCAGTTCTTCTAGCTCTACTTCTTGGCAGGTTCCTTGAGCCAAGCAAGTTCTAAAGTTCTGGCCCCCAATATTTATACTCAGTTCAACCCAGATCTGTGACTGGGGGTGAGTGTCTGAAAAGTTTCAGCGCTCTATCCATCATCTCCTTGTGTTTGCTTTGTTAGTCCTAAGTGGGCAGGGTATACCTAGATGTGGGTCCCTTGCTCACTTTGCCACTGGATACAAGCTAACCTGGCTGAGGGGTGTTACCCTGAAACTGGTCCCATGATGTAACACCCCTCAGCCAGGCTAGCTTTACCAGTATCACTTACTGTGCCACTGGATTTAAGCTATCCTGGCTGATGAGGGGTGAAACCCCGAAACCGGTCATAGGATGCTTGTTTCCAGTCCAGGGAGGACCTGGCTTGGCAGTTCGGTCTGGACTGTTCGCATGAGGCACAGGGTAGAGTCTGATTTGTATATGGCCAGTTCTAAACAGGGGTGGTATAGTGAGCAAAAGAATGATGGATTCAACGCAGATCTCATGAATGGGGGTGAATGTTTTGATTTGTTCTGAATTCCATCCATCAATTGTCTGTCTTTTGCTCATAAAAAGTATGTCAGGTTGGACTATTTTCTGGCCTCTATGCTTGCCGCAGCAGGAATTAAGAACCGAACTAAGTTACTCTCTGTGCACAATCCGTTAATCATAAATTTTGCAAATCAAGCGACAGTTCGAGTCCAGTCCAAGTGGACATTCGATAGAAAATTACTTACCAATAATCTGTATATCCAACACATCAGGCAATGGGTGGTACAGTACTTTTGAGGCAAACCGATATAACTCATCACGTGGCATGGTTTGGGATAGCTTCAAGGCTGAATTACGGGCTGAAACTTTGAGCTTTGTAGGAAAGACCGGGAAACAACAAAGGGATGAAATTAAGGGCTTGATTGAAAGGCTGGGGGGCATTATAAAAGGAGCACACTTTAGCAATCAGGCAGAATCAAATAGCAACTGAATTAGCATTACAGCAAAAAGTAGTGATCGCAAAAGCTGAAATCAGTAGCTAATATAGTAGGAGGAGCACTGCAGGATTTCAAGCGCATAAGAATGAGAGCTATGAGTTCAGAGAGTCAGTAGGCAAGCTGCTAGCGCTTCACACAAGGCAGAAGCTTGCTAGGAATAATATGCCTGGGATTATAGGGCAGGACGGACACAATGTCACAACTTTAAAAGACATTATTAAAATTTTTGAAAGCTTATATTAAGATCTATACCAGTACGACAATCTTACTCCTTTACCTTTCAACAAAATTGAAAGAATCATGAGGGACTGACGATGGGTCATAGAGGATAAAAGACAGGAGTTTAAAGGGGATAAAACAATGGAGGAAGTTCTACATGCTCCAAACTCAAGGTAATATAGGCAGAGTTAGCCCCCTACCTCTGGATTTGCTCTTAGGTATACAATATGTCGGGGTCCCTCCAGAATCCTGGTGGAGAGCAACATTGCTATTTTCTTTAAAAAGTATAAGCCTTCAGATAACCCTGCGTCCTATCTGCCAATATCCCTTATAAATGCAGATGGCAAGTTGAATGAATGAATGAATAAATGAAGTTCTATTTCTATAGTGCATGGCTACCCTCAGGCCTCCCAGCTCTGGTAGACAGAATGGCAGAGAAGGTCAGGCGGCTGCAAATGCTATGGGCGCATTCTGAACAGATGGGTTTTAGAGGCTTTCTGAAGGCCATAAGATTGTTGTTCTCTCGAAGGGCTAGGAGGAGAGAATTCCACATCCTTGCGGCATTATACGAGAAGGAGTGTCCCCCCCATCTCGCTTTACATATCTTCTTGGTGGTTGCCAGGCACAGAGAGCTTGAGCGCAGTGTTCTGTGGGGAAGATAAGGGGTGACTAGGGGGTACATGATCGCCGAGCCGGTCTTCCAGATGGCTTTGTGGGCCACACACATTGCTTTAAATTGCATACTGGCTGAGATCGGGAGCCAGTGAAGTTTGCTTAAGGCAGGTTTTGCATACTGCCAGCGATGGGTCTGAAAGAGCAGCTGTGCTGCGCAGTTTGTGGTACTTGTAGTTTATTAATCGTGGCATGAGGGGCTCCGAGTTATAGGACATTCCCATAGTCCAGGCGAGAGAGTATAAGGGCCTGAACCATAATCCTTCTCGCCTGGAATGGGAGGAAGGGGATAATTTTACGCAGCATTCTCATCAGTCCATAGCAAGAGGCCGAGAGCTTGGTTGCTTGATGGATGAAATCAAGGGAGCTGTCAAGCCACATGCCAAGGCTTTTTATCTGAGTCTTTGGGGGTGGAGCAGGACCCAGACAAGCCAGCCATAAGAGGGGGGGGACAGAGGGCACTGAATTTCCCAACATCATGATTTTGGTCTTGTTCCTGTTGAGTCTGAGGCATGAGAGTTCCAACCACTCGCTAGACGACCCTTCAGCGCGATTTAAAGATACCACTAGCTGAGTGTCATCTGTGTAGGTGATGATTTTAATGCCGAATGGATGGACAATCCCCGCCAAAGGACTCATGTAGACATTAAAAAGCGTGGGGCTCAGGGCAGAGCCCTGTGGAACCCCACAGCTAAGAGGTAACCTGGAGGATAGCATATCTCCCTCAAAGACCTGAAAATAACGGCCTACGAGGAAAGATAGGAGCCAGGTCGGCGGCGCGCCCGATACTCCCATGTCACTAAGATGGTTGGCCAAGATGGTATGATTGACGGTATCGAACTCGGCGCTGAGGACTAGGAGGATGATAGCAGCCGTTCTTCCCTGATCCAACAGCCTCCTTGCCTCCTCCGTCACCGCCAGCAGTGCTGTTTCCGTCCCTTGCTGAGGGCCGAAACCCGTCTGGGAAACATCTAGCAGGTTGTTGGATTCCAAGTAATCAACCAATGGGTTTCTCCAGAAGTTTGCTTAACCATGGGAGAAGAGAGATTGAGCGATAGTTGGATAGATTGGTCTGGTCCAAATTGGTTTTCGTTAAAAGAGCCCTAACCATCGCACACTTCCACGGTGTCTGAACTTTACCGGAGGTGATCGAGGAGTTCGACATCAAGGACAACTGGGTGGATAGAGTCCATGACTGAAGTGAGGTATTGTGGAGGGATCCATTGGGGAGCCTGAAATCACTTTGGAGATTACCTGATCCAGGGAGTCAGTGTCTAGAAGACAGAACTGTTCTAACGTGCAATTAGAAGGAGACGTGGAACTAAATGTCATGGCTTCCCATGCCTTGGGCATTGAGGTGGGAAAAGATGAGTAGATTGTTTGGATCTTTTGATAGAATAAGTTTGCTAAGTTAATACAGCGTGTGAGTGCTCCTTCTGGTGAAGGTGATTTTTTGGGGGGAGTGACAAGTTATTTAGCTATACGGAAGATTTCTAAGGGTGAATTTGCTGCTGTATTGATTTTCTCCTCGTAGAAGTGTGCTTAGGCTGATTTTATAACGGCTTTATACTGCCTAATTGCCTTCCTATATTCTTCCTTCCTGCTTGGTGAGAAGTTTTGATGCCAGCTCCTTTCTAATCTTCAGCAGGATTGTTTGGAGTCCCTTAGTTTTGAAGAGAACCATGGGGCATTGTTTTTGCCTGTTTTTATATTGAATAGGTTCTTTGGGAAGAACGACATCGAGAGAGTTTTGGATCCAGCTATTAAAATTATTGCTGGCCTGATTGGGATTAGAGGCTCCAGAGGATTTTGAGTCTTCTAGGACTTCCTTCCATTTATTGGAGGGAAGTCTGGGCCACTTTCTTCCCCATAACGTCGTTGTTTTTTGGGCGGGCGGGGATGGGGTGGGAGCCCATGTTAAAGGAATTAACAGGTGATCTGTCCAGGGGAGTTGGGTAGGGGTCCCAGTGCTCAGGTTATCTAAATTACTGAAAATGTGGTCAAGGAGATGGCCCTTATTATGTGTGGGGAGAAAGCCCTTTTGTTTGAGATCAATTGCTTGAAGGCTTGAACGTAGTCCACTAGCTAAGTGGTTGGGAGGATCATCCAGAGGGATATTAAGATCGCCCAGTACCGTAAAGTTGGCAGAGACTAGTGCTGAGTTGGCGACAACAATTTGAAAGATTCAAACTTAATTGTCCTAGGTTATATTCCAAAATTTTAGCAACTGAGTTAGGTAGAATCATATCCCATTTTGTCTCACCATGGCAACATGGTTTTTTACCTGGAAGAGGCACCACCGATCATATCAGGTGTGCCATACCCTTATTCGATATAGCAGAGGTCACAGGAGAGAGGATGGCTATAATCCTCCTGGACACAGAAGAGGCCTTTGACAGGAGCCTGTTCATTCAATCATAAGGCTTGTCACACAGATGCTGGCCTTCCAAAGATGCTAGACCAGGGGATACTGCACCAATATGCGCGGCGGACTCACCTTGGCATGAGTGCAAGTGGATTGAGGCTTTCAGGCCTCCCCATTGATCCAGCAACCAAGGCAATTTGGCACTGACACCAGTCCCACAACCAGGGAGCACCTACCCCCAGGTAGGTGACCAATCAGGTGGTGGGGAGGAGAGAGCCCTTGGCACCATGACGGCTGATTTTAACTTATCTTGCAGACTTTAAAGTACCAACAGGACTAAACAACATGGAGATAAAATGTATTAGTACATAATAATTATTTTTCTCTGTAACAGAAAACAATAAAAACATGTCCGCTACAACGGTGTGCCTCCATGATACCATTGCAGTTTCTGTTAGTGAAGACAATAACATATTTTAGTCAAAACACTGTTATAGGAATTCTACTCAGTCTTCACTTTAATTTTCCTTTTTAACTTAGCATCATTTTAAGATAGTGGTTTGAACAAGTTTTTCACTAACACAATAGGGCATGCACACATTAAATTTTGATACACATTGTTGTTCTGTAGTCTGCACTATTCCAGGGGGACACACAGTAGAACAAGATGTCCTAGCTTTATTATGTGTTCGTAGGAGACAACTCTATTTCTCCAGAATATGTAAACATGAATTTCTGCATCGCTAGCAGAATGCAATAAGGCTGGCATCTTATTCTTTAAGCGGTGTCTGTTTTGAATTCGGTGAGACATATGTCACCAGAGTTATCATAAATGTTGCAGAGACCTGTGAATGAGATACAGCCCTATGATCCACCACATTCATTCTAAGAATGAAGATATCTGCGCAAGATGTGTGCAGGCTTACACACTCAGAGGGAGTGCATTTGATGATACACTGAGGCTGGCTTTCTGATACATTACTCCAAGGTATGGGGTTAGATCATTCCAATTGTGTCTGGCAGAAGGGTAATACCGTAACACCCTCACTAGTGTAAGATTACTATTAATTGATAGGAATAAAATTAGGAACAATTAACATGGTTGAATTGTTTGTGTTTTTCACCATTCTAATGGTTATAACACTGATGTACCTTTTTTTTTTAAAACACTTTATTAAGGCTGATGAGGCAATCCACAGTAGTAAAAACAAAAACACTGAGACAAGCTCTGTACTTATGGTCAACAAGTAACGCAATCAGCATAACAATGAGTACAGCGGGGCGTACAATAGGGTTGCACCATGGAACACTGTGAATGTTACAATAGGAACTTTTTCTGATAAAGCAACTTAAGTACAAAGTAAACATAACCAATAGCACTAAAAGCAAAGAAAGGATAAAAAGGACAAAAATCATGAGAATCAGATTGCAAGACCAGCACAGTAAATCAGTTTGTACGACGTCAAGTGGCACCGTTGACAATAACCACATCACAGTAAAATCAATCAATGAACCATTCTACCCTACAATGAGCTGAACTAAGAGCTGGAGTTCGCACAAATCAAAATTTTGTGAAGGTCCCAGAGATGAACCGCACTGTGTGTGAAAAAACTCCATCGCTGGCATGAGGTCCCCGGAGCCGGGGACGGCGTCTGGACCCCGACCCACCTAGGCCTGCACCAACACCCAAGAGGCAGCAGCACATTGTATCAGAAGCATCGCCAGAATGGGTGTAAGGAATGGGCGTCCCACGATCTAACCCACCCCGGTCGGTGTATTGGGATGTAGGGACTGAGAGGGCGCCTCAAGTGCCTTCCCTGAAATGTATTGGCGGTACGGACCCCAGATGTCTATAGGGCGGGAAGAGACCGGGAGTTGGTCAGAATATTCCACACTGTTTACATTGCAGTACGCCACACTCCTTAGCCACGCAGTGACCGAGGGAGCTCGTCTCGAGCACCAGTGCAGTGCGACCTCTCTCTTGGCCAGCAGTAAGCAAATCGATGCTAGCTTGCGAACTTTGCGGGGAAAATTGGACATATAACCCATCAGGGCAATCTCCGGTAGGACAGACAGCGACAGGCCCAATATCGCACCAAGAGTGTCGTGCACCTCAACCCAGTAGGAGTGTAGCTTCGGGCAAGTCCAGGAAAGATGTGCAAAGTCGGCCTGAGGGGCATTACATTTGTGGCAGGTGTGGGGACGTGCTGGGTCAATTCTGTGGGCCAACGCTGGTGTGTGGTACAGCCTTCGAAGGAATTTAAAGTGTATAAGTTTGTGCCTGCTATTCATTGAAACCTCCCTGGTCATGGCACAGCACGCCTCCCATTGGTCGTCAGAGATCTGAGCGCCTAGATCCCGTTCCCATGCGGCGCGAACCGCCTCATCGGACGATGGGAGTGAGGACAAGCACAGCTTGTAGAGTTTGGACACAACGTGGGCCCCCGAAGAGTTCTGAATGATGGATGCAAGTGCCGGAGTGTCGTCGGGTGGTAACGGGAAGGTGGGGAATGTAGCCCGCATCAGCGCCCTTAGTCTTGCGAACACAAAAGTGTCCATAAAAGTGCGCACGGTGAAGCGGGGGTCTTCGGTTATAAAGATAGCGTGGCCATCGGGGAATAAATCACCGATCGTGTTCAATTGGAATTTTGAGAGTGTTCGACCAATCACCGTTTCGCCTGTTATAGAGAGCCAGTGTGGATTGGGCAGCGGGAGGGCAGGAGAGTACAGAGTGTCAACGCGCAATAAGCGTCTAATTTTGTCCCAAGCCCAAGTCATCTTGGTGAGGGGGAGTATGTCATGTGGGTCGTGGGGAGGCCTCTAGGAAGAACGGCGTCCAGAGACACCGGGATCGCCGCGTCTGCTTCGGGTTTCAAATGTTGGATCCTGGCATCAGGATGGTACCAGGGGTGGGCATACGAGCATTGGGTCCAGGTACTAAAGGTGGAAGTCTGGGACCCCAAATCCACCCTTCTCGTAAGGTAGTGTCAGCGTGCGCCAGGCTAGGCGAGGGCGCTTCCCCCCCACACCAATCTCAGCAGGGCAGTGCGTAATTGGGTGAAAAAAACTTTTGTGAAAGGGATTGGAATGTTGTTCAAGAGATATAAAAACTGGGGCAGAACCACCATCTTAACTATAGCAATGCGCCCGGCCATCGACAAAGGGAGGCGGAGCCATCGTTCAGTGTTGTCCTCCAAAAAGTCAAGGGCGCGTCCATAGTTCAGGCGAATAATGGACACGGTATCTAAATGGACATGTATCCCAAGGTATTTAACGGAGTCCTCTCACCACTCCAACCGGAGGGATCAAGGCCACCGCACAGTGGCGAGGGTGAGAGGTAACAATTGTGATTTGTGCCAGTTAACACTAAGGCACGAGTACTCGCCAAAGCGCGTAATTTCAGATAGCAGGGGCTGCAAATTGGTCTCAGGAGTGCAGACGTATAAAACCATGTCGTCCGCGTAGAGTGATACCAAAAGAGGCCCGGTGCGGAACTGGAGTCCCCTATGGAGATGCTTCTCCTGGAAGTGTCGGACCAGAGGATCCATTGCCAAAATAAAAAGTAAGGGAGATAGGGGGCACCCTTGCCGTGTACCTCTGGAGAGAGTGAACCTGTCGGTGATGGTGCCGTTAAGGCGAATGCGAGCCGTGGGTGCAGTGTATAGCAACTCAACCGTCACCACAAACATAGCGGGCATGCCCATCCTGCGCATCACATCCAGGAAAAAGGGCCACTCCAGAGTGTCAAAAGCTTTTTCGGGGTCCAGGAAGACCGCCGCAGCCGGGATGGCGGGATCAATTCTGTGCAGGACCGAAAAAAACGTGCAAAGGTTCAGGGATTTCGACCTCTGAGGGACAAAGCCAGATTGCACCGGCGAAATAATAGAGTTCACCAGCAGCGCAAGCCGCATTGCGAGTACTTTGGCCAGGATTTTATAGTCCAGGTTCAGAAGTGACAGCGGGCGGTAAGAACTGCAAACCGTTGGGTCGCGTCCTGGCTTGGGCAACAATACTATAACTGCCTCACGGAGCGTTGGAGGGAGAATACCGGACTCCAGGGCCTCGGCATATACCTCGACAAGTATGGGCACCAGTTCCTCCTTGTACTCTTGATAGAAATCGGCCGTGAAGCCATCCAGGCCCGGCGCCGAGGACCCTTTTAGGGAGTCTATTGCCTCGGCGATCAACTCGGGCGTGATGGGATGTGCCAAGAAATCTTGCATATATTTCTCCAAGAAGACCATAGCAATTTCATTAATGTACGGACCCGGGTCACGACGCTCGTCAGTAAGGGCAGACTTGTAGAGATGTCTGTAGTAAGTCAAGAAGGTGTTGCAAATGGCGGGAGTAGAGAAGTGAGGCGTGCCGTCGGCATCAGCTATTTGTGTAATGTACACAGCCTGCCGAGGTGGGCGCAGCAATTGGGCCAGCAGCCTGCCCGGTCTATCTCCCTCGCCATACCAGCGCGCCGAATGGTACTTGCCCAGATACCTCAGTTCCATGTCCGCCACATCCCTGAACTCCATAAGGATCTCAATGCGTCGAGTTTCATTGACCGGGGAGGGGTCAGCTAGGATCTTGGATTCAAAAGCTATCAGGTCGGTCTCTAAGCGGGACAGGGTAGCTCGTATTTCGCGCAGCGCTCCAACATGCTTGTTGATGCACACCCCCCTTTTGATAGCCTTGAATCCCTCCCACAATGTGGCCCATGTGGTCACCGAGCCGGTGTTAAGTTCGAAATAGTCTTCGATCGCTGAGCGAATCTCCTCAGTGAAAACCGGGTCCGCAAGTGCCCGCCCAGGAAAGCGCCACTGCCGCTCATACCCACCCAATCTGGGAACCGCAAGCGCCAGAACCACCGGAGAGTGATCAGAAAGGGTGCGAGGAAGGGTGCGCAGATCAGTGACCCAACCCGCCAGGCCGGAGAAAGGAGCCAGTAGTCAATTCTGGTACTCGTGTTGTGGTAGCCGGAGTGGTGCGTGAAGGCAGGGGAAGCAGTGTGTCGCGTGGCTTCTATGTCCTGAAGTGAAAAGTGTGAGCATATGGCCGCCATCACAGCGCGGGAAAGCGGCTTGCGGTCAGGGGAGGGGGATGTGCTGTCCCTACCGGCGTTCATCAGTAAATTGAAATCGCCCCCATCGCCAATAAGTCAATGTCTGAGTGTAATCGTGACAAGTATAGCTCCTCGAAGCAGGCCGGGGAATCAACATTAGGACCATACACCCCCACAATGGCAATTTTATAACCAAACAGCATCCCATGGAGAATCACATATCTACCCTCCCCATCAATTTTGCTACCCGTCAAGACAAAGGGTATCCGCTTGTGTATTAAAATCCTCGCGCATATCTACTGAAGCATGAAAACACTCGGTGGGCGCCCCAACCCCGAGCAAAGGAAGCTGTGTTGTTTTGAACCATGTGCGTCTCCTGTAAAACAAGTACATCAACATTATGTCTCTCTGCATATTGTGCAACTAGTTGCCGCTTTCGGTGGAGTTCAAGCCAAGGACATTCCATGTCATTAATGTTAGACTAGAAGGACCAGTCTGCAAACCTATCCGGGCCATAGAGTCAAATCAAGGATCGTGGGCAAGAAGTGGTCATTGAACAAACCAGTACCATGTGTCTCGCAATCATATACCAAAAAAAAGAAAAACCATGGAAAATACAAACATCCCCACCTCCACCCACCTCCCAGCCTCCCAGCACCCCAAGAGAGGCAGAACCCCACTAGTTTCAAAACAGCAATGCAGAATGATAAAAGCCAAGTAGTCAAAGCACACAAGAGTAGCTGCATAACGAAATCAAACAAACCCCAACGGAAAGGAGCAAAACATATCGGCCTGCGCCATGGGGGGAAACAACGCTAGCAATGCTAGCAATGCAGATTACAACCTCACTCGTCTGTCTCAGGAGCCTGCTCGGAGGAGCCTCACAGCGGAGCGGCCATTACGGTTGCTGCCGTGGCCACGCCCCCTCATGACACTGATGTACCTTATAAGTCTCATTATTGCAGTTCATGTTTTACTTACAAGGAATAGATATTTTCAATAAATATTTGTAAATGTATTAATGTCTCTTTTCTTTCCGAACTTTGGGCATGTAAAAGTGACAAATGAAAGGGTTTGTCACTTGGGGGCTGGCAGCAACTTCTAGTAAACTTAGACTTTCACGATATAGGAGTCTGGAGTCTATTGTTCTCTTTCTCATATGCTCTTTTATTGTTTGAAAAAGAAGGCACAGGAGTCACATGATAAGTATTTCTCCTCTTTTTCTCTGTTTCACAGATGCAAGAAAGCCAAAACCACCATTGAAGAAGCGCCCCTTGAAAGACAATAAAACTAAAGGTTAGTGCTCAAGGCTACTTTGTAGTTAGCTTGGAGGGAGGGTTTTGGGAAATGAGTCAACACCTTAAAATAAAGAATCTCTGACTCATCACCAAGTGCCAAGGGTGGCTATAGCGAAGCAATGCAAATTTTAGAAACTGATTACTTCACCAGGCTAAATTTAAACCACTGATATTCAACTAGTGGTTTAGGCGGTATCCCCTAATGGCCAAAACATAAAAGGAAAACAAACTTCTATGCAATTGTAAAAATTGCTCACATTATCATCTCAGTCATGAGGAAAACATAGAGGGACCACCCTACATCTACCTTTCTGAGGTCTTGAAGAGTCAGTCTCCTGGGGATTGGTTCAATGATTTTTCTGTCATGGAAGTACAAGAGTGCTATTAATTCTTTCCTCGTAGCAAAAGGAGGAACAAATCTGGTTCCGCTACAAGCCTGGTTTCTAAAAATAACAGTCCTTGAATTTCTGATAACTCATCCTGTACTCCCTCAAGAATATTTTTGTTATTTCGCTCTTTGTGTAGTTACCACCCTATCTTGTTTTAAGAAACTGCAAAACCTCCTGTAAAGCCTTGTCAGATTTTAATTCAGATCTCCATCTTTCTTTTGACAATGGCTGTACCATCTTCACAGACCATTTCCTGATCAAAGTATTTGTCATTTTCTTCAAAATCCTTATCAAGAGCTTTCTCATCAGAAATTTGGGTCTACTAAGTTGTTATCAACTCCAGGACAGTATTTTATCTCAAAATCTTACTCCTGAAGAGTGACTACCCTTTTAGTAACCTTATTTGAAACTGGATCAATTATTTTTTTAATATTTCATACAATGTTTTGCGGTCAGTACCAATTTCAAATTTACTACCCTATTTGCTTTTTCTGAGTCCAGAATACTAAAAGTGTCTCAGTTTCTATGGCTGAGTATGGTTTTTCTGAACATTTCAATCTTCTCGACAAAATAAAATGGTACATTCTGAGCCTTGTTCAACTTGTAAAACTGTTCCTAATTATTTAAAACTTGCATCTTTCATAAGAATAGAATTTTTCTTAGTGACAAAGTTCTTTAGATTAGGTTTTTAGACTCAGTCTTTCCACCCCTTCCTTGAACTCTTCTTCACATGCAGAATCCCAAACAAATTATGTTCCTTCCTTTAGAAATGTTTTCATTATTGAGCATATTCTGTAGTTTTCTGCCATACCAAAAATTGCATTAACTCTTCTTTGTTAGATGGTGATTTCAAATAGTGTATGGAATTAACCAGATCCTCTTTGGGGGTTATACCTTTACTTTAAGTAATCTTATCTAAGCATTTAATTGATTCTTTCCTGAATTTAACTTTTTCTAACCTTTCAGTGAGATTGGAGAGTTTAGGTTTTTCTATGACCTGTTTTACCAACCAATCATGCTCTTCTACATATCTTCTAAACGCTAGAATATCATCTTAATGTATCCTCAGTCCTTTGAAGTCCCTGAGTACCTTCTACAAAGATCTCTGAAAAACAGACGCAAAGGACACCAACCCACATCGTAACCTTGCATATCTAAAGGTTCCAAATGGAGTGATGAATGCTGTAATGTCACTTGACCCTTCCCCAAGTGTAATATGTGGATTGTTGGTACGCTGAAGTGAGGTCTGTGGTGGAAAATACTTTTGCACCATCAAGCCACATGATCCGGGTAGCTCGCTTCCCCACTGCTGCAGCGCCACCTGAGCCTTGCCTGTGCCCTCCTCCTTCCTGCCATCCACCTGCTGCTGCCTCAGCTGACCTGCGCCGACCCCCCGCCTTGCTCCTCCCGGGTCCCCTCCTGGGAGACCCTCACTGCGTGACTGCTGCCAACTCTTCGCTTCTGTACCCCCCTTGTGCCTGTGTCAGCTCCCCTTTTTTTCTGTACCCCCGTGTGCCTGTCGCCCCTGGTTCCCTTCTCACCCTCGCTCCGCTGTTCCCCCGTTTTCCCGCCGCTGACTCCCGTGCATCCCGCCCCGTGCCCATTGGCTGTCCTGCCCTCCCGCCTCCCAGCTGACCCCATTTAAAGGCGGCCGCTGCGTGATAGAGGCAGGGACCCCTGACCCTCCGGGTAGGTCGCTTCCCCACTGCTGCAGCACCACCTGAGCCTTGTCTGTGACCTCCTTCTTCCTGCCAGCCGCCTGCTGCTGTCTCGGCTGACCTGTGCCGACCCCCCGCCTTGCTGCGCCCGGGTCCCCTCCTTGGAGACTCTCCCTGCGTGACTGCTGCCACCTCTTTGCTTCTGTACCCCCGTGTGCCAGTGCCTACTCCCCTTTTTTTCTGTACCCCCATGTGCCTGAAGCTCCTGGTTGCCTTCTCACCCTCGCTCCGCTGTTGCCCCATTTTCCCGTCGCTGACTCCCATGTGGCCTGCCCCAACATACCCATTGGCTGTCCTGCCCTCCCGCCTCTCAGCTGACCCCTCCTCCCCACTCCCACTTATGGAGGCCGCCGCACGGCCGCGCAGCGGGCACGCTTAAGGCAAGCCCGTCTACGCCCGTCCGCGCCTGGACTGCACCCAGCGCCAGGACCGCTGGCCCCCGTCGCTGCCAACCAACCGGACGGAGCCGCGACACCGCCACCCTCCGTGCACTCAACACCGGCCGGACCCCCGCCTGCCACCGAGCCAACCCGAAACGCACCCACGGACCCTTCACCTGCCAAGCCTGCAAATTCACCTGCCTCCGGACCTGCACCGCACCTGCCAGACCAGGCACCTGCAACAACCACCTCAAGTGCATCCTGCTCAACACCTGCTCCATCCACAGGCACGACGTCGAACTCTGGAAGCACCTCAACACAACAGCGCCGGACATCGCCTTCCTCACAGAAACCTGGATGAACGCCTCCTCAGCCCCCGACATTGCCATAGACATCCTGGATGGCTACAAGATCACCCGGAAGGACCGCGCCAACCAAACCGGAGGAGGCATCGCCATCGTCCACAGAAAACCATCAGCATCACGACCATCTCCGACGACACCCTCACCGCCGCCGAGCACCTTCACTTCCAGATACACACCGACCCCAAGACCACCCTCAGATGCACCCTCATCTACAGACCCCCGGGACCACGCACACAATTCAGCGAAGCCATCAAAGACTTCATCAGCCCGCTTGTCCTCACCTTCTCAGACTACATCCTCCTAGGGGACCCCAACTTCCACCTGGAAAACAACAATGACAACAACACCACCACCCTGCTGGACAACCTCGCCAACCTTGGACTCAAACAACTGGTGAACACCCCCACCCACTACGCCGGCCACCCGCTTGACCCAGTCTTCTCCTCCAGCAACCACATCTCCTTCAGCCACTCCACCGAACTACACTGGACAAATCACAGCTGCGTCCACTTCAACTTCAGAAAAACCACGACATACCACCACCCGCAACAGGCTCCCCGCAGATGCTGGAGCAAGATCACCACCGACCAGCTCACCACCTCGCTGAGCCAGAACGCTCCCACCACCACCACGGACTCCAACGAAGCAGCCAGCAACCTCACACAGTGGCTCACCAACTGTGCTGATGCCCTTGCACCACTTAAGAACCCTCCCAGCAGACCCAGCAGCAAGAAAGCCTCGTGGTTCACCAACGACCTCAAGGACACCAAGAAATCCTGCCGCACCCCCGAGAAAGCCTGGCGCCACGGCCAGTCAACAGAAAACATGACAGCCCTCAAGAAGGCCATCCGCAAACACCACCAGCTGATCCACACCACCAAAAGGACAGCATTCAGAGAACGACTGGACAACAACACCCACAACAGCAAGGAACTCTTCAGCATCGTCAAAGAGCTCTCCAACCCCAGCGCCAGCAACAACGACAACACGCCCTCGCAAGACCTCTGTGATTCACTCGCCTCGTTCTTCCACCACAAGATCGCCGACATACACAACAGTTTCGGCACCCAGACCACGCACCCAACCACCGAACCAACGCCCCCCACCACCATCCTTCACGCCTGGACCCCTGTCAGCACTGAAGGCACCACCTACGTAATGAACACCATCCACTCCGGCTCCCCAGCCGACCCCTGTCCTCACCACATCTTTAACAAAGCTGACTTCAACATCGCTCCCCAACTCCGGAACATCATTAACAACTCCTTCGCATCTGCCACCTTTCCAGAGAGCTGGAAGCATGCAGAGATCAGCGCCCTCCTGAAGAAACCCACCGCGGACCTCAAGAACTTCCCCCATCTCGCTCCTCCCTTTCCCCGCTAAAGTCATCCGGAAGACCGCCAACAAACAACTGACCGCCTTCCTCGAGACAAACGGCACCCTCAACCCATCGCAATCCGGCTTCCGAGCTAACCAAAGCACGGATACCGTGCTCATCACAGCCACCGACGACATCAGGTCCCTGTTCAACAACGGGGAAACTGCTGCCCTCATCCTCCTCGACCTATCGGCCACATTTGACACAGTCTGCCATCGCACCCTATCAACCAGCCTCCACCACGCCGGGATCCAAGGAAAAGCTCTGGAATGTATCACCTCCTTCCTCTCTGGCAGAACTCAGAGAGTCCGCCTCCCTCCCTTCTGCTCAGCGGCCATCAAGATCTTCTGCAGCATTCCCCAAGGCTCCTCGCTCAGTCCCACCCTCTTCAACATCTACATGAGCCCCCTCGCAGCCATCACCCGCCAACACAACCTTAACATCATCTCCTACGCTGACGACACTCAGCTGATCCTCTCCCTCACCAACAACCCCGCCACCGCCAGAGCCAGCCTCCAGGATGGTATGAGAGACGTCGCGGAATGGATGTAGCTCAGCCGTCTGAAGCTGAACTCGGACAAGATGGAAGTCCTCATCCTTGGTCCATTCCCCTCCGCCTGGGACGACTCCTGGTGGCCCCCTGCGCTGGGCACCGCCCCCATTTCCACGGACCACACACGCAACCTGGGATTCATCCTGGACTCCGCCCTCACGATGACCAAGCAAGTCAACGCTGTCTGGTCATCATGTTTTAACACCCTGCGCATGCTCCGAAAGATCTTCCGGTGGATCCCCACCGACACCAGAAAGACGGTCACCCAGGCCCTCGTCACCAGCCGACTGGACTACAAGAATGCCCTCTATGCTGAAACCACAGCCAAACTACAGAAAAGACTCCAACGCATACAGAACGCTTCTGCACAACTCATCCTAGACATCCCCCGTCACAGCCACATCTCCGCCCACCTGAAAGACCTGCACTGGCTCCCCATCAGCAAGAGGATCATGTTCAGGCTCCTCACCAACGTACACAAGGCTCACCATGACATGGGCCCCAAATACCTCAACAACCACCTCACGTTCTACACACCCACCCACCCACCGGCTCCGATCCGCCAGCCTCGCCCTCGCCACCGTCCATCGTATTCGCAGAACCACCACCGGAGGAAGATCTTGCTCCTACCTGGCGGCCAAGACATGGAACTCCCTCCCCAACCACCTACGGCTGACCCAGGACCATCTCTCCTTCAGGAAGCAACTCAAGACCTGGATCTTCGAGCAGTAGCAGCAGCCCCCCCCCCCCCTAGCTAGTGAGTAGCGCGCTTTATAAATGTAATTGATTGATATTAGGCAAAGTATCTCCATCCATGGCCAAACATTTATTAAGCTCTCTGAGGTACATACATAAACATAAACATCCATTTCCTTTTATGACTATTACCACAGGTGCTAACCACTCTATTCTTTGAACTTCTTCAGTGCATGCCTTATTTTTAAGTTTTTCAAGTTCTAACCACATTTCATCTTCCACAGCATCTGGGAGATTTATCACTTTCCCACACACTGGTCAGGCTTTATCAACCAAATATATTCTGTACATAAAGTCATGCAACCCAGTTTATAAAAAAAAAACTTTAGGGAACTTTGACCTTTTATCTAAACACAGCCCCAAGTGCATGATTTACCCCTTGTGTGCTATCAGAACTCTGCCCACTCAATAAAATGCACGCACAGCGACAAAATTCATGCAGCGCAGGAAGGGTTAAAATGGAGGCAGCGGTTAGAGAGGCAAAACAGCACACTACAACGAGAGTCAGTGGCCACCCCAAGATACAAAAATGAGTTTAACCATGAGATATGTTTTCCCTTATTAGAAATGGGCCTAACTATTTTTTTGGGAGACATACACCATATAATAGGTGTTAGTTATATATTGGCTTTGAGGTCCAGACTAACCATAAAAGAAACAAAAATATGAAAGCAGCCCTGTAAACCATTAGGTGTATGTGAGAGCAGGACAGCATCATCAGCATAAAGAAAAGTTGGAACTGAAGTGGAGTTCACCTTAGGTAAATCTTTCCACTGTGCTGTTAGCGAAGAATTCAAACATTTATATGTAACATGAACAAGACCTTTGTCAAGGCGTACATGTTAAGATAGTCCAAATTTATTAATGCACTCCCCATCAGTTTCGTACCTGATCATCGCTGATTCCCCCAATGTAGTGCATGTGAGAGGTCTCCTTAAGACTGGGACAAGACAATCTGGTTGGGAATGTTTCATAATTTAGAATGATTCACATGGTCCGAAACCACTGTTGAGGTCCATAAAGTCAAGGAAGATGGAGCACTTTTTAGTGGTTGTGTATTTTACTTTGAATATATTATGATTTATACACTGTTCCTGCATCCCCAGCCTGTCTCTAAAACCACATTGCATCATTCTAATGATGTCAGACTGATGGGCCAAAATCTCTATCCTGTGCTGTATGATATAACCTACTACTCTCACCATAAAGTCAAACAATATTGGCCAATAACAAGGATCCTGCCTACTACCTTTCTTGAAGATTGGAACTCTAATGGCAATCTGCAAGAGACAGTAATCATAAAGAATACTACAGTGTTCAAAGCATTAGTAACTATGTGGACTGGCAAAGCAATATTCTCCTTATAAAGGTCAATGAGAACTCCGTTGGGGTTAGGTGCATTTCTAGATGGACAAGCAGATATTGCTACAATCACCACTACACGATCAAATGTAATATCAAGAGGACAATGGAGAGGGTCCTCTAAAAAATCAGCTGTGCTGCTATTCTCAGAAGGAGTGTATTTGTATGAAACAATTAACCTGTCAGTTTTACCAGACCTTGGTTTGCTCCCATTCACAATGTTGATTCTGTCTCCCCCCAATAATTCAGGTAGTTCCATCGAAATTAGTAGGCAAAACAGTTGGTTCAGTAGTTGTGTACCCTTGGGCATGCATCCCAGTAGGGAAAGACATCACGGTGACAGTATTTATTACCGGCATCTGCTCCACCCTAGTGTTCATGAAGGCCACATTATTGCAATTGATCCATTTTAAGATAACTTCATCCAAGCTTGCTATGTTCTCCACCAAGTGGGTGACACTTTAGACATTTATCTGCCAAAATAGCAGATCTCAATAAAGGGATGTTGGTTTCTACCCTATCTTCCCCATGGCCCGAAAGAGGTTCCAGTTCAGACTGATTTTGGGCAGGATATTCTTATTGAAATTTCTGGGGGCACTGGTTTTATCACCACAATCATGCTTAGACTGTTGCTTCCTTTTGGCAGAGGGACTTCCTTCACTAACGTATGAGGAGCCAAGGTCAGTTGTATCCTGTGTAGAGATCGTGGCCCTCCTGGTGGTGTCTCTCTCTGCTGATGCACAATGAATAGTCACTGGGTTGCTGGATGCACAGATGAGGTGTAGAGGTGAGTTAGTTAGAATATTTGCCAATAGTTCTCCTTAGTCATGGGACAGCCTTATTTCTGACAGGTCAATTTCTTAGGAGACAGATAACTCACCACTCTGGCCAGAAAGGTATCCAGAGTGGTGCTTTGTAGTACGGTGGTGCCTTTAGCGTTATCAGAGCATTTTTAATTCCTGCATTGTCCCTATGTAGCAGGCAATCCTTTCTACAAGCAAACAAGACTGGTAAAGGAAATGCTAAAGTTTCAATCAAGCTAATAGGCAAGGTAAATGGGATAACAGCCATGCTAAAGGCCAGTACCATCCCAGAGGTTTCTCTGCAATCTGCAATCAACTACAGACCAGCAGAGAGGCTTTATCTTTAGCCACGAGAGGTGGCCCAGACTACCTCTTCTGGGTGATGACAGGTAAAAGTGGACAACGTCTTGGCATGGTCTCCTACCGGGCACAGCCTTGTCAATTTTTTATTTTATTTTATTTTTTACTTTTTTTTTTATTCTTCTATGTTTTTTGTTTTTTTTGTCCTCATTTGCCTTCCCTTTCCAACAAAAGTCATACCAACCACCTTGCCCGACTTAATGACGTGATTTGGTTTTCCGGTGGCAGAGGTGTCCCAAATCCAGAAAGAAAGTATCTTTAACTCCATCTAGGTATTTTTCAACCTGTAGGACCAAATCGATTCTAAGCTGGCCCTGGTCCAGGAGCGTTGATGGCATAATCATCGGACCCGGGGGAAAAAAAAACCAAAACAAAATCCGGGTTCACCTCCAGTTAATTAGGAGATCCCAAAAAGCCAAATTACGTTTACTAGCTGTTCTTTTGAGGTCCATTTTAGAAGTTTCATATAAAGATGTTAACCACCGAAAGTGTAAAGGGGGAGTTTTTTCTATCCACTGTATACAGATCTGTCTTCTCGGCAAAATAATTGCATAGAAAAGAAAAGATTTTTCCTTGCCCTTAATATTGTCTTCTATCCCAAAGATGACAAGTGGAAGAGTAATTGACAAAGATGTATGTAAAATAGAGTTTAGAGTGTTCTTCACCTCTTCCCAAAAATTCGAAAGATCTGCGCAGTCTAGGAACATGTGTATGTCATTGGCACCTACCATGTTACATTTATTACATTTTTTGTCTGGTAGGAATTTAGACAGTTTTAATGGTGTTATGTATGCGCGGTGAATTGAAAATAGATGGTTACGTCTTAACCATGCAGAATTTACCGTTTTGTACAGTAGCCGCAGGATTGTTGCCATTTCTCATCACAAGGAGTATTAATCGCTGATCCCCATAACTCATCTGGTAGTTTAAACTCCCCATTGTTTTCTTCTAGCATCTGCCAGTACCATGTAGCTACTTCTTTCCCTCCACTGAGTCGCTCTACCAGCATTTGTTCTGGTGTGCTAATTTTCCCAATATTGGTGTCTATGCGGCTCTGTGATCTCACCCAGCTGTCTAGTTGAATATATTTAAATCTAGATATTCCTGTTCCTACAAGTTCATATAATTCGTTCCAGGCTATTAATTTCCCGTCTATAAGCAGTTGGCGCCACCTAATAATACCTGCTTGTTTTATGATATTTGAGAGCCTGTCTTTCAAAAAACGTGGTAAGCCGGGTTAGTCCCAAATTGGAGAGTACGTAGATTAAAATGACAAGCTTTTTTTTCTCATGTTATTCCAATTTTTAGCCCATTATTGTGCCATTTTAAGTTTAATTTTTTTGAAAAATGTGTGACTTTCAAATTTAAACATAAAACCCTCTGGTGTTAAATTTGCCCCCAATAGGATTGCTTTGTACATGGAGTTAGGAGTTAAATTAGGTGGTGTTTTTAGTAACATTCTTGAGTGTGACATCTGGAAAGCCCATGAGTAGTACAACAAGTCTCGGAGTGCAAGACCCCCCTTTTCCCTTCTTCTTCTCAACTTTTTCCATGCTATTCTTGTTGTTTTATAATTCCATATGAAGGAATTAATCTCTCTTTGGGATTTTTCAATTTATTTCTGTTCAAATGCAGTTGGAATTGTATTAAAAATAAAAGTGAATTTAGGGAGGATGCACATTTTAACTAGATTTACTCTACCCGTTATGGAGAGTGGTAGATGTGACCAGAACTTTAAAAGCTTTTTACTTTCAATATGTATTCTCTATAGATTATTTGATCCAATATTATCCACTTCCTGGGTTATTCTAACTCCTAAATAACGCATAGATGTTGAGATGTTTGCCCCTAACTGAATACTTCGAAGGTTCCATACCATAATCTCCGTTTTGCTGGAGTTTATGTCGTATCCCGATATCTGGCTGAAGTCTTTAGCACATGCAATAATAACTGGGAGTGCCTTGACTGGATCAGATGTATAGACCAAGATATCATCTGCGTATATTGCTACCCACTTTTCACACTCTCAATAGCTAAAAGATGGAATATTAGCCTCGTTCCTTAAAATTTGAGTGAACGGTTCAATATATAAGTTGAAAAGGAGCGGGGAAAGTGGGCAGCCCTGCCTTGTACCTCTAGTTATATTGAAGGCATCGGTTAAACCCCCATTAATCATTCGCCTAGCAGAAGGTGTGTTATATAATAGTTTAATTGTTCTGCAAAAACCTTCCCACAATTGAATTTTTTTTTTAATACGTCATTTAGATAGAGCCAATTGACTCTATCAAACGCTTTCGTTGCGTCTAAGGTCAGAATAGCCAGGGGTGAGGAGACGGCAGTTGCGATATCTATGGCCCCCACTAGTTCGTGAGTTAACTCCGCTAGTTGTCTCCCTTTGATGAATCCCTTCTGATCAGGGTGGATAATATTACTAATGACGCTAGCCAGTCTTGTGGAGATAACAGTTGTGAATATTTTATAATCACTATTAAGAAGTGATATTGGTCTGTATGACCCACACTCTAATGGAGATTTTCCAGGTTTAGGAATGAGTACTATTGTGGCTTCTCCCCAAGACTTAGGTGGCAGATCTCCATTTAATAGGATACCATTAAAACGTACCGTGAGTTCTGGAGCTATAATATGTTCAAGGGATCTGTAAATTTCTCCTGGCAGACCATCCGGCCCTGCTGCTTTACCCTTTTGTGAATGGCGAATTGCTTTTATTACTTCTTCCACAAAAATCTTTCTCTAATGATTTATTTTGATTCGTTGATAAGGTTGGGAGTGTAATAGCATCTAACCACCTATCTCTTGCTTGTTGGTCATTGGGGAGATCTTCTTTATAGATCTCCTCAAAAAATCCATAGAATGCCTTTCCTATTTCTTGATTAGTTGATCTAGTCTCAGTCTCTCCTGCAACCTTGATTTCTCTAATATAGTTAAGGGCTTTATCAGCTTTTATTTTCCATGCCAATATTTTTCCTGCAGCTTCTCCGAACTCAAAGTGGGAAGATTTACTCACTTCCCACCTTTTATTTATTCTTTCTTGTAGAATGTTTTCCATGTGGTTTTTCAATTCCACCAGCTTTTCATGTTCTGGAGATGTTACTAATGTCAGGTCCAATCTTAATTCTAGAAGTTTCATGTCCGTTTCTTTTGTCCTAATTTTTTCATTATATGTTCTCCGTCTGCAAGAGACTCTGTTCGTAATCTGCCCTCTTTGGAAGGCCTTTAATGTCTCCTAAACCACTGTAGGGGTAGCGGAATTTTTATTAGTATCAAAAAAGGATAGGGTCTCGTCTGATAGAAATTTGACCTCTTCCTCTTCCAGCAAAAGTGTCCGATCAAAAGACCAGGAAGGATGTTTAACTAGGTTGCCTATTTTCAAAGTAAATTCTATCACGGAGTGGTCTGATAAGTGTGATGGTAGATAGTTTATTGATATTAGGGTGTCCTTTAGACAGTAGCTGAAAAAAGTGTAGTCAATTCTGGATTTATGCTTAAAGCGACTGTTTCTAAAGGATACTCCTGGCTTATTGCCCACTCTTTCTCTCCACATATCCGCCAAACCTAGATGTTTCATAATTGATTTGAGGGTTTCTCTTGATTTTACAGTGCTAGAGACTCTAGATTTAGTCAATTTGTCTAATCTTGGATCAACAACAATATTAAAGTCTCCCATCCAAATTATTGGCTCTTGGGTTGATATTAGTTGATTTCTTAGGGCATCCAGATGTGATGGGTCATCGGAGTTGGGACCATAATAGCCGACCAATATCTTAGTCTGACCCTCAATAGAAACTTTAACTATCAGCCATCTTCCTGTCTTATCTTCCTTGCAGTCTAGAATTTGCAGATTTTTTAAACATAAATATAACCCCTCTTATATTCGCATTGTGGTCAGTGGAACAGAATTTATCTATCCACCTTTGTTTCTTTAGTATATTAGTAGCCTCTGATTTAAGAAGGTGAGTTTCCTGCAACACAATGATCTGCGCTTGCGAGTCTCTCAGGTATTGTAAAATCTGGTCTCTTCTACCTTGCACTCGCAGACCATTAATGTTCCAGGACATGAAATTTAAATTTGTCATAATTTAACTTCACCCCCTACCATCTCCATCATCTTTAGCTTTAAGATTCAATGTTTCTCTGATTTTAGCATATTGTTGTTTAGTTGTTGAGAAAGGTTGATTTCTAGAACCTTAAATTGAACTGACAAATGAGGATTTTTTGCTTTCTTGACCCCCCCCCTGGGAAACCCCCCCTTACTTATTCTGGCTCGGTGTTGAGCCAGGTTCCGCTCGCCAGTAGCCTGTCCTTACCCCCTCCACTGCTACCACTTTTCATAAAGAAAAGTAAAAAGAGGTAGCCGTATCTAAACCTTGTTTATAGGAAATCACCTTAAAAAAGAAAAAGGATGGATTTGATTTGATGTGCTAAATCTTTCGTGTCTATGATTGTCTTACTCAAAGTGATTACATGTGTTCTTCTTGTTTTTTTTCCCCTTATTTCCCCCTTTTTTTCCCTTATTTTTCTTTATTCATTTTTTTGTGTCATTGTGCATGTAACTGTTTATTATCTTGCTTAACTTGACTTATGCGCTTGAGCGTGATCCCTAATGGAATCGAGTAGTTCATCAGCGTCGTGAGGGGAGCAAACATTGTGCATCTTGTTGTTGTACATAATCCGGAGGAATGCAGGGAATCTCATCTGTACAAGTGACCTGAATTTATCCATACGTTGCCCCAGCTCCCATTGCCTCTCTAGTGTAGTCTTTGAGAAGTCTGATCGTATCTCAAACATGAAATCAGGACCCTTTATTGATCCTGCTTTTAGGGCAAGATTTAAAATGTTCTCTTTAAGAGCATATGTCAGAAAATTAACTAGAATTTTTCTTGGTTTAGTCCTTGCAGGGTTCATGCGAAACGGATCCCTATGTATTCGCTGGATATCTTTTTCTAGGTCTTCAACTGTTTCCTCCAAGTTCAGTGTATCTTTTATTAGATGTTAAGGTCCCCACCTTCTTTCCCCTCTGGTATCTTAAGAAGTCGAATATTGTTGCGTCTAGAGTAATTTTCTAACACTTCAATTCTTTCTCTCATATAATCCTCATCTCTTTGGAGAGTGTGAATTTTAGATCTAGCCGCTTCCAAATTTGTGGTCAGTAGGCCTACTGAGCTTTCCAATGCCTCCGTTCTCTCACAGAGGCCTTCAACTTTTTGTCCCAACTCTTCACAGGTAGCTCTAATCTCTGCTTGATTCGTTTTAGATATTACAAAATCCTGCCTTATCTCATCTCTTATTTCTGATATAGAAGAGACTATTGCCTCAAGCGCACTTCCAATCACTGGATCTAAGTTTTGAGGAGTAGCCTTTTTATTCTTGCCCAATTTAGTTGTTGCTAGGCTTTCTTTCTCTAATATTTCCTTTGATTTTGCAATTTTCAGACTTTCTACAGTGCATTCTGTATATGACTCAGTCAAAGTGATCTGAGTATCATCCACAGGGACTTCTAATGTTCCCCCCTCTGACAGAGTAGCGTCGGTTAAATCTGTTCTCGAGACAGACACGCAATATTCAGACTGTTTATCCTGCTGGATTTTCAGCGCTTCCGCCATGTCTTGTGTGATCTGTAGAACCTGTGGCAAAGCTCTGAAATACAAGCGCAGCGACGGAGTTATGTCCCCAGGAGCTTTGGATCTCTTGTTCTTACTCTTGGTTTTAGACTGTTTTAGTGTATTATGCCTGTCTTTAACTGGCTCTAATACTTTTTTTGTACTAAAGCTTTTCTTTTTATCTCCCTCTGTGATGCACTCTGGGAGTTGTAGTGCTTCCTCCAGCCCAGTCTCCCTGTCCCTGTCTCTGCCTTTTGTTTTACTCCTAGTAACCCTCGTTTGTATGTCCAGCACTTCTTTATTTAGAACTACTCTGGGCGCCTCCCCAAACAAACAAAAGAGCTTACTTGGATCTCGAAGAACAATGCCCCTGTGATTAGACAAACCAGCCTTCTCAACTTTCTCGGCTTCAGTCGTGCCGTCCGTCTCCTCTACCTTCTCTGCCTCCAGAGCGGTTGATGCAGCGTTCTCGGTGTTCTTTCCCTCCTCTCCTGCCTCCGCCTCCACCTCCGACTACAGCCGCCGTGTGTGTGCTCCTTGCGGCGGCCGCGCTTAATCTCCACGGCTGCCCGCCCCCAGCAGAGGGGAGAATTGGAGGCGGCGATGACCGGAGAGAATGGCATGCACATCCAAAGTCTTCCCCTCGAGAAGACGATTGAAACCACTGCGCCTTTCAGTAGGCCGGGTCACCCCCCTTGTTCCTGCCGCTACCTGCTCCTGCCGATCCTGCTGGTACTCCCGCCCGCCTGCTCCTGCCGCCGCTGCCCTCCCTGCACCCGAGCGACCCAGCCATAGCTGAGCCGCCCGGCCGCCAGTTTTTCCCGCCGCTGACCCCCAGCGGCCCCGCCCACCACCAGCCCATTGGCCGCCCCGCTCCCGCCCAGCTGACCCACCCTCCCGTCCCCCTACTTATGACGTCCCCAGAGCGACCGCGCAGCGGGAGCACCGACTGAGCGCCGAAGGTGCGCCAAAGTTAAGCCCGTCTGCACCTGTCCCCGCCTGGACCGCGCCCATGCCAGGACCCCTGGCTCCCGCAGACACCAGCCCACCCGCCGGACCTATGACGCCACCGAACTCTACGCACTCAACGCCGGTCGAATCCCGGGCTGCTATCGAGCCACCCCGAGGCGCACCCACGGACCCTTCTGCTGCCACTCCTGCAAGTTCACCTGCATCCGGACCTGCACTACACCAGCACCGACCAAGCCGAGCACCAGCAGCAACCACCTCAAGTGCATCCTGCTCAACACCCGCTCCATCCACAGACACGCCGTCAAGCTCTGGTACCTGCTCGACACCACAGCCCCAGTCGTCCCCTTCCTCACGGAAACCTGGATGAACACCTCCTCAGCTCCCGACATCGCCATCGCCATCCCGGACGGCTACAAGTTCATCCGAAGGGACCGCGTCAACCAGACAGGAGGAGGCATCGCCATCATCCACAGGAACACCATCCGCATCACGACCAACACCGACGACACCCTCACACCCGCCGAACACCTGCACTTCCAGATCCACATCAACCCCAAGACCACCCTCAGAGGCACCCTCATCTACAGACCCCCGGGACCATGCACACAATTCAGCGAAGACATCGCCGACTTCATCAGCCCGCACGCCCTCCTCTCCGCTGACTACATCCTCCTCGGGGACCTCAACTTCCACCTGAAGAACAACAACGACAGCAACACCACCACCCTGCTGGACAACCTCGCCAACCTCGGTCTCAAGCAGCTGGTGACCACCTCCACCCACTACGCCGGACACACATTCGACCCTGTGTTCTCATCCAGCAAGGACATCACCTTCAGTCACGCCACCGGACTCCACTGGACGGACCACAGCTGAGTCCACTTCAGCTTCAGAAGGACCACGATCCACCATCACCAGCAACAGGTTGCACGCAGAAGCTGAAACAAGATCACAGCCGACCAGCTCGCGACTTCCCTGAGCATGAACCCTCCCACCAGCGCAACGAACCCAAGCCAGGCGGCCACCAACCTCGCGAAGTGGATCAGCAACTGCGCAGACGACCTCGCCCCTCTGAAGACCCCGCCTAGCAGACCCGGCAGCAAGAAAGCCCCATGGTTCACCGACGAACTCAAGAGCTCCAAGAAGAACTGCCGAGCACTCGAGAAAGCCTGGCGCAGAGACCCAACACCGAACAACATGACTGCCCTCAAGCTCGCCACCCGAAAACACCACCAACTGATCCAAGCCACCAAGAAAACTGCATTCAAGGAACGACTGGACAACAACGCACACAACAGCAAGGAACTCTTCAACATCGTTAAAGAGCTCTCCAACCCCAACGCCGGAAACAACGACATCAGCCCTTCGCAAGACCTCTGCAACTCCCTCACCTCCTACTTCCACAACAAGATGGCGGACATACACAACAGCTTCAGCACTCAACCGACGCACGCCACGACTGAACCACCGCCCCCCCACCACCACCCTCCGCGCCTGGACCCCGATCAGCACCGAAGACACCATCCGCACGATGAACTCCATCCACTCCCGATCTCCGACCGATCCCTGTCCTCACCATGTCTTCAACAAGGCCGCCGTCATCGCATCCCACCTGCGGGACATCATCAACACCTCCTTCGACACAGCTACCTTCCCGGAGAGCTGGAAGCACGCCGAACTCAGTGCTCTACTAAAGAAGCCATCAGCCAACCCCACCGACCTAAAGAACTACGGCCCCATCTCGCTGCTCCCGTTTCCTGCAAAAGTCATCGAGAAAACCGTCAACAAGCAGCTGGCCGCCTTCCTCGAGAAGAACGGATACCTCGACCTCTCGCAGTCTCGCTTCCGGGCCAACCACAGCACCGAGACAGCCCTGATCTCAGCCACCGATGACATCTGAGCCCTGCTCGACAACGGAGAAACAGCGGCCCTCATCCTCCTAGACTTCTCCGCGCACTTCGACACTGTCTGCCACCGTGCCCTAGTGCGGCGCCTAAACAACGTCAGAATCCAGGAGAAGGCACTGGAATGGATCATCTCGTTCCTCGCCGGAAGGACACAGAGAGTCCGCCTCCCGCCGTTCAGATCAGAAGCCACCGAAGTCATCTGCGGCGTTCCTCAAGGCTCCTCGCTCAGCCAAACCCTCAACGTCTACATGAGCCCCCCTCGCAGCCATCGCACGCCAACACAACCTCAACATCATCTCCTACGCCGACGACGCCCAGCTGATCCTCTCCATCACCAACGACCCCGCCACCGCCAGCGCCAACCTACACGAAGGGATGACGGACGTAGCCGAGTGGATGATGAACAGCCGCCTGAAACTGAACTCGGACAAGACGGAAGTCCTCATCCTGGGATATTCACCCTCCGCCTGGGAAGACTCCTGGTGGCCCACCGCCCTGGGCAGTGCACCCAAACCAACAGACCACGCACGCAACCTGGGCTTCATCCTGGACTCCTCCCTCTCCATGACCAGACAAGTCAACGCCGTCTCCTCGTCGTGCTTCAACATCCTGCGCATGCTACGTAAGATCTTCTGGTGGATCCCCACCGAGACCAGGAAGACGGTCACCCAGGCCCTCGTCACCAGCCGCCTGGACTACGGCAACTCCCTCTACGCCAGAACCACCGCCAAACTCCAGAAGAGACTCCAGCGGATTCAGAACGCCTCAGCACGACTCATCCTGGACACCCCCCGTCGCAGCCACATCTCCGGACACCTGAGAGATCAGCACTGGCTCCCGGTCAACAAGAGAATCACCTTCCGTCTCCTCACCCACGCACACAAAGCCCTACACAACCAAGGCCCAGGATACCTCAACAGCCACCTCAACTTCTACGCTCCCACAAGCCAGCTTCGATTGACCGGCCACGCCCTCGCCGCCGTCCCACGCATCCGAAGAGCCACCACAGGAGGAAGGTCCTTCTCCTACCTGGCCGCCAAGACTTGGAACTCCTTCCCGACCCACCTCCGCCTGACCCAGGACCACCTTGCCTTGAGGAAGCAACTCAAGACCTGGCTGTTCGAGCAGTAGCGGACCCCCTCCCCTAGCGCCTTGAGACCCTCTGGGTGAGTAGTGCGTTATATAAATGCTTTGATTGATTGATTGATTGAAAATGACGATTGAATTTCCCTAATGCTCTTAAACAGGCTTTCCGCAACAGGTATCCCCCGAATGTCAGGGTTAGTTACGGCATTAAGATTCGAAATGCAGCGAAGGGCTCAGGACTCAGCAAGCGTGAGAGCCGCGCCTAACCTGCGGCCGCCATGTTTCCCCTCCGTCTGATCGGGCACAGCCTTGTCAACCACCCTGCAGAACATGTCAGGTGCTTAAGAGCACTATTTGCCCTTCCTCCCATGCAAAATAGTCTGGACCTTCAATATGGGCACCCACTCCTCTCCTATGATCTCCTCATACAGGTGTCCCAAGCTGCAAGACATGTCTGGCTCTCAATAGGGCTGTGTGCCCCATCTCCCAGGCAAAGAAGTCCAGGCCCTGAAGTCTGAGATACCATTCCTCCACTCTGCTCTCCAGAGGCATCGTCATAATAACATAACTACCTCAAAATTGGAAGAGCGATGTCTTTTCAATGTCTTCATATAATCTTGCTCAAGCCCATGCCATGAATGAAACCTAAGTCTTGTATAATCCTCAAATTAAATACTAATGCTGTCCTCAAAGCCAACTTACTGCTGTTCTTCGAATTAGTGTATTGATATCGATATCCTTAGAGTAATGGCATTCTTAACATCCTAACAACCTAAAGCAATTTCCAGGCACTGTGCTAGATGTTATAAAAGCAATGAACAGCAAGTCTGTGTTTTGAAATACTTAAGATGGATCACACAGTAATAAATATAGCAACTGAGATATTCTCTATCACAGTGTTGCCAGGGAAATAAAAAAACAGCGCTAGGCTGAAGGATATTACTCTTCAATGCAACTGTGTGACCACTAACCGCCATTACATCTGGCTTGATACTCTTTGTGCAGTCACTCTAAATTATGGTCAGATACCAGGTTTTTTTAGTATATGATGGCTGATTTTATCTTATCTTGCAGAGTTTAAAGTACCAACAGGACTAAACAACATGGTGATAAAAGGTGTCATCTCAAATCACTTTTTGATTATATTCGTCTAACTTAAAATAATAAAAGCATATCAGCTACTACAGTGTGCCTCGATGATACTATTGCAGATTTTGTAAATGAAGACAATAACATATGTTAACCAAGAAAGTGTTCTAGGATTGTATCTCCATTTGAATTTTTCTTTTAACTTAGCATCTTTAAAGATGGTGGTTTGTACATGTTGTTCACTAACAGGAGAATATGCCATGAATGCATTAATTTTTTATGGGAATTGTTTTTCTGTGGTCTGCACTGTTCCAGGGACACAGATACTAGAATGCAGTGTGCTTGCTTTATTATGTGTTTGTAGGATACAACTCTATTTATCCAGACTATATAAAGAGGTTTTCTGCCACTCAAGCAGAATGAGATAAGGCTGCCATTTTATTCTATAAAACTTGTCGGTTTTGAAATCAGTGAGAGGAAATTCACAGCAGAGTTATCATGAGTGCTGCAGAGAGCAGTGAATGAGATAGAGCCCACAAACCCTCACATTCATTCTGAGAAGGAACATAGCTGCATAAAATGGGTGCAGGCTTACACACTCACACGGAGTGCATTCGTTGATGCACTGAGGCTTCCTTCCTGAGACATTACATCAAGGTACGGGGTTAGATCATTCTAACTGGTTCTGGCAGAAGAGTATTCCCACAATACTCTTAGTAGTAATAGATAGGAATAATATTAGGAACAATTAACATGGTTGGATTGTTTGTGTTTTTCACCATTCTAATGATTATAACAACAAAATATATTACCTGTCTAATTATCACAGTTCATATTTAGTTACAAGAATTAAATATTTTCAATAAACATATGAAAATGTATTATAGTCTCTTTTCTTTGTATAACTTCAGGCATGCAAAAGTGACAAATAAAAATGTTTGTTGCCTTGGGGCTGGGAGCAAGGCATAATAAACTTAGACTGTCATGATATAAGAGGCTATTTTTCTCTTTCTCACATGCTTTTTTATTGTTCGAATAAGAAGACACAGGAATAGTATGATAAGTAGTTCTTTTCTTCTTCTTTGTTTTACTGGTGCAGGAACACCAGAACCACCAATGACTACGCTCCCCGTGAATGAAGAGAAAACCAAAGGTAAGTGCTCATAGGTAAATTTGAAATCCTAGAACATGGTTAATTCACTAGGCTTAATTTAAACCAATATTCAACCAGAGGTTTAGGGGGTATCCCGTAATGGCCAAAACATAAAAGGAAAACAAACCTCTATGCGATTATAAAAATTGCTCACATTGTCATGGCAGTTATGAAGAAAAGCATAGTGTGACTCAGTCGAGGGAGATTTCTATAAGGGAGATAATCGCATTCCCCTTCTCACAGACCTCAACCTCTCACTCGTCCCCAGCACACAAGCATATATCAGCCACCCTAGACGAACGTGGCATATATCAGCCACGTTCGTCTAGGAGGGTGGTGAAGTGGCTTGTAAGTCTGGTGCTCTCTTGGCACTCCTCCGACGTCAGGGCCACTTCCTGTCTGGGGATCTTCTTCTCCATGCTTTTTCAGTGTCTCTTGCCTTGCGTTTCGCTCTGCCCAGATGGACCGCCCTCTTTCTAATCCTCCGGGGTCTTGAGGAGACAATATCCTGGGGATTAGTTCAACTTGTTGTCCATCATGGCCTTAGATGTGCAGGCATCCCAAGGGGCCTGTGGAGGGATCAAAAAGCTTTCTCCAGGCATGTATGTAGATGAAAAGGACAATGGAGTAGAGCCATCTATTCCCTCTTCTTCGTCACAGGGTTAGATCTGTTTCCACAAATTCCTTGAGAATAAGGGTTGTCATGTCCAAGGATGCCAACTGCATTTATAACTCTCGAGGTTTAGGAGGTTAGATTCTCCACTGTGAGCTAGCGGGTTCAACCTTTACTCATGATATGAGCAGATTCATCTCAATATTGTTCAGTTTTGTGGACCTAATACACATTCCTACTAAATTCTTAGGAACTGTGCAATAAGAGTAATCTGACATACCAACATCTCTGCACATATCTGCAAATTTATAAGAGCTTCCTTTTCATTAAAAAGAGATAGAAGATTTTGACAGCAGTGACAAGACAGAATTAGAAGAGACATAAATAGGCACTGAATGAATGAATGAATGAAAGTGAATTTATAACAGCGCGATTGCTGCCCTGAGGCGTCCAAGCGCTAAAAGGAACCAGTGAAGGATAAGAGGTTGGGAACCAGAAGAAGAGGGAAGGAAAGCTAAGTTAAGTTAGACAGAATTGAATAGGTGTGTTTTTAATTGTTTACGGAAGGAAACGAGATCAGGATTGGATCTCAGGTGAAACGGGAGGGAATTCCAGAACTTGGCAGCGTTAAAGGCGTACGTCCTTCCGCCAGTTCTAGACCTTTTGACTCTGGGGACTGCTGCCATGAAGGCCTGACTAGAGCGCAAATTTCTACCTGGGTGATACTGGCTTACAAGATCACGGGTGATTGGAGGACCCGAATCCCAGAAAGCTTGATGGGCAATACACATTGCTTTAAAAAAGACTCTCTTACGTACTGGGAGCCAGTGAAGATTGGTCAGAGCCGCCTTTACTGACAATCTGCGAGGAATCTGCAGCAAAGTACGCGCGGCACAGTTTTGTACCAGCTGTAGTCTCTTTAAGGTGTACTCTGGTGCACCCAGATATAGGACATTGTTGGAGTCCAGCCGTGATTGTATCAGGCCCTGTATGGCTATCTGCTTTGCCTCCATTGGGAGCAAAGGAAGAACTTTCTTCAGTGTCCTGAGTATTCCAAAGCAGGTGGCTGAAAGCTTTGTGGCCTGGGTGTTGAGTGAGAGACTCCTGTCCAGCCATACCCCTAGGCTTTTGATGTTATCCTTCGGGGCCGGGGGGGGACCTAGACAGGGGGGCCACAGTGAATTGAAAAATGTGGGGTCGGCGGGGCCCAGGAGCATGAGCTCCGTTTTGTCACCATTAAGTTTTAATGATGACTGAGTCATCCAGGTCTTCACCTCCTCCAGACATTTGGTAAGTCCCTCTGATCGTGGTTGAAGAGCCTCCTGCGCTAATGAGACCACCAGCTGGGTATCGTCCGCATAGGATATGATCTTAACTCCATACGGACGAACTACCTCAGCCAGTGGCCTCATATAGATGTTGAAAAGCGCGGGGCTTAATGAGGAGCCCTGCGGGACTCCGCACTTCAGGGGAATGCTAGAAGACACTGTCTGTCCATCAAACACTTGGAATGACCTGTCGCTCAAGAAAGATTTTAACCAGAGCCACGCCTTGTCCACAATGCCGACATTCGAAAGACGGTTCAGTAAGGTGGCATGACTGACCGTATCGAATGCCGCACTGAGATCAAGGAGGACCACTGCTACTGATCCTCCCTGATCAAGGATTTTCCTGGACTCCTCGATGACCATTAGGAGGGCGGATTCTGTTCCATGCTTAGGCCTGAACCCTGTCTGGGTGGTGTCTAGCAGCTGGTTATCCTCAAGGAAGCTGACCAGCTGGAGATTGACATACCTCTCCGCGATCTTACTCACCCAGGGAAGCAGGGAAATCGGACGATAGTTCCCAAAATCCGATGGTTCCAGATTGGGCTTTTTTATCAGCGCTCGGACCATCGCCCGTTTCCAAGCAGAAGGGACGATGCCCGAGGCAATGGAGGCATTTAGCAGGTTCCTAATGATCGGTAGGACAGTCTGAAGGACCAACATCATGGCCTCAGGGGGTGCCGGATCAGATGGAGATCCGGATTTTACTTTCCGAGCCATGGACTCCAATACTTCGAGATCCATGCAAGGAAAGTGACTGAGCAGAGGTGGAGGGGCTGGAGCGGAGTCTAAGGTCTTGATTTTATCCTGAGTTAGCGGAGGGGTGGAAGTAAGAGTGCAGGGAAAGGAGGCATATATTTTATTTACTTTTGCTGAAAAAAATTCAGCCAAGTCATTGCACTGGGAAACAGACTTTTCCTTCAAAGCGATTGGAGACGGGAGTTTTGTGAGTTTTTGCAGGGTTTGAAAAATTTCTCTAGGTTTGGATTTTGCAGCTAAGATCTTGTCAGAGAAGTACACTGCTTGGGCGGCTTTTAGTTCCCTTTTATATGCTTTTATCTCCTCTCGATATCGAGTCTTTTCCTCCATGGAGTAGTCTAAGCGCCATTTCCTTTCGATTTGCCGGCATTGGCGCTTTTTGTTCCTAAGTGCCTCTGAAAACCACGGTGCTGTTTTATGGAGGCGTTTTACCGTTGATTTCTTGAGGGGGAGGATGGATTCGAGAGAGTGCAGGATCCAGTTTTCATAGGCCTGGTTAGCCAAACATGGATCCTCATTGTTAGGGGGAGGTTCTTTCGTTAGTAAGCTTTTCCATTCCTCTGTAGGTATCCGTGCCCAGGATCTGGCAAGTCTTATCGATGGTTTTACCGGCCCGGATTTCTGAGTAGACCAAGTAAAGGGCACCAAAAAGTGGTCAGTCCACGGGAGAGGGAGCGGAAACCCGACCACAAGGTCCTCGCAGTTACTGAACACTGGGTCTAACAGGTGACCCTTCACATGGGTCGATGCTTTTACTCGTTGGCTAAGTTGCAACGCAGCCAGGTCATCGGCTAGCGTAATGGCCAGAGAGTCCAGCGGTGAGTCAAAATGAAAATTGAGGTCACCTAACACGGTATAATTGGCAGAAGTGCTAACGTGTGGTGCCATAATTACTGATAAGAGATTGTGAAATTGTTTAGGGGGACCAGGTGGGCGGTATATCAATGTGCCCGAGAAGCAATGGTTAGGGGAGAACTCCAGCGAGAAAGCGAGGCTCTCACAGTCTGGAATAGTTTCCGGGATGAGTCTACAGTAATATTGTTCCTTGAATATAATTGCTAACCCTCCACCTCTACCCTCTGGACGATCTTGTCGGATGATTTGAAAGCCCGAGGGGAGGGAGGTTACAACAGCCGGGTCAGAATCGGGTGTCAACCATGTTTCAGATAGAAATACTGCGTCCGGCGAGCGATCTTCTAGTAGAAACGAGATTTCCACCTTATGTTTTGGCAGAGATCTGCAGTTTAGTGAAAACATACGGTATTCCTGCTTCGGTGATTTAGTCTGCCACCGGGTAAAAGGGGCGTTGCAATGTGGACAAATGGTTGGAAGGGACGTTACCTCGTAGCGATGCAGCTCACAGACCGGACCTGAGGACCTCATGCCATGGAGAACCTCCGCACTGTAGGTTATGGGATGTTTGGCATAGGATGTAGGGGGGGTGGCCCCTGGCCCGGACTCGGCGCGGACGAGCGCAGACGAGCTTGCCTTATGCGCGCCTTCGGCGCGCATTCGTCGCGCCCGCTGCGCTCGTCCGCTGCGCTTCCTGTATGGACACATGATTTATAGCTGGCAGGGGGGATGAGATGTGGGCGTGGCCTGGCCAGGTGGGCGTGGCCTATGTCCTGGGCAATGGCGGCAGGGAAACCAAAACAAACCCTCGCCAGAGGAAGCTTATAGCTCAGCTGTCAGAGGGCTCGTGAAAGCGCGAAGTGCTCAGTGCAGGTGAGTGCAAGTTTTAAAAGACAAAAGAAATTCTGTCACTTTATATTTAAAATGCGCAAATTCGCTCTACTCCCGGCTCAAGCCTCAGGAGGTTCCGTTTTTTATAGATGCAGCGCTTGTAATCACTGTACAGTGTTCAAAACAGCACATCTGTTGCCATGGTGCAAAAGAGACGATAGAACACATATACTTCTGGGGCAAATATATTGATGATATTATGATCATTTGGACAGGCATACTAGAAAAAGTGATTTGATGTGCACAGGGTCTATACTTTAATAAGATTTTCAAATAAAGTCTGGTCTCTGGAGTGTCTGTTTTTACTATCACTGGGAATCTATTTCAAATGTTGTTTCCTAAACATTGAATGATACAAAAGTAACTGAGTTCCCTACAAGAACCTGTAAAAAAAATATATAAATCAGGACTACTGGTGTTTTTAAACAATTGCAATGCCTGCGGAACATGCAGGTTACACAACATAGAATATGCAGACAGTACTAGATTCCAGTAATAGAACAAAGGATACATTTATAGAATGATGGGCTATTACGTAGTGCAGAGCGATTTGGTCAGTGGACGTGTTCATAAGTAGTCATTTCTTTCAGGGGTCTGAAGATGGTAGAGGGGGAAGAGCTATCCATTGATACTTCACCCAGCGGATCCAAATTTTCCTAGGTTTTTGGGGCCAACCACAGGCCAGAACCACTGCAATCTTTGCATGCATACATCTGTCTAGCTCGGCCTTCCATTTTCCTAAAGTCATAGGGAAGTACCCTTCCACAGCTGGGCAATATCACGCTTGGCGATTGTGAGGGCCAAGAAGAGCAGATGTTGTTTGTACTTATTTCCCCCTATCTCGTCAGTACTGTGCAAGAGGAAGAGTTGTGGGTCAATTGGGAGTTTCCATGAAAATACATTGCTTAGACAGTACAATACCTTGCATCAAAATGATTGCAATGCAGTGCAGCTCCAGACTGGATATAAAAATGGCCCATCCTCCCTCTCACATCTTAAGCATGGTAAAAACCATCTTGCTGAGTCTGGCCTGTGTGTAGTATGCGTGGTGTAAATACTTGAACTGTATAAGGCGCTATCGTGTGGAGACAGCAGCGGCCCAAGGGCTGGCAATGGACTCAGCCCAGTCCTTCAAATCAGGGATATCTTCTTGCCACGCTCTTCTAATCTTGTCAAGTGTCATCCGTGTATGAGTCATTAATGTTTTATATATTTGTCTAATTTTATGTATGTTTATGTATGTAGGCCCAGATCCCCTATTAGTAGCCGACCCCTCAAGAGGGTGAAATTCCGGTAGTGTCTCTAAAGCATGACTCAAGGGGCTTTTCTACAAACAGCTATAGGATATTTTTTGACAAAAGTGTCTAAATTTTGGAAATTAATCCCAGTGCTGTTTTTTTGATATCATGCTTTGTAAATATTCACTGTAATAATTGATGTAAATAGAGTCAAGATATAGTGGTTGTATGTATGTTTGAATGAATGTTAGGAGGATTGCAAGAAAGAGTTTGTGAGTAAAAGTGGTTGTTGGTAAGCAATGTAAATAAAGGTTTGAATTAATTGAAATATGTTGTGACAAATTATACTGATTAAAATAATTGATTTGTTTCTGACAAAAACGCAGTCTACAGGACTTATTGTTTAATTCAATATGTTTTAGGGAAAGTTATCCCCAAACTTAATAAGGTGGCAATATTGGTGCTCGTATTGGTTTATAGTTCAAGGGGCTCAAAGCATGGCGGTATTGGAGATATTTTGAATTCTACTTGTAGTTGTTGAAAAGATTTCAATGTAGGGCCCCACATTACATCCCCCAGGGTAGATGTCCCTACTAAGTCTCACCCACGGAATCCCCTCAGAACCACCTCCGGAAAGAGGTATGTACCATGCGGAAAGGAGTTGTCTGGGTTAGGGTCCCGGACCACCCCATCTGTCTGACAGTATTCCGCCAGAGCTGAATCACCACTCTACTCGCTGGTGGTAAAATATCTAGATTTCTAGAGCTACAGAGCAGCTGGAGAAGGGGTGCCCCCTTCATTGTTGCGTGTTCTAGTGCAAAAGCCGGGTCATTTGAGGAGTTCTACCACCATTCATTTATTGTCAATATATGAGAGGCCACATAGTATGCTTAGATATCTGCTGCAGCAATACCCCCACAGTATGTGGACTGTGCACAGGTGTGTGGCACTACCCTGATCGCCCCTCCGTCCCGGAGAAATTTATTGTGTATGGCATTTACTTGTGTGAATCAGGATGGCAGAATTTGGTAAGGGATATTTTGTAGTCTGTAGAGAATTTTGGTTAGAGAAACCATCTTAAAAATGGCTGACCACACATATAGTGAGAGTGGAATTGTCATTTCGCTATTTAGATTCGTGGCGACACGAATATGCCCATATATTTAAAACCTTGCATGCAACAGCAGCGTTGCCCAGGTGCCCCGCCCCTGGTTCCTGCATACTGGGAAAAGCACAGATTTAGTAGGGTTGATGTGCAGACCAGTAGCTTCCCCAAATACTCAGAGGATTTGTAAGATACGGGGCCCTGAAAACCACGGGTCAGTCATAAAGAAAAGGACATCATCCGCACATAACGCGATGAGGTCTGATATTGACTGGGACCATCCAAATCCACTGAGCACCGGGTCGATCCGAACCCATGCCACCAGGCTAGGGCAAACAACAGTGGGGATAGGTGGCAACCCTGTCTTGTGCCCCTGTGAATTTGGAAGGGGTCTGAGTGATGGCCGGTTATACGAACAGATGCCATTAAGTTAGTGTAGAGTGAATCGAATGCTTTGTCTATGTCAGTTAATAATATAGCTGCCAGACGTCCCAACACTGTGGCCATCACTATGGCATTATGTACTCTTGATATGTTGTGCGAGTAGCCCGATGAGGCATAAAGCCGGATTGCTCCGGGTGAATTAAGTCCGACACAAGTTCGTAGGCGATCAGCCTGGACCTTCCCTAATAGTTTAGGGTCAAAGTTGATGGGAGAGATAAGGCGGTATGATGAAGGGTCCACTGGTGGGTGACCCGGTTCAAGGAATAAGACTATGCCACCCTCCCTGGGCGTAGAGCATGCAACAGCTCAGCTCATCTATGGTAATAGGGGCCTCTAGTTGGTCTTGCATGTGGTCCGTGAGCCTTCGAGGTGGGATATCTATAAAGAATTCCGCTATTTAGGCCCGGGAGGGCTGCTCGTATAGTGAGGAGAAATGCATTGCTAATTCCCGAGCCACTCGTTTTGGCAAGGAGCATAAGACCCCCTTAGCATCACGTATGGTAGGGACTGCAGCAGGGGATTTGTCTACCTGGCTTATCCTGTGGAGCATTTTACCTGACTTATCACCTCATTGGTATATCCGATGTTGCGACGCCTCCCAAATCTCTTTGGCTTTACTCATTAGATATTGTTTGTTGCACTTGTAACAAGTTGCGCTGGAGAGAGGGGCTGGGGTCCCGGTCGATTTGCATTGCCAGGGACGCCTGGCATGACTGTAGGTCTGCCAGTTGTTCTTCTCATGCACGTTTCTCTTTGGTGTGATAGCTAATTTCTGCTCCACAAATGGTAGGCTTGAGGGCATCCCATAGGATTCCCTGAGATGGGGCTTAAGCAGAATTAATGTCTAGATATTCGGATATTGCAGCATGTCTTGATAGTCCGGGTTTCGAAGGTTCCATTGGGATATCTGCAACCTAAAGGGGGGTCTATGGGTACAAGTATGGAGTTTAAGAGTAATCGGGAAGTGATCCGAGAGCCCTCTGGGGAGGTGAGTGGCCTGTGAAACTGAATGTATAAATATGCAAGGTGTAGAGCAATGATCTAATCAGGACTGTGAACCATGTAAATGTGTAGCTGCATTCTGTGGGGTGGTATTCGTGCCAGATGTCTGCCCAGCCTAAAGTGGACGCCAACAAATTCAGTTTAGAAGGACCTACTGGCGGGTGGCGGTCCGTACTGCACTGTCTATCTACTGGACCCATGGTGTCATTCCAGTACCCACCCAGGAGGCCCTCCGGCATTGCCCCCCAAATCCTGGAAAACAAAGGTCGCCCCTAGTGGAGGGAGAGCATAAATACTACCTATGGTGACATGTTCACCATAAAGTGTACCCGTGACAATAGCAAATCTGCCCCCTGGATCTACCCAATGGTTTGTGTCCTGGAAAGGGACTCTTCCTTGCCTGACCCCCTGATGAATCTTAAGTGGTATATATAATGGTACCCAAATCTAGCCAGGCAATGGGTTTTTGTTTTAAGGAGATGAGTTTCTTTTAGGAGTAGAATGTCATCCCCATGTCTTTTGGCCTTCAGCGTAAGATCTGTGAGCCATTGGGCAATAGAGCGAGTCATCGAGGATCCTTCACATCCCTCTGGCAGGCCCATGAAACACAGGGTATTACGCCGTGCATGGCCTTCTGCATCGTCTACTCTTGAGGCTAGTTCCCGCAAGACCACAGTTAGTTTATTAACCTTTTTCTGGAGGGTGGTCACTGACTCCTCCACCATCAATATCCATGCCTCTGCTTCTGTGATGAGGTCTACTGCTTATATAGGATCTTGGCACAGGGACTGCGCTATGTTTGGCATCCAATTTATCTCTGGCGTCATTGATCACCACTAGGAGGGACGTATTGTCCGGTACTGTGCCCGCCCCATTGACTCCGGTGGCACCCCGGCAGTTGTAGTGAAGTGATCCAGGGTGCCCTGCTTGGGGCCAGCTCCACCAGGTTTGTCCCTGCCCATAGCAATTGGCAGAGGGGAGTAGAATCGGGGGTCCACTGAGAATGCCGGATTTGTGTCCACACTGGCACAGGGGGACACAACTCCTTCCAAGAAGATCTGTAAGGGCAGTGCAAAGCTCACAGTGGGGAAGCACCGTCACAGATTCAGGCATGTCCCGTCCACAGGCTGCACCAGCCTGGCTCAGGAGCTTCCGCAGTCCTCGACCACCCGCCAAGAGGCCCCTTAAGGGATCCAGACTCGCTGGACCGCCCAGCCGACAGCGCTCCCCACAGGATGTCAAACCTCGGGTTTTAGCATTGCTGCAGAGGCTCTGGGGGTCGCACACACCCTACCACCCCAAAAGTGATTAAAAAATAGGAAGAGGGGGCCTCCCTGCACCCCAGTCGATCAAGGGGTGTATCGCCCTTCTCTTCCAGTCTTTCAACCTGTCTCACAAGCTTGTACTATTGGTAGTAAACAGCACTGTGCAGGTGGCGTTGACACAGGTCTCCTCGACTGCCACGTAGTCCGCCCCCACAGATGTAGAGCGAGGAGGGAAGCACAGCACCTGGGATGAGGTTCTAGGCCCCCTCGCCTGCAGGGCCTATGTGTAGGCTGTGGCTGGGACCAGAATTTCTCCGCCGGCCTCGGATGTATGTGGGGCCTTCGCCTGGCAGCACTCAGGGTCTTGGGGGGCGCTGAGTCCTCTTCACAGCCCGGGCACAGTGAGGAATCCCTGGCCGAGGTCACTAGGGTGAATCAATCAATCAATCAATCAATGACACTTATAGAGCGCGCTACATACCCGTAGGGTCTCAAGGCGCTGGGGGGGGGGGGGGGGTGCCGCTACTGCTCGAACAGCCAGGTCTTCAGCTTCTTCCTGAAGGAGAGGTGGTCTTGGGTCAGGCGCAGGTCGGTCGGGAGGGAGTTCCAGGTCTTGGCGGCCAGGTAGGAGAAGGACCTTCCTCCTGTAGTCGCTCTTCGGATGCGGGGGACGGCGGCGAGGGCGTGGTTGGCTGATCGGAGGTGGCGTTTGGGAGCGTAGAAGTTGATCCGGCTGTTGAGGTAGCTCGGGCCTTGGTCGTGTAGGGCTTTGTGTGCGTGGGTGAGGAGGCGGAAGGTGATTCTTTTGTTGACGGGGAGCCAGTGAAGGTCTCTCAGATGTCCGGAGATGTGGCTGGTTCGTGGGATGTCGAGGATAAGTCTGGCTGAGGCGTTCTGGATCCGCTGGAGTCTCTTCTGGAGCTTGGCGGTGGTACCGGTGTAGAGGGCGTTGCCGTAGTCCAGTCAGCTGGTGACGAGGGCCTGGGTGACGGTCTTCCTGGTCTCGGTGGGGATCCACCAGAAGATCTTCCGTAGCATGCGTAGGATGTTGAAGCACGCCGAGGAGACGTTGTTGACTTGCCTGGTCATGGAGAGGGAGGAGTCCAGGATGAAGCCCAGGTTGCGTGCATGGTCTGTCGGTTTGGGTGCGGTGCCCAGGGCGGGAGGCCACCAGGAGTCGTCCCAGGCGGATGGTGAAGAGCCCAGGATGAGGACCTCCGTCTTGTCAGAGTTTAGTTTCAGGCGGCTGGTCGTCATCCACTCGGCTACCTCTTTCATCCCTTCGTGCAGGTTGGCTCTGGCGGAGGCGGGGTCGTTGGTCAGGGAGAGGATCAGCTGGGTGTCGTCGGCGTAGGAGATTATGCTGAGGTTGTGTTTGCGTGCGATGGCCGCGAGGGGGCTCATGTAGACGTTGAAGAGGGTGGGGCTCAGAGATGATCCTTGAGGGACGCCGCAGATGACTTCGGAGGCCTCTGACTTGTACGGTGGTAGGCGGACTCTCTGTGTTCTTCCGTCGAGGAAGGAGATGATCCATTCCAGCGCCTTGTCCTGGATTCCGATGTTGCTGAGGCGCTGTACTAGGGTGCGGTGGCAGACAGTGTCGAATGCCGCGGAGAGGTCTAGGAGGATGAGGGCCGCTGTTTCTCCGTTGTCCATCAGGGCTCGGATGTCATCGGTGGCGGCGATGAGGGCGGTCTCGGTGCTGTGATTGGCTCAGAAGCCGGACTGTGAGGGGTCGAGGGATCCATTTGTCTCGAGGAAGGCGGCCATCTGCTTGTTGACGGTCTTCTCGATGACTTTGGCTGGAAACGGGAGGAGCGAGATGGGGCGGTAGTTCTTGAGTTCGGTGGGGTCCGCTGTTGGTTTCTTGAGTAGAGCGCTGAGTTCGGTGTGCTTCCAGCTCTCAGGGAAGGTGGCGGTGTCGAAGGATGTGTTGATGATGTCTCGCAGGTGGGGTGCGATGACAGCGTCGGCCTTGTTGAAGACGTGGTGAGGGCAGGGGTCGGTCGGTGATCCGGAGTGGATGGAGTTTATCGTGCGGATGGTGTCTTCGGTGCTGATCGGGGTCCAGGCGTGGAGGGTGGTGGTGGGGGGTGGTTGTTCGGTCATGGTGTGCGTTGGTTGGTTGTTGAAGCTGCTGTGTATGTCCGCGATCTTGTTGTGGAAGTATGAAGCGAGGGAGTTGCAGAGGTCTTGCGATGGGGTGATGTCGTTGTTTCCTGCGCTGGGGTTGGAGAGCTCTTTCACGATGTTGAAGAGTTCCTTGCAGTTGTGTGCGTTGTTGTCCAACCGGTCCTTGAATGCTGTTTTCTTGGCGGCGCGGATCAGCTGGTGGTGCTTCCGGGTGGCAAGCTTGAAGGAGGTCCTGTTGTCCGGTGTAGGTTCCCTTCTCCAGACTTTCTCGAGGGCTCGGCAGTTCTTCTTGGAGCTCTTGAGTTCGTCGGTGAACCACGGGGCTTTCTTGCTGCCGGGTCTGCTGGGCGGGGTCCTCAGCGGTGCGAGCTCGTCCGCGCAGATGCTGATCCACTTCGTGAGGTTGTCGGCGGCCTGGCTGGGGTTCGCTGAGCTGGCAGGAGGGTGAACTGCAGCATTCCGGGGTGGAGGGCTAGGCCTCCTCTGCTCACAGGCACGTCACGGTCCCAGGATGTCGGGCGGAAGGCACTAGATGCTGCAGGCCCCCACAAACCTGCCAGTCTGCTCACCTCTAGGGCAGTGACCATGCCCCCGGCTCCTCCTCTGCTCCGTGAATGGTGGGCCCGGATTCCAGACAGAGGTGCTAGCTCAGGTCCCGGCTTGTGTATCTCCCTCAGCATCCGCGTGGTGTGGAGCACCCGTTCCGACTCTGGGGCAGCCAAACACCAGGAAACTGCACTCACCTCACTGCCCGGATCAAAATCATCACCAGACCAGCTCCTCTGAACAGGATGAGGGACGGATTAATTTCGGTTTACAGCGTGGACGCTCAGAGCCCGATTAGGCTGCGTCCGCCATGTTGGCTTTCCATGCCACACCCGAACTACTGTTGTATTTTTGAGCTTTGTGCTAGCCATAGAATTGTTCTGTTTGCAGTACTGTAGTGTTTGTGCTGTGAGATAGCCATGACATTGATCGATCTGCAGCACTGTAGCGTCTTTGAGCTATGTGCTAACCATGGCATTGTTCCATTTGTCACACCGTAGCATATTTGCCCTGTGTGCTAAACTTGGCATTGTTCCATTTGCAACACTGTAGCGTCTTTGTTCTGTGTACTAGACATGGCATTATTCCATTTGGTATCGGGATACTCACTGTTTCCTGTTTGCCTTCTTTTTTAACTCTGCCCTCTGTCATTAATATGGCTTTCAGTCTGATTCTGTTTGTATTCTGTTTTAGTACTAGTATTTCCTTTTCTTCTTTTGCCTTGTTTTTCCCCATCCGTTCTGATCTCCAGTTTCCCGCTGCTGCGCACCCTGCAGCCTGCCCCCCGCTCGCCCATTCGTCCCGCTCGTGTCTCCCAGTGCTCCTCCCTCCAATCTCCCCTTCTTATGGTGGCTTCTGCATGGCCGCACTGCTGACGCATCAAAGGCGCACCTAAGGCAAGCCCGTCTGTGCCCATCCGCGGCGTGACTGCGTCCAGCATCAGACCCGCTGGGCCCGCGAACGTCACATCATCCGATGATGCCAGCACCCTCCACGCACTCAACACCGGCCGATCACACACCTGCTTCCGGGCCACCCCGAAGCGGACCCTTGGACCATTCTCCTGCCGGATCTGTAGCTACACCAGCCTCCAAACCACCACCACGCCCACCGGGGTAGGTAGCAACAGCCTCCGATGCCTTCTACTCAAAACCCGCTCCGCCCACCACATGCCATCAAACTCTGGAACCAACTCAACTCCACCTCGCCTTCCTGATAGAGACCTTGCTGAACCCCTCCTCGGCACCCGACATCGCCACAGCCATCCCTGACAGGTACAAGATCACCCGCAGAGACCGCACCAACCGAACAGGAGGAGGAATCGCCATCGTCCACAGAAACACCCTCAGAATCTCGACCAGCACTGACAACACGCTATCACTGCCGAACACCTGCACTTCCGGATCCACACCGACCCCAACACCACCCTCAGAGGAAACCTCATCTACAGACCACCCGGCCCCGGCCGCAGTTCAGCGACTCCATCGCCGGCTTCATCAGCACACACGCCCTTGCATCCACGGACTACATCCTCCTCAGAGACCTGAACCTCCACCTAGAGAACACCAACAACAGCAACTCCACCGCCTTGCTCAACAACCTCGCCAACCTCGGACTCAAACAGCTCATCATGACTCCCACCTACTCCGCCGGAGACATGCTCGACCCCATCTTCTCAGCCAGCAACCACGTCACCTTCAGCCACATCACAGAACTTCTCTGGACCAACCACATCGGTATCCACTTCACCTTCGAGAAGCCTACCACGCACCACCGCACACAATAGGCCCCCCACCGCAGCTAGCCACCACCCTCACCAGCAAACCACCAACAGACACTACAGACACTACCAACACCGACTTCAGCGCCCTCAACCTCAGACAATGGATCGACAACTGCACCAACACTCTCGCCCCGATCAAGAAACCCTTGAACAGACGCACCAACAGAAAAGCTACCTGGTTCACCACCGACCTCCAGGCATCCAAGCAGGCCTGCTGTAGGTTCGAGAAGAAGTGGCACCATGAACAGACACCGGACAGCAACACAGCCTACAAGAGCGCCATCCGCAGACTCCGCAAACTCATCTGAACAGTCAAAAGGACCTCCTTCAAAGAGTGCATTGACAACAACGCACACAACAGCAAAGAGCTCTTCAACATCGTGAAGGAACTCTCCAACCCCAGCTCCAACTCTAGTGACATCCCAAGACCTCTGCTACTCCCTAGCCACCATCTTAGACCGCAAGATTGCATACATCCACGACAGCTTCAGCAACCAGGCCCCCCTGACAGACACAGACACCTCAAACTCACCACCCCCCAGCCACATCGACACCCTGCTTTCTTTGACCCATGTCAAGGACGAAGACACCATCAAAATCATGAACAACATCCACTCCGGTTCACAATCCGACCCCTGCCAGCACCACATCTTCAACAAAGCAAGCTCCACCATCGCACCCCATCTCTGCAAGATCATCAACAGCTCCTTCGAGACACCACCTTCCCGGAGAGCTTGAAGCATGCCGAGATCAACGTCCTACTCATGAAACTCAAAGCTGACCCCAAAGACCTCAAGAACTTCCGGCCCATCTCCCTCCTCCCGTTCCCGGCGAAAGTCATTGAGAAGATCGACAACAGGCAACTGACCACCTTCCTCGAAAAGAACAACATCCTGGACCCCTCCCAATCCGGATTCCACAGCAACCACAGCACCGAAACAGTGCTCATTGCCGCCACCGATGACATCAGGGCCATGAAGGACAACTGAGAATCTGCAGCCCTCATCCTCCTGGACCTCTCGGCCGCCTTCGACACTGTCTGCCACCACACCCTCCGCACACTCCTCCACAACACAGGGATCCTCGACAAAGCTTTGGACTGGACCACCTCCTTCCTCACCGGCAGAACCCAGAGTGTCGGCCTCCCCCATTCCGCTCTAAAGACACCAAGAGCATCTTCATGGCACCACTCATCCAGATCGCACGACCTCAACAACGTCTGATACGCCTAAGACACCTAGCTGATTATCTCCCTTGCACCAAGACCCCCACCACCGCCAAATCCAATCTCCACAAAGGAATGAAGGCCATCGCTGAATGGATGATGAACAGTCGCCTGAAACTGAACTCGGAGAAGATGGAGGTCCTCATCATCGGATCCAACCCCTCCGTCTGGGACAACTCATGGTGGCCGGCTGCATTGGAAGCTGCACCAACGCCCACTAACCACGCACACAACCTGGGAGTCATCCTGGACTGCGCGTTGACAATGACCCAGCAAGTAAACACTGTCTCCTGCTTCTACACCCTACGCCTGCTCCGCAAGATCTACAGATGGATCCCCATCTGTACCAGAAGGACAGTCACCCAGGCCCTCATCAGCAGCAGAAAGGACTACAGCATCGCCCTCTATGCAGGAACCTCCGCCACACTCCAGAAATGACTACAGCGCTTACAGAAGACCTATGCATGCCTCATCCTCGACATGCCCCGCCACAGCCACATCACATCCGACCTGAAAGACCTGCACTGGCTCCCCATCAACAAGAGGATCACCTTCAAGATCCTCACCCATGCTCACAAAGCTCTCCACAACACCGGACCAGCGTACCTCAAGGTACGACTCACCTTCTACACCCCGAACCGCCAGCTTCACTCCGCTGACCTTGCCCTCGGCACCGTCCCCTGCATCCACCGATCGACCGCCGGCAGCAGATCGTTCTCACACCTCGACGCTAAAACATGGAACACCCTCACCATCTTCCTACGACAGACCCAGGACCTGCTGGCTTCCAGGAGACTCCTCAAGACCTGGCTGTTCGAGCAGTAGCAGCACTCCCGCCCCGTCCCCCCTCCCCTGCCCTCCCCCCAGCACCTTTAGACCCTCACCGGTAAGTAGTGCGCTCTACAAATAGATTGATTGATTGATTGATTTGCGGTACTGTGGCATCTTTGGATGATATCGGTTATGGTGAAATGGTGTTTCCACCCAATCGCGCACTGTTCACTTGGCGCCCTGGCGCTTTCTATATTCTTAATGCTTTAATCTAATTTAAACCACACTTTAGTTAGATTACATTGGTTTATTTTCTTATTTCATGCTTATATTTTCTTCATATAGGCTATGATTGCATTGTTCTACATCCGCATAATTTCATAACAACAAACGTATTATCACAATATTGCTCAACATCTTGTATATCGACATTTGTTTAGCACTTCTATTGTATATACATCAAATCAACTTTTCTTGAGCGAGCCCAATGCATTTCGGCACTCGTGTGTGCCTTCATCAGGGGCAGAATCTACAAAAGAAAATTCAGAAAACATAGTGTGAGTGTCAAGTGTTGGTGGGGGTAGTGTGGATATGTAAATTTGATCTGTGCCTACCTGGTTGATGGTGTTGTGTGTGATGGGATGCTGTTCTTCACCGTAACCACTATACTCCTGTTCAAAATACAAATGTAATGCCATTTGTAGCTAATCCATATATGCCTATAAGAGTAATAGAACCATACCACTAAATATCCTACATACCTTCAGTAGTGATCTCGCCAGTTTCTGCAAAAGTAATAAACAACAACAATGTCTCAACACCATGAGCTCATCCGCTAAATTAATCTATATGCAGCACGTTGTGGCAACATACCTTGTTCTAATCTGTCTTGAGGTTCTGAAATAAACAAATCAAACCGATTCCTTAGTGAAAACTAGACAGCAAATGAAAACGAAAAACGGGTCGCATTAGCTAACCGTGTTTACCTTGTCTTGCTCCTAGCGCTCTAAAAAACAAACAAAACGCAACCACATCAGTTTGTTTCACGACCTCTCACTGATAATGCCAGCCGGCTCTAAACAATACGCTGTCGACGTACCTGTGAAAATTAGGTCTACCGCTGTGAATGGTTACCGCTAACTGCTCGGTCAAGTCTCCCCACTGATTTCCGAAATAATGAAGAGTCTCCCTATCCCTATTAGTTCATGGCTATCCCTAAAGAAAACATGCTAAATCGTACTTATCATTGAGTCCTGTCGGTATCATGGTATTCAAATATTTGATCCAAAACAGTTCCCGTTGTAGTAGTTTCTGGTGATTGTTTATGCCTTGTTTCAATGGTACTTGTTCCAAAACTTGAAATCTTAATTGAGAAATGCTATGTTTCTCTTGTATCCAGTGTAGTACCAGTGGTGAGGTCAAGGAGTTGTTGCGAATACGGCTCTTGTGTTCTGATATTCGCACTTTTATTTTACGCTCAGTCTTGCCAATGTTAGATAGCATTACTATGTTATGGTGATGACCATCCACCACACCTACTGTCTGAGCCGAGAGATTGAGATAGCGAGGGGCATTTGTTTTATAAACTTACACGCAACATCAGCGCACGGCCAAAACGTGTTTTATTGCATTATAATGACTAGATCGTGCACCTTTGAATATGGCGCCGATAGACATTAAGCAGAATCAGGAGGCATGGACTTGTCCACCGTTTGTTTCTAATTCCGCGGAACCGTCCCGCAGTCAAGCGGTGACTCTTCATTATTTCGGAAATCAGTGGGGAGACTTGACCGAGCGGTTAGCGGTAACCATTCACAGCGGTAGACCTAATTTTCACAGGTACGTCGACAGCGTATTGTTTAGAGCCGGCTGGCATTATCAGTGAGAGGTCGTGAAACAAACTGATGTGGTTGCGTTTTGTTTGTTTTTTAGAGCGCTAGGAGCAAGACAAGGTAAACACGGTTAGCTAATGCGACCCGTTTTTCGTTTTCATTTGCTGTCTAGTTTTCACTAAGGAATCGGTTTGATTTGTTTATTTCAGAACCTCAAGACAGATTAGAACAAGGTATGTTGCCACAACGTGCTGCATATAGATTAATTTAGCGGATGAGCTCATGGTGTTGAGACATTGTTGTTGTTTATTACTTTTGCAGAAACTGGCGAGATCACTACTGAAGGTATGTAGGATATTTAGTGGTATGGTTCTATTACTCTTATAGGCATATATGGATTAGCTACAAATGGCATTACATTTGTATTTTGAACAGGAGTATAGTGGTTACGGTGAAGAACAGCATCCCATCACACACAACACCATCAACCAGGTAGGCACAGATCAAATTTACATATCCACACTACCCCCCACCAACACTTGACACTCACACTATGTTTTCTGAATTTTCTTTTGTAGATTCTGCCCCTGATGAAGGCACACACGAGTGCCGAAATGCATTGGGCTCGCTCAAGAAAAGTTGATTTGATGTATATACAATAGAAGTGCTAAACAAATGTCGATATACAAGATGTTGAGCAATATTGTGATAATACGTTTGTTGTTATGAAATTATGCGGATGTAGAACAATGCAATCATAGCCTATATGAAGAAAATATAAGCATGAAATAAGAAAATAAATCAATGTAATCTAACTAAAGTGTGGTTTAAATTAGATTAAAGCATTAAGAATATAGAAAGCGCCAGGGCGCCAAGTGAACAGTGCGCGATTGGGTGGAAACACCATTTCACCATAACCGATTTTTGAACCAGGTCTGACAAACCTCAACAATCGCAGCACCAGTGTACCAAATTGATCAACACAGAAAAAACGGAGTGCTCCCATCACCCCCTTAAAATCTTTGGATGATAGCCATGGCATTGTAACATTTGGTGTACTGTAGTGCCTTTCTGCTGTGCGCTACCCATGATTGTTCCTTTTGTAGTATTGTAGCATCTTTCTGCTATGGGCTAGCTTACCAGATACAGCCAGGAAAAGACCTACTAAACTAAACCACAAAATGTATGCTCTTGCAACACCACAGGGCATGCACTAAAAAATTCCAGATGTTCAATCTAACAGGCTGATACAATGCCAAACCATGCAAATTACACAATCTCTGCGAGCACCAAATATACAGCTATTTGTATCTAAAGTGGCACTTAACACCAAACCAGCAGAGCAGCAGAGCAGCGGAGCAGAGCCCCAGGTCCTGTTGGTCGGGTGTGTCGGACTGCCCCCTGCTGGGAAAGAGCCTCTCCTTTCACAGGGCTCCAGTCAAGGGAGCCGAATTGGTCAAACAACAATCAATTGTTTGTTCAAATCACTCTGTCTCCGATGTCAGCCCACCATCTGGCGATGAATTTTCTGCTTTCTTCATTGAGAAATCAAGACTCATCTCCAGTGAACTTGCCTCCAAGAAGGCTCTACTGCCAGTTCCAGGGTCCACATCACCTCTTGTCCTCTTAGAAAACCCCAATCTCACAATGCCTCATGGGGCACCTGTATACCTTTCAGTGAAATAGACATAAACAGGATTCTTCCGAACATCAAACCTTCCAACCACTTCAGTGACCCACTGCCCCGACCATCTTCAAAGAGATCAAGAACATTCTCATCCACACCTGGACAAGGATTGTAAACGCTTCCCTATCACAAGACACAATCCCTGACTGTCTAAAAGCAGCGCAGGTATCATCCATACTAAACAAAACAACAGCAGATAAATCTGACCTCAATAATTTCCGCCCCATATCTAACATCCCCACTCTAGCCAAACTACTAGAAAAATGCGTACAATTCCAACTTTGTGCTCACATGGAGAATTTCTAATTCCTTAACCATCATCAATCAGGCTTCCGGAAGGGGCACAGCACAGAATCGGTACTCAGGCACGTTTTGGACAACATCTTAAAAATGCTTGAGCAAAATGATACCTGTCTCCTGATCCTTCTTGATCTTTCCTCCGCATTTGACACGGTTAATCAGGACAACCTCCTTTCCACTCTGAAGAACAGGATGGAATTCTCGGGACTGGTGTTACAATGGTTCGCCTCCTTCCTCCACCCCAGAACACAAAGAGTTGAGGCAAACCTCTCCCCCAGCACTCTCGAGTACTCTTGGGTGTCCCCAAGGGTCCGTCCTCTCTCCAATCCTCTTCAACCTTTTTTTGTAACCTCTTGCTAATTCTCTAAATGACATGAACATTCCCCTCCATAATGTTCGCGGACGACATACAGCTTTACCTGAAAATCTCATCCCTGGATAACATCATCTCACTCAACTCTACCCTAACGTCTACTCAAAATTGGTTAACTGAGAACCATCTCCTGCTCAACACCTCCGAAACTGAATTCCTTTTCATCTCTGCTCTGAACCACACCCACAAGCTTGACCTTTGGTTGACTCTCCTCACTGCTTTCAATTGCACTCCTCTCATCATAGACACGCCCAAATCTCTCGGAATCACCTTGGACAAGCACCTGAATATGAAACAATATATCAGCAACATATGTAAGGGAGCTAATCACTTGCTTAGGACACTTAGAAATATCAAGCCCTTCTTTCCTCAAAATGACTTCAAACAGGCGGTCCAAGCACTGATCTTGCCAAGGATAAATTATGGCAGCGCTACACTCTGTGGCCTTCCCAAATACACCCTGGCTCCACTAAGGTGGGCACTGAACGTAGCAGCCAGACTAGCTACTGGTACCAAACGCAATAAGCAGATTTCCCCTACGAAGCTTGAATTCAGTTAAAGATTGTTCTCCTAGTGCACAAAGCCCTGAACACCAACACCCCCGGGTAACCTAGAGCAAAATCTTGAATTATCCTGTGGTGAGAGAGCTAACAATTTCCTCCGGAAACCACATATCATGAACAAAAAGATAACTTGTCGTCGATCCTTCTCAGAGGCTGCCCCAAAGATCTGGAACTCTCTTCCTCCTGAATTGCGCAGAATCTCATCAATAACTGCTTTCAAACTTGAAGCCAAAAGATTCCTAATGAACACATTCTTACCTTAATGTGGGATGTCATTTGCTCGTAACCACTGATCCTTCACCGACTGCACCAACATGAGTTGCATTAACCATGCTTGCGTTTCTGCTCTTTGCTCCCTTCAGCTGTATGTTGTGCTCCCGGAGCAGCCTGTTATTTACCTGTTAATTTTATTACTCGTTGTGTACCATTTGATTGTGATTATTATGACTACAACTGTTTGGGACTGTTACTTAAAATCGTTACTAGAGTCTTATTCCCACTTTCATCCCTATGTAAAGTGCTCTGATATCCCTCGGGATCTTGTTCACACAATATACAACTTTATACAATAAAAAAATAAAAAAGTCATTTCTTCTTCTTTGTTGTTTATGGTCCCTTCAACTCAAGACCAATGCTAAATATACGATCAGGAAGGCTGGACACTTCACTGTCTAGTATATGGGGAGGACACATTGGCTTCAGACAAAATGTACCAGTCACATTTGAGCCACTTTCTGTCTGGTCATTGTTAGAAAGTTTGGCCTGGCCCCCAGGGCACACTTAAACTCACTCTAGAAAAAGTAGGAGCTAAGAGGGAAAGAACGGACAGGGCTGCCCTCCACTCAAATACTAGTCAACAACAAAAAAGCCCTGTCTTGAGGATATGAAACGTGTCAGTTAATATTATAATTTTATAAGTTTATAATTTTATAACAGCTCAGTCTATAGTTACTGCTAACTGTTATACTACCCTCTATACTTTTGTTCAGGTAAGGAGATATTTCACTGCACTCCGTCCTAAGTTCTTTAAAAAAGTAAAAAAGACCAATAGGCCCACAATTCTTTGACAATTGCACAGAACAGACCAGGAAACTGTCTGCCAACTTTACTCAGTATCAGGTGTCCACCAAATCAGATTAGACCAAATACTACTTAGAAAAATGTGAAAGAACCGAATGACAAGTCACGGAAACACCACCAACGGGGTAATTGGTATAAAATCTCCAGACAGGGCCCCTGTCTCATCATCGGTTGTCATCTGGTTCAAAAAGAAAAAAGTAAGAAAGTGTCCAGAACAATCAAACCAAAAAGTGCATGGAATAGTGGAAGCAGAAGGGGTCTGCTAGTGACAATCAAAAAGTGCATAAAAAACACTCCTCTCCATAACTTTATTCGTAGAGAAATTTGTGTGTGCTGTTGATTTAAAAAGGCTGGTAGCTATTCATGCACACCATTACCTATTTCCAACATGTTTCACTGCCACAACAACTTTGGCAGATTCATCAGGGCCGCACAATTTGCCGCCTTTGCACTATTGGACACTTGTTCTATGTCAACTGTCAAAGAAAGCGGCACATACAAAAAGTTAAAAACATAGTGTCACCCTTAAGAGCTATATGTACATGTAAAGTGCTGTGTTAAAGTTAATTACCCATCTGCAGCCTGTTTGCTCGTACCAGCTGCCAGGGATTCCACGGGGGTAAAAAGAGTACTCCTAAAGTGAGCCTTCAAGTTCACATCGACTGTGTACATCAATCTAGGAACACAGAACACACCCACCAATATTGTCAGCGTTATCTGGGTATCAAGTGCAATATTAGTCTTCACATTGCACAGTCCCCTTCACACATATATAGAGTAAGGGCACCACTGTTTCTACGTTAAGATTCTCTTTTTAGCATAAGGTTTTCATGCAATCAGAAAGTCAAATGAAAAGCGACCCACTCTAAAATCACAGTTTCCCCGGGAAGTATTGCAAAGTGGTTTAGGGGGTTTACTTCAAAAGCCACTCTTGTGACTTAGTGCCTGATGCAACTTTCTCCAGGCATTGCATCAGCAAACATACAAATTGCATCTGCCACTCTTGTGACTTAGTGCCCAGTGCAACATTCTCCAGCAGCATTGCGTCAAACGAACCTACAAAATGCATCTGCACAATGTGCGAGGCAGACTCTCGCAAGCATATCGCCAGACAGTCATTTGAATAAATCACGCCACACAGGTCGGTAACTCTACACCTCACCGTTATGTATCCTGACGAGCGCCTTGTCTTGTTCATTCAACCCCGCGTCCTTCTGCCACATTGAAATACAGCCGCAGGACGAGTAGCCGTTACCGCGTACCTGTCACGTGATGCGGTGCCCGAAACGTGGCGGCCATCTTAAAGTAGTCAAAAGTGGTTCTATTACAACCAAATCCAGGCATTCGAATATTCTCCTTCACAATTCACACCATAGACACTCATAATGAGCATTTAGTCTTGTGTGTGTATATCAGTGTCCACTTGATTGGGATCCGTTAGTTAAACACTACCCCGTTTATCAAGCGGATAACATGATAAAGTACCAAGAATATGGAAGCCATCTTAGACTGGTCACGGAAGAAACTGGTGAGGCCCCATTCTAGCTAGACTACGGGCAAGTCGGGGAAACTCACCATACACTGTGAGTCAACTCCCCTTATTGTTCGTGGCCCGAGGTCATAGACGAAAGAAACGAACAGGCAATACATATAAGGCCCACATTATTTATGATACATTATAGTGCCAGTAGGTATCACACGGTTATTGATGTCACATGAACATTGGTAACACGTGGATTTGCCTAGACCCTGTGTGCTATGCTCCAGTGTCAAGTAATTGGGGTTGAGCATGACATACAGATGTGTGGGGAAACCAAGTCCCAAACCACTAACTGAACAGCAAAGGAAAAAGAGGACCCCTAATTAGAGTCTTATCCTATTCCATTCAATAATTTCATTGAGCCCTACTTGGTCCGTCTTCTCTCTATAAATCCAACGTGCTTCTTTAGAGAGTAGGATATTATCAATTTTCTGTGGGGTCCCCTTCACCTTTTCGAGGACAGTCCAGGTAAAGGTATGTTTATCATTAAAACAGTGTTGTACCAGTTTTGTTGTTAATTTACCTGCCCTTAAAGGTGCTTAGATGTTCTTGCACCCTGACCTTGATTTTACGTGACATGAGTCCTATATAATGTAGACCACATTTACATGTTAATCTATACACCACATGGGTTGTGTTGCAATTGCTAAATCGGTTGAGAAACCATTCTTTACCCGATGTTAACATAAAGCTGGTGCTCTTTTTGGTGAGAGGACACACAGAACATGTGCCACATGGGTAGTGACCATTAGGGACAGTAGACATAGAAGATGTTCTCTCTACAGGTTCCCGGGAGTGCACCAGTTTGTCATTGAGATTACTCTCTCTCTTGAACGCACATCTCGGAGGAGGCATTTGAAATTCATTGTTAGATGAAAGGGACCAATGTTTTCGTATAGATTGTCTTATCTTGGTTGCCATAGTATCATATGTCATCACAACTGGAACACAGTCCTTTCTAGGCCTCGCATTTTTCTCCAGAAGGGCACTGCGTGGTGTATTAACAGCTCTTTTTTTAGCATGTTTTACCACTTTTTGTGGATAATTCCGATTCATTCGTTTTCTGGTGAGTTCTTGTGATTGGTCCACAAAGGTATTTGTAGAAGAACAGTTTTTTGTTTTTTGTTGTTGACAAACCTAAACTCAGCCTGGTTGCAATTCTCCTGGCTGTTACAAGGCTCTAGGCTTCTGCTTGGATTGATCGATTCAACTTCCTATCATGGGGCAACCATCTACTCATTCCTCTAATGGCCTGACACAGGTAGGCACTAATGCTTGAAAGATTATTTACCCTCCAAACCTCTCGAAGAAGGCAGCTAAAACATTTAATCACAATATACTTAAACGCTACCCTGAAACCCTCATCTCTGATACGTACCTATGTGCATCCAAGGGCATAGTGGTGACAGACCTTATCTCCTACATTTCTAGAAGAGCCCAGTGGAGAGGAATTTTATGGATAAGCTCCGTTCCAAAGCCAATTGTAAAACCCCACATGGTTTCCGCATTAACACAACTCCATCTCATTTCCTCAAAGCGGAACTGACCATCTCCCTCTACAGTGATGGCAACATCCTCATTCAAGCCTCCGACTTGTACTTGAATCGGTTTGACAATATTTGAAATAAGATGAAAAACTCACTTAATAGCCCTAATACGAATGCAAATTTAGGTCATCCCAATCTCCCCATTCTGGCAACACCTTTCCCCACCTCTCTTTTGTTGATCCACTCTGATACCGACCACAACACGACTAAGTTTAAGTTTCCCAATGCCAACCCAGACACTACAGGCTTCCCATCTCCTAATCCCAGTAACCCAAATCTGACTACGTCTCCCAAGACCAGTAACCCAAATCTGATTGTTTCTCTGTCCCTGCACACAACTTTAACTTCCAGCACCGCCGCGCGGCCCTCCTTGGTGTGCCTTCAGGCGCCTGGCGTTGCGAGCTCCGAAGGACTGCAGCCCGTTCGATATGATCTAACAAGCCATGTACGTTCCACAAATAGACTTGGAGGGATCCGCGGTGGGTGGGCATCCGAGGAATGGAAGGCGCAGGGATAAGTAGGTGTGGAGGGGCCGGAGTCCCAGCCAGGCGAGACGACCCTTCGGATAGCTAGGATAGGAGGATATGGCCTGTGTGTGGTGGTACGTCCCCTATCGATGGCGATGGTGTGTGCGCATGATGAGCTATTGTGGAAAACAAAAACCAATGGCTCAAATGAAGCCAAAATAGAAAGAGACCAGGGGGCAACGGCCCTCCCTCCCTCCCTCCCTCCCAACCCCCCAATACCACCCACGCTATACTTCCAGAATACTGAGCGTGGCCGAGGTCAGCAGTGGGGATATTTTCAGCAATTGCCCGTACAGGTGGCAATAACTGACGAGACTTGTTTTGACATAGAGAGTTTTTCATCTATATGGATGCCCAGACTATTTACAGCCACCGCTGGTTCCGGAGCAGGACCCAGTTCTATTGGCCACAGGAGATCATTTCAGGGGCTGGCTGCTGTGGTAATCGCCAGCACCTCTGTTTTATCAGGGTTTATCTTGAGCAAATTTGCTGTCATCCAGTTTACTGTGAATTTTAATATATTTTGAAGTCTCAAATGAGCTGCGGGTGAATTGTCGATTTGTTTGATAATCTGAGTATCGTCAGCGTAGTTGTAGAGCCCGCACTCCAATGAGTTAAGCGCCGTGACCAAGGGCTGCAGGTATGCGTTAAACAAGAGGGGTGAGAGTGCTGAGCCCTGGGGTACTCCGCCAGTAAGACCTGCTGGTTTGGATGCCAAGTCTGTCAATTGGACTCTCTGCGAACAATTGTTAAGAAATGAAGCCAGCCAGGCATGGGCTGTGTATGCCGAAGTCCCTCAGCCTCGACAATAGTCGGTCATGATTGACAGTATCAAATGCCGCGGAGAGGTCCAGCAGCACCAGGGCACATGGATCTTTGTGTCTGCCCTAAGTCTCAGATCATCCAGCACGGATAGCGGGACCAAATTTGTGCTGTGATGAGTCCTGTGGCCGGCCTGGTTGTGTTCTAGGAGATGATTTTTTTCGAAGTGGCTCGAGAGTTGGGGCAGGACATGTTGTTCGATTACCTTAGCCAAAAATGGCAGTTGTGAAATAGGCCTGAAATTTTTCAAGACCTTGACGTCAGCCCCAGATTTCTTCAGCAGTGGGATCAGGCAAGCCTCCTTAAAGTCGTTAGGGACCTGCCCTGTTTCAAGGGACCTATTGAGAAGGAAGAGTACATCATCCTCTATCCCTTGCAGTGCTAACTTAAAGATCTTAGGAGGACAGGGGTCCGCTGGCGATCCAGAATTTACTCGGCCCATCAATACAGCCAGACACTCCCTGGTGAGCGGTACTAATGTTGTTAGTGAATGAACAACCCGTGGTGGGGGTGGTAGAGGGTTACTGGGACCACTGAGACTGGGAGTGTGATCGATTTCCATCAGGAATCCGATATTTTGTTTGTGAAGAAGGATTGGAATTTGTTACAATCTTCTTGAGTAAAGGAAGGGATCTGTTCTTCAGTTTTCCTAAGCTCTGTCAGGACCTCAAAAATGTCTTTCTGGGGGTTATGGCCCATGGCAATACTGTCCTCATAGAATTCGGCCTTCGTGAGTACAATAGCTTGTTTGTAAGCGGCAAATGCCCTTACGTATGCGGCCCGTGTGCTGGAGTCATACTCCTTGCACCAGACTCTCTCGCTCTGGCGCAGAGACCGTTTTAGTGACCTCATGGCCTCATTAAACCATGGGGCCCCTTTTCCCCTATCCACTATTTTCATCCTACGTACAGGTGCGACTACATCAATGGCTCTTGTAAGCTTTTGCGATAGGTCTAGACTCACAGACTCTAAGTCATCTGTATGTCGGGTACGTGGGTGATAAGCTTTTAGCGTGGATACTATATCTTCTGCTCTAATTTTGTCCCAGCTTCTTAGTAATTTCAAACCAGGTGGTGGATTTGCCAGTCACCCTGGGAGTACCAGCTGCCCCTGCAATAGGTGGTGCTCTGACATGAGCATGGCGAAATCGTGACTGGGCTAGGCATTGGAAACGTGGACCAAATCAGGTCCAGTGTATGGCCTTTCTGATGTGTCGCGCCCACCACCTTTTGATCGAGTTCTAGTGCCATCATGGCCTCTTCTAACTGCTTTGCCAGCAGTCCTTGGGGGTTTTCTCCCAGTGGAAGTTAAAATCTCCCATTATCACCAATCCTTCATAGCGTGATCGGAGATCGTGGACTAGTTCCAGTAGAGCTTCAATGAAACCAGGAGGAGTGCGTGGAGGGCGATAAACTAAGAGTATGACCACACAGTCGGTAGCGGAACAGAACTTTAACCCCAAGCGCATTGCGCCCTCCAGGCTTTCTGAGCAGATGATTTCAAGTTTGAAAGAGCTATTGTAAAGGAAGGCTACCCTTCCTCCCTTCACATTTCCCCTTCTATTTTTGTGAATGGCCATGAAGTTTTGAGGGAGTGATGCGACTAGGTCAGGAATGGACGACTCTTCTAACCAAGTTTCCGTAATCCCCAGGATTTCCATGCTACCCTCCTGAAGTAATGAAAAGACTTCAAGGTTATGTTTTTGCAGCGAACGCGTATTGAGGAGTGCAAGATTGCAGCTTTGTAATAACCGCGCTTTCTTTATTTCCCTTGAAGTGCCCTTCCCTTTAGTTATGTTCCCCAGGGGTTTTAACAGTCCCTCACGTCGTAGTGCCACAGCAGTGAAAGAATTTAGCTGCTGGGTATCCCAATTTAGTGACACAAGTGTTTGCCTGGAGTATTGGGTGCGTAGGCCAGGGGTCTTTGCCCCTGGACCCGGCCGGGCGCAGACGGGCTTGCCTTAGGTGCGGCTTCGGCGCGTGGGCTGCGCGCTTGCTCCAGCCTTGCCTTTTCAGCCCGTAGCTCCTCCCACCCACCACTCAGCCCTGCTGTGCAGCGTCTGTCTGAAAAAACAACTAGACCGGGATTAGCCCTGGGATGAGGACCGGAAGTGAGGGAACGGGGAGTGCAATGCGGGGAGATCAGTGGCACAGGTATAAATTGTCAAACAATTTTTTAAAAAGTGAAGAATTCCTTCAATTCTCGGCGATTTTGTGAGCAGGTATAAGTTTACTGTCAGCATTCAGTGCACGTAGCGATCATCTACTCGGCACACCACAAGTCTGGTGGGACCCTCTAACACAGCGCGCTCGCACCAACCTTGCCTTTTCAGCCCGTAGCTCCTCCCATCCACCACTCAGCCCTGCTGTGCAGCTGCTGTCTGAAAAACAACTAGATCGGGATTAGCCCGGGGATAAGGACCGGAAGTGAGGGAACGGGAAGTGCAATGCAGGGAGATCAGTGGCACAGAGACAAATTGTCAAACAATTTTAAAAAAGTGAGTTTAAAAGAATTCCTTCAATTCTCAGCGATTTTGTGAGCAGGTATAAGTATTACTGTCAGCATTCAGTGTGCACAGCGATCATCTACTCGGCACACCACAAGTCTGGTGTGACCCTCTAACACAGCGCGTACGCACCAAACTCACCTTTTTAGCCCGTAGCTCCTCCCATCCACCACTCAGCCCTGCTGTGCAGCGTTTGTCTGAAAAAATAACTAGACCGGGATTAGCCCGGCGATGAGGACCGGAAGTGAGGGAACGGGGAGTGCAATGCGGGGAGATCAGTGGCACAGAAACAAATTGTTAAGCAATTTTAAAAAAGTGAGTTTAAAAGAATTCCTTCAATTCTCTACGATTTGTGAGCAGGTATATGTATTACTGTCAGCATTCAGTGCGCGCAGCGATCAATTAGTCGGCACACCACAAGTCTGGTGTGACCCTCTAACCTCTACTTACAAGGATTAGATCTTTTCAATAAATATTTGTAAATGTATTACTGTCTCTTCTCTTTCCGAACTTTGGGCATGCAAAAGTGACAAATGAAAGGGTTTGTCACCTTGGGGCTGGCAGCAACTTCTATCAAACTTAGACTGTTAAGATATAGGAGTCTGGAGTCCATTGTTCTCTTTCACATATGCTCTTTTACTGTTCCAAAAAATAATGCACAGGAGTTGTATGATAAGTAGTTCTCTTTTTCTCTGTTTTACAGGTGCAAGAAAGCCAAAACCACCATCAAAGAAGCACCCCTCGAAGGAAAATAAAACTAAAGGTTAGTGCTCACAATTACTTTGTAGTTAGCTTGGAGGGATGGGTTTTTGGAAATAAGTCAACACCTTAAAATAAAGATTCTCTGACTCATCACCAAGTGCCAAGGGTGGCTATTGCAAAGCCATGCACATTTTAGCAACTAATTACTTCACCAGTCTAAATTTAAACCACTGATATTCAACTAGAGGTTGAGGCGGTATCCCCTACTGTCGAAAAAACATAAAAGGAAAACAAACTTCTATGCAATTGTAAAAATTGCTCACATTATCATCTCAGTCATGAAGAAAACATAGAGGGACTACCCTACTTCTACTTTTTTCAGGTCTTGAAGAGCCAGTCTCCAGGGCATTGGTTCAATGTGTTTTGCATCATGGAACTACGAGAGTGATATTAATTCTTCCCTCATAGCAAAAGGAGGAACAAATCTGGTTCGGCTACAACTTTGGTTTCTAGAAATAACAGTCCTTGACTTTCTGATTACTCATCCTGTACTCCCTCAAGAATATTTCAGTTATTTTGCTCGTGTTGTTACCACCCTATCTTGTTTTAAGAAACTGCAAAACCTCCTGTAAAGCCATGTCAGATTTTAATTCAGATCTCCATCTTTCTTCTGACACAATGGCTGTGCTATCTTCACAGACCATTTCCTGATCAAAGTATTTGTCATTGTCTTCAAAATCCTTATCAGGAGCTTCCTCATCAGAAATTTGTGTCTGCTAAGTTGTTATCAACTCCAGAACGGTATTTTATCTCAAAATCTTACTCCTGAAGAGTGACTACTCTTTTAGTAATCTTGCTTGAAACTGGATGATTTTTTTTTCAATGTTTCGTATAATGTTTTGTGGTCAGTTCCAATTTCAAATTTACTACCCCCTACAAAATATTTCCTTTTTCTGAGCCCAGAATACTGAAAATGTCTCTCTTTCTATGGCTGAATATGGTTTTTCTGAACCTTTCACACTTTTAGACAAAAATAAAACGGTACATTCTGAGCTTTGTTCAACTTGTTGTAAAACTGTTCCTAATTATTTAAAACTTGCATCTGTCATAAGAATAGAATTTTCCTGAGGGGCAAAGTTCTTTAGATTAGGGTTTTAGACTCAGTCTTTCCACCCCTTGCTTGTACTCTTTTTCACATGCAGAATCCCAAACAAATTATGTTCCTTTCTTTAGAAATGTTCTCATTATTGAGCATATCCTGTAGTATTCTGCCATACCCAAAAATTGCATTAACTCTTCATTGTTAGATGGTGATTTCAAATTGGGTATGAAATGAATCAGATCCATTTTGGGGGTTATACCTTAAGTAATCTGATCTAAGCAGTTAATTGATTCCTTTCTCAATTTAACTTTTGCGAACCGTGCAGTGAGATTGGAGAGTTTAGGTTTTTCTATGACCTGTTTTACCATCAAATCATTCTCTTCTACATCTTTTCTAAACACTAGAATATCATCTTAATATATCCTCAGTACTTTGAAGTCCCTGGGTACCTTCTGTAGGTTCCAAATGGAGGGATGAATCCTGGAATGTCACTTGACCCTTCCTCAAGTGTAATATGTGGATTTTTGGTACGATGAAGTGAGGTCTGTGGTGGAGAATAATTTTGCACCATTAAGCAACATGATCATGTCTGTAATGTTAGGCAAAGTGAATCTATCCGTGACCAAACATTTATTAATCTCTTTGAGGTCTAAACATAAACATAAAAATCCATTTCCTTTTATGACTATTACCACAGGCGCTAACCACTCTATTCTTTGAACTTCTTCAGTGACTACCTTATTTTTAAGTTTTTCAAGTTCTAACCACATTTCATCTTCCACCGCAACTGGGACATTTATCACTTTCCCACACACTGGTCAGGCATTATCAACCAAACATATTCTGTTCATAAAGTTAGTCCTGCAACCCAGTCCTTTAAAAAAAACTTTAGGGAACTTTGACTTTGTATCCCTGAGAAACCCACACTCTATAGTTTTTTGCACATCAATACAATGCAATATAAATTTCCCTTTTAACAAATTTAGAAGATCATTTTTAGGATCAAGCATAAATCCCATGTCTCTCTGTTGTATCCAGTTCAGAATACTGTTACCCTTTTGTGAAATGTATACTTTTGCATTAACCCAGTGTTGTTGATATTCTATAATCACAATCATAAGGATTTATGTCAGGATTTCATAAGTCAACTTTTGTTTTAAGTTTCTAAGTGTATACATTCTTTGAACCAATTGTAATTTTTGCTCCTGCGTCTCTTGTTTTTTCACTGTTCACATATACACTATGAGTTGGACTGTTGCGTAACCGCTTGTCACAGAGGGAAGGAGCAAGGAGCAAGCTGTGCTGCTCACCCCCCTGGGAAACTACTGCTTCCATCACCACTGCATATCCGTCTCGCTCTTAAGCACATCATCGCAAAGTGGTGCATGTTGCCGCTTGTCTCAGACGGAAGGGGCATCGAGGAAGCCGTGCTGCTCACCCCGCTGGGAAACTACTGCTCCCATCACCACTGCGTATCAATTATACTTTTAAGCGAGTCATCGGAACGTGGCACGTGTAACCGCTTGTCACACAGGGAAGGAGCAAGGAGGAAGCTGTGCTGCTCACCCCGCTGGGAAACTACTGCTCCCATCACCATTGCATATGCATTGCACTCTTAAATAAGCCTGTAAAGACAACAGGAGTATAACCCATAAACCAAGTTGATATCTGGGTAGGTTTGCAAAAATAAACAACAAAATCTCAATTGGTATCATTAAGGGAGTCAGTTAGGCACACATTACTGTGGCGGCCGTATGCTGATCTGAGCATTACCCCACTAACTGGATTGACTCCATTGTGACGGGTTCGTTGTTCCCATGCCCGGGGCCATTTGAGACCGTTCCCGGCAGACCCTCGCCTGCTGTGTTGGATTCCTATCAACACAACCGCACATCAACCCGGCTGCAGACTGCAGTGCCCAAGCCATCCATATTGAGCCCGCCACCCAACCACTTATAGGTCTTACTGACTCTGCAGGACCTCCTCCTCAAGGACTCCCCACATCCTCAGGAGCCTTCACGCCTGATATCGCCCCACATGTACAGCATTCACACCTGACCGGTGGACACGGTACCGTGTCCACAGCCCCCCAGCCACCGGCTAAAGCAGACGTTGCCCGCTGTGCCCCACCCGGACCGGCCTATACCCCTTTTCTTCACAACCAACCTGGCTCACTGCAATGTCCTCCCGGCTACCCAGTCCTGAAGAGGATCCTGACTGATTAGGATCAAAACGTCATTGACGCCTCAATGCAACTAATGCATCAAAACCCTTGTGGTTCAATCAAATCGCTCAGTTATTACATACCCTAATATTGTAAATCATTATTTTTGAACCACAAAGTCTTCACTGTAAATATTTCACACATTTTCGTCACCTTGTGCCTCTTCTCTGATCTCACATTGTCACTTGCGTCACCCATATTGTAGTGTAGTTCCAATATCCCTGATAGGTTCTGCGCATTGGAATATTATACACTATAGTTTTGACATAGGACTGAGGTCAGTATGTCTATATCGAGTATATTAAACTTAATTGTGTGTGTGCCTCAGAGGTCACTAGAAACTTTCTGATTGAACAAGAAGGAATTAGTTTCTGACAACCGCATAAACATGACAACTTTGTTTCCCTTAGAGTTGGAATAAAATCAGAGTTGTGGAAACAATAGATAACCGTTTCACTCAGTCAATCGTGCATGCTTCGTTTCTATAGAGTGTTGCACAGAAATAGGGAGAAGGGCGTTTCAATGAAAAGGGTTTATTGAATAGTCTTATTTCTCATGCAAGAGTTATGAACTGCTACTATCGTAAGACAGAATGCGAAGTAAAAAATGCACAGCGTTAGCAGTAAGATAAAATAATACTGTAATAGCATGTCTTGTAGATATGACATATATTCATTAAAATACATACATAAATAACACAGGCTAAAATACTCATCTGGTGCTTCTAAAATATTCCTATCCCAGTGTACCTAACCTAAGTCTAGTACGAGGGAAGAAGTATGTGCTGTTTTAGTCTGGTTTAGTTATGCCAAGATTAACCAAAAGTTTCTCTAGGTTCTAATCTGCTTCATATCTTAGAATGAGAGAGGTTGGTATCTCTTTCCCGGGACTCGATATCTAATACCCCGCAAGGGAAGTCAGAAACACTGGAGCTGGATTCTCTGCGTCTGGTCAGTGCATAAGTTGGGGACTTGACTTCCTTCGGTACTTGCTCTGGCTAGCCGCTTTGCAAGTAGGTAGTCAAACCGCACCTTGGCTTGCCAAAGCAAGTGAAGGTATATTTATACCTTGAAGGTGTTTAGGAATGCCAGTATTGACGTAAAAGTCTGGCATAAGAACGTCACGAACGAACCCCTTAGGAATAGATGTTCATGAATAAGGAAGATAGCAACCACAGCACCGAGACCGCCCTCATCAGGACCCTGCTAGACAACGGGGAGACTGCAGCACTCATCCTACTAGACCTTTCCGCCACCTTTGAAACCGCCTGCCACCGCACACTAAGCGCACGCCTCCACGCCGCATGGATCCGAGACAAGGCTCTGGAATGGACCACCTCCTTCCTCTCCGGCAGAACCCAGAGCGTCCGCCTCCCCCATTCCGTTCTGAAGCCTCCAAAATCATCTGCGGCGTACCCCAAGGATCCTCCATCAGCCCGACACTGCTTAACATTTACATGGCCCCGCTTGCACATGTCGCCCGACAGCACGACCTCAACATAATCTCCTACGACGACGACACTCAACTGACCCTCTCCCTAACCAAGGACCCCATCACCGCCAAAGACAACCTACATGAAGGAATGAAGGCCGTTGCTGACTGGATGAAGATCAGCCGTCTGAAGCTGAACTCGGATAAGATGGAGGTCCTCATCCTCAGCCTGGGACGACTCCTGGTGGCCAACGGCACTGGGGGCAGCCCCGACCCCCACCAATAACACACGCAAACTGGGAATCATCCTCGACTCAACACTCTCAATGACCAAGCAAGTAAACGCCTTCTCCTCCTCCTGCTTGAACACCTTCCGCATGCTCCGCAATATCTACAGATGGATCCCGACAGATACAAGAAAGACAGTCACCCAGGCCCTCGTCAGCAGCAGACTCGACTACGGAAAAGCCCTCCATGCGGGAGCCCCAATCAAGCTCATCAATCGACTACAACGCATGCAAACGCATCCAAAACGCCTCGGCACGACTGATCCTCGATGTACCACGAAACGGCCACATCACCCCCCACCTGAGAAAGCTGCACTGGCTCCCCGTCAACAAGAGGATATCCATCAAGCTCCTCATCCATGCACACAAGGCACTCCACAAGACCGGCCCAGCCTACCTCAACAGACGGCTCTCCTTCTACACCCCCAAACGCCAGCTACGCTCTGCCGACCTCTCACTCGCCACCGTCCTGCGCATCCGAAGAACAACCACCGGAGGGAGATCCTTCTCCCACCTCGCTGCCAAGACATGGAACACCCTCCCACTGAGCCTACGAAAGACCCAAGACCTGCTGACCTTTAGGAGGACACTAAAGACCTGGCTGTTCATTCAGTATTGGCCTCCACCTCCCCTCAGCGCCTTGAGACCGTCGCGGGTATGTAGTGCGCTTAACAAATGACTGATTAATTGATTGATTGAAGTGAAGCAGGGGCCATATTATAGGAGCCGGATTCAGAATGTAGATGTAGATGTATTTATTATCTACATATAAGTGTCTCATCCAGCTAAATCAGCTGAATCAGCTGAAATTGGAACTGAATTAAGCTACTGGACCATAGAACATTAGCATGTAGGGACTGATTCACCATACCACCTCAGTATTTATGAGCCAAAGTATGACTAGCTATAGTGACTAACCTTCTCTCCTAACCTTCCCAGAGAAACAAGTGAGTTGGCACACCAAACACAACATCTCGGCCCTCTCAGGAATCGCTGTAACAGGACACACCCTTTTTCTTTGTCTCACTCGTACTTGTCCACAATAAGATAAATAAGAGACACAAGGGAAGTTTATAATATTTATTTAAACTACCGTGCTCTAAGATGCAGTATTTGTGCCACAATTAGAAAACAAATGCCTACCAAAAATATCATTAGCATAGTTATCAGTCCAGATATCAAAAAAAGCCTTGTCATGTTATTTGACAAATTAGCCTACCCCCTTTCTACTGAAGCTAAATGATTACATTTAGAAGATCTCTAGGGTTAATTGCAGACCCCATACTTTCGCATTGATAGGTGGACGTCCTACATTGCAGCCGATGCAGTAGTCTTGCCTCAGGACCTCAGCTTATTGTATTATTTTCAGAATCCCTGTCCTCACTTATATGGCAAGACGTGTGTTCACAAACAGCAGCTCCATTCTCTTGTTATATCTCAGTGCTAATGTCTTACCAAAGAGAATAACAAGTGGCATTGATGTTTGACCTTGTCTACTGTATTCAGACAAAATCCCAGGAAAGGAATAAAACATGACAACATGCAGGTTCTGTGTGAAACTAGCAGAATAACAAGCATGCTATGTAGTAAAATGTGCAAAAATAAAAGTGGCCTGCAGTGCACTACAAGGCCAGCATAGGAAAAACGACAATGGACTATGAAAGAAACACACAACACCCGCCCTTTGGTCAGGATAATAGTGCAATAGAAAGTACTAAATCATATGAATGTAACTACAAAGATAAACAATATCAAAACATAACTTGTAAAAATAATGTTCTGAAGATCAAAAAGAATTGTGAATTTGAGAAAATAATCAAATTATAGTGCTTCTGAGGAAACCCTTGTGTAACTTGCCAATTCAAAGGCCAGGGACTAAAAAAGGAGTCTGAGTCAACAAAACATGATTGATCAACGGCCCCAGTCACAAGTTCCGAATAACAGACATGATCCCCATTTACAGTCAATGCTAAAATAATTACCAGGAAACCTGCATCTGTGTTTGTATAGCCTGTATTCGATGATCCATGGGCCGATGCACATATTTCTTCAGGTGAGTGGTTCATACCTCGCTTTGTGGGGAACTTGCAAACCCAAGGGACAATAATGAAAATGGGTCACTTTAGGACTCAATAGCAGTTAAATGGCCAAGGCAGTGGGTGTCTGCAAGTATCCAGTTCATATTCAAAGGGACAACAGAGGCAGTGGAATATGGGTTGTAGGCAGGTAAACCAGATAGGCTGGAATGTTAGGCACAAGTCAAGATCCAGCTCCTGCATTAAAAATATTTCAAAATTCTAAAGCATAACCTCATGATAGTGTAGGAGCAGGTCTAGTTCCAGAGGGCCTTCAAAAGGAATTTTCATAGTGGTGAAGCAGAAATAGGATGAGAATGCCACAAATAAGAAACAGCAGCAGCTGAAATCCTCTCGATACACAAAATGGAATGGATAAAAGCCAGTATTATTCTAAAAACAATTGGAAAGGAATAGGCAAGACCAGAGCCGGCATCTTTAAAAAATTACACAAGAACAGCTGTAGTAGAGGCATTAAATAATTGATGCACTAATTCACCAAGATGAAGGGGAATATTTGTTTTTAACAATGAAAGTATACCACTAGAACTAGCAATTCAAAGGTTGTGTGGTCCCAGGAGCTCCTGTTCACCTTTTTCCCCCATGATTACCCTGGCTCTCAGGAAGATTTGGCTGGATCGGGCGGTCCTGGTTTCCCCTTCTTCTTGATTTAGCGGTATGTCCCCTTTGGCAGTTCCCCTGATCTCATCTCTGCCATTTGCTCCTCTTCTCAGCACGTCCTCTCTCCTTGGACTCCTGCTCAGGGTCTGGCACTGCAGAGGTTGGATTTGCAGAGTCAATAACAAGAACCCTGTACCTCGGACATCGGATAACACTATGTTACTTGGCGCAAATAATTAATCACCTGGGGAGAGCACAACTGTCAACTTCCAGATAAGCATCCCCTCCTATGTAGTAAGGTATGCTAAATGCGTCACATCCGACAACAAATCCTCCTATAGATAAGGAAATTCCCAACAGTTTTCAACCAGACAGTCACACAGAGACATAAACGATGTCTGCTCCACTGAGACTGTACACCAAACCACACTTACTCCCTGTGAAAAAAGTGTGATGAAACAGAATGACAACTCACGGGCGCACACCCTCGGGGCCAACGGCAGATGTTACCAACCTAGGACACCTTTCTCATCATTGGTAGTCATTCTGATTCAAAAAAGAAGAAAGAGTGTCCAAATCAAGCAACTTAGCATGTGAATAATAAATAATTAAAGTGAAGGCAAGGAGCAATAGAAATTGCTCTTTAGAGTGACAAAACAAGTGATTAAAATCACTAGGCACACCTGTGACACAAATGTTATTCTTAAATTAGGTGTGCATACCAATACCTACAGCCAACATGTTTCTCTGCCTCACACCTTCTGGCAGATTCGTCAGGGCTCACGACTTAGTCACTGCACCAATGTTGGACACCATAACTCTGGGACTGTCAAGTTGAAAACACACCACAGTTAAAAACACCCTAGGACATCTCCCTGGAACCTATTCAATATGTACATGTTTTTATCGCCCTCATCCAACCATGTCATCTCATACCGGCTGGTCGGGCAAAAAAAGGCTCTGAATGTAAGCCTGTTTCAATAATTGAAATGCTCCTCCTGACGATTGTTGCATCAATCTGTAATATATAAATGAATGAGTGTGAAAACTATTCTACTAGTTTTTAATCTATACTCCATCCTTAGCAAAAGAGTCATAGCAATTATAGTGTAAACGTAGTATACATATGCTTTTGGAAGTATCCGACATTCTCGCAGGTCTGTTAGCATACTGTATCCAAAATCGACTAGCATGGTTGTGATAAAGCGTAATTGTAATAAAACATCACAACCAATGTCCCCTGTAAAAAGCGTGACTGCAGAGCTGTGTGTATATCTCAACATTATGTAGCCTAAAAAAACGTAGTACAGCATCATGCTCGCATTCATGCCCCTTCTGAGATTTTTCGTATATGGCATGGAAGAGTTCTTCAAAAAACCCACATACACACTGCAGAGACCTGCCTGCTCTCTCCTAGTCGCGTATAGCCTCATCGTGTGACTCGGAGGTGCAGCGCATGCTCAGTGTACGCACTAACTACCATCCCCTTAGTCGAGACCCAGCTGAGGATCTCCTCAAAATCATTTGTGAAATGGTCAGCAGGGCCAGGGCAAACAAATGGATCTCTGCTAAAGAGGCTGAGTTTCTGGTGAATGATACCCCCAGGACCCCCTACCAGCCAGTATGAGATGACATGGCTAGATGAGTGTAATCAAGTTCTTGCGATAAAAACATGTACATATTGAATAGGTTCCAGGAAGATGTCCTAGGGTGTTTTTAACTTTGGTGGGTTTTCAGCTTGACAGTCCCAGAGTTATGGTGTCCAACATTGGTGCAGTGACTAAGTGGTGTTCCCTGACGAATCTGCCAAAAGGTGTGAAGGCAGAGAAACATGTTGGCTGTAGGTATTGGTATGAAAAACTAAGCTATCAACCTTTTTATTTCATCAGAACACACCTAATTTAAGAATAAAATTTGTGTCACAGGTGTGCCAGGTGATTTTAATCACTTGTTTTGTCACTCTAAGGAGCAAGTTCTAGTGCTCCTTGCCTGCACTTTAATTATTTATTTTTCACATGCTAAGTTGCTTGATTTGGACACTCTTTCTTCTTTTTTGAATCAGAATGACTACCAATGATGAGAAAGGGGTCCTAGGTTGGTAACATCTGCCGTTTGCCCCGAGGGTGTGAGCCTGTGAGGTGTCATTCTGTTTCTACACACTTTTTTCACAGGGGGTAAGTGTGGTTTGGTGTACTGTCTCAGTGGAGCAGACATCATTTATGTCTCTGTGTGACTGTCTGGTTGAAAACTGTTGGGAATTTCCTTATCTATAGAAAGATTTGTTGTCGGATGTGACGCATTTAGCATACCTTACTACAAAGGAGGGGATGTTTATCTGGAAGTTGACAGTTGTGTTCTCTCCAGGTGATTAGTTATTAGCGCCAAGTAACGCAGTGTTATCTTCGTCCGGTCTACAGGGTTCTTGTTATTGACATTGTTTGAGTGGAGGGCTACCCTGTTCTCACCTCCTTTTCCCTCTTGGCTCCTTGTTGAAATATATATGTTGGATTTGCAGAGCCAGGGTTGTTTGCTTGAGTTGGCTCAGTGGATTCAGTTGTCTCACAAGCTTTCCACCCCGAATTCTTACGTCAACATCGGTGAACTTTGCTTCTTGGTGTCAGGGGAATGGTCTGTCTTCTTCTTCCTGTGATCCTTTTGGCAAGGGTCTGGAGGTCTCCACCCTCCGTGCTCAATGTGCGGCCATTTTTGCCTGCCGGGGTTCTGATGCAGGTTTTGTCTCTCCTTTGGTGTCTCACCTGTTGGGGAGCTTTTAGATTCAGCGTCCTGTTTCCTACTCCCCGGTTCCTGCTTTGGATCTTCCCTTGGTGCTTTATGCTTGGACTGGTCCTCCGTTTGAACCCCTGATTTCCATTAACCTTAAGTTCCTTTCTGATATGGTTCTTTTTTTTGCTGGACATTTTTTCTGCGGTACAAAAGGGGGTGGTGATGGACGGAGCATCTGAACCAATCAAACACTCACACCCAGTCAACAGATCTGGGTTTAATCCATCAGCGATCTTTAGCCCACTCTGCCACCCCAGTTCAGACATGGCCATATGCAAATCAGTCCCTGTGCCTCATGAGAACAGTCCAGCCCGAAATGCCAAGCCATGCCTCCCTGGACCGGATTCAAGCTTCCTAGGACCGGTTTCTAACATTACAGCAGTCTTCAGCCAGGCTTGCTTGAATCCAGTGGCAAAGTGAGCAAGGGACTTGCGTCTGAGCATACCCTGCCAACTTATGGCGAACAAAGCGGTACAAAAGGGGGTGGTGATGGACGAAGCATCTGAACCAATCAAACACTCTCACCCAGTCAACAGATCTGGGTTTAATCCATTACCATTCTTTAGCCCACTCTGCCACCCCAGTTCAGACATGGCCATATGCAAATCAGTCAGACCCTGTGCCTCATGGGAACAGTCCAGTCCTTACTGCCAAGCCATGTAGTACGGAGAACGAATGCAACACTATTGCTAGTTGGATTGGGGTTCCGGGCACTAAGGTGGGTTGTTGGTACACCACTATACACTGAGGTCCTGGTTTCCTGCGCATAGTTCACAATATGTGCAGAATCCCTGCAACGGGGTGCACCTAATGTTTGTTCTAGTTCTTATCTGCAAGACGCTTGAGTACTGCTTGTGCTTGTCCACAATCCCCTCGCATCTGTTTCTGGAAACCGCTGTGATGGTGTAACCTCCTATATTGATATTTATATAGGTTTTGTCAAGCTTGATATTATTGAAAGGTGTTTACTTTTCATTGATAACCCTTTATTGAGCTGCCACGCATTAGGTTGTTATACGTTCTTTTTCTTAATGGCTGAAGTTTATATTCAGCCGCACTGAGCTCCGTCATACTCTGACAGGTTATGGAGTACCAGACGCTGGTGTCTCCCTTATCTTTGTGGTTGAAGCTGACCCAGCTAACCAATTTGAGGTATTCTATTCTTGGGTCACCTTTCCAGCAGTGGATGGAACAGACAATTTGTTCCATGTATACACTCACATGGCCCTTCCTAACATGTATCAGCCTTATAAGACACTTGATGTTCTGTTGTCGCCATGGCAACACCACATTTTGGTTTAATGGTGCCCTCCCTCACCCAGTGACTGCAATCCGTTTAAGCCCTTTATCAATAGATGGGGCCACTTGGCACGTTTTGGCTGGGTACACACCACATCCATGGCATGTAACAGTTCCTATAGATGAGCTCCGCGTCTTGCACACCTCCTTGATTTGGGTGCACAGGCCTGTTATACAATATGTCTCTCGCAACTTCCAGGTGGGACCACTGTGAGTTGCTGCCCTACCAGCTGGAGCTGGCGGAGAGACTAATAGTCCTGTTATGATTAATTCAGTAATGGGCAAGCAACCACAGAATAAGGATGATTTAACCTTATTGGCTTGCTCAAAAATTTGACCAGCTGGAGGCAGTATTTCCAAGTACCTCTCCTGTGGAAAAACACAGGATTTTGACTATCAGTTTGCAGAAAGACTTAATCCCAGAGTTAACCGACTGTAACAATTGGGGTAAGGTGTTCGCAGCAGTATATGCTAAGTACTCCCCTTTGTGAATAAATGTCTTGTAGATGAGCACGGCCCTAAAGCGGCAGTTGATTTAGGGATGATGTTGGTGGGGTGTTCAACGTGTTTGCTGATCGCATCCTTGCAAATGTGAAGGGAGATGCAGTGAACTTTCAAGTAGCTACTGCTTTGGCTCTCATCCCAGAGGATGAGAAGCCACACGAATTACCATAAATGATTGCTCAGGCTTATAATACCATTGGCCGCAATAGTTTGGGTGTTAAGCCTTTTGCTAAAATAACACCTCAAACACAACAAAAGTCTCTGCCTGATAAGGACAAGCGTCCAATCTTTTAAAAAAAGAATTGAAAAAGTGAGAAACAGGTAAAGCAACAACAGAAACAAGGGTCGCATGCTGCGTCACCGATACCCGAGTCTTCTGAGAGCATTATGATTTGCGTGACCACGCGAGTATTAGGTCTCCTGACAGGTTTCAGGTTCCTGATCAGCGTTCTCCTTGTTCTTTGCAGGAAACATCCGGCTCACAAGCCAGTGGAGGGGAACGGCAGGATCCCGGCAGAGGTACACCACAAGGACGTGAGCAGCCTTGTCAGACTGATGGAAAGGGGAAACAAGATGAATTTCCTTGTCAGCGTCCTCAGTTTCAGAAACAGAAAGTTGCAGCCTTAACAGCCAGATATGCCACAGACGGTGAGAACCTGGCTCCTGAATTTAACATGGGTGGTGACTCTGTTCGACAGCGCAGCAGAAGTTACCATAGTTCGTCCATTTCTGGAGGCGACAGCGGCTGAAACTTTTGTTACAGTTGAAACAGCTGACACTCGAGTCGCTCCCCCTGACAGACTATATGATATAGTTCTTCTAATTGAAGGTGATATACAACATGGTATTGAAGGGATTTTTGGGGAGAACCTATCATCTTCTTATGACATTTTGTTGGCGGAGGCAGATTGGCCCCCACCTTTTGTTCTTGCAGCTCCGAAAGATGAGGTGATATTTACGAGTTTTTCAAATAACGTCTCTAAGGAGCATGCAGAGGCTTTTGCAGAGGAGTGGGCTTTGATTACTGCACCGCCACTGTACTGTACTCATGTGGGCTGGGATAAAGATTCTCCACCCCATGAGATTCTAATGCGGTCAATGCCACAGCCTCAAACCCAATATCCCCTCCGGTGGGAAGCGAAGGGTCCCGTTTCTGAGACAGTTAAAGTATCAAGGAGTGATTGAGACATGTGTGTCACTGATGAATAGCCCGCTTTTTACCGTTACAAAACCTGATGGGTTGTTCCGCATAGTTTTGGATTTCTGGCATTTGAACTCTTATTGTAGCACTTTTGCTGTACAAAATATCCACAGTTTTGTTCTTGCAGACAGTCTTGTTCATAAAAAATATAAAACTACACTTGACATTTCCAAAGGCTTTTTCAGTCACAACCTATCTCCGGCATGCAGTCAATGGTCCACATTCACAGCCGGCGGTAAACAAAAACAATTTAGGCGACTAGCTGTGGGCTACAAGAACAGCTCTGGAGTTTTCGCCGCCCGTGTTGTCTCTCTGCTCGACAGCATAGACCCAGATGCATACTGATACAATGATGATATTTATCTCACGGATGACGCATTATGGCCGCAGCTGTGCCGAGTTTACAGCATCATTATGTTGTTTGCAGGCTACGGTTACAAATTTTACTTTTCAAAAACACACATTGCAGAGTACACAGTGTTATTTTAGGGCTATGAGCTCAATAAAGAAGGTAGAGGCTTGGCAACTCACTTCCTGGAGCAATGCGCACATTTGTGACCTCCAACAACCCTCAAAAAACTTCAATCATTGCTGGGATGTTTGAACTTCAGTCGTACTTACGTTCCTGAATATGCCCAGCGTTTCCTCTTTATGCTTTGATACAACCAACATTTTTAAAAGCCTGCTGGCTTCCAGAACACTCAGCTATCCTGCAATCTTTGCAGTCTGATCTACTTGAATCTAAATACTTACTAACAAATGATAACCACACAGACCTGGTGAAAGAAATCGTTCCAGGCGCAGTGGGTTTTACTTACTTAACGTTTAATGAAGGTGACACAGTACCTATTGCTTACAAATCACAATTATACACATCTGCTGAGTTGCGTTTTTCCACTGTTGAAAAGGTCTTGACAGCTGTGCAGATGGCGATCCTAACGGAACGCACACTGGCACAGGGGAATCACATTTTGGTGGTTACGCCTTACCCTGCACTTGAAGCAGTGACAAAGACAAGTGTACCAAGTCCAGTGTCGTACATACGCAGGCGCTGGGTGACTGTACCCCCAATTGGCCAAGCTGCCCACTTTGGTGCAAGCTCTCGAGTTTGCTGATCTTAATGACATTACTCTCATTGTGAGTGATTCTTATTACTGAGTTCAGTCTTTCAATGACAACTTATTCTTTTGGTGTCAGAATGACTATTGTGATTCCAAGGGCAGTGCATGTAAGCATAAGATGCTTTGGGTTCGAGTGGCAGATCTTAAAGAACGTCTGCCTCTTACACAGGTAATTCACACTCTTGGCTACCAGAGTGTGGGGACACACGGTGTCAATAACAGTTTGACTTATGAAGCAGCCAAATCAGTAGTAGCCACGTCTAGTTGCACCCGTTACACGATCCATGACTCACATTGATAATTAAATTTTGGCAGCTATTGCTGCTACTGAGAAGGGTGGAAATGACCCTCAAGAGTTCCCTTCAAAGTACTCATATCATCTAAGTCCCGACGTAGATAATCATTCTACTATGTTACAGGACTTACAAGAGACCTGTGACAGTCTTGCAAGAGAACATTTACCCTCGGCCACTGATGCTGCACTACAGATTCCGGTAGTTGGCTGGCTACCGAAGGTTGGAGATCTGGTCTGTGAGAAGGTGGAGAACAAAAAACAATTTGGCCTCTCATATTGTGCACTGGTTCCAATGTTTAGCGTGAAGGATACCTGTACAGTCATTTTACCACCACTTCCTGGTCGCAAATACAACAGAAGCATCTTAATGGACAATGTCAAGCTACAACATTTGGCCGATTCTGAATAGTACAACACCTGCTGTATCATTTCCAGCAATTTCAAGGAATCCAGTGATTAGCGCATTTGACACAGCACAAAACGACACTGCCATCGAGAGGAACTCTGTTGCTAATCCCTTGCTGATACCACAAGCCTCCACCTGTACTGAGGAAACCGAATATTCTTATCCCACAAGCGAGTCTCTGCCTGGTTTGCAAACAACTACTCTCAACCAATCACGTTTTTCATTTGACTCGACTTCCATCTCATCATTTGGCCCCACGAATTCAGTATTCTTGTCTCCTGGTTTAAACAGACTTATTTAGTCCCTCCTTGGACATATATCTGGTTGGTGCTGATCCTGATTTTTCTGATCATGTCCATTAGTTTTGTGACAGTTTTTTGTGCTAGTTTTTTTCTTACTCATCAATGGTCACAACTTGCCAGAAGGCTCTGCTGTTCAGTTGGTAACTGGAACTTTGGCTCCACACTCGTCTTCCCACATCATGAAGCGAGACCAGATTCTTGTCAACATTTCCGCCTTTCCAGTCGGTGATGGCATAGTCTGGGATGCTGTGGATTTCCAAATTCATGGCCCAATAGAGATTATTAATGTAACAAATATACTTTGTGTATCAATGGGTGATGTAGTGAAACAGAACATACGTTCAGATGATTGGGATGTGCAAGCAGTGCAATCTTTATTTTCAGATTTGATGCTGAAGCTTTGTATTTAAATACTGCTAATTATGCCAATGTATATTGTTACCAGCATTTTGAACCCTTCATCTACACAAAGCTAAAACAGATGAATGCCCCTACCATTCCTACTCTGGCTACATATCATAAATGCAGCTTGCATGCTGATTACTCTGATGGGGAACTGCATGCTTTATTTCAGAATATGACATTTAATGTCTCCAGTTTAGACCCACTAGGATGGTTAGTTTGGCAGACGACTTCTGATGCCTGCCACATATGTTTCCATAACACAGTGCCTATTTACAAACAGGATAGAGTAGATCCTCGTTTTCCAGGTACACATTCCGTTACCACTTATTCAGTGGGTATATTGTGTAAAAATTTGTTACAGCACTCATCTCTATCGTCCATGAAACCACATTTCTCGTTGTTTTCCAATAACATCGATTTGGCCGACTTTATCAAGGGACGACCTGGTCCTAGAACAAAACGATTTATTTACTCAGCTTACAATGAAATATGGAAGCTATCTCAAATTGAAGCTGCATTGCGTTAAAGGGAAATAGATCAGGTGAATCTAGAAAAGTCACTTACTGTAGTTGACTTTAGTATTAACACACTGTCTTCCCGCATTTACACCTTAGATAATATTGTTTCATCTGTTGTTGATATTGTACAAGATGATGTGTCTGTGTTATATCATGGTCAAATTCAATTGCGTTCAGTAATGCAGTTAGCTTGGACTTTGCAAACTCTGAAGATGGGTAAAGTGCCATGGGATTATTTAAATACATCTGCTTTGTTTCTGCCTTTTAATCTGACTGACAAACAACAGTTTATGTCCATGAAACATGCTACATACACTCTTTTGCATATTGAGAAGATAGTCCATTTACCCTTCTCCGTGGACGAAACTGGCTCTGCTGTTTCACTCATTCACGGAGTTATCTCTTTACCTTTCTCTTTGTTTAAATTTAGCTCCATTATGATGGTTTATCCCATAGGTCACTACATACCCCGAGGCAGATCTGTATGAGGTGTGGTCCTTGCCTTTCACATACAGATGTTAGCGAGATTACAAGGAAGTATATCATACAGGGGAATCTTTTGATTCTACTATAGGCTGTTCCCTTGCAGTTACACAGGGCTTGCTGTATTACCACACCAAATATTGCATGTGTTTTGAAAGGTATTTCAGTACCAGCTATAAAACCCACCTTCACACTATTTGCTAACGTTAGCTATCTTCTTCTAAATAACGAAGAATGTTGTGGTTTGCAGGCTGGCATACCATACATTGTAACCATTTCACAGCGCATAGTTTGCTGTAGAAATATGCTTTTCCCACCCCGCTGGGGAAGCTTGATGCCTCAATCTGGCCTTGCATCCCAATTTTGAAAGGAAACTTCAATACGTTGAGCAGAAGAAAGGCGTTGTTATTTCAACAGGAGGTCCTGCTCACTTTTGCGCGTAAAACATTCGTCCTGCAGATAACGAGCACTAATTCTGAAATTCAGGCCCTTTTAAATACTAACCTCCCCCTACATTTCAATGAATTAATTCACTGCATATTCAATGCGTCTGATACACACGGCCAGGTGCATTTTTTAAAATGATTGGCTCTGGCTTTGTGACCTCTTTTCAGACTATATTTGGTGTGATACCAGGCTTTATTCATTCTATTTTTTCCAGTGTCTTTGGAGGCTTACCTCTGTTGGTCACGATAGCCGCGGGTGTCCTTCTATTGATTTGCCTGCTATGCATTGGCTGCACCTCTTGTGGTCCTATACAACCCAGATCGGCTACAAATGCTACGTGACCATATGCTTGAATGCTATGGCACTCTGCCGCAGGCGACTCTCAGTGTAACGTATGGACTGTGTTTCCGCTTTGCGTACTACACTTGCGTGCAACCCGTTTTCTCCTGCTTAGAGTGCTCCTTTCAATGGGCACTGGATTTCTGCCTCTCCAATATGTCATCTCCCGACCCAGATCACGACCTGTTGAAGAGTCCCTTAGTGGCCCATGAGCAAGAATGCTTGGGGTGGTTTTATGGCATGTGCGGCTGCACTTGGAGTGTTAGCACAATGGGATATCTGTGCGGCTGAGCAGGATCTCCTACTATCTAGCTACATTGAATATCACACAAGTTGTACTGCGGTGGTCTTGGAAGCTCCGAATTGTGATGACCATGCTTGCTCATTCTGCTTGATAAATTGGATGGTATCTCTTTTTACTACCAATGAAAATGATTTCCTATTGGAGGCTGTGGCTGTTTACCGCTCATACACTCTGTTGCATTAAAATGGCTGGAGCACATCTTTGCCAATTTTTAATGGTATTTTTGGGAAAACTCGTTGAACCTAATTACAAGCCCCTTTTTTATTTTATTGTTTTTGTATTTTTTATTTACCCCCGCTCTTTTCCAAATTTGAGAAACTATAGACGCTCATGAACTCTGCTCGCACTTCTTGAACCCTGTGTTCATCCTTTGCCTACATCCGATGGACTTACCAGGGGAGGGTGTAGTGAGGATACGGGATTCACTGCGGACATTACTAATTTAGCATATGTAAATACACGCTTGGCTGCCATGTTGCCGCTTTAGCACACGTTGCTACGTGACTTTGTTTTCACAAATTCTCTGCTTGTGCTCGTTCACATGAGAACCGTCTCCTTTTCACGTTTTTGGGGTACTCTGTGGGTTTTGTCTGCACAAGGTGTTTAAGGTCGAAAAACAATGTCCCTTGCAAATCTGCCTCGGTAAGTCCCCCACATGTTTGACATAATACAAACACAGCTGCACCACTGAAAATCAAGTGCTTTTAATATGGCATTGCATACATGTTAGGCACGTCAAGAAAAACTTTCCATAGAGAAGAGCTGTGTTTGAACGGAGATGTAAACATTTGCATTTAAAGCTAGAGGTATGGGGTCCCCCCTGACAAAGCCCAGATGTCTTCTATTTCTATAATAAACTAGTTCCTAGCACGGGAGGGTGGAAAGGCATGGTTGTACTTATTCCACTATATTTATAAAAAATGTCCCCGTTCATTTTCTATATAATTGTAACAATGTTTACTATCTTGTGTTTATGCATTTTTCTGCTACTATTAGCTCATATACTGAATTATAGAGCACATTATTTAAAATAAACATTTTAAACTATACAGTGTCTCTGACTATTCACATTGTGGACAAGTGTGAGTGAGTGAAGGAAAGAGTGTTCTTGCTCCAGCGATTCCTGGGAGAATCGGAGTTACATGTTCTAGGATGTCTAAACATTGGTAGCTTTGCTGTAGTACAGAGAACAAATGAGACGCTATAGCTGGTCAGATTGGGGTTCCGGGCACTAAGGTGGATTGTTGGAACACCACTATACACTGAGGTCCTGGTATCCTACACATAGTTCTGTATATGTTCAGAATCCCTGCAACAGCCAGGAGCAAGATAGAGGGAGTTTTAGGCACTTCCCTTTTCCAGAGGAGTTGCTGAGGCCCACAAGTAGCGCATGGTGACCCCGGGGTGGCACTGGAATTCCCGAAATAAACATCTGGCTGAGATGTAGTAAGCAGAGCAGCGTGGTTAATAATCCCTTGGCTGTAGGGCCACTACCGTCATCAGAAGCAGACCAAACCTGGAACAACCTATAATACACCTACTACCCTCAGGATGAGGAGAGGGGCTGTGCGCATGCCAGTAACCAACTGACAAACCCACATCAGGCTATAATGCTGCTGCAAGCCACCCCAACTAGAGTCTGCATGGAAACCACATCCTATCCTACTGGCAGGTTGGGGAAAATGGAGGCAAGACAGTCCAATCTATCATTTGAAAATAGGCGCATGGAACGTAATGGGGAACCGCCACAAGAAGCGGAGAAAAGTCCACAAAGACCGAAGACACAAGAATGCAATATGAGGACATCAGATCTCTCCTGTTGGAGGTCAAATCCAGCTTGAAAACAATAGACTCAAAGCTAGACAATGTACCATCCCAGCTAGATCATGTAAAATAGCACGTTGAGACACACAACACTATGATCACACAACTGGAGTCCAGAGTGTTAGATGCAGAGGATAAACTTACTGAGGACCGAAAACACCTGTTAAAAATGGACAAGGGGCAGAAAATTTAGGATGGAGAACTACTTTGGATCTCTGCAACGCGTGCTCTTTGGTACAGAACTATCAACGGTCTATACTGTGGAGCGGACCCATCACTCGCAAAAGCGTAGACTTCCGCCTGGTGCACCTGCACGGCCAATAATTGTTTGCCTATTAAACTACAGAGACCGCAATATGATCCTGCGGAAAGACAGAGAAATGTAACAGGTCAGAGATCAAGGGAATACCCTCTCCTTCTTCCTGGACTTTACTCTAGCTGTGCAGGCGGCAAGGCGTGCGTTTCTACTGGCAAAAGGCATCCTCCAACAGCAGGACATTCCTTACTCCTTCCTCTACCTGTCCAAGCTGCGCATTGCAAGTGTTGGTAAACCGCAGTTTTTCACGGATCCAAAGGCCTCGTTGACGTAGAATTAAACAACTCAGTAGAGGCAACAAAAATGTGTCACATTTGACCAAGATCATCTGTACCAGTGACAATGACTAGCCTCAAATACGGTTGCAATGCCCACAGTGACACTGAAGATTATATGCTGTACTGGGATGATTGTCTAACTGTAAAACTGTCTATTGCACCTGGCGTGCCCTGAGAGTGGCAGATGGCCACAAGCATGGTGCTCTTTATCCAGAAGCTTCCCTGCATGTGAATACTACTTGGCCACTCTGGCTTCTAAAAATCAACAACGGGATTCTATCCTTTTTTTTTAGGTTTTTATATTTTGTTTGTGATGTGTGACTTTAGCTTATACCCATAAAATGTACAGGGAAAGCACTAAGTGTTTTTAAAATACCCCTCACACTATGAATCCCATAGTGTCATGCTTCATCATAGGGGTCTTCCATCCCTCTACCGGGTGCGGCGTGCTACAACCGACGACCACGCGGGAGCACTTGATATTGTGTGGATAGACTATAAGTGTAGTAGGTGAGGGTGATATGAGTGGTAGGGAGAAGGTGCAAATTGACAAAAAATTTAAAATTCCCTGGCTAGTAGAAAAAATATACTTTATTCATATCTCTGGCTGGGAACGTTAAAAAGGGGAAGAAGAGAGTAAGTGTGAGTAAGTTATACTCTCTACTTGGTCGGCATGTTTCGTAAAAAGTCCCCTACTGCTTTACTCATCAGGACCTATTGTGATGAAATGAATGAAATGAAAAGCAATTTTATATAGCGCAATTTATGCCCTGAGGCGTCCAGGCGCTGAACTAGAACAGTGTCTTCCAGAGAGGCAATCCAGGAGGGGTCCAATTAGTTAAACAGGAAGGTCTTGAGCTGTTTGCGGAAACTTGACAGATTGGAGTTGCTTCTCAGATGACCTGGAAGAGTGTTCCACAGTCTGGACGCGTTGTAGGCAAAAGAGCGGCCTCCTGATCTGGCTCTGTAGATCCTAGGGACTTTTGCCAAGAAGGCGTTTGAGGAGCGAAGTGACTTATTGGGCTGGTAGGGGAGAATTAGGGTATGATTAATTTCTGGGCCTGTCTTCCAAAAGGCTTGGTGGGCGATGCAAAGAGTTTTATACTTTATTCTATCCCTGACGGGAAGCCAATGTAGGGTCCTTAGGCCATGTCTTATCGAGGTTCTGCGTGGGAGTTCCAGCAGAGTGCGGGCTGCACAGTTTTGTGTTCGCTGCAATTTTTGTAGGCTATACTCCGGAGCCCCGAGGTACAGTGAGTTGCTAAAGTCGAGGCGAGATTGTAATAGTCCTTGGATCACTATCTGCCTGGCCTCAAAGGGGAGAAGAGGAAGGATTTTTTTGATTGACCTAAGGAGGCCAAAGCAGACCGCCGAGACCTTGGTTGCCTGGGTATTAAAGGTCAACGATTTGTCCAACCACACTCCCAGGCTTTTTATGTTATCTCTGGGAGTGGGAGGAGCGCCCATGCTCAGAGGCCATAACAGCTCCAAGGTGGAAGGGGCTGCGGGGCCTAGGAGCATGAGCTCCGTTTTATCATCGTTGAGTTTCAGGCAGGACATGGTCATCCAGCTCTTGACCTCCTCCAAGCATGTTGCTAGGTTGGTTTGTGGTTGGCAGTTGTTCCCTTGCACAAGGGAGACCACTAGCTGGGTGTCATCCGCATAGGTAATGATGTTAATACCATGCGGACGAACAATCCCAGCCAGCGGCCTCATATATGCATTAAAAAGTGTAGGGCTCAACGAGGAGCCCTGCGGCACCCCACATCCCAGCGGTCTGCTGGAGGAGATGGCGGAACCTTCAAACACCTGAAAGGTGCGGTCACTCAAGAAGGACTTGAACCAGCCCAGGGCTTCTCCTGAGATTCCCAGATCGAAAAGGCGATTTAAGAGGATTTTGTGGTTTACCGTGTCAAAGGTGGCGCTTAGATCGAGGAGGATCACTGCCACTGATCCTCCCCGATCCAAAATCCGCCTTGCCTCTTCAGTCACTGCCAACAGGGCAGTCTCCGTCCCATGTTTAGGGCGGAAGCCCGTCTGGGAGATGTCAAGCAGCTGGTTGTGTTCGAGAAACTCAGTTAAAAGGATGTTGATATGTTTCTCGAGAATCTTGGCAAACCAGGGAAGCAGTGATATTGGGCGGTAATTACTCAAATTGCCTGGATCCAGAGTGGGTTTTTTTAGGAGTGCCCGCACCATGGCATGTTTCCAAGCCAATGGCACCAGCCCTGTCTTTATTGAGGAGTTCAAGAGCTCCAAGAGTGTCGGAAGGATGATGTTGTCAGCTTGGATCAGTGTACTGGGAGGGGCAGAGTCCAGAGGGGAGCCGGATTTTACTTGATGCATCAGGAGCCCAAGTGTGTTGAGATTCATAGGGGTGAAATTGACCAGATGGTTCTGAGGAAGATTTTCTAATTTTGAGCCAGGGTCTGATTTAGAAGTGGAGGATTCAATTGCCGGATCCGGAAAAGAAAGATAGATGGTATTTATTTTATGAAAGAAGAAGTCGACTAGTTCATTACAGCGAGGAGTAGGATTATGATTGTCTGTTGGAGGAGGTGGAATCGTTGTCAAAGTTTTTAGTATCCTATATATCTCCTTTGGTTTGGATTTTGCCATCATTATTTTGCCATTGTAAAAGGCAGCTTGAGAAGCTTTAATTTCAGACTTGTACTTCCTGATGGCTTCTCTGTAAATGGATTTATCTGCCTCATTAAAGGTCATGCGCCATCTCCTTTCCAGTCTCTTACAGACACGTTTCCCCTCCCTAAGCTCCTCCGAGTACCAAGGAGCAGTTTTTTTCTGTCTTTTTGGGCCCGGTGTGCGAAGGGGAAGAGCAATATCCAGAGAGTTAGTAATCCATTCGTCGACTAGGTTGCTATTGACAGAGGGGTCAGTGACAAGGATGGGTCTAGTAGTGTTAAGGATATTGGACCAATTATCTATGTGTAGCTTAGGCCAGTTACGTGCTTGGCAAGGAGCAGGGGTAGAAGTGGGGGCATTGTGTGTGGCCCAACTAAATGGTACCAGGAAATGATCTGTCCAGGGGAGGTGGTTAATTGTGCCCACCTTAAGACGTTCAGAGTTGCTGAATATAGGGTCCAAAAGATGTCCCTTGTTGTATGTGGGATGGGAAACACGTTGCTCTAGTTGCATTGCAGCTAGGCTTGCTGTGATTTCTGTGGCGGTGGTGTCTGAAGTGTTATCGAAATGGACGTTAAAATCTCCAAGCAGCGTAAAATTAGAGGGGGCAATGACCAATTCTGCCACTACAGTGGGAAGTGCTGTTTGGAAGGTTCTGCAGGACCCTGGCGGGCGGTAAATGAGGATGCCCGTAAAACTATCGTTGGGGGAGAATTCGATAGTGAAGGATAGGCTTTCACAGTCAGAGATAGACTCCGGGGAGTAACGACATGTGTAGATATCCTTGAATATAATGGCGACACCGCCACCTTTACCCTTAGGGCGGTCTAAGTGAGCTATTTGATAGCCTTGTGTAAGGGCTTGGACCACGTCCGGTTCGGTATCTTGGGTCAACCAGGTTTCGGTCATGAACATAGCGTCGGGGGCAAGTTCGTCCAGCAGTAGAGCTATTTCCACGCTACTACACTCAGAGATAATAGTTTATATGTATTATATGCCTATCAACTAAAAAGAAAATTGTGAAGGCAGAATAACCTCCTCAAAAATGTTTACTAAATTGGTACCTGTGGAGAGAAAGGAAAGAAAGCAACAAAACTCGATGAACAACCTATTGGTTGTCAATATGACACATCATCATAGCGTGGATCTATTTTCAAAAAATTCTAATATCATGTTGATCTTGTTCATTTTGTCCTGTGAAAAAGTACATACTTTGTGAAATATTTTTCATGATATATTTTTCATATTTTCAAGCACATCAGGCCAATATTATGCCTTTAACCCACATTTTTTTCTCGTGAAGGGTATTTTTATGCGTTTGTTAAGAAGTAGACATCACCTTATATAAATGCACTTTTGTCTCAGCTCGAAATTAATTCATGCACACATCGAGGAAAAATACGTCTTTACAATGAAATCAAAAGCTGTAATATTTAGGTCAATGAGGAATACATACACTTGTTTTTGTTCGCCGTGCCACATGAGCAAGCGCCGGGGTGGGGGAGGGTTATTTAGTAATTTCTGTCCAAGCCTCCTCTTAAGATATTTTAGCGGGGAGATTTAACAACTTGGCTCTTAGTCGGACTTACGTATTCAATGCTACTCCCTCATCGGTCCAGGACCTCCGTGCTGCTACGTGGGCTGAAGCATCTGCGGTTAGCTCTGGGTATTTATATGTTGCCAAATTGGATAATTGTCGGCCTATTTTCTTTAATCAGTTGCACCTGGCTGTTCTGTTGTGCATGCTGTCACATGACGCTTCAAGATTTAGAAATGGAAAAAAGACTATTCCGAACTAACACGAGTTATTGTATAAAGTCGTCATAATTGGTTGAAGGATTGCTTGTGACCAATATTTTGTTCGTAATTCCTGGAGCCATCTCATAAAAAATGTGTATTCTTAGGAGGTTCCTCTCGATAGCAAACTTGCTTTGATATACCCACTGAACAAAGATTAGATAGACAACAAAATTGGCACTTCTCATGGCCCATTCGGTTTATGGTTTAGAAGACCAATTCCTGTGTATTCCTTGTGATGAGTTTCTGCGGCGTGCTTGATTCTGGTTGTCAAGCACTACCTTAAGTTATCATGTTGTTCGCATGGGGGGGACATGCTTGGTAGTACCTCATACTGCATTTATTATTTCAAAAATGGCACTTATTATCTTTCATCAAATTAATTGACAGGTAGTGCCACACGCCAGTCATTTCTTTGTATGTAGGCTGATGTTCACAACATAAGTTCCCTATCATTATGCAGTTATTGGTATGTCAAATTAATCTCCATCTACATAAGATTCAAATTTGCACTTCATACGGGCCATATTCATAATGAAGGCTTTTTGTACATTATTATTGTGTTGTAGGTTCTTACAAATATATGTAGTTATTATCGTGAAAGGAAAAATATATAACTCTATTGTCCGGACAATTTGCAATCTATTATATATGACTCAAGAATCCTCTATTGAGTGGAAAAAAACGTAGCATATTCTTAACCAATGATCATGCTGTTTTCAGTCCTTCGATAGACTATGCTCTCTTTATCTCTTATTCATAGGGTTCAAAGGTTGTGCTTCATGCGTATGGTTGTTGTCATGAAGGCATGTATTGCGCACAATTGTCATTCTGATGTTTGGTTTGCTTGAAGGCAGTAGTGTTGGTAAAACATCATTAGAGGTTTTTAACTTTTGTAAATTGACAGAATTCAGTGTCATTCTAAATAATGGTTCACAGCTGGCTCCAGGGAATCTCATCATTAAGGCCTCTTTCATTGGTCTTTAGGGGTGCACCCAATGTTGCTCCTTTTCAAATAGGTATTTCTCATTCGGCACCTGCTCAATCACAGTCCAGTAGATATCATTTGCGGTATGGTTCTTTTCCAAAAAATGCAATGCCATCATTGTTGTGCTTCTTTTGCAATTGATGTGGCTCTTATGCTCGCCTATTCGTGTCTTTGCTGCCCTCGTGGTCATGCCTACTTATTCTATTAGGCAAGGGCATCTGATCAAGTACACCACACTTGTGGTATTACATGAGGTAAACATCCTCTGCTCCTATTTGGTTCCATTTTGGAACGAGATTTCTTCACTTTTGGATATAAGATGACAGACCTTACATTTGCCACAGGGATGATGGCCATGGATGTTGGTCAATGCTGAGGATTGACTTGATGTTATCTGTCTCTTAGGTCTTGTGTGGACAATCATGTCTCGAATACTCTGTCCTTTCCTGTGCGAAAAAATAGGTTTTGGGAGATTTAGTCCACCACTTTTGAGAATTCTCCAATGTTTATTTATGAGTTTGGTTACCTCATTTGATTTAGTATTGTACGTAGTGATACAAAAGGGGCGCCTTTCCTCTTGTTTGCGAAAGTCAGGTTCCAAGAGGCTTTCTCTGCAGTTGTTTCGTGCTCTTTTATATGCTTTGTCGATTACCCTACTAGGGTATTGTCGTGTCGAAAGTTTCTTTTTGAGTTGGTTTGATTGTGTCTAGAAGTCTAATACCTCAGTACAGTTTCTTCTCAGACGTAAAAATTGTTTGTATGGAAGTTTGTCCCTGAGATGTCTGGGGTGGAAACTTCTTTGGTACATGAGGAGACAGTTCTTGGATGTCTCTTTAAAATTGGTAGTAGTTTTTAGTTGCCGTCCTTTGGCGAAATATTCAGATCCATAAATACCAGATGTTCCTTAGCGATCGTGCTTGTGATTTTCAGGAAGTCATCTTGACAGTTAAGCCTGGTGATGAAGCGTTGTGCTGATCGTTCATCTCCGCCCCAGATGATAAAAATATTGTCTATGTACTTCTTTCAGGTGTGAATCTGGTTATGGAATGGGTTGTTATGATGTAGGATTCTTGTCATCTCTAGGTGAAATGCATAAAGACCAGCTACACTGGGAGCAAATGTGCTCCCCGTGCTGGTCCCATGCTTCTGGAGGTATAATGTGTTTTCATATTCAAATTTTTATTCTTTCAGAGCCAGGCTACAACACTCCATGATGACCTTTCTGGGTGTCTGGTACTCCCAGTCGATGCTAAAAAGGACTTCTTCTATGATGTTTAAAGTTTCCTCATGTGGAAGGCTGGTGTACAGGCTCTGGACGTCGCAGCTTATCAATAGTTGATTTTCAGGGTTAAATGGAAGGTCTTCTAAAAGGACCAAAATGTATTTTGTGTCTTTCAAATAGTTTGAAGTTTTTTGCACTATGGGTCTCAGATATGCATCCGCAAATTTGGATACCGGTTCCTGTATGGATCCTATTCCGGACACAATAGGACATCCGTATTCGAATATACGGATAATGAGTATGGTTGAGGAAGCAATATACATGGATGGATTACGAAGAAGGAAGTGGAATTCCTGATACAGGAATCACCTATTACACGCTACATGTACACAATCCCCAAAATCCACAAAAGTCTAAACAACCCACCAGGAGGTCCTATTGTGTCCGGAATAGGATCCATACTGGAACCGGTATCCAAACGTGGGGATGCATATCTTAGACCCATAGTGCAAAAAACTTCAACCTATTTGAAAGACACAAAAGACATTTTGCTCCTTTAAGAAGACCTTCCATTTAACCCTGAAAATCAACTATTGATAAGCTGCGACGTCGACAGGGAATACCTTGATGCCCAGATCATGGCAAGCTGCCTGGGATAAGGCCCCTTTCTTGGATAGGTTCACACCTGCTTTTCATAAAGAATACGCCACTAAACTTATCCCAGATCTTATCGAGATGTATCATGACTCACTGTCAGTGGGCCACTCCCCTCAACCATGAGAGGCAATTATTATAACCAAACTCAAACCAGACAGGCCCCGACCAGTCCAGGTTCATACAAGGGAGGGCCATGTCGCATAACCTTCGCATGATATTCTCCATCATGCATCATATTCATCCTCCCTGCCAGCGGTAGAAGCTCTCCTTGACGCACCAAAAACGTTTGATTCCCCCCAAACGGACATTCCTCTTCCCCCTTCTTGGACCCTGGGCTTCAGCTAAAATTTTATTAAAAACAAATCTGATTATTATATACCCTTCCCCTGGTGTGCATTCAAATGAAAGGCCATATCTCAGACCCCATTGAAATTATATGGGGCACTAGGCAGGGAGGCCCCCTCTCTCTGCTCCTGCTGGCGCTGGGAATGGAGCCATTGGCGGCTATGCTGCGCCAGCTCCATGCGGAGCTGGGTATTGGCTTTAATTCCTGAGTACTAGTGGTGTCTATGTATGCCGCTGATATTACCCTAAACATTTGTGAGCCACACAAGAACCTAGAATCTATGACAAGGGAAGTGATCCGCTTTGGAGGCTACTCTGGATTTCAGGTTAACTGGAGCAAATCAATACTCTTTCAGCTCACTGAAGCCGTGCGCCCATACCAAATGGAATACCCATTAAAATTGGCATCTGAGCCGACTAAATCCTTGGGCCAATGGCTGTGCAGGAACCTGGAGGAACTGTGGAGAGTAAACTATGGACATGCAGTTGATTGACTGGGCGCATATCAATACCAAAAATGGTGGTCCTACCAAAAATGCTATACTTATTTGTCAATGTCCTGCCCTTCACAACACTGTTTTTTAAAAGACTGTGCTCCGACATTATCGCTCTAGGGTGGGCAGGCCAGCAGCTGAGGGTATCTTATGAAATCCTTACAATACCCTAAGCATGTGGTGGACTGGGCGCACTGGACCTAAAGTTTTACACCGTCTGTGGCTAAGCGTGCATTCTGCATTTCTGGCTACACCCTACACTGCTTCAGCTGCATCTGGCGGTAGAAGGCAACAAGGCATCCCCATGGTGCTAAAACGGCCTTGTTCCAGCAGTATAAAACACCTAAGGACAAAATCAACACACTGGAGTGTGTGCATTGGGCGTGGGAGAGTATCTGGAGACAAACCAGCGCCACCAAGCTATATGTGCCATATGCTACATTGGCAGGGAATCCCACCTTCCCCCACAATACAAGATAGTGGCACGGCGCGATGAGCTGGAGCATTGGACATCAAAATATTTGCTAACTTATACTCAGATGGCCAGTTTCTCCACCCATTCACTAGTACACCAAGCTTGAGGTCACCTTACTTGACACACTATTATACTATCAAATCAGGGCGACTTGTGGGAATGCAAATAGCATGTTTCCTGCCCCTCCTCAGTTCACCACAGCATTAGAATATGTCCATACAACCACATTGCTGCACAAACTCATTACCCAACCTTATTCCCTGACTCTGCCTGCCTCCTCGCTGGATACCTTGATGGCCCACCAAGCCTGGAAACTAGATGCAGGCCTGGAAATATCAGCTGAGCAATTTTATTGCTAAGGTCAAATAGCCTCTCACAAAACTATAGACTGTGACTGATTTCTTTTAAATATCGACATGGAATGTATCGCACCCCATCATACTTACACAGAATAGGCCGAACTAGTGATGCAAGATGCTTGCAATACTCTGTGCCGGAGGCCACATTTGTGCATCCGACCTGGACCTGCACAACGGTGATGTGCACTACTGGTGGACTATTTGTGTGATAGCCAGCATCATCATGGGAGACTCTTTACTATCAGACCTCCGGCTGTGTCTACTGGGATGTGCTAAGGAGACCTCGGACACACACCGACAACTAGTTGCAAAGTTGTTGCCCCTGGCCAGGCGCAGGGTGGCGATGCACTGGGGCCCCAGAACAGCGCCAACAATGATAGCGTGGTTTGCTGATGCCTCACATTGCCAAACACAGCTGACTATGTTTTGGGGCCTTATGCCTTCTGCGTATCGTCTCCACAAAATCTGAGACCCATTCACGAAATATCTCTGCCAAAATGCTACTGTCAAATTAGACACACCAGATCCCACACTCACTTGCAGTTAGACTAATCCTTTTTACTACACGCTGGTTGGATCATGATGCCCAGCATGACCAGTGCTGCATACTACATGGATTAACAAGGTACTCTGACCCCCTCCATGATATACATCAACCATATCTAACTATGTTGTGTGTACGCAATATATTGATTAGATTGGTACATGCAACAGTGGGAGATGTTAGCACGTTGCTGCCAACTATGTGTTATTGAAAATGTTTCCCAAAAATGTATACATCTCTAAAATATAAATAAAGGTTAAAAAAAAAAAGATTACTCCTGATAGAGCCCAAATCAAATGTAGTAACAAGTATCCAATATTTATTATTATTGATATTTGTTAAGCGCTCGGCTACCCCCAACTGGGGTGTCCAGGGGCTAAAGACAGCAGAAACCGCAAGCACCAGAAGAGGCTAAAGAGTGGAGAACAGCCAGGTCTTCAAGCTGCGCCTGAATAGAGATTCCGAATCAATAAGACAGAGACTAACGGATAGACCGTTCCAGAGCTTAGCCGTGATCACTGCAAATGCCCTGCCTCCTTTCCTGGAGCGTTGGAACCGGCGGGGAAGCAACAGGCAGAGGTGATTGGATCTAAGTGCATGTGCTGAGTGCACCAGCTTAAGCCTACGTCGAGATATCCTGGTCCCCTACCGTTCAAGGCCCTGAAGGACCGGACCAGGGCCTTGAACTGGATACGTGAGGATACAGGTAGTCAATGAGATTCATTCCGATGCGGAGTAATTGAGTGGCGGTAAGGGATGTTGCAGATCAGCCTAGGGGCTGCATTCTGTATATTCTGTAATCAATGGATGAGATAGGCTGGAACTCCCACGTATAAACTGTTGGAATAGTCCAGGTGGGAGGTAATGAGGGCATGGAGGACCGTCCTGCGCAGGTCCAGGGGGAGATAAGGTAAGATTTTTCTAATCATGCGCAATTTGCAAAAGCAAGCGAAGGTGACTTTATTGATTTGGGCCTTGCACGAAAGTTCATTGTTAATTACAAAGCACAAATTCTGGGCCGAAACAACTGGGAGTGGAGGGGGGTTGAGCTCGAGCGGCCACCACACCAATGGGTTTTGTCGGTGTTTAGCTTGAGGGTGTTACTTGTCATCCATGATACAATGTTAGCAAGGCAGCGTTTAAAATTAGATAGGCCTTTATCAGAGTAATCTCTAAATGAAAATACTAGCTGAGTATCATCAGCATAGGAGACCACTCTGACCCCACAGTCTTTTATTACCTCAGCTAGCGGTGCTAGGTACACATTAAAAAAGTGGGGGCTGAGAGCCGACCCTTGGTGGACTCTACATTATTCAGGCTAGGAGAGCACCTCGAATCCCTAGGTTATAGCGTCTGTCAAGTAAGATGGTGTGTGAGGCAGTATCTAAAGCCGCGGACAGGTTAAGGAGCACCAACATGGCTACCTCGCCTCTATCCATTAATTCCTTCATGGTTGAATCCCTCTTTCGGATTTTCCCATAGTGTAAAACAAAAAAGAAGTGGCACAAGCCTAATGTGATCTTTTGCATAGGCTAAGCCAACTTCTCATATGCAGAAAATAATTGGGACTCCATAGGCCTAATCCCAAGAAGCACCTTCAAAATTGGTTCTCCTCCTGTTGTAACCGTATGCAGTTGTAAACACACCATATTGCAGCACCATACATAAGCACGGGTGGGCATTTCAATGTTTTTCGTTTCTAGAATAAACACTACAGGTTTACGGCCTAAATTTAGGGTCAATCTAAACACAACCCCAAGTGCATGATTATCACCTTGTGTGCTTCGGACGGCCCCCTGCCTTTCGACATCACAGTCGGTGTGTTCGGAGGACGGCCGGGGGCCATCCGAACTCCACCCACTCAATAAAATGCCTGCTCAGCGCGAAAATTCGTGCAGTGCGGAAAGGGTTAAAATGAAGGCAGCGGTTATAGAGGCAAAAGAGCCACCTACAGCAAGAGTCAATGGCCACCCCAAGATACGAAAATGAGTTTAACCATGGAACTGAAACAGCGCTCATTAAAGCAGCGGACGACATCCGACTAATCAGAGACCAAGGAGGCGCTGCACTATTGGTGCTTCTAGATTTATCGGCCGCCTTCGACACGGTTGACCATAAGATCTTAGTCGACCGTGTCGAAAAGATGGGCGTGCAAGGCCTAGCAAAAAATCTACTGGCATCTTTTCTGACGGAGAGATCACAGGCAGTCATCCTGGGTCAATTCGAATCTGCAGAGTTATCACTGCCATGTGGGGTACCTCAAGGTTCATCCCTTAGTCCGACACTTTTTAATATCTATGTGTCGGACCTAGCAAAAACCATCAAAGCGCATGGGATGAACCTTACCTCATATGCAGACGATACCCAGTTGATTCTGGCTGTCAGAAATGATGGGGAAACAGTAGCGGAGAGTTTCAAAGCAGGTATGCTGGCTATCGGACAATGGATGTCAGCAAACTGTTTGAAACTAAACTCCGATAAAACTGAGGTGGTCACTTTTGGCCATCTCAGTCCTAACTGGTCCCCAATATGATGGCCATCATCCTTCGGAGCCTTGCCCAAACCTGCCACGAAGGTGAGAAATCTGGGCGTCATCTTTGATGACAATTTAAATTTCATGGCTCATGCCAATCAGACGGCCACCACGGCGTTTTACAAACTACGCCTGGTCAGGAAGATTCTTCCTTTTCTTCCCAAAAATGTAGGCAAGACATTGGTCAGCACTCTTGTCCTATCAGCACTGGACTACTGCAATGGCTTGTTTGCCAATGCCCAAGTCAGGTTTATTAAGAAAATGCAGACAATCCAAAATGCAGCAGCCAGACTTCTTTCAGATATTCCCAAATTTAAGCCCATAGCGAGACCTTAAGAAGTTTTAACTGGCTCCCGGTTAGGAACAGAATTAAATTCAAAACATTGTGCATTGTTTACAAGCCGCTACATCATCAAGCACCTCAATTCTTGAGAGACCATCTTGTTCCATACATTCCCTCTCGGACGCTCCGTTCAGCAAAACAGAACGATTTGGTAGTACCACGGACTAAGTTGGTCAACTGGGGAGACAGACGTTTCCTGGTTGCCGCCCCAAGACTATGGAACACACTCCCGCAATCCATAAGATTCAGCCCAAATCTTATGTCCTTCAGGAAGAAACTGAAAACATGGTTATTTAACCTCTAAAATTTCATAAGACCACACAGGAGAGCAAACAAATGTACAGCGCCGAGATGCCTGCGGGCAATTGTTCGCGCTTAACAAATGTTAAAAATAAAATAAATAAATAAAATATGTTTTCCCTTAATAGAAATGGCCCTAACTCTGTGTTGTTGTTGGGGCCTCATTCCTGCGTTTCTGCCAGTCTTACGAGAGTCTTCAAAGAATGCGCTTCCTCGAGATAAGCACAAGTTTGAAAGGGTCCCTTTGTTCCACCCAAAGAATTCCTTGTGTCCTCTTTAGAAGTGGAGTGGGGGCGGGGTTTTTATGACCATTCCGTCCGTTTGCCTGGAAACCCTTTGCAGACGTGAGCTGCATCTGGTGCTATGTTATTTTTGTAGCACGTGCCTATAATTCTGGAGCGGTTTTGTTTCCATTAGTATCCCTCTAAGTACAGCATCCGCTATTTTGACATCTGGCCGATTGGACAGTTTGGACACCATAACTCCCCCCCTCCCCAATCCATTTTAGAGTGTTATATCAGCCCGGTCTCTGCGTAAGCAAACAGAATCAGTAGCACTTTCAGCTGACCATAATAAATGCACCTTCCTTTGATCTTCACCATTACTCCAAATGTCCTGGTTATGCTGCACACTGGCTCCATCACTCTGTATACTCTGCGGCAAGGCCAGGGAGACGACTAACTCCTTTACAACCCCCCATCACTCAGCAAAGAGGCCAAAGAGTTGACGAGCAAATTGTTAACACTGATATGGACACGCACCAGGCACTGCCTCACCTATCCAGCACAGCAGCCCACACACCTGATGCTGCTCGGTTCTTAATGGGGAGACATAATATTGGAAACTAATCAGGGACCCCGAACGATACATTTGGAGGCATAAAAGGGGCCGAAGGCATGTGCGGTGAGGCACACCATACAGCAGTGTCACTATGCACAAGCACATCCACGTGTGCTCTCTTTGTGAGCTGTGATGCTTTGAGCCAAGAATAAACTTTCCCCCAGCAAGAGCTGTACTGTTGTCTTTGGAGAGCATAGTGAGTGAAGAGGGAAGACCGAGGAAGTGCAATACTATGCTGCATACATGTATGGACTCAGCTGAAAACCACCTAGGGCTTAGAATACTACCTTCTGTATGGATATGACAGCCTGAATTAGTATGAAAACCTTCCTCTACTGACACTACAAATGCTATTTAACCACCCTTTGAGCATCTTTGCCCCTCACTGCACCACACTAGCATCAACAAGGCAATTAGCGTCTGTGGGGGACACACACCACCAGCCGTCAGTGCACGCTTTGCCACCAGGCACACACACCACCAGCCTTCAGTGCACGGTTTCAACAGGCACACACACACCACCGGCCATCAGTGCACGCTTTCACCAGGCATACACACCACCGGCCGTCAGTGCACGCTTCCACCAGGCACACACAACCAGATGTCAGTGCACGCTTTCACCAGGAACCCACACCACCAGCTGTCAGTGCACGCTTCCACCAGGCACACTCACCACCAGCCGGCAGTGCACACTTCCACCAGGCACACACACCACCAGCCATCAGTGCACAATTTCTAGAGGCACACACACCACCAGCAATCAGTGCACACATCAAAAACGGTATAGCGCACTCTACTTTTAAACATATTCATCTCAAGCGCAGCTTAGTGCATTGGTTGGTTGATGAAACTGATGACACTAAATTAGGCATGCTTAGAATCTACCTCTGTACCAGTCATTAAAATTACATCCGACAAAAGATGATGTGAAAAAAAGTATTCTTTTTTTTCACTGTATTTTATTTAAAGAAAATCTTTTAAACTCCAAAGAACTGGACTGAATGACGTGTTTAATTTTCTTTCAGTTCCCAATAGGCAGGTCTATGGAAGTATGGGGTATGGGAGGGTCAAATTATGTGGCAAGGTTGAATACATTATGCGGCAAGAAAAAGCAAATTATGCTGCACAATTTGTTATTTATTTTGACATTTTTAAGCTTTTAACCACTGTCTGGGCATTAGTTGCACCTCATTAGTAACAGTTTAACATCCGAATATGGCAATAAGCTACATAACGGTGACCAGTCAACGTTTTGCAAAGGACCAACCTTTGCAAAGGGCCTTCCATTGCACAGCAACACGGGTAGCTGTATTTTTACTGACTTTTGAACTGTTTGATCCAGAAACAAAATGTGCTTTTTGTTAAAATCTGCAGATTATGCAGCAGATGATGGGGTAAATGTGGCAAATCTACAATTATACGAAAATGGCTGTGGCCGCACATCTGCATAATTTTATCAGGGAAAAAGCAAACCATCTATGCAGCATCAGGGAAAAAGCAAACCATCTATGCAGCATTTATAGACTACTCGACGGCCTTCGATCGAGTAGACATTCCGACCTTGTGGTCAAAACTGAGAAAAATGGGCATACCAGAACAGCTATTGCTCTTAATAGTGAATCTCCACAGTGACACTTGGTGCCGTATTCAAATGGGGAGTGATAAAGGTCTTTCAAGGGTAATGTTCACATCAAATGGCTTAAAACAAGGGTGCCTCTTGGCTCCAATTTTATTTTCTTTGTACCTAAGTGATTTACCAAGTAATCTACAACAATGTTTAAGTACACCGCCAAAGATAGCCAACGAGTATATTCATTCCCTGCTGTATGCGGACGACATTGTCCTGTTCGATCTAACACCATTTGGACTTCAAAATCTTCTAGATACTTTACATTATTATTATTATTATTAAATTACACTTGTATAGCGCTATCTACCCGGAGGCCTCGTAGCGCTCATGACTTACTCTTTATTATCCCGTGCGCAGGGCAGATCAGTGTGCTTTTGCATACAGGTGTGTTTTAAGGATTTTCCTAAAAGCAAAATGGTTGGTGATTTCCCGAAGAGATAGGGGGAGGGCGTTCCAGAGCCTGGCCGCGTTATGTGAAAAGGAGCGACCACCCCATCGAGCCTTCTTGACTCTGACGGAGGTGGCCAGCTGAAGGGAGCCAGAACGGAGAGAACGCCCAGGCACGTAGGGGGTGGCCAAAGACTGCAGAATTGCGGGACCAGTGTGATGGAAGGCCTTGTGTAGAATACACATAGATTTGAATTGCACTCTCGCCGCGATAGGGAGCCAATGGAGTTCTCTTAAGGCATCCCTGGCTGACTGTCGGCGAGGAAGATTGTAGAGGAGGCGGGCCGCACTGTTTTGGGTGACTTGGAGCTTTTGGATGACAAAGGAGGGGGCTCCCAAAAAAAGAGAGTTCCCATAGTCCAGGCGCGACAGTATCAGGGCCTGGACAAGAATCCTCCTGGCCTGAAAGGGAAGCAAAGGGAGCACCTTCCGCAGCATCCTCATCAACCCAAAACAGGTGGCTGCAATCTTAGTGGCTTGTACTGAGAAATTCAAGGCTGGGTCGAGCCAGATCCCCAGGCTCTTTATCTGGGGCTTGGGAGTCGGGGGCTCACCCAGACATGGTGGCCAGATGGATGTGAAAACAGAGGGGGGAGAATTCCCCAACAGAATAACATCTGTTTTCTCTCCATTGAGTTTTAAGCAGGAGGAATGCATCCATCTGGCGACCGCCTCTAGACAGGGACCTAAGGTGTGGGACGAACCCTCCGCGTGGTCTAAAGAGACCACCAGTTGGGTATCGTCCGCGTAGGTGACAATACGCACACCGAAGGGTTGGACTATCCTGTCTAGAGGCTCCATATAAACATTAAACAAGGTGGGGCTCAGGGAGGAGCCCTGAGGAACCCCACACCTGAGAGAATGTTTAGATGATACTGCCTCACCCTCAAAGACCTGGAAGAACCGGTCGGTCAGGAAAGACGTCAGCCATTCCAGGGCCGCGCCCGACACGCCCATGTCTGTTAGTCATTGCAACAACGTGACATGGTTCACCGTGTCGAACGCGGCACTCAGGTCCAATAAAATAATGGCGACTCTCCCACCCTGGTCCAGCACAGCTCTTGCTTCTTCCGTAACCGCTAGAAGCGCAGTTTCCGTCCCATGTTGCGGACGGAACCCTGTCTGAGAGGCACGCAGGAGACTGTTTGACTCCAGATAGTTCGTTAGAATGTTGTTTACGTGCCTCTCAAGCAGTTTGCTCAACCAGGGGAGCAAGGAGATGGGACGGTAGTTTGCTAAATTACTTTGGTCAAGATTGGGCTTTTTTAGCAGCGCTCTAACCATTGCGCACTTCCATGGCGGGGGCACGGAGTTGGAGGAGATGGAGGTGTTGAGGACATCCAGAATAATAGGGCGGATCATATCCATCGCCAGTTTGAGAGTGTTTGGGGGCGCTGGATCATTGGGAGAGCCGGAAGTGACTTTAACAGTCAGTTTATCCAGTGCTGGGGCGTCCAAAAGAGGAATAGTGTCTAGCCTGCAAGAAGTCAAGGCATCAAAGGTTGGGGGAGTGGAGGGTTCCAGCTCGTTATTAGAGTCAAATGAGGAGTAGATTGTAAGAATCTTTTGAGAAAAGAAGTTAGCCAGATCATTGCAGCGGTTTTGAGCGCCCTCAATATCGGGGCATTCAACTGGAGGGGAGACAAGGGATTTCACAATTTTAAAAATTTCCATAGGGGCATTGGCTGCTGCTTGAATTCTGCTGTCGTAGAAGGAGGTTTGCGCTACTTTTAGCTCCTGTTTGTATAGCCTAATATTGGCTCTATATTCATCCTTCTTAGTTTGGGAATAGTCCTGTCTCCAGGCTCTCTCCAGCTTACGACAAGCTAATTTCATACTCCTAAGTGCAGGGGTATACCATGGGGCTGGTTTTGGTATTTTTGTGAGATTATTATTTTGAGCAGGAAGGACCGAATCAAGAGTAGAGGTGATCCAGCCGTCATAATTGTTAGCTGCTATGTTGGCATGCGTCACCTTCCCCGGAGGGTCTCTGGCCAAAGCAGCTTCCCATGCAGGGAGAGAGAGAGAAGACCATTTCCTAGCTTGGTGTTTGGCAAGACAGTAGGCAGAGGGGAGGGTATTAGTGCGCCAGATGAAAGGTATCACAAAATGATCCGTCCAAGGTAGAGGGATAGGGGGCTCCACTGTGATGTCATTGATATTACTAAAGACCGTGTCGAGCAGATGGCCTCTATTGTGCGTGACATGGAAACCCTTTTGATAGAGGTCCAATGCTTGAAGATTGGCACGGAGCGAGTTAGCGGCATTGTCGAGAGGATCATCAAAGTGCAAGTTGAGGTCCCCCAACAAGGTAAGATTGGGTGAGGATAAGATGACACTGGCAGCCAACTCGGTGATCTTAGTAATAAAATCAGTGAGGGCGCCGGGAGGACGATAGATGAGAATGCCAGAGAAGGTGGTGGTGGGGGAGAGTTCTAGCGAGAATTGAAGGCTTTCGCAAGTCAATGACGTGAAAGGGGTGGTACGGCACTTGTAATTGTTCCGATAAACAATAGCCAATCCACCGCCTCTCCCAATTTGGTGGTCCAGTCTCTTAAGAGTGAATCCTGGAGGGATGGCTCCGACAATGGCCGGATCGTTGTCTGCCTGAAGCCAGGTTTCTGTTAAGAAAAGGGCGTGGGGATTGAGCTCCTCAATCAATAAACGTAATTCGATTTGGTGTTTATTAAAAGACCTACAGTTTAGTAGGAACATTCTCCACTCCTGAACGGAAGATGGGCGTCGATTGACGCGAATTGAGGGAGTCCAGTTACAGTTTTTACAAATGAAATCTGAGAAAGTAGGCAGAACCAGGTGATCACAGGCCGGGCTAGTAGCATTACGTAGGGCATAGAGTGTGGAACTGTCATACACCATCATGGGCGCCGCCCCAGCCATGATAGGCAGATCTTATCGCAGGTCGCAGGAAGCGTCTGGACGCGGACTGGCGCAGACTGGCTTCTCTCTGGCGCCTCTCCGGCGCGTCTACGGCGCTGCCGCTGCGCGTCACCGCTGCGCGAATGAGCAAGGGACTAAGTAGGTTTCTTAGAGTACATCAGTACTCTAAGAAAAATTTCCTAATTCCAAATATTTCCAAGACCAAAGTGGTTGCTTTCTCTAAACAGAAGAAAAGGGTGAGATATGAATGGAAGTTGGGAGGGGAGAAAGTAGAGCAGGTAAAGGAATATACTTATTTGGGCAGAATTTTTTCGCAAAATATGAGTAACAACAGTCAAATTGATCATTTAAAAAGGAAAAGTGACCTACATGCTGGGGCATTGTCCCGTTTATATTCTGCTACTGGACATAGGCACTTCTCGGCACTGATTCAAGTTTATCGAGCGAAGATTCCACCGGTTGTCTCGTATGCTTCGGAATATATTCCTATTTATCAATGGACATATATGAACTTAATTGAAGGTAAAATACTAAAAAACTTACTAAAGTTCTCCACATCTACCCCAGTACAGGTGTTGAGATTGGAATGTAACATCACGAGTGCCTTCGCTACAGCTGTAGCTAGTATCATAAGGTGGGCCTATAATCTTCTTCACTCTAAGGAAGGCACTCTTCGAAGTTTACTAAAAATTGAGACATTTAACATCGGTTCCACCAATCTCACTTTTTCAAATAATATGCAAGAGGCTTTTCAGCTAGCTAAAATTAGTGTAGAATTATTGTCTGCATGGTCTCCAGCCCAACTTAAACTATTTTTTAAAAAACTCACCCCTAAACTGAGTTATGACATTGACCATACACATTGTGTTAGTTTACCTTTGTATAAGACCTACGCAAACTCCCATGAATATAAGCAATACCTACCCTATCTAGACTATACCCTTATACATGGTGCAAGACGCGCAATTATGATGCTGCGTCTAGGAATCCTTCCTGTATTAACTTTTACCTCTACCTGGAGATCAGAAAAGACAAATTTATGTACCTTTTGTCAGGGGGGCAACCAGAATTTGGAACATCTTCTTTTTATATGTCCTAATACAGCAATTGTGAAGGCAAGGTTATCATGTCTTATGCCCATTTACCGATCATGTAGGATCGTAAACTCAAAGGACTTTTTATTAATTTGCAAAAACCCCCCAAATGAATATGTTTGCTATAAAATTTTTAAGTTTTTGAAAATTTCACTGAATATGTATTAAATGTGATGGTATAATGTATTTATCTTATTTTTGTGGTCCTCAATTGAGTACCGTAACAAAATAAACTATTTTGACTTGACTTTTGGCATAATTCCAGTGGGCCTGCCTGTAGGGCAAGATTTACTAACATTGCACTGATGCAATGCAGTTTGGGCTGATAAGGGAACTGAGGCTCAGAGAGATAACACAATTTAGATTACAAGTACTCGGGTTTCCTTAATTCCAAAGCCTACGTTTTAACCAACAGACCACATCTGTTCCCTGCATGCATCATCGCATAAATTACAGGGAACAACTGCTAATCTCAATTTGAGAACTTAATTCTTGAAAATTTGGGAAGACAGCTGTGAGTTTTTTCACCATTCAATGACACCTTACACACAACTGGAAAATATGTTTTTGATTAGTGGTGACTAGGCTGGGAAGATATCAGCTTTGTTGAAAACAGAAAATGTACAAAAATCATAATTTTCCAGTTAGAAGTGTAGACACTTGCTGTCTGTACATGTCATGTAAGAACAAGCATTTACAATGCAATAGGTCTCGCATTATTAAAATTTAAGCTATTGGCATTGTAAATGACAATGCCTTTTATTAATTTTTAATCAAGTTTAAGGCGCTTTGTTTGGCCTTTAAAATTATGAAGCTCTCCTCGCCGCCTGCTCTTGCTAACTTGCTCACCCCGTATGTTCCTTCGAGGTCCTTGAGATCGGAGGCTCTTCATCTTGCGGTCTGCCCCCATTTTAAACTCAGCAGGATGGGAGGCCGCTCCTACCAAGTGCTTGCCGCTGGATTATGGAATTCTCTCCCGGTGCACATTCGAGCTCAGGACAATTTGTCCATTTTTAGGCATTGCTATCAAAACTTTCCTGTTCTCTGTATTTGGTTAGCCGTCTTTTTCCTTCTTTCTGCATGTTGTGTTTTAGCATCTGTTCAAGCGCCAGGACGCCCCTTTGCTGGGGCAGCTGTGCGCTGTATAAATGATGTTAACATAACATAACATAACATTTTCATCGGTGCGTAAACAAGCACTTTGTACCCATAGTCCATGCTTATGAGAAGCAAGGCTGGCAGTCTTTTACTGCCAGCCGTGCTCATCGTGAACAAGGACTATACGTTCAAAGTGCGTGTTTATGCACTGATTGCAGGTTTTAAAAACAAACAAATAAAAGGCATTGTCATTTACAATGCTAATAGCTCAAACTTTAATAATGCGAGACATATTGCATTGAAAGTGTTTTTCTCTTTGTGTTCTATATAATAGGATTGCTAAATGTTTTCAATTATGTAAGAAAAGTGCATTTAAAATATTCTACTGGTCGGTCTAGAACCCTGGATAACAACCAAGCAGCTTCTTAGTTCCTGTATTTTGCCTAAAGGATTTTGCATCCAATAACATGAGTGAGGTCAGTTGCGCAATTGCTGTAGGCCATCCCATTGTTTGATTTTATGATGTTCGCTTTTTAACTTTTTAACTGGTGGCTAATTACCGCTTACTTTTGTATTTTTAATTCACGGGCTCTCACCTCCACATGCTGGGGAATTTCTCTTCCTTCCTGGATCTGCCCTTTTCCACCGCAGCTGTGTGCCGATTGGGCGGAGGGCGTTCCCAAACCACCCAGACTTGCGTCTCACGCATTTCTGGGTTTTCCTATTTAAACCCATGCCATTGCGGGTGCGCCGCTGGTGCGCCAAAGGCGCACCTAAGGCAAGCCCGTCTGCGTCTGACCGGGGCCAGCAGCCAAACCCCTGCGCGTTTTTGCTTGCAGCCTCGACTCACTTACTCCTCTCAAGATCTTAGGAGTTTTAAATCCACCCCTAATGATGTTTGTCAGGTTCTTGCCCCTGATGCCAGCGTTAGCTACTGCTCTCATTGTTTATTTGATCATTTCTTCCCCGCCTATTCCTGGCTTGGCCCACACCCTTCTTTCGGAGAAGACACACCTTTCCAGAGTTGACAATTCTGGCTCACATTCAACTAAGGTTTCCCGATGTTTTAGTCTCCATTGTCGCTCCCTTCCCAAACACCAGTTGCACTCCTTTCACTTCCTAGTTGACATGGATCCTGATGTGTTTTTTTTAACAGAGACCTGGCTCCACGACTGGTCCATACCAGATGTGATTGCGACATTACCACAATATTTTGCTCTATTAGGTATAAATAGACCTCTTAAAACTGGTTTAGGAATTGCCATTTAAAAAAAAAAATCTCTAACTGCAAAATTGAGGCATTCGCGATTCCCAACTGTGAAGCTCTACTTTTCTCTATCCCATTATCACCTAATCTCACCTTTTCTGGTGCCCGCATTTACCGTACCCATGGCACATCTAAAAACTGGGGTTCCCTGTTGACCGAATCACTTGCCCGTCTTAATTCTTGGTGCTGCAAATTTTCTGTGCATGGGGACGTGAATTAAAATTTTGATGATCCTAGTAATAAATCTGCTTGAACTCTTTTGGATAATTTGTTGACCCTGACTCTTTCACTCATCAATTCTTCACCTTCCCATGTAGCAGGTCATCTTTTGGACTCTATTTTTTCAAATCTTCCTACTGTGTCCACTGCACCTCCCATTCAGCTAGGCTGGTCTGAACACCTTGCCATTCCTTTCTTTATTGAATTCTCCTTCGTTCATTCGCCGCTCCCTCCTGCCTAGCCAAAGAAATCTCAGAACTGGCCTATACTTGATATGAAGGCAATTAATGAGCTGCTTCAGCAGACTGTTGCTTCCATTTCATCTCAACTAGACTCAGACCAACTACTTGTTGATCACTGGTTGTCTGAGGCTGCCGATTCCATTCTTCCCCTTTCGACTAAATCCCAATCTAGAGTGCTTCCCCCACTCCATGGTTTACTGACTTCCTTAGAGATGCAATAAAACAATGTAAAGTTTAGGAGAGACTGTGGAGACAGCATTACACGCCAGAGGCCAAAGCCACTTATCTGGAGGCACAAAAAAAATATCATGCTCTTTGCAGAGCTCTTTGCAGATCTGCTTGTGCCTTCTTCTATACGGATAAAATGATGTCCGCCCAAAAATGTCAGAAACCCTATTTAAAGTTGTGTCCGAACTTTCTACATTCAATATGTTCTTCCCATCCCCCTACCTTCCATTATATTATTGCAATGAACTGGCACAGTTATTTCACAATAAAGTTGTGTCTATTCATCTCGCCCTTAAGTTGGATTCCTATTCTCATGACAACTTCATCTTTCCCACTACTCAACTTTCTGACTAGGTTGTGACTGTTCACCCTGATTTTGCATCTGATGAATCTTTTTAAGTTAAGCTTGGCTCCCAATTGATTTAATTCCTTTGAGAAATATACTTGGAAACATCAAGTCTGGATCCCCACTTGATCCTCTACTTCCTTCCAAGCTCAGGTGCCTGGATGACCCTTCCCTTGAGGTGATTTCTCAGCTTCTTAATTCCTCCCTAAATCTGGGCCAGTTGCAGTAGGGAGCACGCGCTGGTGCATCCACTGTTGAAAAAGACTGGTTTAGATCCCCTCTGCTGGTCTAACTACAGTGCTATGCGCTCTATTCATCAAGCCGAAATGGGCTCGCAAAGGGCCAGATTCTGAGAATCTGGCCCTTTGCAAGCGCAATTTTTGCATTTGGGATTAATCATCCCAAATGCAAAAATCGGTAATAGCGATTTTGCTATTTAGCGAGGAATTACATTTAAGGAATCTCTATTTGAGATTCCTTAAATGCAATTCATCATCCATTTCAAAATTGCGATTTCGCAATTTCGGCCCGCTATTTACCGCGAGGTCAAACCTCGTGGTAAATAGCAAAAACTTAGAAAAATGCTTTTAAAAGCATTTTTCTAAGTTGCATGTTGCACACACACATGTCCTTTGGACATGTGTGTGCGCAACACCTGTTCGTATTTACTTTTAAGGGGTGCTACAAGGTGTCCTTTGGACACCCCTGGCACCCTTTAAATCGCTATCTTATTTGCGATTAGCAAATTGCTAATCGCAAATAAGGAATAATCCCCATTCATTCCTATGGGCCTTTTGGCCCATAGGAATGAATGGAGAGTTATTCTTTATTTGCGACTAGCAATTTGCTAATCGCAAATAAGGAATATGTAGGAATCGCATTTGTTTTTGCGATTCCTACATGAATGCCGTTTTGCGAGTCTGGAATAGCGATTCCTTATGAATCGCTATTTCAAACTCGCAAAACGGCACTATGATGAATCAGGCTGTATATCTCTAAAAATATTGGAAAAAGACATTAACTCTCAACTTTCTGCACATGTGACAAAACATAAGCTATTTCATCCATCTCAGTCAGACTTTCGTCCTGGTCACATTACCGAATCAGCTCTGTTGGGGGTCATGGAGGACCTTAGGCAGCAGCTTGATTGTGGGGGCTAAGCAGTGCTAAGCCTTTTGAATTGAGCGCTGCTTTTGTTTCGATATCCCATTCCATTCTGGTGGAGAGCCTCGTAAGCTAAGGTATTATAGGTATAGCCTTGCAGTGGCTAATTTCTTTTTTGGAGGATCGCTCCTTTCAAGTCTTTTCTCAGACCGTGAAATCTAACCCCGTTGCCTCGACATCTGGAGTCCCGCATGGTTCGATCTTGAGTCCTCTGCTTTTTAATCTTTACGTTTGTCCTTTGGCAGACATTGTGGAAAAATCTGGGTTGACCGTCTTTTCATACGTTGATGATATGCAGATTATTTTTTGTTTATCATCTGCTCAACATCAAGATCCTTCTTCACTTACACATGGTCTGCATAACATCTCCTTGTGGATGTCCGGCAATGCTTTAAGGCTGAATGGTTCTACAACGGAGGTGATCATTCTGGGGATCAATCCTGAGCTTTGGGGGGCCAACCATTGGCCTGTATCTCTCGGACCTTTACCTACCCCAGTTCCTAAGGTTAAAAACCTGGGATTTTCCATCAATAACAAGCTTTCTCTCATTGCTGTGTTCTCAGGAGTCACCTCGGACTGCTTTGTGGTCCTCAAGAGGTGAAAGAAAATTATTTGGCTGATTTCACCTGCTGCTAAGAGGACTGTCCTGCAGTCTTTGGTGATCTCAGGGCTTGATTAAGGTAATGTATTGTATCTGGATGTGGACAAGACCTCTGTACGCCGTCTCCAGCTCATTCAGAATACAGCTGCGGGTCTACTTTACAGGTTGCCTAGCCACGCCTCTGTCTCCCCTTTGCTCTATCAACTCCACTGGCTCATGGTTGGCAAGCGTATCAAATGTAAGTCTCTATGCTACATGTTTAGAGCTCAGAACGGCCTGGGCCCCACATACATACCATATCTTGTCAAGCCCTATCGACCTTCTTGCAATCTAAGGTCTGCTAATCTTCTATTTTTCTCAGTCCCTAGAGTCTGGCTGGCCTGTATGGGTGGGCGTTCATATTCCTTCCTGGGACCAAAATTGTGGAACTTTATTTCGCTAGAACTCAGGAATCGTCAATCCTTCTTTGCCTTCCGTAAAAAGCTCAATGCCAGGTTTAATGCCAACTGAGCTTCTATCTTGCTTGTTCTGCTGCCAGCACCAAGAAACCCTGTTGGGTAGTTGCGCTCTTTCTAAATCTTTAAATAAAAAAAAACTGCAGTCCCTTTTCTATTTCAAGTATTAGAGTAATTCATTGATAGGCCTTCCTCTATGCCATGTGACACTCCTGTTTAGCTCTACTTATTTTGTTCGGTTGTTTTCAAATATATTACCAAACCGTGGAATAATCTACCTCATCAACTACCACTTCTACCTGCTTAAGCAGTGAAAAGTGCACCTTTCATATGCAGTTTGTGTCACTCATCCTGGAGAATTGCTGACAGAAATAGGATTCTGACATAGCCACTCCACATTTTGCCATTAAGACAAGGTAAGCAGAAGCATGCACCTGGATCAAGGTCTGTGGTGTCCTAAAGATCACTGTCCAAAACCTTCCAAATCACCATGTAGTCTCTGTGTAATATGTCAATGTCCTAAATGTGATCCTTTCAAAGACACTTTGTCAAACAAACACTGAAATGTGCTCATCGGTGCTTATTTTAAGTCTGTTGCATGAAGTGTGGCATAAAGCGACTCTCTTTTTGGTGAAAAGGAAAATATTTTTAATTGGTCTTTGGCCCAGAGAGAAAGGTGAAAACCCAAGGAAGGAAGAGAAAGGCAGGAAATAGTGGGAAAGGGGTAAAGCAGAAAGTAAATGGAACCTGCTAGAGCGAGATAAAGAAGCATGAAGTGTATGTTGGTAGATGACAGATATGACTTACAGTCAACATATTTATATGGTTGTTTACATGGTACATTCATGTTGGAGCTTGCAATAGTAAAGCAGCCGTAAAGATCCACACAAATCCTGCCTTGTTTAGAACTACAATTTTTGAACATCAACTATTTTGCAACAGATGAAACATAAATCAGTTTGATTTGATTTTATAGTTTATAAAGCGCAGCATATGCCCAAGGGTGTCTTGGTGCTGAAAAATGCCTAGAATCCAGAGTACCAACTCATCTTTTTTATGCGAAACGTAATTTTTAAACAACCAGGTTTTCAAACAACTTCTGAACAACATCAGGGAGTTACCGTTTTTAATCTCTAAAGGAAGGGAGTTTCACACCTTAGCTGTCCCGAGAATGAAACTCCTCCCCCCCAGCTTAGCTGCCTGTACCTCTGGACTTAATAAGTGTGACTGTGCTGATCTTAGGTTTCTGGAAGGGGAGTATTTCTTTAGATGTGTTCTCAGATAAAGAGGCCCCTTCCCCTGTAGAGCCTTAAATGCAAGGCACTGGGCCTTGAATATAAATCTCTTCCCCACCGGCCACCAGTGGAGATCCCTCAAACAATTAGTTGCTGATTCATTATTTAGGGATGTCCGAAATTAATCTTGCAGCTGCATTCTGCATCTGTTGGAGTCTGAGCAAAAGCTGCGTCTGAAGTCCCCCGTATAAAGCATTTCCGTAGTCCAGCCGAGATATAGCCAATGCCATTACCACCGTTTTTAAAGTGTCTGTAGGAATAAACGGACGGATCTTCCTAATCATTTTTAGAATGCCCCAGAAAGTGGAGGTAAGTTTGTTAATTTGACCCTTGAAAGTCAGTCTTTGGTCAAATATTACCCCTAAGTTTCTGACCTTTAAAACTGGAGTTGGGCAGTCGCCCAAGTCAGCCTGCCACCACTTTGAGGACCAGAAGAAAGTATTAGGGCCTAGCAGCAAAACCTCTATCTTTTCACCGTTCAGTTTAAGGCAGTTCTTGTGCATCCATGTATTGATCTGTAACGTGCTGGTACTAAAACGATCAGCCGTTTCCTCAATATTGTTTGATACTGACATCGCCACCTGTGTATCATCGGCATATGATATGACCAAGAAACAGTATTGTCTAATGATTGCTGCCAGCAGGGCCACATAAATGTTAAAAAGGGAGGGACTCATGGATGAGCCCTGTGGCACCCCACATGGCAGCTCAAAAGGTTTAGAAGCCTTACCATACATTTCTACCACAAATGATCTGTTTGTTAAGAATGATGTTAATAAATTGGAGAAAATTACAAAAAACAATTTGATGGACAGAATGTAGATCATTGTCTTACATTCACCCCAGTACAAGGATCTGGGTCTAAATCCATCGTTTTTTGCACTCCACACCACCCTGGGTCAGATAATGGCTTTATGCAAATCAGCTCTGACCCTGTGCCCCATGGGAACAGTCCAGTCCGAACTACAACAGCCATATCTTTCCCAGACCGGAATCAAGCATCCGAGGACCGGACCGGTTTCGAGGTAACACCTCTCATCAGCCCGGCTAGCTTGACTCCAGTGGTGTGGAGGCTCTGGGACCCACGTCTGAGCTACCCCTGTACACTCAGGGAGAAAATTACAAAAAACAATTTGATGGACAGAATGTAGATCAATGTCTTACATTCACCCCAGTACAAGGATCTGGGCCTAAATCCATCGTTTTTTGCACTCCACACCACCCTGGGTCAGATAATGGCTTTATGCAAATCAGCTCTGACCCTGTGCCCCATGGGAACAGTCCAACAGGCAATTGCCGCCATAAGTGCGCTGGGGATGCTCAGACGTGGGTCCCAGGCACTCCACACCACTGGAGTCAAGCTAGCCGGGCTGATGAGAGGTGTTACCTCGAAACCGGTCCGGTCCTCGGATGCTTGATTCCGTTCTGGGTAGGACATGGCTTTTGTAGTTCGGACTGGACTGTTCCCATGGGGCACAGGGTCAGAGCTGATTTGCATATCGCCATTGTCTAACCCAGGGTGGTGTGGAGTGCAAAAAAACGATGGATTTGGGCCCAGATCTTTGGACTGGGGTGAATGTGTGACATTGATCCACATTCTGTCCATCACCTGTTTTGGTTGTTAATAATTTTGAGGCGCTATCTTGAAAACCCAGTTCCTGAAGTCTACCGATCAAGATTTCGTGGTTGACGGTGTTGAAGGCCGCCGATAGATCTAACAAAATCAAGGCGGCCTTCTTTCCTTCATCCAGAGTTTTTCTTAATTCTTCTGCTGCCATCACCAGGGCAGTCTTGGTCCCGTGGCCTTCTCTAAAACCAGCTTGTTGTTTTCTTTGGTTAAAGTTAAAATACTAACAGTGCAAAAGAGGCCTCGAGCTTGAGCCGAAATCCACATGGGACTGGGGTGTTAAGAAACACAGTGTTTGAGAGTGGTTTAGACCCTGTCCAAGTAGATACCCCTAGTCCAGTCAGGGTAGGGTGATTATACACCTCAGTTAACCCCTGCTCACGCCCTTAGTAGTTTGGCTCGAGCGGTCAAAGCATTTGCAAAGCATTTGTACATTCAAACACAGTAACAGTGAAAACACTACGAAAGGACACCACACCGGTTTAGAAAAATACCCAATCAGAATAAAACACCAAAGTCCGGCATCTGAATGTAAAGATATCACTTTTAAAATGTACAAAATAGTTCAGTCCATAGGAAACTATGGCTGAGTCACTTTTATCACAAAGTACCTGGGATGGACTAAAATCAAAGCCGAAATCAGGCGCAGGTAATGTGAAATGCAGTAAAAGCAAAGTACTGCATTGCTTCATTACTACCAGCGGAGGTGATGTGTCAGTTCCTTACTGTCGGGGGGGGTGACGCAGTTTCGAAATGCAGCACAGGGGAGGTGATGCATTGGTGTCCTGCTGTCAGAGGAGGTGATCCGTTGGTTCCTTATTGTCAGGGGAGGTGATGTGTCGAACTCCATATACTTAGCCTTGATTCCTTACTGCTGGGCTACATCAATGAAGAACTTGTCTCATAGGTACGATGCATTCAAAATCCAGACACGCTGTGTTGATGTGGAGGAGCAGGCAGTGCATTGATATAACAACCCCGAAGCAGGTGATGGACTGATTTCTTCATCCACACAGCAGGGCCCTAGTCGGAGTCAAAGCGTGCACCATTGAAGTTGATTACATGGTGCTCCGGACTCGGGTTGCAGCAATCCTTCAGCCGCAGGTAGACAATGCATCGATTCTTTGGCCGCACATCGATGATGCACTGGATTTCAAACCGCTCGGTGGTGCTGTGCTGGAAAAACAGCTGTTGAGAGTTAATGCATGGATTTTCTGGGTTCTCAGCAGCCAAGCCAACTCCAAAAAACTAATGTCCAGTCCTTTCACTCCCAGGACAGAAGCAGCCAACAGACTGTCAGTTCTTCCCATGGCATCCAGTTCCTATTCCTTGAAGAATGTCCTCTTAGTCCAGAAGTGTTCTGAAGTTATGGTGTAACAGCTCCAGTACTTATACCAAGTTCCTTTAAAGTAGCAAACTTTAAAGGAAAGTCTTTGTAGTTCACAGGACCTGCCTTACTCTGACCTTGCTCCAGACACACTACATAGAGCAGCGACTTCTTTGTGTGAGGACAGGCACAGCCCTATTCACTTGTCAATGACAACTCCTTCCACCACTCCAGCTCAGGAAGACCTATCAGCCTGATGATGGGTCATCAGAATATGCAGGGCACATCTCAACTCCCTTTGTGTGACTGTCTGTAGTGAATGCACAAACAGCCCAACTTTCACCCTTCCTCAGACGTGGATTGCACAGACAGGAAGTGTCACAGAATGGAAAGCAAGAAAATCCCCCCTTTTTAAAAGTGGCATTTTCCTACACACAATGTAAAAACCAATTTCACTAACATATGTATTTTAACTTGTTAGTTCAGTGACCCCAAACTCCAAATCTTGATCTATTCCCAATGGGAAGTTACACTTGTAAGAGTTTAGAAGGCAGCTTCAATGGTAACCTATGTGGGACATAGTCCTAGCAATAGGGAAAATTAAATTAGCATTATTTCACTATCAGGACATGTAAAACACTCCAGTCCATGTCCTACCTTTCATCTACACTGCACCCTGCTCATTAGGCTCACTCGGGCCTACCTTAGGGGTGTCTTACATGTAGTAAAAGGGAATGTTTGAGTTCTGGTAAGTGGGTACACTTGCCAGGTCGACATTGCAGTTCTAAATGGCACACACAGACACTGCAGTGGCAGGTCTGAGACAAGGTGCAAGCCTTCTCACATTGGTGGTACAATCAGCGCCGTAGGCCCACTGGTAGCATTGAACGCAGTGCACTGTAATAGTGACTTACCAGTAATCAAACATGCCAATCACGAACAACCAATTACAGACACAATTTTACACAGGGAGCACTTCCACTTTAGCACCGGTCAGCAGTCTTAAACCAAGCAAAAACGAAGTCAGAAAAACACTGGAGGAAGGCAAAAAGTGGAGGGATAACCCTGCAAATGGGGCAGGTCCCACACACAAAGACTACTGATATTGAATTAATTTACAAACATGCATTTATTCATGATAATGAAACATGAACAAATCCTCAAAATCATTCCTTGATATATGTGGATTCAAGAATAGGCAGTGTTAAAAATGTGGTAACTGCTTGACCACGACGGAGCGTGGGCCAGTTAAAGAGACCCCATTAGCCCCACTGAACATCATACTTTAAATCCTGGTGTGCATTCTGCATGGCTTTGTTTTGCGAGGCTTCACATTATCAGAAGTTGCTTCCGATGAAGCAGGGCAGCGATGCTTTGCGGGGCTTTGTGACACTCTGCACTAATTCCAATGAATTTGGCAGGTGTATGATGAGGATTTGTGGTGCTTCATCACACTTTGTTCTGATGGGGACAGCAGCTGGCCGGTAATATTACTTTCAGGCCCGCTCCCAAGGGACCAAGACAAGGGTACCACCACTTGGTGGCCAGAACTCACAGCAAGCGGAGTCTAGGTACAGTTTCAAGGTGATTTCTGTCCCTGAGGCTATGATTAGGAAGTCAGTCAACTACCTCTTGGAGTCACAATAGTGGACCGGCATTCAAGATGCTTATCCAGACATTCTCTCAGGCACCCCATCCTGCCAATTTGTGGCCCATCCAGGCACACCTAATCCCTCTCTAAGTATTGGCTAAAAAATCCGCTCCGCTCGCGAAATTTACGAATTTTCGGCAATTTCGCGTTCCGTGAATCTCGCGAAATTGCCGAAAAATTCACGAATTTGCGAGCGGGCGGATTTTTTCTTTGGGCCCACAGGAAGCACAGTTAAGGCAGGCGCTCGAGTTGAAGCTAACTTTGTAACCATTTTAGAATGGCGCCGGCAAACTGCCAGAGTGCTTGCTGGCGCCATTCTGAAATAGTTACAAAGTTAGCTTCAACTCGGGCACCTGCCTTAACTCTGTAAGTGCTTCCGGTGGGCCAAAAATTAAACCTCAACAGGAAGCACTTACAGATATAATTAAAGCAGGTGCCCGAGTTGAAGCTCAAATTCAGTGATTCAGCCCAAAAGCATTAGTGAGCATGGTCGAGGCTGGGCAAGTGTGCTTTAACCCCATATCTGCCTTCGAAAATTACCTGTAATACCCGTGGGAGGTCTTTGCATCCCTGAGTTTCTCGAGCGGAATCCCCGTTCCTGTGATGAGGAGGCTGCTTTCTCCTCACCTGCTGCCCTGCTCACTCTCTGACCCTTTATACACAAGAGCCATGTGAACACGCATAGAAGCCCCGCACCACACACTAGTGGTATCAAAAGTCTTCCCGCCCTTTCCCAACTATGATGGGCAGCTCACTCAAGGGACCTCGGCGCATTTTTGCACGGTGGCAAGTTACAGGCACACATGGTCAGTGGAGACAAATCTTCTGGCCCTTTACGGAGCTGCAGTGTAGGAAAAGCACTATCATTTACCCAACGAGGTAGCACTTACTGATTAGCCAGTAGAAAGTACTCCAGTTGAGTAGAGGTATTGCACAAAACGGTGGCCTCTTCGTGGATAACTATGCAGGGCAAAATTCATTCTGGCATGAGGCTCCTGTCACAAAAATTAAACCTTAATAGGAAGCACTTACAAATATAAATAAAGCAGGTGCCCAAGTTGAAGCTCAAATTCAGTAACTTTTTAATCAGCCCAAAAGCATTAGTGAGCATGGTCGAGGCTGGGCAAGTGTGCTTTAACCCCATATCTGCCGTCGACAATTAGCTGTAATACCCGAGGGAGGTCTTTGCATCCCTGAGTTTCTCGAGCGCAATCCTCGTTACTGTAACCAGAGGCTGCTTTCTCCTCACCTGCTGTCCTGCTCGCTCTCTGACCCTTTATACACAAGAGGCATGTGAACACGCATTGAAGCCCCACACCTCAGTTTCCACTGATGTGGTGTGAGGAGTCGGCCAAATATTTGGGTATTGAGAGCCACAGAGAAACTAAGCAAATTATTAGACTAAACTACAGCCCTGTGGCGCATAACCTGGAGAAGCATGTCGAGCGTTGGTTGAGACTCCCACTTCCCCTTGCTGGTTGAGTTGCACTTGTGAAGATGACTGTCCTGACAAGGTTTTTGTATCTGTTTCACAACTTTGCTATCTCACTCCACAACACTTTTTTCACATGTTGTGTTCTTTTTTTTAATAAATATTTTTGTAAACATTTTCAACATAAAGGTACAGATTCACAAAATCAGTAAAGGGATTTACAGCGAAATCAAATCTACATACAAAAACAGCAGCATAATTCAGTGCAAATCACAGGGAGGGGGGATCATCACCACCAGCATCACAAGGAGGGGTACATATGTTGCCACGGTATTCAATCCAGGGGGCCCAACTCCTAGACCATTTTCGGGGGTACCCACTGGCCACTTAAACTGTCTTCTCTTAGCATGCACCAGTCGAGGTCTCTCTCTCAATCTGTGACCGTGGATGGATGTGGGGCTCCCCAAAGCTGCGCAATATTTCTCTTAGCGATCATGCAGCCAAGTGTGACCCATTGCATGGTATAAGAGTTGAGGTCGGTAGGTACCCAGATGTTAAGGAGGCATCTGGGCTCTTCTGGTTTGACTTCCACCCCCAATTCTTCACTCATGATTTTATGCATGTTGCACCAATATTCCTGGATCGACTCGCAGTGCCATAATATGTGTATGATTGTGCCCATTTGTGTGCATCCCCTTCTACAAGAGCCATCCGTTAGCCCACCCATGTGTGCCAACTGAGGACCAGTTATATAGATTCTGTGCAGTTTCTTAAGTTGCACCAGTCTTAGTCGCTCCAGGATTGCAGCTGTTTTGCGAGAGGAGACCGCTTCCTGCCAAGTGTCATCATCCTATTCGATTCCGTCCTCAGTCCATTTGTCTCGTAGTGCCAGTAGGAGATTTTCAACATTGTTAATGAGTTTCCCGTATGTTAAGGAAATGGCTTTGTCACGCAAGTGGCCATCCTCTAGTGGGGAGGTATCCGGTGGATTAGAGTCGCTAGGAAATACTGTTTGTAGTGAGTGTCTCAAAGGGGGGGCTCAAAAGAAGGCGGTACAGAATACAAGAGCAGTTTTATGACCATATAAGGACATATTGGAAAGCACAATCGATAAGTGGGCGGAGTTAACAATCTTCAGAAACTAGTAAACACATTCCTATCTGGAACTAATTAGTAACAGCCGCAGACCCTACTGGGCATGTCTGGGCATGCTGGAAGTGGGGGATGCTAAATATACCCTATTGCTGGGCAGACTTCAGGCGCAGTTAACAAGGAGGTAGGACAAAGCACATGATGAGCACATGGCAATGTATGGCATACAAAATGGCCGCTACGAATACAAAATGGAGTCGGTTCATTTGCTACGATAATGGTAAAATACAGCATGTCTTCTGCTAATGCTTAAATCGCCGTTGATTTACAACGGACAACCCTTTCAGCATTAGCTGAAGACATTCGACTTCCTAGGATAAGCTAGATAATCATCCCCTATATCAATCATATCAGCTATCTCCTTGTTCAAATTATTCTGCATTTTGACTTCTGCAACATTTCTTTTGGTCGGTATACAAGCAGTAATACACATAGAACATATCATCGGACTACACTGGATACACATACAACAAGTGAAGATTATTGCAATTATTATACATAGAGCAGTCAGTACTTTCCAACCCCAGTCAGAAATTAGAGTCCAAAACCATCCTGTAAAAGTCCACATACCATTTGCTGTATGGAGGTCTGCAGCGATCTTATGAAGGTTATTGATCGCTTTATACACTGATGTTGTGTGATCTGGAATGAACACGCAGCAACTACTACCTATAATGCGACATGCACCACCTCTATCTGCTAACATAACATCCAGAACCATTCGGTTCTGTAAAGCAACAATTCTAGCAATTTGCAATTCTCCAGTGAGGTTTGCTAGGGCTACAGCTGCTTGATCTGTAACAGCGTCTACAACTCTAGTTAATAGTTGCACTTTTCTACTATTTAATGCAGCACCCACAAAAAAGAACAATCCTAAATTAAAATCTATATATTGTTGTAGGCTAGTATCTGTTTGGTCTACATTATCAGTATTCAAGGTCCTCTTATATCGATTTACAGTAATATTGTTGAATAATTTAAGATCTCAATGATACAATGGAGGTGCCAGAAATACAGGGGGCAACAAAAATGACACATAGCAAACACCTGTCTACCCAGCTGGCAATCGATAATATCCACGATTCCCACACACAAAATAGGTGTTATGTGAAACTAAAAAGGTACCGTTATTCAAACCATCTACATTCAAAACAGTAATACAGTCACTCATCTCAACAGGGATATGTCCAATGCTCTGTACACATAATTCTGCTTGTGCTTGAGTAACAGAAATAACAAAATGTTCAGCATTAACAGAGTCTCTTGTGTTGGTGAAGATATATGGCGTTGAAATATTGTCCGGTCGATATTCCTCCCACTCCCATTGAGTTCCATTCGCTTTGGGATACCCATCTTTGTCTTGATAACACTCTTTGTTCAACCGGAAAAGCAGTCTACCCATTGTGGGCTTCCTAGTCGCAAAAAGCAGAGTATACCAGGCTCGACAGAGGCCATTATGCGAAAAAGGAAGAGGTTTATACGGTGTACCTCCTTTCTTTTGATGTGCAGGCATCATCCCACAAATCCAACAGTTCGTGGCATTCATAGCAATGTGGGTAGGATGTAACATCTGAATAAAAGTGTTATTAAGGTAGGATTGTCGATGCTTCAATTCTTGATATGGGAGCGTAAAGAAATAATGCTCCTCTGGTGTCGGTGTAGTAACAACAAACAACTCACGAGCAGGTGCTGTCTCCTCAACAGACCATGTTATTGTTGCCACCATCACCAGGACAACAATAAGCCCTACAGCACAAAAATCTTCTTCTTTTCCATTTAAAAAAAGCACAAAACAATTCTTCCTGAAACTAAAGTAGTTGTCAGAGCTCTTACCCCTGGGCAGCCGTTGATTTCTTCACCACGGGCCAAGACGGGTGTCACTACTCTAATGCAGGGCTGATCCCCCCCCTTGCCACATCAGCCCTCCGTTTCACTAACCCAGGGAATGCTCAGACAACTTTCACAAGCACTGCAGACTTTTCTCTCGGTCTCAAATTATATCTTGGTGCTCCAGGGATTGTCTGGTCCAGGAAGAACTCCTCAGATTCGTCAGGTGTCACAGCACAGCCTTTCTTCGCAGTCAGAACCTCTCGATGGTCGGTCAACACAGCAGGCTCCACCAAAGTAGGAGGTACTCGCCGACAATGGGTACTGTGGATCCAATTTTTCCGGTTCGTGACTCGAACTGCTGTCCTCGTGGCAAGTAGCACTGGCTCTGGCCTACACCACCTTGGCTCCAAACTGCTCGATCTCTCAAAAGACTTCAGGAGAACAAAATCACCAGGTCGGAGATCATGGCCTTCACCTGTAGATCTGTCAGGAAGTGCTTCTTGAACCTGTTGATGAATAGAAACCAAATAGTCATTCATTAAGACACAAGGTACATCATACACAGAACTTGGTTTAGGAATTCCCCAGATATTCATAGGCCTACCAAACAAGATCTCCTAAGGTGTGAGACCTGTTCGAGAATGTGGCACTGATCTAATAGACAACAATGCCAGTGGCAACGCATCTGGCCAAGTCAGAGAAGTAGAAGCCTGTATCTTGGCTAATTTCAGCTTCAGAGTAGCATTGTATCTTTCCACCAATCCTGCTGAACGTGGGTGGAACACTGCATGAAACTTCTGTTTAATCCCTAATCCTTTCAGGAAATACTTGATAACATCCCCTATAAAATGAGGCCCGTTATCACTCCACAAAAATCTACAAACACCATAACGAGGGAAAAATTCCTTCAAAAGTACTTTTGCCATAGTAATTGCAGTATTGTCCTTCGGAGGGTATGCCTCAATCCATTTACTGAAGGCACATACCACCACCAAGACATACTTCAGATTATTACAGCGTTCAAGCTGAATATAATCCATCCGCAAAACATCAAAAGGTGCAGTTGGTGTAGCAAATCCTCCTGCTGGAGTTCATGTCCCTTTTCCAGGATTGAATTGTAGGCAAATCATGTAGGACTGTACTACTCTCTTAGCTGTGCTAGCAATTTATGCATTCTCCCAAACTTGCGTAAGCAATTTCACTATTGCTGAAGCTCCAAATTGTGCTAGTCCATGTGCCGTCTGAACCATAGGTTGTACAAAAGCTATAGGCAACTTCCATCTATCCATCTGTTTGTTTCGCCAACAACCTTCATCATCCAACTCTCCATCCTTGGACCATTGCTCCCGTTCTTTGTCAGAAGCGGTCCTCTGTATCTCTAATACTTCTTTCCTAGCATTGTGCCACCGCTCAGCTTGTGACTTCACTACATACATGGAGGTAGTGTCAGGCTGCATCGCAGTCTCACGTTCCACTCGATCTACAAAAGCATTTCCTTTTCCCACCTTATCAGTCACTTTCTTGTGTGCACTACATTTCACTATAGCTATCTTCTTTGGATATGTTAATGCAGTCAAAAGATTATGCATTAGTTCTCTGTGCATTATCCGCATCCTGTGTGATGTCAGAAAACCTCTTTCCTTCCAGAGGCCAAAATCATGCGCCACGCCAAAAGCATAGCAGCTATCTGTACAAATTTCACACGCAAACCTGTACTAAGCTCACATGCTCGTGTCAAAGCTATTAGTTCCGCTGCTTGAGCTGACTTCTGTGGTATGCGAGCTGTCTCCACTATTGTGTGAAGCGTAGTAATTGCATATGCGGCTGAAGTTGTACCATCCGGTAACTTCAGACAGGACCCATCAACCCACAGTTCTCCATCTACATCTGAAGGGGCGTATCTTGCAAATCAATACGACCCTTTGTCTGTTCCTCAGTCAAGAAAATACAATCATGCGTTTCTTGCGCCTCAGGCTGAGTCGCCGGAAATGGCACCAGCAACGTGGCTGGGTTTAGTGTTGCACATCTCTTCAGTGTAATATGGGGAGCTAACAGCGTCAGTTCATATCCTGTCAGACGAGCACTAGTTAATTGCTGCGTCTTTGTTTGATTCAAAAGGGCATCAACAGCATGGGGTACCAGCACCAAGAGCTTTTGTGATAAGACTATCCCTTCACTCTGGTGTATTGACACAGCTGTTGCTGCAACCGAGTGAGAACATTCAGGCAACGCTCGAGCAACAGGATCAAGTACTGCTGAAAAATATGCACAAGGGCGTTGCTTATCACCATGTGTCTGTACTAAAACTGACAATGCACATCCATCTCTCATGTGGACATACAATGTAAAAGGCTTCGTGCAATATGGAGTACCTAACGCCTGGTGCTGAACAAAGGGCTTGTCGTAACTGTCGAAAAGCATTCTCACATTCATCAGTCCATGGAAGGGGTGTTGGAGTATCTTTTGTCAAAAGTGCTAACAAAGGTTTAACAATGTATGAAAATCCATTGCCTACAAAAAGAAGTAAGACCTAAAAATGCTCGAACTTCTTTCTGTGTAGAAGGTACTGGTGTGTCTAAAATTGCCTGAATGCGATCTGATGTGAGTGCACGCCCCTCCTTAGACAAAAGGTGACCAAAGTAGGTTACCTTTGGTCTACAATACTGCAATTTCTTTTTCGATACTTTGTGATGATGTGAAGCAAGGAAAGAAAGCAAAGACAGGGTACACTTTTCACATTGTTCAGGGGTATCGGCTGCCAACAAGATATCATCGACATATTGTATGAGCGCCACAACTTTTGGATAGAACAAAAGAATCTAGTTGTCTTTTTAATGCTTGGCTGTAAATAATAGAACTCTCAGTATAGCCTTGAGGAACTCTACAAAATCTATACGATCGATTATTCAAAGTGAAACCGAACACATATCGGCTATCAGGATGAATAGGGATCGAAAAGAAGGCGTTCTTCAAGTCTATAACAGAGAACGTAGTTGCAGTAGGTGGAACTAAAGTAAGAAGTGTTGTGATGTCAGAAACCACTGGGTATTATTGCACCACTATCCTATTCACCTCCCGTAGGTCAATTATAAATCGATAAATCCTAGTATTAGTGTCTTTCTTCAAAATTGGGAGGATTGGACTGTTACAAACATTAAATGGAACTTCTTCAACAACCCCAACTTCAATAGGATCTTGTACAATTTGTGTGAGTGCTTCCTCACCCTCCTGTGAAATTCTATATTGAGGCAAACGTGGTAACACAGCTCCCTCCTTCACACTATTATGCACCGGTGGAATAACCATCTGTCCCACATCAGTATCTGAAGTAGCCCACAAAGTTTTTGGTTGGGAGGCTAATGTAGTATCCTCTTTAGCAATGCAAACTCTGTCCTTTACTGGATAATTGTCATTCAAAATCACACGTACTGCTTCAGGGGAACATCTTATTGTGGCTCTGAAATACTTGAGCATATCAAGACCCACAATATTGTCTGGTGTATTTGGGGAGAGCAAAAACGGGCATGGAGCGGCAAATTTATCAACATGAAATGCAAGTGGTTGTGATAATGGGCTAAGGGAAGTTGTTCCATTGAACCCTATCCATGTTACCGTTAAGCCAGACAGGGGAGCCCTCGGAACCAATTGTTTAGACAAAGCGCTACGAGTAGTTCCTGTATCAACCAGAAACTGATCAGTAGAACCCAAAACATGTGCTGTAAAATAAGGACCCCTCTGATCTACTGTAACTTTAACTGATTCCTGACCCCAACCTACTCAATCCTATGCATAAGCAGAATCATGTAAATCAGGCTGCACATAATCAGACATCTGGTATTGATTGCGCCTATCAAAAGTATTGAACCCATTTTGAACCCGCACATTAGAATTAAACCTAGCGCGATCGTTCGTATTACCTCTGGGTCCTGAATATCCAGTGCGATTTCTCATTGGTCCTCGCCCAGGGACAGAGCATTGTGAGCACAACAACGGACACTCATCTGCCCAATGGACAAATTTCCTACAATATCCGCATTGATCAATGGCCAAATTCGAACGAGTGTAAGAGGAACCATGAAATTCTCGTCCGCCTCTAGGAGGTGGACCATAAACCTGAGATAACATAACATTTGTTTTGAATTCTTTAGACTTTTTATCCTCGCTACCCTTCGCTTCTGATTCCTGGTGCTCGTAGTATTGAGCCATCGTCAGGAGGGATGCCGGAGAAGAGGTAGTCCAAGAGCTTTCACTAGCTTTTAAACGGCTAGCCACTCCTGGTAATAGATTCGTAACATATTTGTCTACAAACAAATGTCGGCCCGTATCGTCCGTTAGCGACTGGCCACTAAAATAATGAAAGGCTTCCTCGAAACACTTAAAGAAATCTGAAACTAATTCATCTGCCTTTTGCTTACAAGATGCTAAAATAGTCCAATCAATCTTTTTAGGGGGAATAATCGTTTTTAACTTAGTTAATATTGCACCAGGAAGATCTAAAATCAACTGACATGGCTTTTTCACTGGTTCCCTATCCTCATCTTCCCTCTCCATCTCCTTCCATAATGCTCCATACTCTGCTCGATCATCAACTTCACGCACGGATCTCCAGATATCAGGCGGTAATATTAGCCCGAAAAATAAATCGATATCAGCTAATGTCATGGTACAAGAATTTATGGCTCCCTCAACTTCCTCATAGAAAGCAGATGGTTTTTTCCGCGGATCAGGCAATGCAGCTTTAAGTGCCATGACATCTGCCCTATTCCAGGGAGTATACACCCAATTATAAATAAAATAACCTTTAGCATCTACAGAAAACTTATTGTCACTTGTACCCGCTCCCTTAGGAGGAACATATAAAGGCGCTGCCTCTCTCATAGGCTTTGCATGCACTATTGTTGTCTTATCTGTTCCAAAGATAGATGATTGTTTCCCGTCGGGCGAATCCGTCCGTGTATCTGCATCTGCTTTTCTTTTCTCCTCTCGCATACGAAGCGCCTCAGTTCGTAGTTTGAACAACCGTCTTATCGTATCAGCCACCTGGGGAGAGTAAAAAGCCCCTTACGTATTTGCTTACAATCGGCTGCTACATCATCAGGTTCTAAAACACCAGAAACTTTCCGAAACATGTCAACACCTTCTTCAGCAAAATGCTCGGTAAAATATAATTGCTCTCTGTCCTGCCACCCCTGTAAACTATCTAAGATATTAGAAACAGTAACAGAATCACAAAGTGCTTGACGAGCAATCTTTCTAACTTCTGCCGCACGTTCAGCCGGCAGCATAGAGCGAGTATCTGGTTTCGTTCGATCTGTACCCGAATCCTCATCTTCACCAGATGAAGCGGACGGAACGGCATACGGAGGCGGAGGACGATCTAGCAATGAAAAATCATCTTGTGGTTTATTAAGGACAGGACAAAGAGGTTGCTGAACAGCATATTGACCAGATATCTGTAACCTGCGCTCCTTCTCCTGTCTCTCTTCCAATTCTTTCACCTCTTTCTATCTTAATTCTTGCGCTTTTTCATACACATTCTTCCGATGCCCTTTTTCAATCAGCACTTGCTCACGTTTCTCACGCTCAAGTACTTCTTTCACCCACATTCGCACACATTCAAACATATCCTGTCTAGATTTTCGCTCGAACATACACTGTTCCACATACTCAATCTTTCGCATATCAAATGACCCATACTTTGGCCAAGGTAACTCAGGATCCTTTCGCGTGTATTTCCTCCACAATGTGCTGTACATTATAGAAGAAAGGCCATGTTTTACATACATCTCCCTATTAGGCTTCCCCTCTGGGGGGAGCCGGCTGTGATTCCTCAAGTCTTAACCGGTTATTTCCACAAAAGCAGCACATCCTACGAAGTGCGCTAAAAGCAGGCATGCCAAAAATAGTGCAAAATATGCAGTATTATAATCAAAGTAGCACTTAAGGTATCTGTAATACGTTGTGCCGTTCAAATCAAAATCACATTTTAGAGAAAAATCTCCTCATTACCTGCCTGTATGTGCTGCAACGCATATATTACACTTACACATACACATCATGACTAGTCATACCAAACCAAAATTGCCACAGCAAGCTTATCCTAAAACTGCCTTGCCAATCCCAGGCTTCTAAAACCCACAGCAAGTCCTGCACAGCGGTTCTTACCAATCACAGAGTGTCCAGATTCCAACTGCCAAGTTCTAAATTCGACCAAACGGCCACTGCGCGGCAAGCCAACAGAAGAGATCTCAGTCGAGAACCGGCACCACCTGGATGGTCAGATCGGAAAGAAAGAAAAAAACACCTTGGATGCCAAGACTCGGGTCTCCTCTGGCAGTGATCACGTCCATGGCAATATTCCAATCCTTCGTCACGACCACTCCTTCGGGCATCCAAGTCGCCAATGAGCCCCACGTGTCGGGCTCCAATTGATGTAAGCAAGCCTCAGCTAGGCCCGCCAGTACAGGGGGTTCGCCCTTCTCTGCACAGAGTCCTCAGACCATAGGAAAAAGTTGGCACAGAGACTGGAAAATACAAAAGCAAAGTTTATTAAACCTGTAAAGGTGGTACCACAATCCACACAACACCCTTCAATATTGCATAGAGTAGCACATCCTACTAAAGGACATGGCCTCTTTTATACACAATGAGGGGGCTCAAAAGAAGGCGGTACAGAATACAAGAGCAGTTTTATGACCATATAAGGACATATTGGAAAGCACAATCGATAAGTGGGCGGAGTTAACAGTCTTCAGAAACTAGTAAACACATTCCTATCTGGAACTAATTAGTAACAGCCGCAGACCCTACTGGGCATGTCTGGGCATGCTGGATGGGGGATGCTAAATATAACCTGTTGCCGGGAAGACTTCAGGCGCAGTTAACAAGGAGGTAGGACAAAGCACACGATGAGCACATGGCAATGTATGGCATACAAAATGGCCGCTGCAAATACAAAATGGAGTCGATAATGGTAAAATACAGCATGTCTTCTGCTAATGCTTAACCTAATTGCAGTTGATTTACAACACAGTTAAAGGCAAAACAGGTGGCAGGAGAACACAGAATAAGCACAGGCAAAGGCAACACAAGCGGCACAAAATACAAAGCAAGTACAGGCAAAAAGGCTAAACAGGTAATTAGACTACAATACAGGTCACTAGGCACAATTATCAGAGCGCACAAAAAGCGGGCCACCCCACTGGGGTGGTGTAATTCATGTTCCACCCAACTGCTCAATTGTTGTGTTTATTATGTCAAGGAAAGTACAGGCCGGACAATGAGGGAGAGCCCGCTGGTCCGGGTGGTTGATATCACAATTTATGATATATATGCTACCCTGAGACATTGGTACATTGCACGCTTGAGTATACTTGTTTTGCAAATGATACTTGTCTTTATTCTTGCTCGATTTCGATGATCACAGTGAATGACCATGCAATGTTGTAAGCAATATGAAAATGATAAATAAAGTTATTAAAAAAGGCTGTCACTTTGTAAATCATCCCCTAGCAGTGTCTGTGAGATTTCTGGCCTTTTTAGTCAAGCCAGTGCATGTCAGACATTTGTTACATGCGGTGGCATGTGGAAGGGGGGCAAGGTTTGCGATGAAAGAAATACCTTCATTTGTGAAATGAGACTTTGGGAATGGTTATGTAAGAAAAAGAAATGCATTGGGCAAGTCTGAGAGTGAAAGAAAAGAAGGGCTATATGTATATAAATAACAAAAATCAAGTGTAGATTTGTGGCATGTGAAAGCAAAACGAAATGAACATAGAAGGACAGCACCCTTATTCAATGAAACAAAAGCTTTGGACAATAACAATTCGGAAAGAACAGGTGGTCCAGTGGTAACTAACAGGGGCTTTCAGTGCTTTTTGACAAGGGTTCAAACCCCAGCTAGGAAAATTCAATTTTTATAATTGTTTCTATTTTTCTTCTATTTTACCCAAATGAAATATGCCCTATTGTAAATAACCCCTAGCAGCGTCTGTGAGATTTGTGGCCTTTTTAGTGAAGCTAGTGCATGTCAGAACATTTGTGGCATGCTGTGGCATGTAGAAGGGGGGGGGCAAGGCTTGCTATTAAGAAAATTCCTTAATTTGTGGAATGATACTTTGGGAGTGGTTAGGTAAGAAAGAGGAAGGCATGGGGCAAGTCTGAGAGTGGAAGAAAAGAGTGGCTATTTGTTTATAAATTACGAAAATCAAGTGTAGATTTCTGGAATGTGAAAGCAAAATGACATAGACATAGAAGTAGGACAGCACCCTTTTTCAATGACACAAAAGCTTTGGACAAAAAGTTTCTGTGCAGAACAGATGGTCTACTGGTAACTAACAGGGGCTCTCAGTGCTTTTTGACAAGGGTTCAAACCCAAGCGTGGAAAATTCGATTTTTATAATTTTTTCTATTTTTCTTGTCTTTTATCCAAATGAAAGATGCCCTATTGTAAATCACCCCTAGCAGTATCTGTGAGATTTGTGGCCTTTTTAGTGAAGCCAGGGCATGTGAGACATTTGTGACATGCTGTGGCATGTGGAGGGGGGCAAGGCTTGCTATTAAAGGAGTCCCTTATTTTTGGGAATGAGACTTTGGGAATGGTTGTGTAAGAAAATAAATTGCTTCGGGCAAGTCCCAGAGTGAAAGAAAAGAAGGGCTGTTTATTTATAAAGCATGAACATTAAGTGTGGATTTGTAGAATGTAAAAGCAAAACAGAATCTAAACAGAAGGAGGACCAGCACTCTCTGTCTATGATAACAAAGCTGTGCACCCCATGATGATAGAGTAAAACAGATGTACAGGGGTTAGTAACAGGTAGCAGCATATATTTTGACGTTATATGATCAACTTGGTCATTTTAGTAATTGATCCATCAGGGATGAATCATATAGAAAGCATCGCCACAGAATAATCTCCCTGACGTAATTGATCACTGCAATAAGATTGTTTGTGCAATTATAATAGACGTCCATTAAACAAAATTCAAGTGTATCATTTACATCGATTTTCGGGCCGCAGCAGAATAGCTGCAAAGCTATACAGAAGTCGCCAATGAAGACCCCTAGCCGCAGTCCGAGTACTGCCAGCAGAATCACAGGTCCATAAAGGAAGTTACAGGACTAGGAAAATCGTATATTTAATATATAACAAACGAGGACACAAGTAAAATCAGGAATGGGAAACTTACTTAGAGCGATCCTCCGTCAAACATGCGGCAGTAAGATCAGGATCACGTAAATCATACGCACGGCTTTTAAGACTTGCCGTCAAGAACATAGAAAGCGGACTAAAGTCAACCATCACTGTCCAGTCGCTTATCGATCCACGGGTATTACCCAAAATTAAAGAGTAAAAGTGGCTTTATGCGGGTTCTCAAAAAGCTCCAAAGAAATAAACAAATAGCGCAAACTACGGTCCTGCGGAGAGGCTTTGTCTTTAGCCACCTGGCCCAGCCTGCCTCTTCTGGGTGATGACAGGTTAAAGCAGACCCTGTCTTGGCATGGTCTCCTACCGGGCACAGCCTGGGCGTGTCCTCCTTGTCAACTTTGACCCTGCAGGACATGTCAGGTGCTTAAGAGCACTGTATGCCCTTCCTCACAGGCAAAATAGTCTGATACTTCAATATGGGCACCCACTCCTCTCCTATCATCTCCTCATACAGGTGTCCCAAGCTGCAAGTCATGTCTGGCACTTAAAAGTGCTGTGTGCCCATAGTCTCCCAGGCAAAGAAGTCCAGGCCCTGAAGTCTGGGATACCACTCCTCCACTCTCTTCTCCTCTTAGAGGCATCGTCATAATAACATACATACCTCAAAATTGGAAGAGCCATGTCTTTTCAATGTCTTGATATAATCTTGTTTGAGCCCATGAATGAAACCCAAGTCTTGTATAATACTCAAATTAAATTCTAATGCTGTCCTCAAAGCCATCTTACTGCTGTTCTTTCAATTAGTGCATTGATATTGATATCCTTAGAGCAACAATGGAGTTCTTAACATCCTAACAACTTAAAGCTATTTCCAGGCACTATGCTAAATGTTATAAAAGCAATAAATAGCAAGTCTGTGTTTTGTAATACTTAAGATAAATCACACAGTGATACATATAGCAACTGAGCTATTTTCTATCACAGTGTCATCAGGGAAATAAAAAAACAGCGCTAGGCCGAAGGATATTACTCTTCAATGCAACTGTGTAACAACTAACCACCATTACATCTGGCTTGATAGTCTTTGTTCAGTCCCTCTAAATTATGGTCAGATACAATTTTTTGTAGTATATGATGGCTGATTTTATCTTATCTTGCAGATTTTAAAGTACCAACAGGACTAAACAACATGGTGATAAAAGATGTTATTTCGAATCAATTTTTGATTATATTCGTCTATAACTTAAAATAATGAAAGCATATCAGCTACTATGGTGTGCCTCCATGATACTATTGCAGCTTCTGTAAATGAAGACAATAACATATGTCAGCCAAGAAAGTGTTCTAGGATTGTATCTCCATTTAAATTTTTCTTTTAACATCTTTTTAAGATGGTGGTTTGTACATGTTGTTCACTAACACGAGAATATGCCATGCATGCATTAATTTTTGATTGGGATTGTTTTTCTGTGTGCTGCACTGTTCCAGGGACACAGATACTAGAATGCAGTGTGCTTGCTTTATTATATGTTTTTAGGAGACAACTCTATTTATCCAGACTATATAAAGAGATTTTTCTGCCCCTCAAGCAGAATAAGAAAAGGCTGCCATTGTATTCTTTAAAACTTGTCTCTTTTGAGATTGTGAGAGGCAAATCACATCAGAATTGTCATGAATGCTGCAGAGAGCAGTGAATGAGATACAGCTCACAAGCCCTCACATTCATTCTGAGAAGCAATATAGCTGCATAAGATGGGTGCAGGTTTACACACTCACACGGAGTGCATTAGTTGATGCACTGAGGCTTCCTTCCTGAGACATTACACCAAGGTATGGGGTTAGATCATTCTAACTGGTTCTGGCAGAAGAGTATTCCCACAACACTCTCAGTAGTAATAGATAGGCATAATATTAGGAACAATTAACATGGTTGGATTGTTTGTGTTTTTCACCATTCTAATGATTATAAAAACAATGTATTTTACCTGTCTAATTATCACAGTTCATATTTGCAAGAATTAGATCTGTTCAATTAACATATGAAAATGTATTAAAGTCTCTTCTCTTTGTAAAACTTCAGGCATGCAAAAATGACAAATGAAAATGTTTGTCGTCTTGGGGCTGGGAGCAATGCATAATAAACTTGAACTGTCATGATATAAGAGTCTGGAGGCTATTTTTCTCTTTCTCACATGCTTTTTTATTGTTCAAATAAGGAGAAACAGGAGTAGTATAATAAGTAGTTATTTTCTTCTTCTTTGTTTTACTGGTGCAGGAACGCCAGGACCACCAATGACTACGCTCCCCGTGAATGAAGAGAAAACCAAAGGTAAGTGCTTATAGGTAAATTGGAGTGAACTTGGATGAAGCTTTTTTTGTGAGGGAGGTCAGCACCTTAAAGTAAAAATCCTTCACCCATCACCAAGTGCCCAGGTTGGCTACTGCAAGCCATGTAAATCCTAGAACTTGGTTAATTCACTAGGCCTAATTTAAACCAATATTCAACCAGAGGTTTAGGCGGCATCCCGTAAAGGGCAAAAACATAAAAGGAAAACAAACCTCTATACGATTGTAAAAATTGCTCACATTGTCATGGCAGTTATGAGGAAAGCATAGTGTGACACAGGTGAGGGAGATTTTTATAAGGGAGATAATCATATTCCCCAAATCACAGACCCCAGCCTCCCACTCGTCCCCAGCACATAAGCATATATCTCAGTCAGCCATGGTCCTCTAGGAGGGTGGTGAAGTGGCTTGTGAGTCTGGTGCTCTCCTGGCACTCCTCTGACGTCAGAGGCAGCTTCCTGTCTGGGAATCTTCTTCTCCACGCTTTTTCAGTGCCTCCTGCCATGCGTCTCTCTCTTTCCCAGATGGACCGCCCTCTGTCTAATCCTCCGGGGTCTTGAGGAGCCAATACCCAGGGGATTGGTTCAACTTGTTGTCCATCATGGCCTTAAAAGTATAGGCGTACCAGGGGGTCTGAGGAGGGATCAAAAAGCCTTCTCCAGGCATGTATGTAGATGGAAAGGACAATGGAGTACAACCATCTATGCCCTCCTCCTCGTCACAGGGTTAGAACTGTTTCCAAAAATTCCTTGGGAATAAGGGTTGTCATGTCCAAGTATGCCAACTGCATTTATAACTCTCGAGGTTTAGGAGGTTAGATGCTCCACTGTGAGCTAGCGGGTTCAACATTTACTCATGGTATGAGCAGACTCATCTCAATATTCTTCAATTTTGTGGGCCTAATATACAGTCCTACCAAATTCTTAGGAACTGCGCAATAGGAGTAATCTGACATGATACCAACATCTCTGCACATATCTGCAAATTTATAAGAGCTTCCCTTTATTAAATAGAGATTGAAACTTTGACAGCAGTAACAAGACAGAACTAGAAGAGACATAAGTAGGCACTGTAAAGTGATCAAAACAGCACATCTGCTGCCATGGTGCAAAAGAGAAGATAGAACAAATACTTCAGGGGCAGATATATTGATGAGATTAGGATGCTTTGGACAGGCATACTAGAAAAAGGGATTTGATGTGTACAAGGTTTATACCTTAAGAAGATTTTCAAATAAAGTCTGGTCTCTGGAGTGTCTGTTTTTACTGTCACTGCGAATCTATTTAAAATGTTGTTTTTTAAACATTAAATGATACAAAAGTAACTGAGTTCCTCTCCCATTTTGCAGAAGCACACAATGTTTGTTTATTTTCATTTGGTTAGGGGGAGGAATGTTATATACAATGGCACACTTGGATGTCTGACACAAAACATCAGACACTGCCTCTTGTACTCACCACCTCTATATCCAAAAATGACCTATGTGGTAAAATTAAAGTAGACTGTGAATGTTGGATTGGCAGTTCAGGTCAGCCATTCAGTATTATGATACCTGTCTATGCTTGTTTGGCAGGGGGCCCAGACGTCCTGTGTGCTCTGAGATACTGTGCATTCCAGAACAGAACAAAATCACCTGCATTCCCTACAAGTGGGAACTTTAGGCATCCATGCCCAGTGGCACAAACCAATGCCTTTCCAGCCACTTGAGGAGCAAAATGCTATGTTTTGCACAATGCTATTGAGGGTGCTTTGGCCTGTTTGTGTTTCTGTTTGTGGTCCTAGTAAAGGTGGCTGCAGCAGTAGTTTAGAGGAAACTAGAGGTATGATGGTGATGTGTGATCACTATTCATAGTTATGATGCTACCGTGGGACAAATGAGTAAATAACACAGTCATACCCCAAGCAGAAGATGTTCAAAGTTTCAGATAAAACCTCCACAAACAGCCTTTGCCAATCAATAGGCTGATTCCATTTGTTATCACATGTCATAACTGGCATGCTGAGGCTCCCTGACCTTAGCTTTATTCAATTTCCAGTACTGTTGTATATTTTTTTTAATACCAAATTTAATTTGGATATTTCAATGAAATTTGGGCTGTAGCCCTACAAGTACCTGTAAGAAAAAGATAATCAGGACTACTGGCGTTTCTAAACAATTGCAATGTCTGCGGAACTTGCAGGTTACACAACATAAACAAAATGCAGACAGTACTAGATTTCAGTAATAGTACAAAGGATACATTCATAGAATGATGGGTTGTTACGTAGTATGGAGAGATTTGGTCAGTGGATGTGTGCATAAGTAGTAATTGCTGTCAGGGGTCTGAAGATGGTAGAGGGAGAAGACCTATCCCACGATACGTCGCCCAGCGGGTCCACATTTTCCTAGCTTTTTTGGGGCAGCCATGGGCCAGAACCATTGCAATCTCTGCACTCATACATCTGTCTAGCTCGGCGTTCCATTTGCCAATAGTCGGGGGAAGTCCCCTTCCACACCTGGGCAATATCACGCTGTTCGATTGCTCTCTTCCTCCCCTATCACCATTCTTGACCCTAAAAGGGGATCAATCAATTGGAAGGGAAGATCGTCAGCTGATCTTGATAGCGGAAGGGACACACAGGGATACACCATAGGGAGATGCGGACCCAGCTCTAAGCTTTAAAATACAATCACAGAGACGGCAGAGATAGTCAAAACTCGCCATCTGACAGAAACACCCACACAACAACCCACTTGCACGCGTCAGAGATCGGAAGAGGGAAAAACTAGACCCGGACACAAAAATGGGGATTTTATAATTCTCCGTTCACAAGCTAGCAAGACTAGCAAAACTAGCAAGACTTTAATCCGGGATTAAAGATATGAAAAACCTGCAGTGCCTATCAGAAAAGCAAGCAAAGGTCCACCCTCATGGCGACATCTAACAGAACTTACCGTACTCGCTCTCAACTCAATTACCTGACAGATAGTGAACTATTGTCCCTTCTCGCGCCATATGAACCTACTCCAACGGCCCTCAATAAGACAGGAGAAAATAACATCCAAACAATCAAGACAATCATAACGACTTGGGACCGAACTTACCAATCCAAAGATAGAGGGCTTACCACCAACAACCTTAAGAATGTGACATTAATGCCTGAAAAAGCGGTCTCGGCTAGGATAAAGGATCATGAACACATACAGTGTATACTACTCAACTGTTGTTCAGCAAATAAACACACGGCTGACATAGCAGACATCATACTAAAGCAGGAAATAGATGCTATCATCTTAACTGAAACATGGCTATCGGACTCGTCCTCGTCATGTCTAGACCTGTTGGTCCCTCCGAATTACCAGATTATGAGACAGGACAGAAATGGAGGAAGGGGTGGAGGTATTGCCTGCATTCACAGATCAAACATTTCCATCACAAAAATTCACGCTGAACCATTAGAATCTTGTGAGTATATGGGCATGTCACTTAGATCAGATGATAACCAAAATTATAACCTTCACGCTCTTTACCACCCCCAGGTAGAAAGACCAAATTCATAGAAGAGCTATTAGATATCATTACCACCAACTCCAACCCACAATCAAACGATATCTTCTTAGGAGACTTTAATATCCATTGGGAAGATCAGGTAGATAGTCAACTAACATCCTTAAAACATTCTTGGTAGAGCAATCGCTAGTCCAAGGATGAAATCTCCCCAGCAACTATAAAGGATCCACCTTAGATTGGATTTTAGCTAGAGAGAAAGCGATAGAGAACATTGTAATCACACCATGCGACTGGTCCGATCACCATATAATCACATTCAAAATTCCCTTCAAGAAAACCAAATCCAAATCGTCCTCGCAAGCTACTAAACCAAAAAAATGGATGAGGGACACTCGAGGAACTAATATGGAAAAGATAGCCGCAAGCTGTTCATTAGATTTACAAGTACCCAAAAGCATGGTTGACATCAATTACCTCACTTTGCACTATAACAAGACAATGTCAAGTATTCTCGATGACATAGCCCCTCTAAAACTGAAAACGATCACTGACAAAATCAAAAACCCATGGTTCAACGATGCCCTTAATGAAGAAAGAAGATCAATGAGACTAACAGAACGCAAATGGCGACAACATCCTTCCTCACCCCACTTAACCCTATTAAGACAATCGAGGAAGGCTAACAATAAAAGCATTATTAAATTTAAAAAAAGACTTTTTCAAGAAAGAACTGGACAATGCAGTAAATGGACCCAGGAAACTCTTTGATCTCCTTAAAGAACAATCTAATAAATCTGCTAAAGTAGCACCAGCCATCAACATTAATAGCCTAAATAGTGAAGATTTTTCAACCTTCTTTACAGATAAAGCTGACTCGTTGGAGAGAGAGTTAAAAAAAGCAGCCGAAGACATTGAAATTACGATGGATTTGAAGGGCAAAGAACTGATTCAAAAAGAAGTAAAGAAACCTAAAAACAATGTCAGATGGTCCAGATTTTAAAGTGGCCAATGAACTAGACATCTCAAAGATCATGTCGTCCACTAAACCCAACAACCACTATAATGATCCCTTACCAGCAAAATGCTGGTCCTCCTTAACTACATGAGCGCTAACGGGTTTTCCCGCTGTGCGCTGAAACTTCAAAAAAGAGCCTTATATGACAAAGCCAGCTCGTCATGCGCGCAGCGCAGGTAACGCCCATGACGAGCTGGCTTTGTCACCAGCATCGAAGGGGTTAAACCATCTGTTAATCCCATTTTGGACAAAGATCATAAATGCCTCACTGTTGCAAGGTAAAATCCCAGCCTGCCTTAAAACAGGACAAGTCATCCCTTTGCTAAAAAAACCTTCAGAGAACCCCTCTGTGCCAAACAATTTCAGACCTGTAACTAACATCCCCATGTTAGCCAAAGTCCTGGAAAAATGTGTCCAACAACAATTGAGTCGACACATTTCTGAGTTCAACCTGCTAAATGTTTGCCAATTGGGATACAGTCCAAACCATAGCATAGAAACTGCAATTTTACACATCGTAGATGACGCACTGCTGGCTCTTGACCACAATGAAACCTGCCTACTTGCTGGACCTGTCATCCACGTTCGACATGGTGAACAACGAAAAAATTGTAGACCGGATGAAAAACAGAATGGGCCTAGAGGGTACAGTCCTTAACTGGTTCAGCTCCTTTCCTAAGAACAGATCACAACAAAAATTATGGTCGACCAAACCCTTTCTGACCCAACAAATAATACAATAGGAGTTCCACAGGGATCAACGCTCTCACCGGCGCTATTCAACCTATACGTTGAACCACTTACAGAAATACTACAAAAAGCAAACGTAGCTTTCCACATGTATGCAGAAGACACCCAGTTGTACATCAAGGTTGCATCAACAGAAGAGATTAAGACAATGAACCATGCACTATCAAGAACCCTCCAATGGCTAACCAAGAATCACCTGAAACTAAACCCACAGAAAACCGAATTCCTACTGATTCCACCACATAAAAGCAAACTAAACTCAACAGAATGGACCAACCTTATCACTGCTCTAAACTGTACTCCAAAGATTGTAGATTCCACCAAGTCACTGGGAATTACCCTAGATAAAAACCTGAATATGTTAGCACATATTAATACTATGGCAAAAAACGCCAGGTTCCACTTAAACCTTTCCTGAACAAAACAGATCTTAAAACCGCAGTACAAGCGCTGGTCATATCAAGGATCGAATATGGGTGCACTAACCTGGCTGGACTCCCTAAGATCTCAACTGCCCCATTGAAAGCTTGTCTTAATGCAGCCACAAGGTCGATAGCGGGATCAAAAATATTCGACCACATCTCACCTCACCTGAAAATGCAAAACTGGCTGCCGTTAGAAGCAAGAATTCAATTCAAATTGGCATGCATCACTCATAATGCAATTCACCACAAAACTCCAGGTTACCTGGCACAGAATCTGACGCCATCCATAGGTAACCGAACTTCAAGGAGCAAATCAAACTTTCTTTTAAAACCGGCTCGCTTCTGCAAGAAAAAGACGTAAGACAGAGCATTCTCAGGAGCAGCCCCGAGAATTTGGAATGCACTCCAACCAAACATCAGAAGAATTACATCCATTGCAACCTTCAAAAAGGAAGAAAAATCGTACTATATGAGCAACTTTCTTCCATAAGGACTATATGGGAGGCCTGCTATCTATAAACTGCCCAACTTTATTACTGAATGTATATATGTCTATATTCTAAACTGAAGTGTAAAACATTATGACGGATGAAACACTATTTTAAAGAGCTATACCACACCACACTGGGTCATGATCAAAGATGATCATGTATTTTAACTGCGCCTTGGCAACTGTATTATTGAATGTATCTATGTCTATATGCTAAACTGAAGTATGAAACATTAACGACTGATGAAACGCTACTGTAAAGCGCTCTGATACCCTACACTGGCTCATGTTCGTGCTATAGAAAACACTTAATAAATAAATAAATAAATAAAGATGTTGTTTGTACTTATGTCCCCTTATCTCATCAGTACTGTGCAAGAGGAAGAGTCGTGGGTCAATTGGGAGTTTCCATGAAAATACCTTGCTTAGACAGTACAATACCTTGCACCAAAATGGTTGCAATGCAGTGCAGCTCCAGACTGAATATAATAATGTCCCATCCTCCCTCTCACATCTTAAGCATGATAACAACCATCTTCCAGAGTCTGGCCTGGGTGTAGCATGCTTGGTGTAAATACTTGAACTGTAAAAAGGCGGTATTGTGTGGACACAGCAGCGCCCCGAGGGCTGGCCATGGCCTCAGCCCAGTCATCCTCCGTCAAGTCAGGGATATCTTCTTGGCAAGCTCTTCTAGTCTTGTCAAGTGTCGTCCGTTTATGAGTCATTAATGTTTGATATATTTGCCTGATTTTATGTAAGCCCAGATCCCTTATCAGTAGCCGACCCTCAAGAGGGTGAATTTCTGGTAGGGTCTCTAAAGCATGAATCAAGGGGCTCAAAGCATGGCGGTATTGGAGATATTTGTAAAATGGTGTCCTATGTAGTTGGAATTCTACTTGTAGTTGTTGAAAAGATTTCAATGTAGTTCCCCACATTACGTCCCCCAAGGTAGATGTCCCTACTATGTCTCACCCACGGAATCCCCTCAGAACCACCTCCGGACGGAGGTATTTACCATGCACAAAGAAGTTGTCTAGGTTAGGGTCCCGTACCACCCCATCTGTCTGACAGTATTCCGCCAGAGCTGAATCACCACTCTACTTGCTGAGGGTAAAGTATCTAGGTTTCTAGAGCTATAGAGCAGCTGGAGAAGGGGAGCCCACTCCATTGCCGTGTGTTCTAGTGCAAAAGCCAGGTCATTTGGGGAGTTGTACCACCATTCGTTTATTATCAATATCTGAGAGGCCACATAGTATGCTCAGATATCTGCTGCCGCAATACCCCCACAGTATGTGGACTGTGCACAGGTGTGTAGCACTACCCTGATCGCCATACGATCCAGAGAAATGTATTGTGTATGGCATTTACTTGCGTGAACTAGGATGGCAGAATTTGGTAAGGGAAGTTTTGTAGTCTGTAGCGAATTCTGGGTAGAGAAACCATCTTAAGGATGGCAGACCATACAGACAGTGAGAGTGGATGGTCATGTATTGTCTTTTCGCTATTTAGACACATAAGTAGTGGGTTGATATTATTTGCCCATGAGATCTTTGGGCATGGCGACACGAAGATGCCCATATACTTAAAACCTTGCGTGCAACAGCTGCTTTGCCCAGGTGCCCCGTCCCTCGTTGCTGCTAACTGGGAAAAGCACAGATTTAGCAGGGCTGATATGCAGACCAGTAGCTTCCCCAAATACTCCGAGGATTTGAGAGATACGGGGCCCTGAAAACCACGGGTCCGTCATAAAGAAAAGGACGTCATCCTCATATAAGGCAATGTTGTCATATCTTGACTGGGAACATTCAAATCCACTGAACACCGGGTCGCTCCAAAACCATGCCACCAGGCTAGGGCAAACAACAGCAGGTATCGGGGGCAACCCTGCTTTGTGCCCCTGTGAATTGGGAAGGGGTCTGAGTGATGGCCGGCTGTACAAACAGATGCCATTAAGTTAGTGTAGAGTGAATCAAGTGCTTTGTCTATGTCAGCTAATAATATAGCTGCAGGGAGTTCCAATACTGTGGCCATCACTATGGCATTATCTTAATATGTTGTGGCGAGTAGCCCGATAAGGCATTAAGCTCGATTGGTCTGGTTGAATTAAGTCCGACACACATGTCCGTAGGCGATCACCCTGGACCTTCCCTAATTGTTTAGGGTCAAAGTTGATGAGACAGATAAGGCGGTATGATGAAGGGACCTCCGGAGGGCGACCCGTTTAAAGGAATAAGACTATGCCAGCAAGTGAGGGCCTAATACGTCTATATTCAGCCTCAGGAACTCCATAGGGGTTCCATTGGGTTGGGGAACCTCCCTGGTCGTAGAGCAGCATGCAGCATGTCTTGATAGTCCGGGTTTCGAAGGTTTCATTGGGACATCCGCCACCTAAGGTGGGGTCCACGGCAACAAGTATGGAATTTAAGAGTAATCAGGAATGATCAAAGAGCCCTCTTGGAGGTGAGTGGCCTGTGAAAATGTATGTATAAATATGCGGTGTAAAGAAATGATCTAATCAGGACTGTGAACCATGTACCACAGACATAAATATGTAGCTGCATTTTGTGGGGTGGTATTCATGCCAGATGTCTGCCTAGCCTAAAGTGGATGCCAACAAATTCAGTTTAGAAGGGGCTACTGGTGGGTGGTGGTCTGTACTGCACTGTCTATCTACTGGACTCATGGTGTCATTCCAGTGCCAACACCGGAGGCCCTCTGGCAGTTCCCCCCAAATCCTGGAAATTGTGTCAACAAAGGTTGCCCCTAGTGGAGTGGGAGCATAAATACTACCTATGGTGACATGTTCACCATAAAGTGTACCCATAACAATAGCAAATCTGCCCCCTGGATCTACCCAATGGTTTGTGTCCTGGAAAGGGACTCTAACTTGCGTGACCCTCTGGTGAATCCTGAATGGTATATATAATGGTACCCAAATCAAGTCATGTCAAGTCAATTAGTTTATTTGTTACGGAACTCCAACGGTGGTCCACAAAAATACACCAATACAATAAAAGAAACATGCTTTATAACAAATACAAAAATCTGTCTTAAGCAATCAGCAAAATATTACACATACCAACTGAACTAAAAATCAGAAATTCTAATAAATAGCCAGAAATGTTTTAAAAAATTGAAATATTCTATGTCAGATCATTTCATTAGGAGGGGACAACACAAAAGATTGGGCCTCCTCAGCGGAACGAATCTTAAATTTAATAAAAGACGGTCTAAAAAACATGCCCTCAAGAGTTCTGGACCCACAAATAGCACATGATTGAGATCCTGTATTTGGGAGCGGCACAGTTCACAAATTCTCTCCTCTCTAGGAGTTTTTTCCCAAATGCCCATTACGTCTCTCAAGGGCAACAGATTAGTTCTTAAAAGAAGTATTAACCTTCTGATGCCATGTGGAACATTCCATGATAGATAGGGCATGGATCTGCTCCCCGTTGCACTCACATGGATCACCTTGTTACAAACTTTAGGATGACTTAAAGCTATATCTCTTGGTGTACTAATCGTGCTTCCAAACTTCTTTAAAAAAGACTTCAGTACAGGCTTTGGCATGGGTGAGTCACAATTTAAATTGAGCTCAAATAAATGGTTTGCATGGGCAAATGATCTAAAAAAAGCTGATTTCTCTTTTAATTTTACAAAAATTTCCAGCTTCAAAGCGGCCCTTAAAGTTCCCTCATCCCCCCCAACAGAGAGAGTTCCCCCACCTCAGGACCGCTGCCAGAGAAGAAGTGTAAGAAGAAACTAAATGGAATTCCAAACGAAGAACATGTGGGGCTGCCATGGAATTTAAATTACAAATTTGACGCAAAAACGGCCTTCAGCCTTATCAAAAGAAAGCCAGTAATTCCTATCCAAAACTTCTGCAGCATAGGTTAAAGTCGGGGGAATTTTAACTTTAAACACTGACAAAACATGATTAAAATGACGTCTCCCACAGGTCTTATAAAATCTTTTAGAGCTCCAGCCTGGGAGGCGGCCTTACCAACACACCGGTTGATGTGCTCTGAGTCCCGCCCGTTTTTTGAGAAAACCTTCCCCAAATACAGGTACGCATTGACGAATTCAAGTTCTTCCTGCCCCAACAGCCACTTATACCCTTTCTTTATTCTAAGACCTTTCTTGCGAAAGACTAAAATTTTACTTTTGGCAATATTGATTTTCAAGCAATGCTCCTCCGCATAATTAGTCAAGACATCCAGACGACGCTGTAAACCAATGGGGGTTAGATCAAAAATTGCAACGTCATCTGCATATAGTAGAGAGCCAATGGACATTGTACCAATTCTAGGAGCATCCCCCTTCGCTGAGTTTACTTTCACGGGGAGGTCATAAATATAAAAAGAAAACAGAAGAGGGGCCAACAGGCAACCCTGCTTGAGGCCATTATGTGTATTAATCCTGCAGGAAAGCCCCTGCGAGCCACCCATCATCACTTGACACCAAGTGTCTGTGTGTAATTCTATTATGAGGCCCAGGAGATGGTGTGGCATACCAAGATGAGAGAGATTTCTCCACAGCGTCTGACGATCCACTTTGTCAAACGCTGTGGAGAAATCAATAAAAGCTGTGTAGACTAACATGCCTTTTGAAAAAACATATTTCTCCACAATAGTCTGAACGACCGCGATGTTATCCAGCGTTCCGTGTTTTTTTCTGAAACCTGCCTGGTCTGCCGGTAAGATGTTCTGATCTTGGGCCCACTGCTGCAGATGCTGAAGTATACTTTTTGCAAATAATTTGCCCGCAGCGTCCAGCAGCGTGATCTGTCTGAAGCTAGTAGGTGACCTTTTTGAGCCCTTTTTACACAGCGGGACTATGATACTCTCCTTCCAAGATGAGGGAATGCTAATCAATTGAAAACAAAAGTTAAAGAGTGGAACCAGGAAGGCTCCCCATGCAACTGGATCCTGTTTACTTAGCATGATCGGTATACCATCTGGGCCTTGAGAACCAGAGGTTCTAGCATTATTTATGTAACCCATCACTTCAGCCCTTGATGGGGGACCATAATCGCCACAACCAGCCTCCTCTATTACAGACATCTGAAATGGGACTGAGCTATTAAGTTTATATAGTAGAGAAATATAGTCCACCCACTCACTTTCTGGGATCGAAATCGGGAGTGCCCTCTGTCTGGAGTCACAATACTCTGCGATCAGGTGCCAATACTTTTTTGAATCTTTGGCTTTTGTTGCTTCTCTCAACCCAATCCATTTAGCATCCATCTCATCTCTCCTTACTCTTAATTTATAGCAGCCTCTAACTCACTTTCGGCGATTAATTTCCTGTTGCACGGCTGTGGAAAAATGTTTGTATTGCTTGTGTGTGCACTAAATTGTTAATTTCAAGGTTTAAGGCCTTCAGGATAGGGGAAACCTGATTTACTCTACATCGGCCAGAGGATACTGAGCTTAAGTTTTTTTATCTTCCTCATTTGTGCCTCTGCATGATATTAACGGAGGCATTACCGTGCTGTTCTTGGAAAGTTTTTTTCACTATCGCACCTACCTCGACTGTATTTTTTTGTGTCCAAAATGAACGACCATTAGACTTATTAAAATCAATCGTGCCCTGGCACAAGTGCCCTTGATTCAGTGCAGGTAGGTTAAAGATCAAAGGCAAGCTTATTACACTATGATCACTCCATACTGACAGGATAACCTCTAAATTTTCACAGGCCCCAAACATTTGATACGAAATGGCTACGTAGTCCAGTAAACTTTGTGTGCGAGAAGAAAGAAAAGTAAATTGAGCTTGTTTATCGACTGGCATCCTCCTATTTAGGATAACCAAATTTGCACTTCTAATGCTATGAAGCAGAAGGAAGCCCCGTTTATCCGTTTTTGTTTTGTCCGGTAAAAAGGATTCAGGAATATGCCAAATTTCCTCTTTGTCTGGGTTGGACATTTTTGCATTTAAATCTCCCACTAATACCACTAGGGGGCATTCTTCTGTGGTGGCTATTTCCTTAATATATAAAGAAAGTAAACACAACAGAGAATCAAAGTTTTTACCTGGGGGAACATAGAGATTTGTACCAGGAAGATGGAAGACCTACCAAACTCTCCTAGACATGTTAACTTCATGCAAATGCAAATATTTGACGGGTGGTAATAGACATTTTGATTCCAATTAATACTGTTCTTAATCAAAATGGAGACCCCCGCCACTAGCATGTCCCCTTTCGGAATGCCTAGCATAGCAAGAGAAGGTAAAAAACCCATTACAGTCAAAATCTTTGCACGCCCAAGTCTCTTGTAAGCATATAATCAGAGGATTTAAAGATTTTAAATAATTACATTTTTCCTCATCATTCCCCAGACCGGCCATATTCCCGGACAGAAGAAGCCCCCCCGGCTACCTCAGAGGAGCGCTTCTTTCTACCTCTGTACGGTTAGTGTTCAGGGTTTTTGCTACCCAACTCCACTGGGCTAAGGCATCTTCTTTATTAGGAGAATGATGTGCAACTACAAAGTCAGACACCAAATTTATTGATCGGCCCTTTTTATTTAATGAGACCGTAACATTTTTAGCATTGCCCATAGGAAACTCTAGGTCAGGGCCCATAGCGTCCCACACCACAGAAATGCCCTGTCTCTGGTCTTGTGGGCGTAGGATTGAACTGCACCTGGTAGAATAATCCTCAGAATTTGATACAGAAGTTATGTCCAACCCTCGTTTTAAAAAGTGCTCACAATTCTGTATGGCCAAATTGGCCACAAGCAAAGAGCAGAAGGTAACTCTAGAAAGGAAACATTCTCATGCTGAATGATATTCACATTTAGGATATTCCTACTTTCTAACAACTTCAATGCCTCTATTTCAGAGAAAAGTTTGAGAATGAGTCCTCTGTTTATCGGATCAGACTCAGTCTCGAATAACCCGATGAAATCCACTATGGGCGATGAAGCAGTCTGCACCACATTATCTTTCTTTACAGCATCTCTTTGGGGTGTCCATAGAGGCACCCAATCTCCATTATTAACCGTCTGTACTTTCGCATTGAACTCAATCGGCGTGTGAGACCCTACCTCTAGGTTACCATCTGGTCCATCCCCCTGTACTATGGACCATGTTTGAGGTACATGGTCTCCACTTCCCTGTATTTTTCTCCTCCCCAGGAGATCATCTCCCTCACTAAACTGAAGAGGATGAGGTACTAGAGGGGACTGCAGCGGGAGACTTGATGGTGCCACTACTGCTCCGGTGACCCCTGCTCTCCCATTTGGAGACGGAAGTACTGTGACGGGGATCCTAGGAACACCTTCCCCAATTAGTAGTTTGGAACCACCCTCCTCCATTACCGTCTGCGTAACATTCTGGGTATCTGGGATCTGTGGAAAATATAACTTTGTAATTTCTCGTTTAGGGAATCATCTTTTCCTTTTTTGGTTCTTCTTCCTATTTTCCCTTTGCTTTTTTTTGCAAGCTCTTCCCTCTTCCCTACTTTCGTTCCCGCGTTCGACAAAGAGTTTGAAAGTTGGACCTGTGGGGCAGATGGATATGGGGCCTCCCCCTCTATCCCTCCCACGCCTTTTTGCCCAACATTTACCTCGATTTTCTCTAATTCCTCAATAGCTCCACCGGCCCCCTTTTTCCCCTTAATAAACAAAGGGTAAAGTTTTAGTGGGACATGTCCCAAAGGAGGGCCCACTACAGCTTCCTCGGAAAGTGAGTTTAAACAAAACTCTTCATTTTCAAGGTTGCAGGAAGATTCTATTGGAGGCAGTGAGGAGAGGGGCGTACCTTCTTGAGCAGACACATCTCTCTGCTCTACACGAGGAACAGGTAAAAGGGGTCTAACATCAGGTTGTTCGTCCTGACGTACGGGAATAACAGAGGGGGGAATGATGGTGCCCAATTTATTCACTTTTTGTACTTCAAACAGCATTACGGAGATCATTTCCAGCCTGTGATCTGAACTAAAGACGGATTTCTCCAATAAAGACAGAATAGAACTTAAAAGTCTTTCAACGCAGACAAAATATTCTGAAGACACCCCATCCTTCTCATTACCCGGCTTTGCTTGTTAGCAAGGCAAAAATACATCATGAGCATCATAAGCATCATCATAGACAGACTCAACAGAATTACCATTCAGGGGACTTGTACTACAATATAATAGGGGCAAAGAGAAGAGCCTGAGGGGGGAGTTTGCAATGCAGATGTTCTGCTCCTTCGGGCTGCTCATTGAATACCCATTCTTTACAGGGTTCTTCACAGAGTTCTTCACAGGGTTTACATTGATAGCTCCCCACCCCCTTGTGTGAGCTTCAATGTCAATGTCTGGGAGTGTAAATTCTTCCCTTGGATTAGGTTTTCCGCAAAAAGAAGCCTTTTCCACCATTGCAACAGTGACCTTCCCAGCTTCCTCCCGAATGCCCTCAATGCACCCAAGCACACCCTCTTCACTGAGCACCGTGCAAATGTCCCCCTCTATAGGGGCAACATGTACACCCATGATCTTACTGGATGGTTTTTCTCCGCTCAGTGTAGTGGATAGCTGATTCTGCTGGTTAAGAGGATGATCCAAGTCCAAGCCCATGCCTACTTGCGAAGCAACGTCCGAAGCAACAGGTATACCGGGAGCAGGAAACTCCACTTCTAATAGGTTTGAAGGATTATAAAGGCTATGGGGCACATTAGGATGGTGGGCGGGCTTTGCCCTCCCGCCACCCTATCGGGATACGGGACCGCCCGCCTCAAGGGTGGGGGTCCCGAAATGTGCATTAGGATGCGCCTGCCACAGTGGCGGGCGCAATCCTCATGTTAACATTGTGGCGGGCGGTGCTCACTGCACCGCCCGCCACAATCTGAAAAGCAAATGCACGCATTTGCAGACACGAAGCAGCAGGCACCCCGCAGTGCCTGCTGCTTGGTGTCTGCAAATGCGGGGGGGGGGGTACCACAGGTACCCCCCATTGCGCAGAACACCTCGGCCATCACCAGGGGGCCCGCAGGGGGCCCCCAAACCAAAGACCGCTTGCCTTTCCGTGGCGGCATTGCCGCCACGGAAAGGCTTGACAGAATGCCCATGGTAATATGGCTGGCGGTGTCTAACAGACACCGCCACCATATTAAACATATTCCGCCCCGGCCGCAAGGCGACCGGGGTGGAAAACAGGCGGGCGGTGTTTTTCACCGCAGCGGTCACCCCCCGCCATCCAAATATGGCGGGGGGAATTTGGCAATGGATGTCGGGCGGATTGCCTCCGCCGGTCTGGCGGTGGTTACCGCCAGCCTGGCAGAGGCAATCCGCCCGACATCATAATGGACCTCTAGGTTGTGACTGTGGGGACCGTTGGGTTAAAAGATTACCACATGGGCCAGAAACCGAATTTATCCTTGAAGATATGTTTGGTAAAAGGCTGACTACGTCATCTTCCGTACCTGATCTTATCTGACCCTTTGCCCCTTCTTGGAGCATTTTCAGATCCCCGTGGAGCCATAAGGGTTTCCCTGAGCTTCCCCTGTAAAAAGGAGGGGTGATGTTACTGAGGCAGACTTAGAATGCGGACTATCTTGCCCTAATACAAACTCTGTAGGAACTAACAAAGGATCTTTCCAAAAGTAACCCGTAATAGTTGGTTGAGATTTGTAACAAAGATGTTGTAAGTTTTTAGTTCCACTATATGATCTCCTTAGTTTCCTCGTACAACTGGGAGATGACGTAAGTTCGCGTCCAGAGCGTAGTTGTCTGGAAGTCATCTCATGCGTAGAATGGGGACCCATAGGACGGGGACCCGCTACGACCCGCTACGACCACCGTCTTGACCTTGACTGCCTCAATGCAAAGGACCCTAAAAAGGTATGAAGTGTTTATGAGGTGCCTTTGCGATGATGTGCGATGATGTGCGCCACAGGGGATGCTGTAGGATATAGTGCCTGTCCCTGTCCCTGTCCTTGATGGCGCAACCGTTGCAGCCCCCCTGTGGACTGTTAAATAGCGGTTTGGTGGCAGCCCTCTCCTTTTGCTGCCTAAGGCCACCAATTGCAGCACAGGTTTGAGCTCCCACTCCAATTTAGACATACCAGACAGATCATGCAGATCATGTAGATGTTCATTCAGCTGGTCGATTCCAGCGGTTGATCCTACAGACAGCCCCCACAAACCCACCTTGGCCAGCCAACACGCTGAGAGAAGGCGATATAACTCCTGCTTCAATCTAGCCACACCGCTCACCAGATAGAAACGGGAGGGGTAAACACCTCTCCTACTGAGAAACCAGCAACAGCGGCGATGGCAATGGCAGTGACAATGGCCGAGTCTGAGGAGTCTGGAAACAGAACCACGGGAGATCACGTCTTAACGAGTCCCACCAAGTCCCAACAATTAGCGCCACTGCTGCACTTACGGAACTCTTGGGACTCTCAACCCCTGCCTTATGGTACTCACAGCGCTGCCCTCCACCTTACTGCTTTACTGATGTTTTTACCGCTTTTACGGGAGTCGCGGGAGTCGCGGCATCGTTGTCACCTGGGTGTCCGGTGACTCACTGCACTCGCGGCACTTTCCACACTGCAGCGCCACTACTACCAATCTTTTATCATTCTCTTCCGTTCTTTTCCGCCATATAGCGGTATTCTCTGCACCGTGGGTTGATTGCCTCTCAGCGAGCAGACCAGAGCCGCGGATGCCGCTGCTTTCTCCTCCTCGCTCCTTCTCGCAACTCGACGACTTTACGCCTCGCTATTCTCTCCCAAATCAAGCCAGGCAAGGGGTTTTTGTACCAAGGAGATGGGTTTCTTTTAGGTGTAGAATGTCATCCCCAAATCTTTTGGCCTTCAGCATAAGATCTGTGAGCCATTTGGCAACAGAGCGGGTCATGGAGGATCCTTCACATCCCTCTGGCAGGCTAGTTCCTGCGAGACCACAGTTCGTTTATTGACCTTTTTCCGGAGGTTGGTCACTGACTCCTCCACCGCCTCTGCTTCTGTGATGCGGTCTACTGCTTATATAAGATCCTAGCACAGGAAATGCACTAATTTTGGCATCCAATTTATCTCTGGTGTCATTGATTGCCACTAGGAGGGACGCATTGTCCGGTACTGTGCCTGCCCTATCGCCTCCAGTGGCACCCCGGCAGTTGTAGTGAAGTGATCCAGGGTGCCCTGCTTGGGGCCAGCTCCACCAGGTTTGTCCCTGCCCATAGGGATTGGCGTAAGGGAGTAGAAGCGGGGGTCCTCTGAGCATTCAAATGCCTAATTTGCGTCTACGCTGGCACAGGGGGGCGCAACTCCTTCCAAGAAGAGCTGTAAGGGCATCTAAAAGCTTAGGACCTTTGTTAGCTTTAAAATTAATAATTACCCGAGGTCCTCCGCTACCTTTACGGGTTCCCTTGTTTCATATATTGGTACACAGCGGGGAAGCACTGTCATCGGGTCCTCACAGATTCAGTCATGTCCCGGGCCACAGGCTGCACAAGCCTAGCACAGGAGCTTCCGTCGCCAAAGACCACCCACCAAGAGGCCCCGTAAGGGAACCAGACTTATTCGACCGCCCAGCCGACAGCACTCCCCACAGGATGTCAAACCTAGGGTCTTAGGGTCGCTGTAGAGGCTCCGGGAGTCGCACACACCCCACCACCTCAAATGTGATGAAAAAATAAGTAGGGGGGGCCTCCCTGCACCCCAGTCGATCAAGGGGTATAACGCCCTTCTCTTCCAGTCTCTCAGCCCGTCTCACAAGCTTGTTCTATTGGTAGTAAACAACACTGTGCAGATGGCTTTACCATCGACACAGGCTTCCTCGACTGCCACTTAGTTCACCTCACATATGTAGAGCGTGGGGGAAGCGTGGCAGCCCCCAGCGCCTCAAGACCCTCACGGGTAAGTAGTGCGCTCTACACATAGATTGATTGATTGATTGATTGATTGATTGATTTGCAGTACTGTAGCATCTTTGGCTGTGTGATAGCCATGACATTGTAACATTTGCTGTACTGTAGTGCCTTTCTGCTGTGCCCTACCCATGATTGTTCCTTTTGCAGTATTGTAGCATATTTGTGCTATGGGCTAGCTTACCAGATACAACCAGAAAAAGACTTACTAAACTAAACCTCAAAATGTATGCCTTTGCAACACCACAGGGCATGCACTAAAAAATTCCCGATGTTCAATTTAACAGGCTGATATGATGGCAAACCATGCAAATTACACTATATCTGTGAGCCCCAAATATACAGCTATTTGTATCTAAAGTGGCACTTAACATCAAACCAGCAGAGCAGCGGAGCTGAGCCTGAGGTCTTGTTGGTCGGGTGAGTCGGAGACCTCCTGCTCCCTTGGTTCGAGGAGCTGGTAGCGGTGAGGAGGTGAAAGACATAATTTGTGGGGAGGAGGTGAAAGACACAGTTGGGGGTCTGAAACCACACTTGGAGAGCCTGGCCGGTCCCCTGAGGGCTGTGTTACGGGGACTGTTTACAAGTGGGTGGGAACCCGGGATGTCTGAATCACGCTTGCTGCTTGGGCCTTTGAGAGGAATCCAAGATTTATTTATGAACACTGCCCCCTACTGGGAAAGAGCCTCACCTTTCACAGGGCTCCAGCCAAGGGAGCCACAATCGTCAAACAACAATCAATTGTTTGTTCGAATCACTCTGTCTCCGATGTCAGCCCACCATCTGGCAATTCATTTTCTGCTTTCTTCATTAAGAAATCAAGACTCATATCCAGTGAATTTGCCTCCAAGAAGGCTCTACTGCCAGTTCCAGGGTCCACACCACCTCTTGTCCTCTTAAAAAACTCCAATCTCACAAACCTGATCATTAAGCACAATGCCTCATGGGCACCTTTACCCCTTTCAGTGAAAAAGACATCAACAGGATTCTTCAGAACATCAATCCTTCCAACCACTTCAGTGACCCACTGCCCCGACCTTCTTCCAGGAGATCAAGAACGTTCTCATCCACACCTGGACAAAGATTGTAAATGCTTCCCTATCACAAGGCACAATCCCTGACTGTCTAAAAGCAGCGCAGGTATTACCCATACAAAAAAAAAACGCAGATAAATCTGACTTCAATCCTTTCTGCCCCATATCTAACATCCCCACTCTAGCCAAACTACTAGAAAAATGTGTACAATTCCAACTTTGTGCTCACATGGAGAATTTCTAACTCCTTAACCAGCATCATTCGGGCTTTCGGAAGGGGCACAGCACAGAATCGGTACTCAGGCACGTTTTGGACAACATCTTAAAAATGCTTGACCATAATGATTCCTGCCTCCTGATCCTCCTTGATCTTTCCTCTGCATTCGACATGTTTTCTCACTACAACCTCCTTTCCACTCTGAAGAACAGGATGGGAATCTTGGGACTGGTGTTACAATGGTTTGCCTCCTTTCCCCACCACAGAACACAAAGGTTTCAGGCAAACATCTCCCTCTCCCAGCCCTCACCAGTACTCATGGGTGTACCCCAAGGGTCCGCCCTTTCTCCTATCCTCTTCAACCTTTTTTTTTAACATCTTGCTAATTCTCTAAATGACATGATCATTCCCCTCCATATGTATGCGGACGACACCCAGCTTTACCTGAAAATCTCATCCCTGGATAACATCATCTCACTCAAATCTACCCTAAGGTCTACTCAAAATTGCTTAACTGAGAACCATCTTTTGCTCAACATCTTTAAAACTGAATTCCTCCTCATCTCTCCTCCGAACCACCCCCTCAAGCTTGACCTTTGGTTGACTCACTTCACTGCTTTCAATTGAACCCCTCTCATCATAGACTCGCCCAAATGTCTCAGAATCACCTTGTACAAACACCTGAATATGAAAAATAATATTAGCAACATATGTAAGGGAGCTAATCACTTGCTTAGGACACTTAGAAATATCAAGCCCTTCCTTCCTCAAAATGACTTCAAACAGGCGGTCCAAGCACTGATCTTGTCAAGGCTAGATTATGGCAGCGCTACACTCTGTGGCCTTCCCAAATACACCCTGGCTCCACTAAGGTCAGCACTGAACTTAGCAGCCAGACTAGTTACTGGTACCAAACGTAATGAGCACATTTCCCCAGTCCTAAAATCTCTTAAATAGTTGGCCAACGAAGCTCCAATTCAGTTAAAGATTGATGTCCTGGTGCACAAAGCCCTGCACGCCAATACCCCCAGGTATCTAGCGCATAAGCTTGAATTATCCTGTGGTGGGAGAGCCTCAAGACACGCTAACAATTTCCTCCTGAAACAACGTATCATCAACAAAAAGCGAACTTGTCATTGAGCCTTCTCAGGGTCTGCCCCAAAGATCTGAAACTCTCTTCCTCCTGAATTGCGCAGAATCTCATCAATAACTACTTTCAAACTTTAAGCCAAAAGATTCCTAATGAACAAATCCTTACCTTAATTTGGGCTATGTGCATTTGCTCGTAGCCACTGATCCTTCACCTACGGCACCAACATGAGTTGCATTGACCCTAACACGTTTTTGTTGTTGATTTTTAACAACTTGTGTTTCAGCTCTTTGCTCCCTTCGGCTATATGTTGTGCCCCCATAGCAGCCTGTTATTTACCCGTTAATTTTATTACTCGCTGTGTACCATTTGTTTGTGATTATTGTGACTACATCTGTATGGGACTGTTACTTGATATCATTACTGGAGTCTTATTTCCACATCCATCCCTGTGTAAAGCGCTCTGATATCCCTCGGGATATTCTTCACGCTATATACATCTTATGAAAATAAAAAAAAAAGGGTTTTTTGATAGGTCTCCACTTTCTTCTTCTTCTTTGTTGTTTATGGTCCCTTCAACTCAAGACCAATGCTAAATATACAATCAGTAAGGCGGGACACTTCACTGTCTACTATATGGGGAGGACATATTGGCTTCAGACAAAATGCCCCAGTCACATTTGAGCCACTTTCTGTCTGGTCGGTGTTAGAAAGCTTTGCCTGGCCCCCAGGGCACACTTAAACCCAGCCTGTTTGCAATTCTCCTGGCTGTTACAAGGCTCTAGGCTTCTGCTTGGATCGATCGATTCAACAACCTACCATGGTGCTACCATCTACTAATTCCTCTAATGGCCTGACAAAGGTAGGCACTAATGCTTGCAAGATTACTTACCCTCCCAACCTCTTGAAGAAGGCAGCTGAAACCTTTAAACACAATATACTTAAATGCTACCCTAATAACCCTCATCTCTGATACTTACCTATGTGCATCCAAGGGCATAGTGGTGACATACCTTATCTCCTACAAGAGCCCAGTGGAGAAAATGTTTATGGATAAGCTCCGTTCCAAAGCCATTTGTAAAACCTCACACGGTTTCCGCATTACCACAACTCCATCTCATTTCCTCAAAGCGGAACTAACCATCTCCCTCTACAATGATGGCAACATCCTCATTCAAGCCTCCGACTTGTACTTAAATCGGTTTGACAATATTTTAAATAAGATGAAAAACTCACTTAATAACGCTAATATCAATGCAAATTTATGTCATCCCAATCTCCCCATTCCGGCAGCACCTCCCCCCACCTCTCTTTTGTTGATCCACTCTGATATCGACCATTACACGACTGAGTTTAAGGTTCCCAATACCAACCCAGACACTACAGGCTTCCCATCTCCTAATCCCAGTAACCCTAAACTGACTACGTCTCCCAAAACCAGCAACCCAAATCTGATTGTTTCTCCGTCCCTACAAACAACTTTAACTTCCAGCACCCTTCCTCTACATCCCCTACGCCCACCCTCCTCCTCCACCTCTATACCTATTACACAGGTTACAACCTCAGGGCCTCCCTTTCCCCTGAATTCTCATTGTTCTGCCTTCCTGCTCTACATCCGTAGCACAAGATACTACCAGTGGGCCCTCCACTTGCCTCCTGTACCTTCTTCTCTGATCCCAAACTCCATCTATGCTAAACCCACTTCAACTTTGGAGCCCGCAAGTGAGCTCAAGCATGGGTCCATATCCCCGTGAAAACTCTGTGAGGAGAGGGGGCCTATCCCTGTAAAATATTTGGGCGGGTGCCGGACTGTGACAGCCTGAGACGGCTTGAGGATAAACTGGCTGAACTGTAATTATACCTCCTTACTGTTAAGGACAACCTCCAGGACCTCCTACAATGCTCATGGAAGAAGGAAAAGTTGGGCAAACCCCATCCTCCCCCGGGGTCCGACCCCCCCATGCCCCCAGCAAACTTCTTCAAGTGGTAGAAGTGAAATGCCCTCTGATACTTGCCTGAGTAACCCTCACTGGCCCACTCATCCTCTTCCCACTCTAGACCCCCTAGATCCCAGCCTCAGATGTCGAAGGATGACACACATGCACTATTGCTTTCTTATGAGAATTATGCGGTCTCTCCTAGCATCGTACCCACTATCACATCTGATCCAGTTAAGGAACATAGCGTTAACTTTAGATCCTTGAATAAGGATATCTTACTGCGGATTTCCACAATTCACCTAGTGGAAGCCTCTATAATCTCTCATATCAAATTGATGCTTCTCAACTGCACATCAGCAGTGAAACACCCAGGGGATATCTCCAAACTTATCATATTGATCCAGCGGCACCAACAACAAATACTCCAATACCATATACTCACCTGGGCCCATAAACACACACAATAGAGTAAACCGCTGGAGTCAAAGTTTAATATTTTTCCATACTTCAAGATTGATTATTTCTCACTCTTAACCAGCCTTTCACTGATCAAAACGTTCTTTCCTCTGGTCGATGGACCATTAGTTGAACTAGTTGATGGTGAAAATCAACTTATTCTAACCTTTATACCTTAAAGTAAATAACAACAGGCTCAGATAAGTTTAAAGCCTTTATCTAAATTATTTGTCTGTGAACCACTTCAAAGTACAGCACATTCACCGTTACTCATAGGAGAGAAAGTTCAATTAATCAAATCATCAACACATACTTCAAACTTGCAATGACTTATGCTCGGTAAGGAGATGACAGAGAGAAAAGGACATCAGCACATTCACAAAATGTATAGTTACTTAGGATGGTTTGAAGACCAACCCCCTGGCTAAAGGGCTGGTAGGAGTCCCCTGGGATAGTTCATGAGACAAAGACTTCAGGACAACTTTCAGGACAGGATAGATAGCCTCTCTAACACTGGCGGTCATGTCGCACCCCTCTCTGACACTCTCTTCCTCCTCTAGACTCTTCCGCGATCATCTTTCTAAGCGTAATAATTTAGGATATTAAGTGCTGCATTTGATTCTTCATCAGCATCTCTCGCTACTCCGACAGTATCCCGAGCTCTGCACCATTCAGCAAATCTCTTGTCTCTACTAACTAAAAACTACATCAATTATACCTTTTTGTTCCTCATGTACCACCCATTAATGTTTCAATATCATAAAAATACTAACTTTGATTGGTCAGAAAAGGGGGAGAGATCATCAAATCATGCTTATATATCACTTTATTCAGTTAGCCCTTTGTTAATAAACCCATACCCTTAATTTTTATTCATATTTTATTTTCCCACCCACATTCACATTACATCTGTTACAAATGTTTAATATATGGTCTTATTCATTCAGGTCTTGTACTGCCGGTTCTCAGGCTTCAGGCAGGCTGTGGCCTTGTAGTCTTCTTGACCCATACGTCATTCTTCCAGGCTGAATTTCATTTCTCATGCGCTAAAACCATGTGACTCAGCTCACTCCGGACATACATGAGAGGCCCAAATGTGCACTAGTAGTAAAGTCAGAAAAACGGATGTTACTTTCAAGAATAAATGGTTTCACTGTACACCACTCATCTCTACTCTAACCCCCTTTACTCATTATTACTTTCCCCGCATTAGCATAAGTTAAATAGCTCAATTTCGTTTTAGCTACGCAGATCAGGACTCCATATTAGTGCCTTTTTCTTATGCGCAAGAATTTCCCTCGAAGCTTTAATACGTCATATTACGTTGATGCAGTTGACGCTTGCGCAGTAAAGATTTCTCTCTTACAGTGGTTTTATTCGTTTGTTTGAGTTTGTTAGCGTTAGCAAAGACATGCACAAGCTTCTCTACCCCTTGTTTTTATGTGGTTTGCATTAGTTTTGCAAATACGTAATTAATTACATGTCAGGAAGTTAAATGAGAGGATTGCTTCAGAGCAAATCTCTTTTCTACGAGTCCTTGCTTCATCAATCCCCTCTCTGAATGCATTTTGAGCCATCACAAAATGACCCATCCCATTCAGATGTCAACTTTACCACATCTCAGTTTCTTTTCCTCATTTTTCGTTTCTAATCTCATCTTTGTTTTCCAAATCTTTCATCCTTTTATATAACTTTCCTTTCATTTCTTCCAAAAGAAACTCCACAAACTTCCTTTTCTTTCCATTCCATTTACTTCATATTTTCCTCTTCCTTTGTTTTATCAACATTTACCCCATATCATTATTGTTAAAATTATTATTGTTATACCAACTAATTACCTAAAATACTTTTCCCTAAATCAGAAAAACAGGGGGCATATTATCAAGACAGGCGATAAAATTATCGCAGTTTTCGCGGCTGAAAACTGCTGCTAAAACAGCGATAATGAGCTTGATAATATGCTCTATGGAATTCCAATTGAAGTCCATGTTAAATGTGAAGGACATCTAACATGGGCTTCAGTTTTCTGCCGCTAAAAGAGCTATAATTGTATCGCCTGTCTTGATAATATGCCCCCAAGTCCCTATTTAAGAAATACTCTTTGGTAGTCTTTCCCATACACTGTCAACCTCCAGTGGTTTCAAATCTTCGTGAAGTGTTGTAATATTAATATAACCTCTAATTTCTCTACTTTTATCAAGTATGTAAGTGCAACAATGTTTCACTTTCAGCATTGTACAGACTCCTCCTTCTTTTGCCAATAATGTATCAAGCGCAAGCCGATTTTGTAAAGGCATAGATCTAATCTCAACAATTTCCGTATTAATCATCAAGAAACCCCCAGCAGTATCAGTCGAGAGACGTTCAACTACTGTTGACAACTGACAAATTGTATGTGAATTTAGAATAACTCCCACTGAAGGTATCAATGCACCAAATATATCACCGATTATTTCTCAAAAACTAGCTCTCTTTCTTCGTGTTAGTTCATTAGTGATTTCATTGCTTCCAGTGACTCTTTTTACATGGTATATTTTCAGAAATACTATAAATAGCAACTTCTATACCACCGTAAAGGCAGCTTATAGTAAGCATTATTTCCACACACGTAGTAAACCCCAGGAAATACAGGATCAGTTCCCCCTTTTAGTCCCCAACCTCCCAAAATTAGTATGTTTTGTTCACATTCCCTTGAATCAATAAATACGTTATTATAATCTGTCTTTCCCTAACGGAGGCAGGTTTTCCCCTTCCTCCTCTAAGTCCCGAGACATTGCAGCATGAGCTTTGCCAGTTGCATAAATTCCTTCTTTACCCGCCCATGGAGGTATGTGGGTTTTCTGTTCAGCAGCCTTCTTTTGGGAATACTGTCTCCTTTCCTCAACTAAATTTAAAAACATTTTCTCTTCTTCATGTAATACGCATGTTAGATTATTCTTGTGTGCCTTAACTAAATCTATCGACTTCATTAATAAGAAAAATTCACCCATAAACTGTGCATCTTGACCACTAAGTACTGCATTCATGTTCTTTTGAATAGCAAGATCTGAAAATACTACATCTAAGTTTGAATAATAATACTGAAGTCTCCCTGTTCTATAGAACAAACTTGTTAGTATAGTACATGAAAATATCATATGTTAATTGTAAGTGGTGATATGTAACACCTTCTGATACTGAAGCTAGTAATTTCATACATACATAACAATCAATAATCTCCATTGTATCTACGTATTGGAATAACATCTTTGTGAAGACATTTAAAGATGTGTCATTATCTGCAACTGTGTGATGTATCTCATCTGCTGCTTCTAATTTTACTCTATCTCCTTTTATGGTAGCTATTTTCTCATTAGTAGTTGTATCATTATTTCTTTTTGTTATCCTCAAATAAGGAACTGCTATTGTTAGAAATAGCCATACTAAAATCATTAATAAAATGCTACATATGCAACTTCATTTTGGTCATTCAGTAATCCTCTTTTTAGCCATTTTAGTCTAAGAAGATTCCTCTTTTTTTCTTTTCTTTACTTGTAAATTCAAAATTTCAGTTTTCAAGAAGGTCTCACTTTCCCTTCATCAATCTGTGCAGCATTTACTTCTTCTTCTGTTTCTTCACTCAAATCCAGATTTTCAAATTCTTCCAATATTATGTAGTCCACTCAGGACCATTGAATTTATTGTGCAAAATTCTGAGTCTTGAACTTTTTCGAGTGGTTTTCACAATCGAATGCTCAGACTGAGTTAAACAAGTAACGTCATTTACTTGCTCAGGCCTTTCATTTATTTTTCTCAGATAGTATTTTAATATTTTGACTCCACCTGGCCAGTTGTCACCTTTTCTGACCCTTTTAATTTGTACTGCACTTTCACCCTCTTTGTCTATCTAGACCTCTTTTATATCCCCAAGTATTTGAGCGATTGTCTTCGTAGGAGGATGGTTGACTGCCAATCGAAGCAGGCCCACGATGGATGGAGGGGAACTAGGGTGGACTTTGCTGGATTAAGCCGTAAGCCCAAGACATTCTCAAAGGCACGGAGGACCTCCAAGCTACGTGGGCCGGAGTTTTACAGGTCGGTTAGGAAAAGGAGTATATAGTCCGCACATAGGGCAATTTTATCTACTTGATGGGGATCCAAAGATCATCCTCGAATTTGGGGATCATTGCATACGAGGCAGGCCAGGGGCTCCATTGCCAGCGCAAATAAGAGCTGTGAGAGAGGGTAACTCTGACGGGTGCCTCTCCTGATGGAAAACGCCTCCGAGAAGGCGCCATTGTTCAGAACTCGTGCTTTAGGGCTGGAGTACAGGACTTTGATAAATCACCTAAAAAGGGGGTCGAATCACATCATATTGAGAACGTCCTCCAAAGAGCTCCAATCAACCGTATCAAAGGCCTTTTCAAAATCGATGCGGAGCAGGGCCAGGTACGGGATGAGTAGGTAGCGGTGGGTTAGGGCGAAATGGAGGCGTCGTATGCAATGGCAGGTGCCACGGGTAGATATAAAGCCGCATTGGTTGGGGTGGACCAATTCGTGCAGGAGGGGACAAAGGCGTTGAGCCAAGGCAGTGGCAAAGATTTTCATTTCAATATTGATGAGAGAGATAGGGCGGTATTCTGCATAGGAGAGTGACGTTGGCTGGGCCTTTGGAATGACCATGATAGTAGCCACGTCAGTTCGTGGGGAAGTAGCCCGTCCCAACCACGTGCTGGAAGAGGTCGACCAAGTGGGGCCCAGTAAGTAGTGGTATATCGTTTAGTACTCCTGCCGGAAGTCGTCTGGCCCCTCCATCTTTCCAGAGTGCAATAGGAGATAGCTCCATGTATCTCCTCAGGGGTAAAGGGGGAGCTGAACCGCAGCCTGCTCCAACAGTTCAACCAGAGAGGCCCCAGGGGTTTGGGCTGAGTAGAGAAGGGCATACTAACCAGCAAAAGCCTGGGCGATAGCTTGCGAGGTACAGTGATGGGTACCGGAGGCGTCACAGACATCAGGGATAATTTGGTTGGCCTAGGGATAGGAGACCAGATTGTGGAGCAGCTTTCCGTTTTCGTCGCCCCACCCACAAACATGGGCCACAGAGGAGAGCCACAGCGTCTTAGCCGAGTCTAGAGAGATCTGGCGGATATCCTCCCAGAGCATCGCAAGCTATCTAGAGGGATGAGCATTGTCTGTACCTCCAGGATTCAATTCCAGCCGTCGGCCTGAGCCTCAAGCTGGGTCAGGCGAGCAATTTGTGCTGCTCATTTCGTGTGAACCAGACCTCTGGCCACGCCACATAAGGTAGCCTTACTGCTTCCTGCAGTATGCCTGAGGAAGCGACCAAGCCCTTTTTGACCAGAAAGTATTGCTCCAGTTCCACTTTGAGCATGTCTTTCATCTCAGCATCCTGTAAAAATCATGCGTTTAACCACCAGACCATACGCACCTCACCGAAGGCATGTCCCAAATGGAGGGAGATAGGGGAGTGGCCCGAATTTCCACAGGGGAGAATAGCGACATTAGAAACCAGTTGGCAATCGGTTGCCGGAAACAGGATCAAATCAATGTAGGAGTGGGTATGATGGGCTGCGGAAGTGTGAGTGTATTGTTCCTGGCAGGGATTCCAAACCGCCAGGTGTCGCACAAGCCCAGGGCAGATTACCAGTCTGAAAGCTGTTTAGCTGAGGTGAGACGAGATGTGGAGGGGTCACCTGTTGTGTCAAGGGATAGCTGCATAACTGCGTTGAAGTCACCCCCAATTATTGTTTGACCCTGAGGGAGAGTGGAGATTAGCTCTGTGCGATGCTGAAGAGTAGAGGGTAGTGTGGGTGGAGGGATGTATGTAGATAGTAGGTTAAGAACCTGTCCTTCATGCCTACTGGTCAAGGCCACATAGCAGCCCTGTGTGTCGGTCGTCACATGTACTGGGGTGAAGGGGAGACCTCTTTGAGTCAGTATGGCCACCCCTCTGGACCCCACATGAAACCGGAATGCCAGACCCTGTCGAAACCATATCAGGTAAGAAAGGAACCTGGAGGTGTGTCTCCTGAAGGAAAAGGACATCAGGCGCCTGGCGTTGGGGGCTCCAAAGGACTGCAGCCCGTTTGATATGATCTAATAAGCCATGTATGTTCCACGACAAGACGTGGAGAGATCTACCGTGGGTGGGCATCCAGGGAGTGGAAGGCGCAGGGATAAGTTGGTGTGGAGGCGCTGGAGTCCCAGGCGAGGTGACTCCTCGCAGCTAGAATAGGAGGATATGGCCTGTGCGCGGTGGTACATCCCCTATCGATGGCGTGTGCGCATGATGAGCTGTTGTGGAAAATAAAAACCAATGGCTCAAATTAAGCAAAAAGAGAAAGAGACCCGAGGGCAATGTCCCTCCCTCCCACCCAACCCCCTCAAAACCCCCCACCCTTCACTTCCAGAATTGAAGCATCTGTCGCCCTGAAAAGGAAAAATTAACAGTAACAGAGAGCTAATCTAAAACGTTTCGCAGGACGATTCGTGGCCATGATGGACACCTCCATATAGACAGATGCCTGCGTGTCACCAGCGTATGTGAACAAAAACAAGCAAAGAGTTCTGCTTCAAAATCAGACTCCTGGGCCTCCATTTTCAGATTATAGTGTCGTCGCCGGATCCCCGGAGTGCAGGACTTCTAGATAGGTCGGAGTTTGACAGGACGGGGCGCAGCTTCTGAAATGGGTCAAGATCATGGTTTAAGTTAATCAGGGAATTGGCTCGGTTTTGGCCGTCAAGCTACGGAGGAACATTAGCAATTAGGATCCTGCGCCCGGCGAGCTTGAAGGCCCCCTCCTTCGGTCCCCCTGCCTGCAGGATAGGTTAGGCCTTCACTGTGGTTTGGTAGGAGACAAGTGCAACTGTGGAGATGTCGACAATGCGTGGGGGGAAGGGGGCCGGGTCCACAATTGGTGTCTCTCCGTGAGTCCAGGCCACTTGCGGAGCGTCAAAGAAGATTGCTTTGCCTTAGGAAAACAACTCAGAGAAGGGCCGGAATGTTTGTTTAACCTCCGTGTAGGTGCATCGCTGGGCCTGCACCTCCTTAGTCTGGAAAGACCAATATTGTATTGTTCTGGTATTTCAGGGGGCCATGGGACCACGCCTCCCAAAGGACTGCATTCCTGTCCCAGAAGTTGAGGATCTGCATGATGAGGGGGCGAGATGGCGCCCCGGGAGGAGGCTGGGGCGCGAGGGAGCGATGGGCGCTTTCAATTGCGAACCACACAGAGAGAGCGTCTTTGGGTATCCATGACTTTATAAATCAACAGAGGGGAGACAAAGGGTATTTCACCGTGTAGGTGGGGAAGGAACTCCTGGTCCCCTGAACTTAGTATATCACAACAAAAAGAAGAGTGCCCCCTTGAGGTTTGTTAAAACCTCTGGTTTATAAGGTGCATATATTGTACCCCAAATTGGGACAACCTTTGTCCTTAGAAGACCCCTTACTCACCAACCTAGTTGGTGACATGCTTCATCATCGGGGTCCCACCCAGACAGCCGAGTGCCATCTGGGTGTGCTGCGACACCTGACTACAGTGGAGCTGGTTTCGTAATTTTTATATGTGCAATTAGGTTTAAAGTGTGTTAAAAGTTGTCCAATGCTACTCCCTTGTGGACTTTATTCCGGAGTGATTGGGCAACGGTTAAAATATAATATGGGACACCCATGCCTGATTAGGTAGGCTGTTGGTGTCAGTAGAGTAGTGTGCTAAGAAGAAAAAGTTAAAATTGATCTACATGTTTCAACCTATGTGTAATTGTGAGGTTTTCATCAGGACCAGATGTGTTGAAGTCTGGGTGGTGTACACACCCTAAGGTGTACCCTGCCCTCGAAATCGTAGTGTCAAAATCACAAACTTGTGATTTATTGTAAAAAGGTGTTCTTCTCCTTGATTACAGGAAAAAAAACCTGTGAAGAAAAAGTGGGGAAAGGGGTTGGGGGAATCAAGTAGACAATACATAATATGCTATGTTACTTGGTTCTTTTTGCACCTTGTGTCAAACTGTCACATGACGTGTTCCATCTCACGGAAAGTTCCCACGGTATAAACTATGGGTCATAACTTCACACAGGCAAACGTGCTGTTCATTGTATGACTCAAAGCTTCCACAGGCAAACGTGCTTATAAATAAACGGTTAGGTCCGTGGTTTGTGTGGTCCTTCTGCCCACACATTAGTTGGTGTGTTCGGTCATTCGAATGAACGTGTGGGTGTCCAAAAAACTTCATAGGATTTAAAAGGGGGAGACGTGAAATCAATTCAAACTACACGCAACCCCATAGTTACAATCATAAATAAAAACATAGCATTAAATTAAAACACATAATTGGAAGCAGGCATACCGAAAACATGGGTTACTCAACAGGGATGCATTCACAACAAAAGCGGGAAACGGGGACAAAGAGTTATCTTACTAGAAGAGCTCAAATTTCGGGCTTCATGGGCTTCCCCGGGCCTGCCGTAGGATTAGGGCACCGGAGTAGCTGGGCGGTGTGCCCGTTGTGGTGCTGTTCTAAAAACGGAGATGCTGAGTATCCGCTCGGGGTGGTCGGGGCATTGGCACTTACTTGTGGGTAAAGTCTCGAATGCAGTGAGCCTAATGGGCCACTCGGATGGAAGCACCGTGGGTGTGGACTGCCAGCTCACTTTGGAATAATAAAGGCAGTGAATGACTTCTGTGTTTAGGGGCGTGGCATCGTCACAGGGGGCGTGGTTGCTAAGGTTCGCGTCCGTCTCGTAATGACGCGACTGGATGGCAGTCATTCACTGCCTTTATTATTCCAACGTGGGCCAACAAGACCTCTGTCCATTTTTGAAAAGGAAGTCCTCAATAAAGGACTGGGTTTTGTACCCACACCGAAACTCGATAAGTTCCAACTCCATTGCGAACTATCACGCTTCTTTCACAAACTAAAATGAAAAGCTTTCTTTGAAAAGAACAGTGACAGGACTCCAAGCGATGACCAGAATGAAACTGGCCTTCGCACAAAATCCACATTTGTACCACCTCCACACCCAACACCGGTGGAGCTGGCAGCCTTCGAACAAGCCGTCTTTAACGACATTGAAGCTCTCCAACCTAAAAAACCTTTCACCAACCTGAGCAAAAAAGAAAGAACTGCTTTAGAGGAACTTAAAATGTGTAACACCATCGTAATCAAACCAGCCAACAAGGGAGGCAAAGTGGTGATCCAGGACAATACAATGTACCAGGCTGAATGCTTGAGATTACTATCTGATGATAAGAACTATAGAAAACTACCTTATGACCCAACAGAAGACCTGAGAAGTGAAATAAAATCACTAGTGGAACATGAAGAAACCAACGGCTACATCTCCAAACAAGAGGCAGACTTTTTGTGCGACAGTGTTGGCAAAATACCCTATCTCTATACGTTGCCAAAAATGCACAAAAACAAACACCCACCTCCAGGGAGACCAATTGTCTCAGGCATTGGTTCACTCTTAGAACCTTTGTCTCGCTTATGCGACACTTTCCTAAAACCACGGGTTCAGAAAACCACAACCTACCTAAAGGACACCAAAAACCTTCTACAGCTACTAAGCCAAATCGAAATCGATGAGGACACACTACTTGTCAGTTTTGATATAGAGAGCTTGTATACAAGCATCCCCCAAGATGACACTCTCAAAGTCCTGGAGACAGTACTTAACAAGGAAGAATGGACACATAGGACACCCAGGAATTTCATTTTGGAATGCGCCAGATTGGCCTTAAAAAAGAATTTCTTTGATTTCGAGGGGACCCTATATCTACAAATGGGGGGTACCTCGATGGGTAGTACTTTTGCCCCGAGTATTGCTGGATTGCACGTTTTTGACTTTGAGGAGAAGTACATCCTCAACTACCAGAATCCTTTTGGCCCCCAGATTTTATTTTGGAAACGTTACGACGTCATAACAATATGGCAAGGATCCAAAACTATTCTTATCTCCTTTTTCAAATGTATAATTCACGAGATGGCAATCTGAAATTCACCTACACAAAAGATCCTACAACTATGGTATTCTTGGACCTCATCATCAGCAAGGAAGAGGGACACCTGGTCAAGAAAACACACTACAAACCAACTGCAAAAAATAACCTATTAAGATTTGAAAGCTTCCATCCTAGGCATTTGAGAGAAAATCTCCCATATGGACAATACCTAAGGATCCGGCAAAACTGCAGTAAGACGACCAGTGATTACAGAGAACATGAACTTACAGTTAAACTACAAACAAAAGGTTATCCAAACAAAATCCTCAACAAATGCCAGAAACGGGCACGAAACCAGCCACGAGAAGCATTACTAGGAGATGTGATGAAAGACAACACCATTATTCCTCTCACCTTTGTCACAACATACAATACAGCATCCAATAATGTAACGAAAACGATTAACAAACACTGGCAAATGCTGAACACTGGAAACCTGAAATGGGATAAACCTATGTTCTCCTTCAAGAGACCTAGAAGCATAAGAGACAATGTGGTAAACACCAGACCCAACAAACAAGCAGTAAACCAATAACAGTCCTGAATGCGTGGGGACTGCCTAATATCACAAGCCACTACAGTTGTGGGAACTGTAGTGTGTGCTACCTCACCGAGAACACGAAGACTCTGTCCCTTGAACCAGGAAAAACGTGGACAATCCGTGCCCACACTAACTGCAACAGCCCCAATGTAGTGTACCGAATCACGTGCCCCTGCAACCTCCAAAATATAGTGATGACGACCAGAAAAATCAAACAACGGATATGTGAACATAGGAGCACAATTAGATGTAAGAAATCCATGACAAAGCTCACAGAACACTACCTTACATCTAATAATACCCCTAACGATCTGAGCTGAACAATCTGAGGCTTGTCCAGTCGCGTCATTACGCAACGGACGTGAACAGTGGTTAACTTAGCAATCACGCCTCATGTGATGATGCCCCGCCCCTAAACACGGAAGTCATTTACTGCCTTTATTATTCCAACGTGAGCCGGCAGTCCACACCCACAGGGCTCCCATCCGCGTGACCCATTAGGCTCACTGCGTTCAAGACTTTACCCACAAGTAAGTGCCAATGCGCAGACCACCCCGAGCCGATACTCTGCGTCTCCGTTTCTAGAACAGCACCACAAGGGGCACACGGCCCAGCTACTCCAAGCCCAAATCCTTCGATCTTCGACCGCCACTTTCCTCTTTTCTTAGATCGTGGATATCTCCTACGGCAGGCCCGGGGAAGCCCAAAATTTGAGCGCTTCTAGTAAGATAACTCCCTGTCCCCATTTCCCGCTTTTGTTGTGAATGCATCCCTGTTGAGTAACCCATGTTTTCGGTATGCCTGCTTCCAATTATGTGTTTTAATTTAATGCTATGTTTTTATTTATGATTGTAACTATGGGGTTGCGTGTAGTTTGAATTGGTTTCACGCCTCCCCCCCTTTTAAATCCTACAAAGTTTTTTGGACACCCACACGTTCATTAGAATGGAACCCAGTAGAGGGTGATGCAGGTACACTGAGGGTGCCGAGCGTCGAGGGCGGTGTGCCAATTATGTTCCCACCCCCCTCCTGTGACCCATGGTGTTCTTCCTTAACACCAACAAAGTGCAGAAACCGTAAAGTTGAAGCCTCCTAAACCAGGAGTGATTAGGGAGACATTCCTTTCTTCCTAATATTTTTTGCACTTTTTCACTGTTTTCCTTATTTTCACTTTCACGTCCCTAGGTAAGGGTGGGCCTTAGCGCGTCCATACCGCCAGGGTTTAAAACACACTTTTAGTCCTGAAGAATTGCCTGGTAAAATTACACCATTTCATGTCAAGAAACATGTCGACTGATATCTAGGAATCTACCACTCAACTAAATGTGGACTGCTTCCATACACATAGATTTTAATATAATGTCTTTAGTGATCATAGAATAAAGATCCTTTTTGATACACTACAGACAATTTTTATTACCCTCACCACCCATTAGTTTAGTTTGCACAAACACGTCCTAAATCTCACTAACCTGCTCCGCAGTAGACCTGGCGTTGTAGCACACCAAAGAGACACTCGGTCTCTTTGGTGGAGCCCAATGATGAAGCATGTCATCACCAGGTGGTGAGTGAGGGCTTTCTTTAACGTCCTAAGTGAGGCCATTCCCTCTTTTTTTGCTCCCTAATGTGGTTTAGTTTAACCATAAGACACTCTTTGCTTGTTTATTGGTCATAACCGGGGAATAAGAGTGTCAGTCTACTCTCCCTACCTCTCTCTTTGTTTAAAGATTAAGGCATCGAAGTCTCGGAGGAGTGGGGGGCCAGTCTCAGGAACTCCCCGCTGCTCAATGGGTGTGGTCGATAACACCGGGCGAGTACCAACTCTCAGGGCACCCCAGGGCCAGCCGTTCGGTCCGAGCCCACCGAATGCCCAAGTCCCCAACGCAGTGTCTGTAGATATAGAGTCAGAGTGGGGTGCAATGGTGAAGCCACAGGGTGGAGGCCAAGCTCCCATGAGTCACAAAGAAGAGCGGGGGACATGGATGCACAGGTAGCACCAGGAGCCCCCTAGCGCCCCCCAGTCACAGGAGTAAGTGGCACCCTCCTCCTTGCAGAGTTGCGGAGTCTCAGTCAAGGCCAGGCATGAAGATGTAATCTGTTGCCTCTAATCCCCGTCTAGGCCGATCTCCGCGGATAAATACCACATCCGGAGTTGAGGTGGTCCCAGCAGACATACCTGGCATTGGATGCCAGTAGGGTGGGGATCGTCCCCCAGCTTAGTAGTGCCGGCAGCTGGGCCTCGGAGCAACGAGCAGGCCTAGGGGCTCTCAGGGGGCATCGCAAAATCAGGCTGTGCAGCGGAGCAGCCGCAGAGAACCAAGAAGGGAGACCATTGCCAGGCAGAGGGAAGGGCGGTACGGCCGCAGCGGCAGCCCGAGTCGCAGTGATGAGCAGGGCCAGCCGGGAAAGCAGTCTCTACAATCAGGCTCTACAATCAGTCTTGACCCAATGTGAACAGTCCATCCAAAACTCCCAGGCCAGGTCCACCCTGGACTGGAAACAAGCATCCTAGGACCGGTTTCGGGGTTTCACCCCTCATCAGCAGAATTGCTTGACTCCAGTGGTATGGAGAGCACATGACCCACGTCTGGTCAAACCCGTCCAACTCATGGTGACAAATGCAAAAAGAACAATTGATGGCCAGATTGCAGAACAATGTCATACATTCACCCCAGTACAGAGATCTGGGCCTAAATATATCGTTTTTTTGCTCACCATCCCATTCCAGTTTGGACCCAGCCATATGCAAATCAGTCTTGACCCTGTGCCCACTGGGAACAGTCCAGCCCAAACTGCCAGGCCAGGTCCTCCCCGGACTGGAAACAAGCATCCTAGGACTGCTTTCAGGGTTTCACCCCTCAACAGCCAGATGGCTGATTTTAACTTATCTTACAGACTTTAAAGTACCAAGGACTAAACAACATGGAGATTAAACGTGTTATCACATAATAATTATTTTCCTCTATAACAGAAAATAATAAAAACATGTCAGCTACTGTGATGTGCCTCCATGAAACCATTGAAGAATCTGTAAGTGAAGACAATAACATATGTTAGTCAAAACACTGTTATAGGAATGTCTCCACTTTAATATTCCTTTTTAACTTAGCAACTTTTTAAGATGATGGTTTGAACAAGTGTTTCACTAACACAAGAATAGGGCATGCGCACATACATTTTTGATAGACATTGATGTCCTTGCTTCATTATGTGTTCGTATGAGACAACTTTATTTCTCCAGATTATGTAAACATGTATTTCTGCATCTCTAGCAGAATGAAATAAGGTTGGCATCTTATTCTTTAAGTGGTGTCTGTTTTGAATTCGATGAGACGTATGTCGCACCAGAGTTATCATGAATGTTGCAGAGACCTGCAAATGAAATACAGCACTGCGATCCCACACATTCATTCTAAGAAGGAAGATAGCTGCGCAAGATGTGTGCAGGTTTACACACTCAGAGTGCATTTGATGATACACTGAGGCTGGCTTTCTGAGACATTACTCCAAATTATGGGGTTAGATCATTCCAATTGTGTCTGGCAAGAGGGTACTGCTGTAACGCCCGCACTAGTGTAAGATTACTAGTAATTGATGGGAATAAAATTAGGAACAATTAACATGGTTGAATTGTTTGTGTTTTTCACCATTCTAATGGTTATAACACTGATGTACCTTATAAGTCTAATTATCGCAGTTCATGTTTTACTTACAAGGATCAGACCTTTTCAATAAATATTTCTAAATGTATTAATGTCTCTTCTATTTCCGAACTTTAGACATGCAAAAGTGACAAATGAAAGGGTTTGTCACCTTGAGGCTGGGAGCAACTTCTATTAATAGTCTGGAGTCTATTCTCTTTCTCATATGCTCTTTTACTGTTCGAAAAAGAAGGCACTGGAGTCATAGGATAAGTTGTTTTCCTCTTTTTCTCTGTTTTACAGGTGCAAAAAAGCCAAAACCACCATTGAAGAAGCGACCCTTGAAAGAAAATAAAACTAAAGGTTAGTGCTCATGGCTACTTTATAGTTAGCTTGGAGGGAGGGTTTTTTGGAAATCAGTCAACCCCTCAAAATAAAGATTCTCTGACTCATCACCAAGCGCCAAGGGTGGCTTTTGCAAAGCCATGTACATTTTTTAAACTGATTTCTTCACCAGGCTAGATTTAAACCACTGATATTCAACCAGAGGTTTAGGCAGTATCCCCTAATAGCCAAAACATAAAAGGAAAAGAAACTTCTATATAATTGTAAAAATTGCTTGCATTATCATCTCAGTCATGAAGAAAACATATAGGGACCACCCTACATCTTCAAGGGACTGGTTCAATGTGTTTTCCGTCATGGAAGTACAAGAGTGATACTAATTCTTTCCTCCTAGCGAAAGGAGGAACAAATCTGGTTCCGCTACAAGTCTGGTTTCTAAAAATAACGGTCCTTGACTTTCTGATAACTCATCCTGTTCTCCCTCAAAAATATTTTTGTTATTTTGCTCTTCGTGTTGTTGTAGTGTAGTTCCTATATTCCCAATAGGCTCTGTGCATTGGAATAACATAAACGATAGTGTAGACGTAGGACTGAGGTCGAGTAGGTCTCTATTGAATATGTTAGACTATGTGTGCCCACTAGCTCAGAGGTCACTAGAAACTTTCTCGAGTAAACAAGAAGGTATTAACTTTCCTGAATAGACAAGAAGGGATTAATTTCTGACAAACACATAAACATGACAACTTTGCTCCCCCAGAACAAGGAGTATATCTCCAGAGTCGCGGAAACAATAGATAGCTATTTCACTCAGTCAATCGTGTATGCTTAGTTTCACCAGAAGTGCAGAGAAATAGAGAGACGGGCGTTTTCAATAAAAGGGTTATTTATTGAGCAGTCTACTTTCTCATGCAAGAGAAGTGAATTGCCACAATTGCAATACTGGTCATAAAGTAAAGTGCGTACAGTAAAATTAGTATTATGAAATAATACTGTAAAAGCACTTATATGGTTTCTAAGCCATAAGATACTTAAAACGGATAAAATACATTCAATTATAAAATAGTGACTAAACGTACTCAACTGGTGTTTCTAAGATACGCCTACCCCAGTGTACCTAACCTAAGCCTAGTACAGGGAAGGAGTAGATGATTTACAGTTTTTGCCAAGAATCTGAATCAATAATTCTCTGTGGGTCTAATCAGCTCCGTACCTTGGTTATAGAATGAAGGAGGTATTGTATCTCTTTCTCAGGACTCGATCTCCCAGCAACCCGCGAGGGTGCCTGGGAAACACTGGAGCTGGATTTCTCAGCAGGAGAAAAGACAGCGTCTCTCTCAGTGCGTCAGCAGGGAGGGTCGGCTTCCTTCGGCACTCGCATCAGCTGGGCGTCGGGCAAGTAGATAGCCGATCTGCTCCAAACCACCTTGTGTTGCTTAAGGCAGATGCTGGTATATTTAAACCTGGAAGGTGCAGAGTTTGACGTAAGGTTGGACATAAGACATCACTAAGAACTCTCAGTTCTTTCAGGACTCCAGGAGTTCTAGGACAAATCAATACAGAAGCAGAGGGAATTCCCGGGCTGCTGGAGGCTTGGTTTGTATAAGAACACATTGTGCTTTCTAGGAGTCTATGGGAGTAGCCTTGCCTTATTTGGACTGCATTGGCTATTTCCTAATATGGGTATGATTCTTATGCCTGTATAAGGGTATGATTTGATATATGAAATCGGGAATATTACCTAGAGTCCTAGAATCATCTACAACACCACCCTATCTTTTTTTATAAAATCTTTTTATTGAGTTTTATAAAATATTCATCTCAAATACAGTAAAACAAAACGGACCAGTACACTACAGCATTCATCATCCATGTGACATGAATTATAAAAGCACATACATTTTGCACAAATACACAGGTTACAGTAAAGGAGCCGGAGGACACATACAATCTATATCTCTAAATAATCGGGTTTGCACTTAAATAACGTGTTAAATATTGCCAATAGTCTTTAGGCCTGGAGCGGACAGGAAGTTCTGTGGCATCCTGGTCCTGTGTGTCTGTGCCTCATGACATAGCTGCGCTGATGTCATGAGACACTGGATTCTCAGATGGAATGTTATCATTTGACCACTAAGCAGTTGCATCTTACTTTATTGCTGGCTGGATGTTCACCTGTGGATGAGATCTTTTCTTGGAATAAACCTCTACTTTTACCTACAAATTGTGGATCCTTATTTTACATTTGGCGACGCAGGATGGGAAGAAGAAGATAAGATCTCAACACCTATCTCAAGATTTTTTTTTTAAAAAAAAAAAAACATTTGTTCCTTTAAAAAGGATTTGTTCCTTTGAAAATTCCTGGATACTTGGAACAACCCGAGATACCCTGGTGGCATTCAACTCTCAACATGGAACATAATTGAATAACTTTGCACTGGACTTCAAAAGAGAAAGAGACTTCTACCTCCGTTTTCAGGGTAAGAAGATTCCAACTTAAATTTTAACAAGAAAACAAACCACTTTGTTTTCTTCCTGCATAGTTCGGATGGTGTAACTTAGCGGTGTTAACTTTATTGACTTCTTAATTACTAATTCAGACACTTTTGCGCGTATTTTACATATAGCACTCGATCTCTGCAACCTGCATTTTTTGAAATACTCTCCTACCTGCCAACGTCTTTGCAAGCGCCTTCACGAGCGAGTGTACTCGCGAGCTGCCTTTGCCAGGAGAACGCCATTGCCAGAATCTGGAAGCTTTGGAACGTGGGCATCTTACTTCACCTCGCTTCTCGACTCTTCACAAAGCCTGCCGGGAGACACGCAAACGTGCCGCAAGGCATCCTGGGAGTCACGCAGACGTGGGCGCCATCTTTGATTGGGGAACTTTTCGGTTTCCAATTCACAATATACGCGTTACGCGGTAATCGCGTTATGAACACCGCTAGTCATCGCTATTCTTCTATTTTACCCTGAACTCTCTTATTATCTACAATATTTGCCACGTTCAATATCAACAATATTAAGGTACTGTTTTCTTTCCTTTTCTAATATTTGACACACTCACTGGAAAGCCCTGTTGTGTGGTCTGCCACTGTGACACACACACATTGTAGTGTGTCCTGCTTCTGTGACACACACACATTATAGTGTGTCCTGCTTCTGTGACACACACACATTGTAGTGTGTCCTGCTTCTGTGACACACACACATTATAGTGTGTCCTGCTTCTGTGACACACACACACATTGTTATTTGATACACTCACTTGGAGCTGATTTTGTGTGTCCCACTTCTGTGACACGCACACATAGTAGATATTTCTTTTCTTATTTTCATTTTGTGCTCTAATTTTCTTTATTCAACAACAAAATGCAAAATGTCACTGCTCCCCCTTTCTTCTTGTCTTCACCTGGGGATCCACCTATTAGATGGAAAAAATGGCGTAAAGTGTTCGAAAGGTATGCAAGGGTGTGTGGATCTAGTTTGAGTGCTGAAAGGAAGACAGCTCTACTTTTACACTGTTTGGGGGCAGAAGGACAAGAGGTATTCGATCATTTACCCGACATTGATGACGGTAGTTTAAATGAATATGAAATATGTATTGCAAAACTGGATGAGCATTATCTTCCTAGAGTCAGTACAATTTTAGAAAGATATCATTTTGGTCGGAGAACACAAATGGAAGAAGAAACGATTGAGAACTATATTACAGCGTTAAGGAAACTTGCGTCCTCATGTAAGTTTGGGGCAAGTCTTGATGAACATATTAGAGATCAGTTCATGCTTGGGTGTTATATTGAAAAGGTGAGAGAGGAATTGTGGCAAAAGGATGAACCTTCTTTAGAGGAGGTTCTTACTATTGCTAAGAGGATAGAACATTCTATTAAGTGTGTAGAAGTCATCAAAAAGAATGGTGACAACAAAACTACGAAAGAGACTGTGAATGTTGTGAAATCTACTACTAGAACAAGTGAAAATCAGCAAAAAGACTCTAGAAATGAAAATGTTTCGAACAAAATTCCTTATAAAAGAAAGGAGAACAGTTTGGATTTCTCTCAAGTGAAGTGTTACAGATGTGGTAAAATAGGGCATTTTGCCACTGATAGACAATGTCCAGGTTGGAAAGCTTATTGTAGTAAGTGCAAAAAAAAAGGACACTTCACCTCATGTTGTAAAGGGGGAAACTATAGAGGTAGAGTGAATGAAATATTTTATGATTTTGAAAATGATGATAATCTAGATGAACACCTAGATTGTGGGCAAATTTATATTCAAACTGTGAGTGCTGAGGAAGCAAAGAATTCCCCTTGTGATGAAATTTTGGTAGAAGGTTATCCTACCAAAGTTTTGTTCGATTCTGGGGCAAAGATTACTATTGTGGCAAAAGATTTTTTCTTGAGTAAGTTGGGACATAAACTTGAGCTCTCACGCCCCGATATAAGACCATTTGGTTATGCTGGCCAACCCATTAAACTACTTGGAGTTTTTGAAGGTATGATTAATTATAAGAATAGGTTGGCCAAGGCAAAAATTTATGTTTCTCAAAAAGGAGATAGCATAATAAGCTGGTTTGCTCTCAAGGATTTGGGTGTTATGCTTGATCCGAATTCAACACCCCCTATTCTCCTAAAACAACCCTTTCCCTGCACACCTCAAATTGTTTCATTAGTTTCTCATGATTTCACTAGTGAACTGAAAGCCAAATTCCCTAAAGTTTTTTCGGAAAATTTAGGATGCCTTAATGACTATTGTCATCGTATCATCTTGAAGAAGGATGCTGTACCTGTCTGCTGCAAAGTGCGTAATGTACCTGTAGCGGTCAGAGAACAAGTTAAAGATGAACTTGATAAGCTGGTCAAGGGAGGCATTATAGAGACAGTAGAGGGAACGGAGTGGGTCGCCCCGATTGTCGCAGCCAAGAAATCGGACAACTCTCTCCGTCTCTGTGTTGATTTAAGAGAACTCAACAAGTGTATGGTTACTGATCACTATCCTCTACCCAAGATTGCGGACATGCTTATGCTTCTTAAAGGTGCTAGAATTTTCAGCACCATTGATCTAAGGTCCGCGTACCATCAGATTAGGTTGGAAGAGGATTCGAAAGACTTAACCTCTTTTGTGACACCATATGGCACTTTTAGGTTCGTTAGACTACCATTTGGTTTAGTGTCAGCCGCATCGGTTTTTCAGAGGGCATTAGAAAAGGTCTTAAAAGGTTTACATGGTGTTAGAGTCTATCAGGACGACATTCTTGTGTTTGGCATAGATGATCCTCAACATGATCTTAGGCTATTTGCGGTTCTAGGAAGGTTGTGTGATGCAGGTTTGACTGTTAAGATTGAGAAGTGTAAATTTAGAAAAACTTCCATTGATTATCTAGGTCACACTATTACAGAAGGAGGAATTTTGCCTAAGGAAAATCTGATCTCTACAATTTCTAAGATGTCTCCCCCGCAGAACAAGGAAGAGTTGATGAGTTTTTTGGGACTTGCTGAGTATTATAACAAATTTGTGAAAGACTTTGCCTCTTTGTGTACCAATATGAGGTATTTGTTGAAGAAGGGTGTAGACTTCATTTGGGGGGAGAAATGTCAGCGTGAGTTTGAGGTCATCAAGGAAAGGCTAGCCTCTGCTCCGAAATTGAGCAGTTTTGATCCTTCTGAGAAATCTATTTTGATTACTGATGCAAGCCTGAAAGGTTTAGGTGCGGTGCTTGTACAGAAATTTGAAGGCATTGAGAGGGTCATTCTTTTCTTGTCAAGGAGTTTGAAGGGAGCTGAAACTCGATACTCAGTGATTGAGCGTGAGGCTCTTGCTGTTTACTGGTCAGTCAAGAAGCTTAAAAACTTATTGTGGGGAACCAATTTTGAGGTCAGGACAGATCACAAGCCGCTTTGTGAAATTTTAAAGAAAAAAGGTATAGATGCGGTGTCTGGTAGAATCACAAAATGGGTTGTTGGTTTACAGGATTATGATTTTAGTGTAAAGTATCTACCTGGAGTAGAAAACAAAGTGGCTGATGCTTTGTCTCGCCTTGTTCCCAGTTCTGAGGTTGAGTATGAGGAAGATTGTGATGTTGATGATGAGATGGTTTGTGTTGTGGAAGAGGCTGTCGTTGATAAAGAGAGGTGGTTGAAGATGGTTCAGGAAGATTCGACTCTGGTAGAGGTACTTAAACTCCTAATGACAGGATGGAAGATTAAACCTAAATGTAATGAAGGTCTTGAGAAATTTTGGCATGTCAAGGATCAGCTTTCTGAACAAGATGGCTTACTTTTCAGAGGAACTAGATTGGTTCCACCCCTAGCTCTTCGGGATGAGCTTATGTCTTTAGCACATATCGGTCATTTAGGAATCTCTAAGACTAAGGAGATTTTAAGGAGCTCATATTGGTGGCCAAATATGGATTTGGAAGTAGAGCGCAAAGTTAGGGATTGCATTGACTGTGCTCTTAGTGAGAAGGTAGTAAAACCTAAAGTCCAACCCATGGTGATTAGAGACAGACCGGATGCGCCCTGGAAAGAAGTGGGTTTGGATATTTTGGGGCCTATTACTTCAGCAGGTTGTGAGTGGTATGTTCTTGTTCTGGTTGATTTCTTTTCTAGATGGCCAGAAATTGCCATAACTCGTGGTATCGAGACTAGGCATGTAGTGGATTTTTTAACTAAACTCTTTGCTAGAGAGGGCATCCCTAACGCCATCCTCACAGATAATGGTCCCCAATTAGTCTCTAAAGAGATGGAGAATTTTCTGTTAGAGCAAGGAATTAAACACAAAAGGTCCTCCCTTTACCACCCAGAAACCAACGGTATGGTTGAGAGATTTAACCGTGTCCTTAAAGAGACTATTAGAATGGCTAAGTCTGCTGGTACAGATTGGAGAACAGATGTCTTTAAGAAGGTTAAGGTTTACAGGTTATCTCCCCATGCCGTTACTGGAAAGACTCCTTTTGAACTTTTTAGATCACGCACTCCTAATACCCTTGTGGTACCGGCATGGGTCAATGACTTGCAACCACCTCCTCGTGATGACTCTGATGAGTGGATGTTGCGTGAACTTTCTAGAATTGAGTCTAGAAAAAGGATGTTTGATAAGAGACATTCTGTTAAGGTCACACCTGTTAAAGTGGGAGATTGGGTACTTATTAAGAATCCCTGCAAAAACAATAAGGCTCTTTCTGCTACCTTTAAGAAGCCTATTCGTGTCATCAAAGTTTTCAAGAACGCCATCAAAACTGCTGATCATCGTGTTTGGAATTTAAACAGGGTGGTGGTGGTTAGAAATGATCTTGTGGAAGCTTCTTGCAGTCGTCATTCTCAAACTCCTAGAGTTGAGTCCTCCTCACTTCTTCGCAAGTCTGCAAGGGTTTCTCATTCTCCTAAATATTTAAAAGACTACGTCACTGTGTGATCATTGTTTTAACATTGTTTTGTTTTCTCTTATAATTGTCTTGTTGTTATTAGAAGGGAGATGTGTGGCATCCTGGTCCTGTGTGTCTGTGCCTCATGACATAGCTGCGCTGATGTCATGAGACACTGGATTCTCAGATGGAATGTTATCATTTGACCACTAAGCAGTTGCATCTTACTTTATTGCTGGCTGGATGTTCACCTGTGGATGAGATCTTTTCTTGGAATAAACCTCTACTTTTACCTACAAATTGTGGATCCTTATTTTACATTTTCCTCTTCGAATGTTCATAGCATGTCCTGACAGTGGGACATATCACTGATCCATTGCTTAATATTCGGCGCTACCTTACTGTCCCAACACATGGATATTCGCCATTTGGCGAGCAGTAGAGCCACAACACAGAACTTGCGTTTCATAGCTCGGACCTCCCTCAATAGTCCTAATAGACATACCCGGATACTGCGATCAAGGTCAATACCCACCATTTCTGTCAATATTGAGGTGACCTGCTCCCAATATAAACGTATCTTTAAGCAGTGCCATGCTAAGTGAATGAAATCAGCTTGATCGTAACCACATCGTTTAAACTCGCTTCTGATCGAAGCCCATATCTGCACAGCTTTACAGGCGTGTAATACGCTTGATGTAGATACTTAAAATGTACAATTCTCAAATTACAGTTAAGCGTTAACATTTTAATCAGATGACATGTCGTCTGCCAATCTTCCTCCGACAGAGGGTCGTCTAATACCAAGTTCCATCTTTCCATGGCCTGTGAGTATTGCAATTTATTTCAGTTTGCACTACACTGTATAGACGAGACACTAAATGAGTGGTGTTTGGGGAGGTCAGTACAAGTTGTAAGGTATCGAGTTGCAATGGCTCATCTGGATAGTTTGGGTACAATGTTTTCATCGCCTCTTGTAATCTGTAGTGGGTAAAGCGAAACATCAGCGTCTGATTTTGTAGTGTTTTGAATTTTCCATTATTGTATATGTCTCCTAATGTATCCAAACCGACCTGGCGTAATAAGCATATGCCCACCTCCTCACCAGTAACCGATATGTCAGGGTGGAAGTGTAGTGGTTGGGCTGGTGCGTAGAGTGTGAGTTTGTGTGCCATCTGGCCTAGTCTTTTCCATGCATCATTGGTAGCGTCAATAGTATTTATGTCCTTATCGTTCAGGGGTGGCCGCTTATGTGTAATAATTGCAGTTAATGGTATTGGTAGTGCATCTCCCTCTTCTATAGCCGTGTGTGTCATGTATGGGATCTTGTGGTACCAGTATGTGGCATATTGTGCCTGCGTACATAGATAGTATAGAACAAAATCCGGTACGCAGAGTCCCTATTTGGAGTATGTCAATGTCAGAGTGCGTAATTCAATACGTGCCTGTTTGCCGGCCTATATCAGTCTGAGCACTACAGAGGATATTCGCTTTAAAACCTCTCTTGGAGGGGGAATGGGAATGTTGTTGAATAGGTAAAGGAGTTTGGGGAGTATCACCATTTTGACAATCACTATACGATCAGCAAGTGATAGCGGCAGTTGTATCCAGCGATTCACCTTATCCTCTATTGAAGACAACACCCTTCCATAATTAGTCCTAATAACAATTTCTGGGTCTCTTTGATACCATACTCCTAGGTACTTGATGGGATCTTCCTGCCATTCTAGTGGAAATTCAGTAGTGTGTGGTGATGTAGTGTCAGTGAGGGCAATAATAGAGGGTTTGTCCCAATTGATTTGGAGTCCAGATTGCCCACCGAATGTAATATACTCTCACAGTAAGGGTGCTAAATGGTTCTTGGGGTCTCGAACATAAAGCAGCATGTCATCCGCATAAAGCAAAATGTGCATGGGTCTACTTGGAAATTGCAGCGCAGAGGGGTGGTGGTGCTGTCGTACCTTGCATGCGTGTGGTTCTAGAGCTAGGGCAAATAATAAGGGGGATAAAGGGCAACCCTGTCTTGTCCCGCGTTCTATATTTATTGAGTCAGAGACATATCCATTTACCAGAATCTTAGCCACGGGTTGTGTGTACAAATGTTTAACCCACTGGGTGAACATCAGGGGTAAGCCCATCCTGTTAAGCACTGTGATGCGCAGCATCTAACATGACCGCCACAGCTTTGGTGCTTGGGACCAAATAATGGAACAGGGCGAACAATGTGCGAGTATTGTGCGTGGTAGCTTTGGATGGTATAAAACCAGACTGGTCTGGAAGGACCAGGTTCGTCATAAGACGTTGCAATCTCGTGGCAAGTATCTTGGCCAGTATTTTGGAGTCCACGTTTATGAGTGCTAAAGGGCGATATGAATCGCAGAGCTCAGGATCTTTAGCTGACTTTAAAAGTGCTATTACCATTGCTTCTCGCAGAGTTGGTGGGAGTATATTTTTCTCGAAGGCGTCACCAAACATCTCGACTAGTTGGGAAGCAAATAATTCAGTGTATTGTTTGTAGAATTCACATGTGAACCCATTGGGCCCAGGGGCTTTTCCGTTCAGCAATGATTTAACTATCTCGGAGACCTCCTCTACAGTTATTGGGAGCGACAAATATACCCTTTGCGTGTCTGAAAACCAAGCGATGGTCACGTCTTCGAGATTTTAAATATTTCATCTGATGATGCAGTTGGCTGTGATTTATAGAGCGTACTGTACGTTTTTACAAATCCTTGCAAAATAACTATCGGATCTGTGCAGATGGAGCCTGCCTCATCCCGTATTTGCAATACCGCCTGGGTACCACGTCCTCCACAGATTTTGGCAGCTAGCACCCTACTTGGCCTGCCTCCTTCACCAAAGGCTCTAGCTTTGGGGCGCTTGTGGATATATTTGATCTCATCCACAGCATAGGATTGGTGTTGAGTGAGCGACTTTCGTATCTCCCCTAGTATAGATGGGTTTTGGGTTAGTTCGTATTGGTTTTCTAGTGATTTTAGCTGTGTCTCACATCTTGCCAAGTGCTTATGCAGACCCCTCGCAACGTTGCTTTGAAAGCTTCCCACAGGAGACAAGGGTTCTCTGTTGAACTTTCTCATTCAGTTGAAAATAGTCCCTAATTGCCGTGGCTATAGTGTCCGCATATAGTGAATCCGTAAGGACAGTGGTATTAAACCTTTAGCTATAGGAAGGTGGCTTGTAGTGTGGTATGCTAAGGGTCAGCACGATGGGATTGTGGTCTGATAGGGTTTTAGGCATGTGTTTAACGTCTGTTGTCCATAATAGTGTTGCTTCAGAGCCTAACCAGTAATCAATTCGGCACCAGCTGTTATGTACTGCCGAAGTGTGTGTTGCTTCGCGAACCCTTGGATGCCTTGCCCTCCAAATGTCATGTAGCTGCAAGTCAGCCATCATGTCAAGTACTTTAGCTTGTGCTTTTCTGTGTGGTTCAGTCATCGTCCCAGATCTGTCTATCTGCTCATTTAAAGCTAGATTTAGGTCTCCCCCCCCCCATATCAATGTACAATCCGCCTTGGCATGCAGGTGCTGCCATATTTCTTGATAGAAGTGGGGGGTGTCAGTGTTTGGCCCATATGTGTTGATAATCGTTACGTGGTGTCTCCGGAGTATTCCTGTTATGATAAGGTATCACCCTTGGGTGTCGTTATAGTGTTCTCGATTTTAAAATTCATGCCTCTCTTTACCAGTATCGAGACTCCCCTAGAATAAGAAGAGTATGTGGAGTTATGAGCGGTTTCTGCCCATTTCTGGCCAATATGGGCATGAGTGTGCGGGGCTATGTAGGTTTCTTGCAGCAGTGCAATTTCGATATGCCACCTGTCCATGCATGCGAAAAGTTGTCTGATTTTCTTCGTATTGGTAAATCTGCGTATTTTCCATGTGAGCATGTTTAAGGAAAGTCTACCCGGTGTGCAGTTTGTCATAGTTGATGTAGATATTGAATCATAAATACACAGAGGCTGTGTGTCTGTTGTCCTCCCAATGTGCAGAACCAGTACTGTGTACAGACAAATCGTGCAACATACATAAGCATTTCATCTTGGGTTTCAGCAATGCATCTTAAGTGCCGTGGTCCAGTAACAAAACATGTCCCCAACCCCTCCTCCCCCCACCCACATCAGCAGCCCAATCCTGCCGAAGTCATATCTCCCCCTAAAATTTCAAAGAACTCATAAACCATGTGCGGAGTACCCATGTAGGGGTCCGTCTAGGGTGCACAACACCATCCAGTTTATGGATGTGGACAGATCATAGTTGAGTCATAGGCAATTAGTTCACATCACATATGAATAACAATATAAACAGAATTGTTGTTATGTTAACATTATCACCAACCATTGCATTGAATCAGTTTCTGCAGAGTCAAGTACATAACTAATGGTCAGGGTCATCTTTACTCCCGCCTAGTTCGAGGCATTTTAAATCCCACCCGGTAATAGAGAGTATAGTACTTCCAGCGCCATAAATGGTAGCGCCTGAAGTCTGCATGTATTACGAGATCTTAAGCAATCAGCATAACCGTACACCATCATTACCAAGAATATGCTATAACACGACCCTCCTGTATAGATATCCTCGACGGGCAGCATCAAGTCTCCAATCCCTTATGTAACCACCAGTTACCTCTCTGTAGGCCAGAAGCATGTTGGATCTATACAGTTCGCAACATTAAACATAGTGTCTGTGAGCATTCGGATGCCGGGGCCTAGATCATGTGTACTCTTAAAGTCGCAATATGGAGAGCTGTGTGTCACCAGTCAAGTTTACGGCGCAACACATACTACGCTCCTATGTATCAGTGTCACAGTGCAAGGACATAATAATGATGAAGAATAAAAGAAAACAAATGTAGAAAGAGAGCACGCTCCCAGGCATCGTGTCCATTGGTGTTCACTGCATAACCATGCATAGTGCAGTCCAATGACCAAAAAACCCCTGCTTGCCGATAAGGCAGAACTTACCACTGAGGGAGTAGCTTAGGCCAATCAGTCACGGAAGAATAGATGCGGACCCACCAAAAAGTCCATAATACATCTCTCACACTTGCTGGTATTCTTGACGCAGGAGATCTTGTGTCGCTGATTGCTTAGTCCGAGTCATGGCCTGATCAGCTTGTTTCCGTTCCTTGCGCTGAGTAGTAATCTTCTTGACAAAGTCTTGAGCTGCCTTCGGAGTTGGGAGAATCGTTGGTTTGCCAACCCAGGTGACGTTCAAGCGCGCTGGGTATAACATTGCGTATTCCACCTGCATTCCTCTTAGTTTCGCCTTGACATTTGCAAATTATTTGCGTGCTTGCTGCACTGCCATAGTATAGTCAGGATAGAACTCCAGCTCGTTACCTTAGTAGGTAACTTGCTTCTTTTCCCTCGCCATCCGTAATATGCCATGGCGATCTCGATAGATTAATATACAGGCCAGTATTGGTCTGGGCGGTGTACCTGGTGGTGGTCTAGGTGCCAGGGACCTGTGGGCTCACTCAACTATAAAAATTAGGGAGAGTTGGTCTTCCCCAAATATTTATCAACAGAGTCCCTCCACATATGCCTCCATGCGACCTCTATTTGCTGATTCAGGAACACCTGCAATTCGGATCTTGTTTCCGTGCGATTGTGCCTCCAAATCTTCTGCTTTGCTCTTTGTTACTTCCAACACTTTTTCCATCCCGCTGCATTTAGAAGTACTGGCACGCGCTTCGTATTCTACTGCCGACAATCTATTCTCAGCCTCATCCAGCCTCTCACCTTGTCGGTCCAATTTCATCGCCATATTGTCCACACGGCACGTGAGGTGATCGAGTTTGCCATTTATATCTTGAAGACTAGTTTGGATTGCTTTCAGGATGGATTCCATACCGCTTTCTGGATGATTTTCCGCTTCCGTTTCATTATCTGATTGATTCGCTTGGACCTGCCCAGTTCTCCGTGGCTCAAAAGTCAGCTTCGTATGTTGCTTATCAGGTTTCCCCATCCTGTGCAACTGTTCTTCCTACACAACACTCTCGCAGTGGCGCAGATACAGTGTGCAGTCAGAGCCACCGTTTGTAAAAAAGAGTCGCGTGTACTAGCCACGTGTGATAGGTCTTGCCGTGTTCTCACAAACGCACAGGGAGGTACTCAGCACTGTTAGTTTGGGGGACGGTGGGGGAGGTCTCAGAGTCTTGAAGTGAAGCTTTGATAGCGTCTCTCAGTCGTTAAATCGAAGGTGGGAAGCAATCGTATTATATACTGGTGATGTTGGTGACCATGATCCTTTATATGCAATCAGCGAGGAAGCTGCGGTAGTGTGGCATAAAGCTGCGTGGCATAGCCGTTTATAGCGTAAGCCGTGTTGACATCTGGTTGTCCCAATGCAGTGTCTGTCTGTGTGAAGATCGTGTTAATGCGCATTTTCCAGGCCACATCATATTAGTGTTGATTCAGAGTCATCGGGGCTGCTCCTCAGTGGGCGCACAGATAAAGGATGTCCAAAATGGCCGCTCCCAGTTTCCCACCTCGACCCCCAGTCGCTATAGGCAATGAGTCTTTCCTGCTCAGGTTCCTTGCAGTATGCACCTTGCAATATATACAGCGCTCCAAGCTCAGCCTATTATGCACATATGTCTGAGGAGCATAAGTTTGCTTCGCCTTCAAATGCGCTGAAGTGGCATAGGTGTGAGCCACAGTTTGAGGAGGTGGAATTCTATGCAGCCGCTGGGCAGTTTATTCAAACACATGCACTCGTAGCAACTCAGTTCATTGCACTTTTGTAGTTGAAGGCACTTACCGCCTGCTATAACATGTTGGTATAGCAGCCGTCGCACTTATGCTCCACACCCTACTCGCGATATGTTCGTAGCTGAATCGCACTGGGCGCCGCCATTTTGTTTTGTCTCCCGTGCTGCCGGTTTGTGTGCAGTTTGGACTTTGGTGGGTTACCAAGCTCGCTGTTGCCACATAGAGACCTCACCTCAGCGGCAAGAGCTGACTCTGAATCGGGCTTGCTTGCACTCGGCGGTGTACTCAGAGATCTTCCAGCGCGGAGATTAGCGGTATTGCCAGGTGGCGGCTGCCATTTTGCCATGCTCCGTCCGCAGCAGTCAGCAGAGTCGGTAAGCTGTTCTTCCCACATCGCCCGTGTTCTGTCCTTTCGCAGTTCTCCCCAGCTTCTCTGTGCCTTCCGATTTACAATTCTGTTACTGGATTTAGTAAAGTCGCCTTTATTGCAGGGAAAATATGCAGATCATGGATCCGTCCGGCGGAGCTGCCGTATCAGCCAGCCATCCCGCAGTGCGCCCTCTAGCGCCCCCATTACCACCCTATCTTGTTTTAAGAAACAGCAAAACCTCCTGTAAAGCCCTGTCAGATTTTAATTCAGATCTCCATCTTTCTTCTGACACAATGGCTGTGCCATCTTCACAGAACATTACCTGATCAAAGTATTTGTCATTGTCTTCAAAATCCTTATCAAGAGCTTCATCATCAGAAATTTGTGTCTGCTAAGTTGTTATAAACTCCAGGACAGTATTTTATCTCAAAATCTTACTCCTGAAGAGTGACTACCCTTTTAGTAATCTTGCTTGAAACCGGGTCAATTTCTTTTTGTGTTTCATACATTGTTTTGTGGTCAGTTCCAATTTCAAATATACTACCCCAAAAAAAATATTTCCTTTTTCTGAGCCCAGATAACTAAAAGTGCCTCTCTTTCTATGGCTGAATATATTTTTTCTGAACCCTTCAAACTTCTAGACAAAAACAAAAAGGTACATTCTGAGCCTTGTTCAACTTGATGTAAAACTGTTCCTAATTATTTATGACTTGCATCTGTCATAAGAATAGAATTTTCCTTAGGAACAATGTTCTTCAGATTAGGTTTTTAGACTCAGTCTTTCCACCCCTAGCTTAAACTCTTCTTCACATGCAGAATTCCAACCAAATTATGTTCCTTTCTTTAGCAATTTTCTCATTATTGAGCATATTCTGTAGTATTCTGCCATACCAGAAAATTGCATTAACTCTTCATTGTTAGACAGTGATTTCAAATTGTGTATGGAATTAATCAGATCCTCTTCGGGGGTTATACCTTCTCTTTAAGTAATCTGATCTAAGCAGTTAATTGATTCCTTCCTGAATGTAACTTTTTCTAACCTTGCAGTGAGATTGGAGAGTTTAGGTTTTTCTATGACCTGTTTTACCACCCATTCATTCTCTTATTCATGTTTTCTAAACACTAGAATATCATCTCAATATATCCTCAGTCCCTTGAAGTCCCTGAGTACCTTCACCAAAGATCTCTGAAAAACTGATGCAACGGACACTAACCTACATGGTAACCTTGCATATCTGAAGGTTCCAAATGGAGTGATGAATGCTGTAATGTCACTTAACCCTCCCTCAAGTGTAATATGTGCGTTGATCGTACGCTAAAGTGAGGTCTGTGGTGGAAAATATTTTTGCACCATTAAGCAACATGACCATGTCTGTAATGTTAGGCAAATGGCAAAGTATATCTATCTGTGACCAAACATTTATTAATCTCTCCGAGGTCTAGACATAAACATCAACATTAGTTTCCTTTTATGACTATTACCACAGGCGCTAACCACTCTATTCTTTGAACTTCTTCAGTGACTCCCTTAGTTTTTCAAGTTCTAGCCACATTTCATCTTCCACCGCAATTGGGACATTTATCACTTTCTCACATACTCTGTCAGGCATTATCAACCAAACCTTTTCTGTACATGAAGTTCGTCATGCAACCCAGTCTTTTAAAAAAAACTTTAGGGAACTTTGACTTTGTATCCCTGAGAAACCTACACTCTATAGTTTTTTGCACATCAATACAATGCAATATCAATTTCCTTTTTAACAAATTTGGAAGTTCATTTTTAGGATCAAGCATAAATCCCATGTCTCTCTGTTGTATCCAGTTCAGAATATTGTTACCCTTTTGTGAAATGTATACTTTTGCATTAACCCAGTGTTGCTTATATTCTATCAAGCAAATAACATGTCCCTGTAGTTTGAGGAGATTGCTCCCATAAGCATAAGGATTTATCTCAGGATTAATATGTCAACTTTTGTTTTATGTTTCTAAGTGTATAAATTCTTTGAAACAATTGTAATTTTTGCTCCTTCCATCTCTCTTGTTTTTTCACTGTTCACATATATACTATGAGTTGGACTGTTGTGTAGCCGTTTGTCACAGAGGGAAGGAGCATGGAGGAAGCCGTGCTGCTCACCCTCCTGGGAAACTACTGCTCCCATCACCACTGCATATCCGTCGTGCTCTTAAGCGCATCATCGCAACGTGGTGCGTGTTGCCGCTTGCCACAGGCAGACGGGGCAAGGAGGAAGCCGTGCTGCTCACCCCGGTGGGAATCTACATCACCACTGTGTATCCATTGCGCTCTTAATCTCGTCATCGGAACTTTGCACGTGTAACCGCTTGTCACAGAGGGAAGGAGCAAGGAGGAAGCTGTGCTTTCCACCCCCGCTGGGAAACTACTGCTCCCATCACTGCATATGCATTGCGCTCTTAAGTAAGCCTGTAAAGACAACAGGAGTAAAACCCTTAAACCAAGTTGAGATCTGGGTAGGTATGCAAAAATAAACAACAACATCTCAATTTGTATCATTAGGGGAGTCAGGCACACGACTGTAGCGGCCGTACGCTGATCTGAGCGTTACCCCACCAACTGGATTGACTCCATTGTGATGGGTTCATCGTTCCTATGCCTGGGACCATTTGAGACCGTTCCCTGCAGACCCTCGCCTGCCGTGTTGGATTCCTATCAACACAACTGCACACCAGCCCGGGTGCAGACTGCGGTGCACATGCCATCCATATTGAACCTGCCACCCACCCACTTATAGGTCTTACTTAGTGACTCTTCAGGACCTCTTCCTCAATGACTCCCCACATCCTCAGGAGCCTTCACGGCTGACATCGCCCCACATGTAGAGCATTCACACCTGACCTGTGGGCACGGGACCGTGTCCACCGCCCCCCAGCCACGGGCCAAAGCAGACGTTGCCCGCTGTGCCCGACCCGGACCAGCCTCTACCCCCTTTCTTCACAACCAGCCTGACCCACTGCACTGTCCTCCCGGCTACCCAGTCCTGAAGATTATCCTGATTGACTAGGATTGAAACGTCATTGGAGTCCTCAACTCAACTAATGGCGCCAAAACCCCTTGTGGTTCAATCAAATCGCTCAGTTATTACATACCCTAATATTGTAAATCATTCTTTTTGAACCACAAAGTCTTCACTGTACATATATGACAAATTTTTGTCCCCTTGCGCCTCTTTGCTGATCTCACATTGTCACTTGCGTCACCACATATTGTAGTGTACTTCCTATATCCCTGATAGGCTCTGCGCATTGGAATAATATACACTATAGTTTTGACCTAGAACTGAGGTCAGTAGTATGTCTCTATCGAGTATATTAAACTTAATTGTGTGTCGGTGCCAGATAACTCACAGGTCACTAGAAACTTTCTAGAATTAACAAGAAGGGATTAGTTTGTGACAACCGCATAAACATGGCAACTTTGTTTCCCTTAGAGTTGGAATAATCTTAGAGTTGTGGAAACAATAGATAACGTTTCACTCAGTCAATCGTGCATGCTTCGTTTCTATAGAGTGTTGCAGAGAAATAGGGAGACAGGCGTTTCAATAAAAAGTGTTTATTGAACACTCTTATTTCTCATGCAAGAGATATGAACTGCTACAATCGTAAGATAGAATGCGAAGTATAAAATCTACAGCGTTTGCAGTAAGACAATATAATACTGTAATAGCATGTCTTTTAGCTATGACATACATTCATTAACCCCTTCGCTGCGGGGGTTAATTGCCCACTGTGCTGGGGGCAGGGGGCCGCGCACAGCACCCTCATGCTCATGATGAGCTGAGCTCATCATGAGTTACGGCGCTCCTGTGCTCATGGCGAGCTCAGCTCGTCACAGTTGTAGTGCCTCCTGTGGAACGCTCAGCACAGCGGGGGAATTCTCCCCGCACCTGAGCGTTCCACGGGCCAGCTGAGCTCGTCATGAGCACCGGTGCGCCGTGGCTCATGACGAGCTCAGCTCATCATGAGCGTCCAAAGAGTTAAAATACATACATAAATAACACAGGCTAAAATACTCATCTGGTGCTTCTAAAATAATCCTACCCCAGTGCACCTAACCTAAGTCTAGTACAAGGGAAGAAATAGGTGCTGTTTTAATCTGGTTTAGTTATGCCACGAGTTGCCAAAAGTTTCTCTAGGTTCTAAACAGCTCCATAAATTAGAATGAGAGAGTTTGGTATCTCTTTCCCAGTACTCGATCGCTAGCACCCCGCAAGGGGAGTCAGAAACACTGGAGCTGGATTCTCGGCGAGGAGGATGACAGCGTCTGGTCAGTGCGTCAGTTGTGGACTAGACTTTCTTCGGGACTTGCTGTGGTGAGCCGCTTCGTGCAAGTAGGTATCCGAACCGCACCGTGCCTTGCCATAGCAAGTGAAGGTCTATTTATACCTTGAAGGTGTTTAGGAATGACAGTATTGACGTTAAAGGCGGGCATAAGAACATCACGAATGAACCCCTAAGGAATAGATGTTCATGAATGAGGAAGTGAAGCAGGTGCCATATTATAGGAGCCGGATTCAGAATGTATATGTAGATGTATTTATTATCTACATATAAGTGTCCCATCCAGCTAAAGCTGCTGAATCAGCTGACATTTTTGCAGGATTCTGCTTAGTAACAGAATTAGGCTTCTGGACCATAGAACATAAGCATGTAGGGACTGATTCACCCTACCACCTCAGTATTTATGAGCCAAAGTAGTGACTAACCTTACCTCCTAACCTTTCCAGAGAAACAAGTGAGTTGGCACCCCAAACCCAACATCTCAGCCCTCTCAAGGATCGCTGTAACAGGACACACTCTTTTGCTTTCTCACACCCGTACTTGTCCACAATAAGATAAATAAGAGACACAAGGGAAGTTTATAATACTTATTTAAACTACTGTGCTCTAAGATGCAGTATTTGTGCCACAATTAGAAAACACATGCCTACCAAAAATATCAGTTAGTATAGCCTCTATTCCATGGGCCGATGCACATATTTCTTCAGGTGAGTGATTCACACCTCGCTTTGTGGGGAACACGCAAACCCAAGGGACAATAATGAAAATGGGTCACTATAGGACTCAATAGCGGTTAAATGACCAAGGCAGTGGGTTTCGGCAAGTATCCAGTTCATATTCAAAGGGACAACAGAGGCAGTGGAATATGGGTTGAAGGCAGGTAAACCAGATAGGCTGGCATGTTAGGCACAAGTCAAGATCCAGCTCCTGCATTAAAAATATTTCAAAATTCTAAAGCATACGCTCATGATAGTGTTGGAGTAGTTCTAGTTCCAGAGGGCCTTCAAAAGGAATTTTCTTTGTGGTGAAGCAGAAATAGGATGAGAATGTTACAAATAAGAAATAACAGCAGCTGAAATGCTCTCAATACACAAAATGGAATGGATAAATTCCGGTATTATTCTAAAAACAATTGGAAAAGAATAGACAAGGCCAGAGCCGGCAATTTTTAAAAAAGTACACAAGTATAGCTGTAGCTGTAGCAGAGGCATTAACAAATTGATGCACTAATTCACCAAAATGAAGGAGAAGGTTTGTTTTTAACAATAAATGTATACCACTAAAACCAACTATTCAAAGGTTTTGTGGTCCCAGGGGCTCCTTTTGACCTTGTCTCCCCATAATTACCCTGGCTCTCAAAAAGATTTGGTTGGATTGGGCAGTCCTGGTTTCCCCTTCTTCTGGTTTTACCGGTATATCCCCATTGGCAGTTTCCCCTGGTCCCATCTCCACCATGTGCTTCTCTTCTCAGCACGTCCTCTCTCCTTGGCCTCCTGCTCAGGGTCTGGCACTTGAGAGGTTGGATTTGCTGAGCCAGGGTTGTTTGCTTGAGTTGGCTCAGAGGATCCAGTTGTCTCACAGGCCTTCCACCCTGAATTCTTGCATCAACATTGGGTGAACTGTGCTTCCTGTTGTCAGGGGAATGGTTTGTCTTCTTCCTGTGATCCTCTCAGAGTGTTGGATTTTTTTGAGGGAGTGTCTTGGCATGGGCCTGGCCGTCTCCACTCTCCGTGCCCAATGGGCGGCCATTTTTGCCTGCTGGGGTTCTGATGCAGGTTTTGTCTCTCCTTTGGTGTCTCGCCTGTTGGGGAGTTTTTAGATTCAGCGTCCTGTTTCCTACTCCCCGGTTCCTGCTTTGGATCTTTCCTTGGTGCTTCATGCTTGGACTGGTCCTCCGTTTGAACCCCTGATTTCCATTAACCTTAAGTTCCTTTCTGATATGGTTTTTGTCCTAGTATGTGGATGTGTTGAGGGTCATTTGTATCTACCTGGATCATATTAGTGGTTTTAGACAGGTGGATTCCTGGTTTGTTACATAAGGTTTCTCTGGAGAGGGCCTCAAGTCATCTTTGTCCACTCTGATTCGACGGGTGGAGTTTGCAGCTCTCTTGATCTACTAGGCTGCTCACTGTCCTCTTCCAGCTTCTGTCCAGGTGTGGTCCACTAGAGGGATTTCTCATCCTGAGCCATTCTTAAGGGTTCTTTGCTGTGTGATATTTAAAACACTGCTACATAGGCCTCTTCCCACATGTTTGTTTCCCACTACTGTCTTCATTTGCAGATAACAGCTTCTGCTGCTTTTGGTGCTCATGTTTTGTTTGCTGTACATGATTTGTGATTTGTACTGTTTTCTTTTGCCATTAAACTGACCTGTTGGTTTGCTGTATCCTTCTGGTCTTTGTGTTTCAAACAACATGCATCTTTATCTGTTGTGTCCTCATAATAATTACTTATACTACCACCATATCTATTTCCCACTATTCTGTTAAAAAAACATAATTTTCATGCATTCCAGTACTCCTGATCATTTTGACAAGAGAAAAAAGAAAGAAGACAAATTGTGATGGGGTATCAAACCAATGCTCTCTATCTTATGTCTTATTGTAATAACTAAATATGCCATCACCACATCCATTTCTCATTGCCACCTCTCTTCCTAACATTCTAGCTCTTAGTTGTCATTTTCAAAAGAAAACAATTTTTATCATGTTTATCTATCTTTCATCTTCAACTGCGAACATTTTTGGGATCATATTATGTAATCCTTATTGACTGATTGATTGATTGGCTTATTGATTGGTTGATAATCTGAATGCTAACAATTACATAAAACGCTCATCAAACAAAGAGCATACAATACAATCACTCTCCTACAATTATTTAATCTAGATTGCATGCTAACAGGCTGATAAGATTCACAGTGGGGAGGAGATATATTGTGCACATGCACATAATATGTATGATGCCTAAAAAGCCTAAAATGTCATGAAATGATCAGTAAATAGTAAAAACCCAACATAGAATCACTCTCTTGCACCTAATGCATCTGCCTCGAATGCAAACAAATTAACAAGAATCGCAGAGAAGAGATATAAAGTGCATAAATGGGAGCTAGAAATCAGTAGCATTATGCCGACATAGAGAATTTAAAAAAAAACTCCACACACAAACAGATAAAACATTATAAGAAGAAAGTAAAATACAGGTTTGTATAGATAAAAACTATATGTTTTAAGAACCAGTACTAAATGTTTGACTCTAAAAGGTTGATAACATTTAAAGAAAAAAAGGAAGTTAACCAGAGTTTGGGGAGATGATTCATCACAAGAGCAATTCTGAATAGACTTCAGGTGAAGTTGCCCTTAAGGGAAACAAAGATTACTTCTGATAGGAGTGTGGTCTCGCCGGCTGCAAGATGGCTGCAGCTTGAGTGGGCTCTGCCAGCCGAGTGACCAATCTGCCATAATCTGGTGAAACATGAGATTCCAGACAAACCACCGCGTGGAGCGGGACTGCCTACATCCTGGGGCACAGTTAGGACCCTGTACGAGCCAGCTGTGAGATACTGGGCCGGAGCCAATGGCGGAGGCCTAGCTGGCACTGGTGGAAGCTGCGAGACTGCTGTAATAAGACTTGGCCCTCTGACCGGACAGCGGACTGCACAGACACTCTGAGACCCACAATGCTGTGTTGGTGAGCTGACGCAGCCTGACAACAACTTATGCACAAATATCAGCCCGGGTGCATGTCTAGAGGAAGTGTGGATGCAGGCCGGCCTGGCGAGAAAACAAGCTGGTTGGCTTGGGCTGCTGTGGGAGATGTAGTCTCACTGATGACCGAGGCCTGCTGGGAGTGATAGATTGTGGGAAACCAGCCAGAGCATGCCTGCTGAAAAAGAAATGTAGCGGGCCACATAGACTTGAATCTGTGCAAGGTATACTGATCTGTGCCGTGAAGCCGCTGTCAGGAGCGGAAAGACAGAGGAGGCTGCCACAAGGATTCTGAAGTAAGGAGGTGGGCTGGCAGGCAGGGGGAAAAGACCGGGCTGTATCCGGCTCCCTTTACACTCACGCTGAGTCCCCGACTCTAGTAGCTATTGTATGCTGTGCAGGGGTGTCAGACCTGCGGATCCCCATTGTGCTGGGGCCATGTGGCATCATGCTTATGGCCTGTTGGCCATTTGACTAGGCCCTGTAGTGAGGATACGGGATTCACTGCAGACTTTACTAAGTTAGCAAATGTTAGTACGCGCTTGGCTGCCATGTTGCCGCTTTTGCACACGTTTCTACATGACTTGTTTTCGCAAATACTCTGCTAGTATTCCTTCCCAAGAGAACTGTCTTCCTTTCACGTTTCTTGCTGTACTCTCTGGGTTTCATAGGCACATCGTGTTCAAGGTCGAAAAACAATGTCCCTTGTTCATCTGCCTTGGTCAGTCCCCCGCATGTTAGACATAATACACACACAGCGCACTACTGAAAATCGAGTGCTTTTAGTATGGCTTTGCATACATGTTAGGCTCCTCATGAAAACCGTTCCAGAGAGAAGAGCTGTGTTTGAACGGAGATGTAAACTTTTGCAACTAAACCTAGAGGTATGGGGTCCTCCCTGACAAAGACCAGATGCACGGGGATGGTGGCAAGGCACAGTAGTCCTTTTTCCACTATCTTTATAGAATGATATCCCCGTTCATTTTTCATGGAATTGTAACAATGTTTACTATCTTGTGTTTATGCATTTAGCTGCTAGTATTAGCTAGTGTACTGAATTATAGAGCACGTTAGTTAAAATAAACATTTTAAACTATACAGTGTCTCTGATTATTCACGTTCTGGACAAGTATGCGTGAGTGAACGAAAGAGAATCTGAGTTACATGTTCTAGTATGTCTAATCATTGGCAGTTTTGCTGTAGTACAGAGAATAAATGCAACCCTATAGCTAGTCGGATTGGGGTTCCGGGCACTAAGGTGGGTTTGTGGTACACCCCTATACACTGAGGTCCTGGTTTCCTGTGCATAGTTCATTATATGTGCAGAATCCCTGCAACATGGCCCACCTAATGTTTGGTCTGGTTCTTATCTGCAAGACGCTTGAGTAGTGCTTGTGCTTATCCACAATCCCCTTGCATCTGTTTCTGGAAACAGCTGTGATGGTGTAAACTCCTATATTTATATGTGTATAGGTTTTGTCAAGCTTGATATTATTAAAAGGTGTTTACTTCTCATCGATAACCCTTTATTGTGCTGCCACGCATTACATGTGTTATACGTTCTTTTTCTTCATGGCTGAAGTTGATATTTCGGCGCATAGACGCACTGCGCTCTGTCATAACCTGAAAGGTAATGGGGTGCTAGACGCTGGTGTCACCCTTATCTTTGTGGTTGGAGATGACTCGGCTAACCACTTTGAGGTATTCTATACTTGGGTCACCTTTCTGGCAGTGGATGGAACAGACAATGTGTTCCATGTATACACTCCTATGGCCCTTCCTAACGTGTATCAGCCTTATGGGATTATTGAAGTTCCGTTGTCGCCATGGCAACACCACATTTGGTTTAATGGTGCCCTCCCTCACCCAGTGACTGTGATCCGTTTAGATGGGCCCACTTGGCCAGTTTTGGCTGCGTACACACCACATCCATGGCATCTAACAGTTCCTATAGATGAGCTCCGCGTCTTGCACACCTCCTTTTTTTCTGGTGCACAGGGCTGTTATACAATATGTCTCTCACAACATCCAGGTGAGACCACTGTGAGTTGCTGCCCTACCAGCTGGCTGAGTGACTATCAGTCCCATTATGATGAATTCAGTAATGTGCAAGCGACCACAGAATAAGGATGATTTACCTTATTGGCTTGCTCAAAAATTTGACCAGCTGGAGGCGGTATTTCCAAATACCTCTCCTGTGGAAAAACACAGGATTTTAGACTATCAGTTTACAGAAAGACTTAATCCCAGAGTTAACCGACTGTAACAATTGGGGTAAGGTGTTCGTGGCAGTATATGCAAAGTGTTTTGGCACTCCCTCAATTACCGTACTCCCCTCTGTGATTAAATATGTTGAAGATGAGCACGGCCCTGAAGTGGCAGTTGAATTGGGGATGATGTTGGTGGGGTGTTCAACGTGTTTGCTTATCTCATATTTGCAAATGTGAAGGGAGATGCAGTGAACTTTCAAGTAGCAAATGTTTTGGCTCCCATTCCAGAGGATGAGAAGCCACACAAATTACCATAAATTATTGCTCAGGCTTATAAAGCCATTGTCCGCAATAGTTTGGGTCTTAAGCCTTTTGCTAACATAACACCTCAAACTCAACTACAACAAAAGTCTCAGTCTGATAAGGACGAGAGTCCAATCTCTTCTAAAAAGAATTGTAAAAGTAAGAAACAGGTAAAGCAACAACAGAAATAAGGGTTGCGTGCTGCGTCACCGACACCCGAGTCTTCTGAGAGCATTATGATTTGCGCGACCGAGTGAGAGTTAGGTCTCCTGACAGGTTTCAGGTTCCTGAACAGCATTCTCCTCGTTCTATGCAGGAAACATCTGGCTCACTAGCCAGTGGAGGGTAACGCCAGGATACCGGCAGAGGTCGAGGTGCACCACAAGGACGTGAGCAGCCTCGTCAGACTGACAGAAAGGGAAAAAAAGAAGAATTTTCTTGTCAGCGTCCTCAGTTTCAGAAAAAGACAGTTGAGGCCTTAACAGCCAGATATGCCACAGAGTGTGAGAACCCGGCTCCTGAATTGAACATGGACGGTGACTCTGCTCGACAGCGCAGCAGAAGTTACCATAGTGCGGCAGGCACTGCGTCCATTTCTGGAGGCGACAGCGACTAAAACTTTTGTTACATTTGAAACAGCTGACACTCGAGTGGCTCCCCCTGACAGACTATATGATATAGTTCTTCTAATTGAAGGTGCCATACAACGTGTTATTAAAGGGATTTTAAGGGAGAATCTATCATATTCTTATGACATTTTGGTGGTGGAGGCTGATTGACCCCACACCTTCTGTTCTTGCAACTCCGAAAGGGGAGGTGATACTTACGAGTTTTTCAAATAACATCTCTAAGGAGCATGCCGAGGCTTTTGCAGAGGAGTGGGCTATGATTGCTGCACCGTCACTGTACCGTACTCATGTGGGCTGGGATATCTCCACGCATTAGATTCCAATGCGGTCAATGCCACAGCCTCAAACCCAATATCCCCTCCGGTCGGAAGCGAAGGGTCCCGTTTCGGAGATTCTGAGACATTTAAAGTATCAAGGAGTGATTGAGACATGTGTGTCACTGATGAATAACCCTCTTTTTACCGTTACAAAACCCGTTGTGTCGTACCGTATAGTTTTGGAGCACCGGCATTTGAACTCTCATTGTCACACTTTTGATGAACAAAATACCCACAGTTTTGTTCTTGTAGACAGTCTTGTTCATAAAAAATATAAAACTACACTTGACATTTCCAAAGGCTTTTTAGTCAAAACCTATCTCCGGCATGCAGTCAATGGTCCGCATTCCCAGCCGGCGGTAAACAAAAACAATTTAGGCGACTAGCTATGGGCTACAAGAACAGCCCTGGAGTTTTTGCCTCCCGTATTGTCTCTTTACTAGACAGCATAGACCCAGATGTGTACTCGTACGATGATGATATTTATCTCACGGATGACGAATTATGGCAGTATCTGTGCTGAGTTGACTGCATCATTATGTTGTTTGCAAACTACGGTTACAAATTTAACTTTTCAAAAACACACATTGCAGAGTACACAGTGTTGTTTTTGGACTATCAGTTCAATAATGAAGGTAGAGGCTTGGAACCTCACTTCCTGGAGAAATGCGCACATTCGCGACCTCCAACAACCCTAAAAAACTTCAATCATTTTAAACTTCAGTCGTACTTATGTTCCTGAATATGCCCAGCGTATCAAGCCTCTTTATGCTTTGATACAACCAACATTTTTTAAAGCCTGCTGGCTTCCAGAACATTGAGCTATCCTGCTATCTTTGCAGTCTGATCTTCTTGAATCTAAATACTTGCTAACACATGATAACCACACAGACCTGTGAAACGAATTGTGCCAGGCGCAGTGGGTTTTACTTACTTAACGTTTAATGAAGGTGACACAGTACCTATTGCTTACAAATCACAATTATACACATCTGCCGAGTTGCGTTTTTCCACAATTGAAAAGGTCTTACAGCTGTGCCGATTGTGATCCTAAAGGAACGCGCACTGACACAGGGGAAACGCATTTTGGTGGTTACGCCTTACTCTGCACTTGAAGCAGTGACAAAGACAAGTGTACCAAACTCTAAGGCTTTGCATCTCTGTTGGATACAATGGGCAGCTTCTTTGACATCTCCGGAGGTCACATTTATCTTTGACTCCTCTCTTCAGACTCAGGAGTTCTTGCAGTATGAGCTTATTCATCCTTCTCCTCTGACACTGCACCCGCTTGAGGAGTACGCTTGTAGCATTTACACCAGTGGTTCCCATACTTTTCCGGCCCACGCCTTCCTTACCTTTTTGCCCATTGGCTCCCCATTATGTTACTTTTTTTGTTGGGTGTGGGACTGTAGGCCCAGCCTTGGTAGTACTTCCATTTTTCATCCCTGAAGATAATTGGGATGAAGCCGATGAAGGTATTATAGTCATAATTGTAAGAAAATAAAAATACAACAGACTTACTCAGGCCTGCATTCTTTGAGAAGCACTTTCATTAGTTTGCACTCAAGTCGAGTATGAAGATAACCTTTTCAGTGATGTGATTGGTGTTCTTTTCATAGAGCATCAGAAGTATTTCCTTACTTATGAAACAACCTAAAGTGGAAGCTAACACTGTTATGTTCCAAAAAACATTTGCACGTGTTGTATATTCATTAGGAATTTGTGACTTTTGGATATTGTCATTGTACTAAGTTGGTATTTACCTTGTGAATGCTCTTTATTTTCTGTTTACTTTCTGTTACTGACGTTTCTCGTTGGCTTTGCTGTAGCAAGTGTGTTGTTTGCTCTGCCACCAAAAGCTGCTGCTTTGTCTGTTCTCGCACATGCAGTGTCTGCCGGTCTTGCGCCGGTTACCTTATAAATGCAGAGATGCAATAGGTCTGTGTACCTACTACTGGCCTTTGAGGTTTCTTTGTCAGGACTGCCAACACTTCATGGTGATGTTGAATGTGTTTCCTGGGTGCACCCTTTCATTGCGCACCTGCATGATTACTGCCTGTACAAGGGAGTTAATGGTCTAGTTTAGTGTGTTTGTTTAAATGTTTTATGAGGACTAATAACATTTTCTGAGTCAGTGTTAGCCTCGTACATACGCAGGCGCTGGGTGACTGTACCCCCAATTGGCCAAGCTGCGCGCGTTGGTGCTAGCTCTCGAGTTTGCTGATCCTAATGTCACTACGCTCTCTGTGAGTGATTCTTATTACTGAGTTCAGTCTTTCAATGACAACTTATACTTTTGTTCTCAGAATGACTATTGTGATTTATAAGGGCAGCGCAATTAAGCATAAGATGCTTTGGTTTTGAGTGGCAGATCTTAAAGAACGTCTGCATCTCACACAGGTGATTTACACTCTTAGCTACACACGGTGTCAATAACAGTTTGGCTGATGAAGCAGCCAAATCAGCAGTAGCCACATGTCTAGTTGCAGACGTTACAAGATCCATGACTCATATTGATAGTTACATTTTGGCAGCTATTGCTGCTACTAAGAAGGGTGGAAATTACCCTCAAGGGTTCCCTTCAGGCTTTAAAACCAAATTGACAGAGTTGAACAAAGAGATGGCGGAACACAAAGAATATCTCATGAATCAAAAAGTAGCAAAATTGCAAAAAGATATCAAGAGATTTTCTAAAGAAAAAGTCTATCCCTACTTAAGAGATGACTACGTCCCCCCTGGTACCAACTATAACTCGGACTCAAGCGCTACTTCCTCTAGAAGAGGGTCGAATAGTGGCTCTGACAGCAGTGAGAACAACGACCTCCCACAGATGCCACCTAGGCCCAAAAGGGGAAGAGGTCGTGGACAACAAAACTTCCAAAATTTTCCTTACCAAGGACAACAAATGGGTCCCCCATTTTGGCACTACCCACAATTCCCCCACTTCCAACCTGCCTTGGCCCCACAATACCCCCCTTTCTACGCTCCACAAAACTCTACAAACCCACCTTTTTTAGGCAGAGGTTGGGGCAGAGGGCGAGGGCGAAAAAGAGGGAACGCGCCAGAAAAGAGGGTGCAATGGGAGGACACACGCCCCCAAGGGATGGACACCAGGAACACGACCCGATCAGGACCAAAATGAGTCTAGTGGTCAACCTGTCGGATCGTATCCTCACTGAGGGAGAGGAACAAGCCCTCCAAAAAGGGTTAGGATTTGTCCCTACCCCGAGAACGGACTTATTCCAACAGACCAGGGAGATTAAATCTTTTTTCCGGAAAATAAGACTTAATGCCTTCTTTGATGGCAAAACTTGTGACCCTATTGAAGATTCTGGTTTACATAACCCTTCCACTTTTACACCACATAATGGTATGGTTTCAAACGAAGTTTTGACCTTTGAACAGGCAGTACTCAAAGATATTAACCGGATGGACAGACAGACTCGTCACTCGAACATTTCCAATAACGAAATGTTGGTCATAAAATCACTGGCAGAAGACCCTCTTATCACCATTAAACAGGCAGATAAGGGTGGAGCAACAGTCCTGATGAATACTACTGATTATGACCTGGAATGCACCAGACAGTTAAATGACCACAGGTACTATACACCTATCCCCGGTGATCCAACTAGACGCCTGCAGACCATTATCACAGGGTTGGTGATGGGTGCTGAGAGTGAAGAATGGATCTCCAAAAAAGAGGCAGAGTTCTTAGTTAAAAGTGACCCCCGGGTACCTTATTTCTATATACTGCCCAAGATCCATAAGGGAACGAGACCAGTACCAGGGAGACCAATCGTGTCAGGGATCAATTCAATTCTAGAGCCACTCTCACAATTTTGTGACCACTTTTTACAACCATTGGTTAAATGCATTCCTTCTTACGTCCAGGACACTACTGATGTCCTACGTATTTTGAACTCCATTCAGGACACAACACAAATTGACCTTCTGATTACTCTAGATGTGGAGGCCCTCTATACGAATATTCCACAGAGGGCCACCCTAGAAGTAATAGAGGAAAGATTGGGGCAACAAACCTGGAACTCTAACACTCCACAAACTTTCATCATGGAGTGTGCCACTCTTGCACTCACTGAGAATTACTTTGAGTACAAGGGACAATACTATCACCAGACCCAAGGGACCTCAATGGGCAGTACCTTCGCTCCTTCGGTGGCCTGTCTCTATATGGCAGAGTTTGAAGACAGGCATATACATCACCAGTCTAACCCTTTTCGAGAGAATATTCTAGTATGGAGACGCTTCATTGATGACATCTTAATACTCTGGTCAGGCCCCACAACATCTCACGAGGAGTTCTTTGAATGGGTGAATACACTGAACCCCTTCTTACATTTTACCATGTCCTCTTCACCTAAGGAAATTGCCTTCCTTGATCTTACTATCAAATTGGAAGATGGGTCTCTCAGTACATCTCTGTATAGAAAACCCACAGATCGTAACAGTTTACTTCACTATAAAAGTCACCACCCGAAGGCCCTGCGCTCAAACTTACCATTCGGACAATTTCTCCGGATAAGGCGCAATTGTAGCGATGTGACTGATTACAAGAAGGAATCATTAATACTCTCTAGAAACCTCTTGGACAGAGGTTATCCTAAAAGCGATGTTTACAAAGCCAGAAAACAGGCTCGGAATAACAACCGAGAAGCTCTACTAGAGAGACGGGAGAGCGCACCGATAGAGAACCAACCGATGACCTGTGTCACCACCTTTACCCCACTGTCCAACAAAATCAAACAGACCATTAAACGTCACTGGGGGATCCTCAACACTGGTGACCTGGATATGGAGCAGCCTAGGTTTGCTTTCAGGAGATCACAGAACCTGAAGGATATTCTGATCAGTACCAGGCCAAAGAAAGTCAGAAAAGAGACACAACAGACCCTTTGGCAGCTACCTCCTGTCAGGGGCCACTACCCTTGTGGTTCCTGCGGTGTCTGTAAATACACCTCAATAGTGAAAACCATCAAACTTTCAGAGACCTTCAATTGGGAACTCAGGCAACACACTAATTGCAATATTTCACATTGCATTTACTTATTGACTTGCCCATGCAACTTGCAATACATTGGGATGACCACCCGCCCCATTAAAACCCGCATCATTGAACACCGCAGCAATTTTCGCTGTAAAAAAACCAATACAAAAATGTGCAAACACTACGTGGAATGCAACCATAATGAAGAGTCCTTGAATTGGGTTATCTTGGAATCCAGCCCAAACTCCCCAAAGAATGCACTCTTTATGAAGGAGCAAAGATGGGTCCATCGCTTATCTTCTGACAGCCATGGTTTGAATGAAGATATCCCCTGGCATTCGCTATAAGTCAATCTGTATCAATTTTCCTACACTGATATTGCCTTACCTTCAATTTAGTTAGGCTCGGAATACATACAACAGTGACACTCTCTGTGTATTTGACATGATACATTCACTAGATCTTTGATGACACCTGTTTGAACACATTAGATAACCAGCACGAGTGTTAACTGTAAATCGGGTGACGGAAGATGACCCAATTATGACTAGTTGTGTGGCGATTCTTCTTCTGTTCATATGTTTAATATGGTACATAACCGGACACATTCTGTGAGCTAACGAATAAAAATAAGAATAAACACTATTAATATTGACATATGCCTCGGCAGTGGTACAACTCACACACCCGTGGTCTTTACTTGACAGACCCTCATTGGCTGTGTTCGATCCAGAGCCTCTTCCCTATCCATCATGGCCGACCCGTTCACATAATACACCACGTGACCTTTCCAAGGGTCGGGATTTTCTTGCATATGGAATGCAAGATGTAACACTCCGAGGATTGGCTTGTAAATTTCCAACATAACGGAATGGGTATTGGAAAAATTTATATCGGCTCACTCCAGTGATTGAGCCATTTCAAATCAAACGCTTGACCAGATACTCCGAGTGGCCGCACATTATGTACGAATTGAATAACATGGGCATTTGTTCTGTTAAATAACTGTCCGCTCTTCAGCTGATGCACTAAACACTGAGCCACCTTTGCCGTATCTACCGCTATATGCGTTTCACCTTTCTGACATGGCCGCCAAAGAAACCACTTTGGTTATGTGACCCACATTGAAGGGCGCCATTGACGAGGCTCCTCCCCGCCGGTGCCCTTTTAATAACAAACACCGCCAGACCTACCCATCTATCCGAACTCGGCGGAGATGGGTAGGTGCATCCACGCGGTCACGGGACGAGTAAGGTAAGGTGGGACTACATGACAATACCTGGGTCCTCCCAGTCCTTGTTAGCCAATACTTTACCACGTTATTTTTCGCCCCCTGGTATAACATCCATTGTACATTGCAGCCACACCTGAAGGCTTACCCTCGTAGAACTGACCCGCCGAGCATTCATGTGGCTCTTAGACCTTGACCCTTAGGTGAGCCATCAGCCTGCATACCCTTGTTTTACCTCTTGGATAAAAATGTGTTGTTATTCATATCATTATGACACGAATTGACACTGAATAACATGGATGGTGTTTTTAGATAATACTGCTGCTTTTTAACACTGGTTTTTACCATAATGTTTTACATTCACAAACACAGTGTGAGTGTGTGATCCTTGCACTGCACGCTGTATTCACCTGGCATGTTTAGGTTGGGTACTTCCCCCAACACCACCCGGAGCATGCCTCACTGTTTTTTACATGCTGACACTGACCCAGTTTATGCTTCTGATGAGAAATATACTATTAATAACGTTCTGTTTTTTTTCTCATTATTTAGGCATAGCACTTTCCACCAAGGTAAAATACACCTACACAACATACATGACACTCGCATGTTAAGAGTTCTTTTCCTTTTTCGTTTCACTTTTAAAGGTCCTGATGAATCGCAGGTGATTAACCCAATGCGAGAAACATGTTGACCCATTGTTTTCAAAGGCCTCTCTAGGATTACTTTACCTAACTTGGTTACCCCTAGCGAGCTGCCTTTCTCCACTGGTTTTAATTGTAGTAGGGGGACCCCCAGAATAAAGTTGTTTCCGGCATCCCCTGCTGCATTTTAATCACTACACCGAGTCTACCTGATACTCTGCCCACATACCCTCACTTCACCATAGGGCTGTTGGATACAAAAGATCTCCGCTAAAGAGCCCCTCTTCGAGGTGAGCCCGTTGGGGATTGCACCGCCCCCCCGACGAGGAGCAACCGCCAATGATGAAGCATGACACCCTTTTGGGTGTGTGAGGCAAATACATCCAACAAAATGGATGCCCAAAGGTGTACTACCCACACCTTAGGTCACGTCAGCTTTTCCTAATCTTTCTCCCCTTTGAGGAACAGTGCAGCAACCCCCTTCTTTGAACTACTTCCCTTCAAAGTACTCATATCATTTAAGTCCCAACGTAGATAATCATTCTACTATGTTACAGAACTTACAAGAGACCCGTGACAGTCTTGCAAGAGAACATTTACCCTCGGCCACTGATGCTGCACTACAGATTCCGGTAGTTGGCTGGCTACCGAAGGTTGGAGATCTGGTCTGAGAGAAGGTGGAGAACAGAAAAGAATTTGGCCCCTCTTATTGTGCACTAGTTCCAGTGCTTGGCATGAAGGGTACCCGTACAGTCATTTTACCACCACTTCCTGGTCGCAAATACAACAGATACATCTCAGTGGACAATGTCAGGCTACAACATCTGGCCGATTCTGAATAGTATAACACCTGCTGTATCATGTCCAGCAATTTCAAGGAATCCAGTGATTGGTGCATCTGACACAGCGCAAAACAACACTGCCATCGAGATGAACTCTGTTACTAATCCCTTGCTGATCCCACAAGCCTCCACCTGTACTGAGGAAACTGAATATTCTTGTCCCACAAGCAAGTCTTTACCTGGTTTGCAAACAACTACACTCGACCAATCACGTTTTTCATTTGACTCGACTTCCTTCTCATCATTTGGACCCACGAAATTCAGTATTTTTGTCTCCTGGTTTAAACAGACTTATTTGGTTCCTCCTTGGACATATATTTTTTGGTGCTGATCCTAATTTTTCTGATCATGTCGATTGATTTTGTGACAGTTTTTCGTGACAATCTTTTTCTTACTCATCAATGGTCACAACTTGCCAGAAGGCTCTGCTGTTCAGTGAGCTGTGATCCTTGACCCGTTCACTCCACAACCGCACGGCCCCCGTGTGCCCCGATTCTGCTGCCGCTGCCTGCTTGGCCCTCTTGCTACCGCCTCTCCTTAGGGCCCCTGCTCTCCAGGCTTGCCCTCGCTCTCCAGGCTTGCCCCGATCTCCAGGCTTGCCCTCGCTCTCCCCCGCTCCGCTTTCCCGCTCTTCCCCCCCTCTGCTCCCCGCCGCTGCTCTCCTGCGGCCCCGCCCCCCTCTCCTGTCTCCCGCTCCCCATTTGCCACCCCGCTCCCGCCTCCCAGCTTCTCCTCTCTCCCACTATGCCATAAATGGCGTGGACCGCGCGTATGCGCAGCGGGCGCTCCGATTGCGTGCTGAAGGCGCGCCAAAGGCACACAGGTCTACACCTGGAACGCGCCCAGCGCCAGAACCCCTGGACCCCACCAGAGCCAGCCAACCCGACTGAGCTACGACACCGCCACCCTCCACGCACTAAACACCGGCCGACATCCAGCCTGCTACCAAGCCACCCCGAAACGCACCCACGGAGCCTTCACCTGCCACACCTGCTACTTCACCTGCACTCGGTCCTGCACCAGGCCAGCCAAAACAGCCACCAACAACAACCACCTCAAGTGCATCCTGCTCAACACCCGCTCCATCCACAGGCACGCCATTGAACTATGGGACCTCCTGGACAAAATGGCACCAGACGTCGCCTTCTTCACGGAAACCTGGATAAACGCCTCCTTAGCCCCCGACATCGCCATTGCCATCCCGGACGGCTACAAGATCATTTGGAGGGACCGCGTCAACCAGACCAGAGGAGGCATCGCCATCGCCCACAGAAACACTATCCGCATCACGACCAACACCAACGGCACCCTCGCCACCGCAGAGCACCTGCACTTCCAGATTCACACCGACCCCAAGACCACCCTCAGAGGAACCCTCATCTACAGACCCTTGGGACCACGCTCACACTTCCGGGAGGCCATCGCAGACTTCATCAGCCCGCTCGCCCTCGCCTCCCCCGACTACATCCTCCTAGGAGACCTCAACTTCCACCTGGAGAACGACCAGGACAACAACACCACCACCCTACTAGACAACGTCGCCAACCTTGGATTCAAGCAACTAGTCAACACCCCCACCCATTACGCCGGCCACACGCTCGACCCTGTCTTCTCCTCCAGCAACCACATCTCCTTCAGCCACACCACGAGCTCCACTGGAACGACCACAGCTGCGTACACTTCAACTTTAGGAAAACAACGACCCACCACCGCCCTCAACAAACCCCCCGAAGATGCTGGAGCAAGATCGCCACCGACCAACTCACCACCTCCCTGAGGCTAAACCCTCCCACCAACACCATGGACTCCAACGAAGGAGCCCCCAACCTCACACAGTGGATCACCGACTGCGCCGACACCCTAGCTCCACTGAAAAACCCTCCCAGCAACCTCAACAGCAGGAAAGCCGCGTGGTTCACCAACGATCTCAAAGACTCCAAGAAATCCTGCCGTGACCTTGAGAAAGCCTGGAGCCACAACCAGTCAACGGATAACATGACAGCCCTCAAGAACGCCACCTGCAAACACCACCAGCTGATCCGCACCACCAAAAGTTCATCCTTCAGAGAACGACTGGACAACAACACCCACAACAGCAAGGAACTCTTCAATGTCGTGAAAGAGCTCTCCAACCCCAACGCCAGCGACAGTGACATCACGCCTTCTCAAGACCTCTGCAACTCTCTGGCCACCTTTTTTCACCGTAAGATTGTCGACATACACAACCGCTTCGGCGCTCAGAACACGTACCCCACCACCGAACCTACACCCCCCACCACCACCATGTGCGTCTGGACTCAGGTCAGCACGGAAGATACCACCCACACGATGAACACCATCCACTCGGGCTCCACAGCCAACCCCTGCCCACACCACATCTTCAACAAAGCCGATTCCATCATCGCACCCATTCTTCGGGACATCATCAACAACTCCTTCATATCCGCCACCTTCCCGGAGAGCTGGAAGCACGCAGACATCAGCGCCCACCTGAAGAAACCCACCGCAGACCCCTCAGACCTCAAAAACTTCCGCCCCATCTCGCACCTCCCCTTCCCTGCAAAAGTCATCAAGAAAACCATCAAGAAACAGCTGACAGCCTTCCTGGAGACGAACGGCTCGCTCGACCCATTGCAGTCTGGATTCCGAGCGAATCACAGCACCGAGACCGCCCTCATCGCGGCCACCGATGACATCCGGACCCTGCTGGACAACGGAGAAACCGCCGCCCTCATACTGCTCGACCTTTCGGCTGCGTTCGACATGGTCTGCCACCGCACCCTGACAACCCGCCTCCGCCACACCGGGATCCAAGGAAAGGCCCTGGAATGGATCACCTCCTTTCTCTCCGACAGAACCCAAAGAGTCCGTCTCCCGCCCTTCCTCGCAGTAGCCACGAAGATCATCTGCGGCATAGCTCAAGGCTCCTCGCTCAGCCCCACCCTCTTCAACGTCTACATGAGCCCCCTCGCAGCCATCGCACGCAAGCACAACCTCAACATCATCTCCTACGCCGACGTTACCCAACTGATCCTCTCCCTCACCAACGACCCCACCTCCGCCAGAGCCAGCTTTCAGGAAAATGAAAGACATCGCAGACTGGATGAAGCTCAGCCGCCTGAAACTGAACTCAGACAAGACGGAAGTCCTCATCCTCGGCCCATCCATCTCCGCCTGGGACGACTCCTGGTGGCCCCCTGCTCTGGGTCCCCCACCCAAGCCCACGGACCACGCATGCAACCTGGGCTTCATCCTTGACTCCTCCCTCACGATGGCCAGGCAAGTTAACGGTGTTACCTCCTCCTGCTTCAACACACTCCGCATGCTCCATAAGATCTTCCGCTGGATCCCCACTGGAACCAGGAAAACGGTCACCCAGGCCCTTGTCACCAGCCGTCTGGACTACGGGAACGCCCTCTACGCTGGGACCACCGCCAAACTACAGAAAAGACTCCAGCTCATCCAGAACGCCTCAGCACGACATGTCTTGGACATCCCCCGACACAGCCACATCTCCGCCCACCTGAGGGACCTGCACTGGCTCCCCGTCAGCGAAAGGATCACGTTCAGACTCCTCACCGACGCACACAAGGCTCTCCACGACTTGGGCTCCGAATACCTAAACAACCGCCTCATGTTCTACACGCCAACCCGCCAGCTCCGCTCCGCCAGCCTCGCCCTCGCCACCATCCCACGGATCTGCAGAACCACCACCGGAGGAAGATCCTTCACCTACCTGGCGGCCAAGACCTGGAACACCCTCCCCACCCACCTACAACTCACCCAGGACCATCTCCCCTTCAGGAATAAACTCAAGACCTCGCTTTTCGAGCAGTAGCAGCCCCCCCCCCCCCCCCCCCAGCGCCTTGAGACCCTAGCGGGTGAGTAGCGTGCTTTACAAATACTCTGATTGATTGATTGATTCAGTTGGTAGGTGGAACTTTGGCTCCACACTCGTCTTCCCACATCATGAAGCAAGACCAGACTCTTGTTAACATTTCCTGCCTTTCCAGTCGGTGATGGCATAGTCTGGGACGCTGTGGATTTCCAAATTCATGGCCCAACAGAGATTATTAATGTACTTTGTGTATCAATGGGTTATGTAGTGGAACAGAACATACGTTCAGATGATTGGGATGTGCAAGCAGTGCAATCTTTATTTTCAGATTTGAAGTATTATGCTGCCTTTGATGCTGGAGATTTGTATTTAAATACTGCCAATTATGCCTATTTATATTGTTACCAGCATTTTGAACACTTCACCTACATAAAGCTAAAACAGATGAATGCCCCTACCATTCCTACTCTGGCTCCATATCATAACTGGAGCTTGCCTACTGCTTACTCCATTGAGGAACTGCACGCTTTATTTCTGAATATGACATTTACCCCCAGATTCATGAAGAACCCATTTTGGGATTCCTTAATAGCGAAAAATACCGATTCGCTATTAAGGAGTAGCAAAATGCTATTCATCAAGAAATCCATTCAAAAATAGCGATTTCTAATAATTCCTTAATTGCGACTTGCAAATTGCGAGTCACAATTAAGAAATATCTCCCCATTCATTCCTATGGGCAGAGAGGCCCATAGGAATGAATGGGAAGACCATCTCAATTTGGTAATCGCAATTAGTGATTCGCAAATTGAGATTGCGATTTCAAGGGTGCAGGGGTGTCCAAAGGACACCCTGTTGCACCCCTGAAATTGATGTGTGCACATATGTTGCGCACACACATGCCCTTAGGGCATGTGTGTGCGCAACATGAAACTTTGAAAAATGCACTTTAGTGCATTTTTCAAAGTTTTTGCTATTCACCATGTAGTTTAACTTCGCGATAAATAGCGGCACCAGATTGCGAATTCGCAATTTTTAAATGGGTCATGAATTGCATTTAAGGAATCTCAAATTGAGATTCCTTAAATGCAATTTATCGCAATTTAGCGATTTCTATAATTGCGATTTTTGCATTTGGGATGATGTCTCCAGTTTAGACCCACTATGATGGTTAGTTTGGCAGACGACTTCTGATGCCTGCCAATTACGTTTCCATAACACAGTGCCTATTTGCAAACAGGATAGAGATCCTCATTTTCCAGGTACGCATTCCGTTACCACTTATTCAGTGAGTAAATTGTGTCACAATTGGTTACAGCACTCATCCCTATCGTCCATGAAACAACATTTATCGTTGTTATCCAATAACATTGATTTGGTCGACTTTATCAAGGGACGACCTGGTCCTAGAACGAAATGATTTATTTACTCAGCTTACAATGAAATATGGAAGCTATCTCAAATTGAAGCTGCATCACGTTTCAGGGAAACAGATCAGGTGAATCTAGAAAAGGTATTTGCTGTAGTTGACAATAGTAGTAACACACTGACTTCCCGAATTTACACCTTAGATAATATTGTTTCATCTGTTGTTGATATTGTACAAGATGATGTGTATGTGTTATATCATGGTCAAAATCAATTGCGTTCAGTAATGCAGTTAGCTTGGACTTTGAAAACTCTGAAGATGGGTAAAGTGCCATGGGATTATTTAAATGCATCTTGTTTGTTTCTGCCTTTTAATTTGACTGACAAACAACAGTTTATGTCCATGAAAGATGCTACATACACTCTTTTGCATATTGAGAAGATAAACCCTTTACCCTTCCCCATGGCTGAAACTGACTCTGCTGTTTTGCTCATTCACAGAGTTATCTCTTTACCTTTCTCTTTGTTTAAAATTAGCTCCAGCATGATGGATTAACCCATAGGTCACTACAAACCCCTAGGTAGAGTTTTCCTGCATGAGGTGTGGTCCTTGCCTTTCACCTACAGATGTTAGTGAGATTACAAGGAAGTATATAATACAGGGGAATCTTTTGATTCTACTATCCTTGTCTGCAAAAACATGCAGGTACACGGGGCTTGCCGTAATACCGCACCAAATCTTGCATGTGTTTTGAAAGGTATTCCAGTACCAGCTATAAAACCCACCTTCATCCTGCTTGATAACAGTAGCTATCTTCTTCTAAATAACGAAGATTGTTGTGGTTTGCAGGCTGGCATACCATACATTGTAACAGTTTCACAGCGCATAGTTTGCTGTAGAAATGTGCTTTTCCCGCCCCGCTGGAGGAGCTCAATGCCTCAATTTGGCCTTGCATCCATATTTTGAAAGCAGACTTCAATACGTTGAGCAGAATGTTATGTTATGTTATGTTAATAACTTTTATTCAGCGCACAGCTGCCCCAGCGAAGGGGCGTCCTGGCGCCTGATCAAGTACCACAACACAACAAATCACCGCTGAAAAGAAAGGGGATCAGTCAACAGAGGTGAACAAATGCGTTTTTATAGCACGTCTGAAGAGAGTCAGGCTGTTAAGGGCACGGATATGGACAGGAAGGGAGTTCCATAATCCAGCCGCCATAACTCGAAATGAACGACCTCCTATCCTACTCAGTCTGAACCTAGGCGTACTCGCTAAATAAAGAGATTCCGACCTGAGCGACCGCCTGGGGACATAAGGGGAAACAAGACCCACTAGGGCAGGAGGAGACGAGAATTTCAAGATCTTGAATGTCAGACAGAGAGCCTTAAATTTGATTCTCTGTCTGACCGGCAGCCAGTGAAGGGAGGTCAGAACTGCAGAGACAGAACACCGTCTTGGGAGGCCCACAATGACCCGCGCAGCGGCATTTTGCACCCTCTGTAGTCTGGTGGCCTCAGCCTGATTGACGCCAAGCAGCAGAGCACTCCCGTAGTCCACCGAGAGAGAATAGAGGCTTGGACCACCAGTTGCCGAGTGGGGGGGTCAAAGAATTTGAGGACTGGTTTCAGTCCTCGCAGAATACCATAACAGGTAGCTGCAGTCTTCTTAGTATGGCTGGTAAAAGAGAGGTTGTAATCCAGCCAAACCCCCAAGTTCTTCACTTCGGTCGCTGGGATGGGAGTCACCCCCAATTCGGGAGGCCACCATTGATCTCCCCACAATTCCGCCTGCTTTCCTAAGATCAGGACTTCGGTTTTCTTGGCGTTTAACTGTAAACAGTTAATACGCATCCAATTCGCCACGGCTACGATGTCATGGTTAAGCCACTTTGTCTGACGACAGCAGCCAGCGGTTTCACATACAAGTTGAACAAAGTGGGGCTCAACGCAGAGCCCTGAGGGACTCCTAGTCCCAGAGGATGGAAAGAGGACTGACCAGGTGTAATGGCCACTTTAAAAAACCGGTCCGAGAGGAAAGAGCGGAACCATTGAAGAGCTTTCCCCTCAATTCCCACTTCCTCCAGCCGCCGTAACAAGATGTCATGAGACACCCACCGTGTCGAATGCGGCGCTCAGGTCTAACAAGAGGAGCGCCGCTGTCTGCCCCGCATCCAGCACCGAACGAAGATGTTCGCTCATAAAAAGCAGAGCGGTTTCGGTGCTGTGTTGTGCGCGAAAACCATTCTGGCTCTCGTCAAGAATATTATTGCGAGAGAGATGGGCAGACAAGATGGAGTTCACGTGTGCCTCAGTGACCTTGGCGGTCCAGGGCAGGAGGGAGATGGGGCGGTAGTTCTCAGGTAGCAGAGGGATCGAGATTAGGCTTCTTCAGGATGGGGCTGACCACTGCTTGCTTCCAGGAGGCAGAAACCACGCCCTCCGCGAGTGAGAGATTGATCAAGTCCAGTATGGGCTCACGGCATAGGGGCGGGAGAAGAGTAATTAGCTCTGGCTTCAAAGGGTCAAGAGGGGAACCAGAATAAAGGCGCTATTATTTCAACAGGAGGTCCCGCTCACTTCTGCACGTGAAACATTCGTCCTACAGATAGCGAGCACTAATTCTGCAATTCAGGCCCTTTTAAATACCAACCTCCCCCTACATTTCAGTGAATTAATACACTGCATATTCAATTTGTCTGATACACACGGCCAGGTGCATTTTTTTAAATGGTTGTCTCTGGCATTGAGACCTCTTTTCAGACTATATTTGGTGTGATACCAGCCTTTCTTCATTCTATTTCTTTCCAGCATCTTTGGAGGCTTACCTCTGTGGGTCACATTAGCCTCTGGTGTCCTTCTATTGATTTGCCTGCTATGCAATGGCTGCACCTCTTGTGGTCCTAGACAACCCAAATCGGCTACAAATGTTCCGTGACCGTATGCTTGAATGCTATGGTACTCTGCCACTGGCGACACTCAGCGTGGCTTATGGACTGTCTTTCCGCTTTGCATACAACTCTTGCGTGCAACCCATCTTCTCCTGCTTGGAGTGCTCCTTTCAATGGGCACTGGATCTCTGCCTTTCCAATACGTCATCTCCCAATCTGGATTACGACCTGTTGATGAGTCCCTTAGTGTCCCATAAGGAAGAATGCTCAGGGCTGGTTTTATGGCATGTGCGGCTGCACTTGGATGTTGGCACAATGGGATATCTGTGCGGCCGCCCAGGATCTCCTACAACCTAGCTACATTGAATATCACACAAGTTGTCCTGCGGTGGTCCTGGAAGCTCCGAATTGTGATGACCATGCTTGCTCATTCTGCTTGATAAATTGGATGGCATCTCTTTTTACTACCAATGAAAATGATTTTCTATTGGAGGCTGTGGCTGTTTACTGCTCATACACTCTGTTGCATTAAAATGGCTGGAGCACATCTTTGCCTCTTTTTAATGGTATTTTTGGCCAAACTCGTTGTTGCACCTACTTACAAGCCCCTTTTTTATTTGATTGTTTTTGTATGTTTTTATTTACCCCCACTCTTTTCCAAATTTGATAAACTATAGATGCTCATGAACTCTGCTTGCACTTCTTGAACCCTGTGTTCGTCCTATGCCTACATCCGATAGACTTACTAGGGGAGAGTGTAGTGAGGATATGGGATTCACTGCGGACATTACTAAGTTAGCATATGTTAGTACATGCTTGGCAGCCATGTTGCAGCTTTAGCACACATTGCTACATGACTTTGTTTTGGCAAATCCTCTGCTTGTGCTCGTTTACATGAGAACCGTCTCCCTTTCACGTTTCTTGCTGTACTCAATGGGTTTCGCCTGCACATCGGGTTCAAGGTCGAAAAACAATGTCCCTTGTTACTCTGCCTTGGTCAGTCCCCAGCATGTTTGACATAATACACACACAGCTGCACTACTGAAAATTGAGTCCTTTTAATACGGCATTGCATGCATGTTAGGCACTTTAAGAAAACCTTTCCAGAGACAAGAGCTGTGCTTGAACAGAGATGTAAACTTTTGCATCTAAACCTAGAGGTATGGGGTCCCACCTGACAAAGCCTAGAGGTCTTCCATTTCTATAATAAACTAGTTCCTAGAGCGGGGAGGGTGGAAAGGCATGGTAGTCCTTTTTCCACTATCTTTATAGAATGATATCCCCGTTCATTTTCTATGGATTTGTAACAATGCTTACTATATCATCGTTATGCATTTTGCTGCGAGTATTGGATCGTATACTGCATTATAGAGCATGTTAGTTAAAATAAACATTTTAAACTATACAGTGTATCTGATTATTCTCAATGTGGACAAGTATGAGTGAGTGAACGAAAGAGTGTTCTTGCTCCCGTGATTCCTGGGAGAATCGGATTTACATGTTCTAGGATGTCTAATCATTGGTAGCTTTGCTGTAGTACAGAGAACAAATGAGACACTATAGCTGGTCGGATTGGGGTTCCGGGCACTAAGGTGGGTTATTGGTACACCACTATACACTGAGGTCCTGGTTTCCTGCGCATAGTTCTGTATATGGGCAGAATCCCTGCAACAGCCGGGAGCAAGATAGAGGGAGTTTCAGGCACTTTCCCTTGCCCGAGGTGTTGCTGAGGCCCACAAGTAGCGCATGGCGACCCTGTGGTGGCAGCGGAATTCCCGAGATAAACATCTGGCTAAGATGTAGTAAGCTGTGCGGCGTGGTTAATAATACCTTGACTGTAGGGCCACTACCGTCATCAGAAGCATACCCAACCTGGAGCAGCCTACAATACAGCTACTACCCTCAGGATGGGGGATTGGGGCTGTGCGCAAGCCAGTAACCAACTAGCAAACCCACATCAGGCTATAATGCTGCTGCCCGCCACCCCAATTGGAGTCTGTGTGGAAACCACATCCTAACTCCTGGCAGATTGGGGGAAACAGATGCAAAACAGTCCAAGCTATCATTTGAAAATATGCGCATGGAACGCCCTGGGGAACCGCCACAAGAAGTCAAGTCAAGTCAAGTCAAGTCAGAGAATTTATATAGCGCACTACATACCCAGAGGGTCTCAAGGCGCTAAGGAGGGGGAGGAGGATTACTTGTCAAATATCCACGTTTTAAGTTGCTTTCTGAAAGCTAGGTGGTTCTGGGTAAGGCGAAGGTGAGTGGGGAGTGAGTTCCATGTTTTAGCAGCCAGGTAAGAGAAGGATCTGCCTCCCATGGTGGTCATGTTGATGCGAGGTACAGTGGCGAGGGCTTGGCTGGAAGAGCGTAGTTGGCGGGAGGGGGTGTAGAAGGACAGTCTTGAGTTGAGGCATTCTGGACCGATGTCGTAGAGTGATTTGTGTGCGTGGGTTAGCAGTCGGAAAGTGATTCTCTTATTGACGGGTAGCCAGTGGAGGTCTTTCAGGTGACCAGAGATGTGTTCGTTGCGTGGGATGTCTAATATGATTCTGGCTGAGGCGTTTTGGATTCGTTGGAGTTTCTTTTGGAGTTTGGCAGTAGTGCCTGCGTAGAGGGTGTTTCCGTAGTCCAGTCGGCTCGTGACCAGAGCATGGGTGACTGTTTTCCTGGTTTCGGTGGGGATCCAGCTAAATGTTTTTTTGAGCATGCGAAGAGTGTTGAAGCAGGATGAGGATACGGTGCTGACTTGTCTGTTCATTGAAAGTGAAGAATCCAGGATAACGCCTAGGTTCCGTGCATGGTCTGTCGGGATGGGTGCTTTTCCAAGGGCTTCCGGCCACCAAGAGTCGTCCCATGCGGAGGGGGATGTGCCTAGGATGAGGACTTCTGTTTTATCTGAGTTCAGTTTCAGACGGCTGTGTTTCATCCATTCAGCAACTTCTTTCATTCCTTCGTGTAGGTTAGTTTTGGCGGTGCTGGGGTCCTTGGTGAGAGAGAGGATCAGTTGAGTGTCATCTGCGTAAGAGATGATGTTGAGGTTGTGTTGGCGGGCGATGGTCGCGAGGGGGCTCATGTATACGTTGAAGAGGGTGGGGCTGAGAGAGGATCCTTGTGGTACGCCACAGATGACTTTGGTGGCCTCGGACTTGAATGGTGGAAGGCGGACTCTCTGGGTTCTTCCGGTGAGGAACGAGGTGATCCATTCAAGTGCTTTTCCTTGTATTCCGATGTTATTGAGGCGTTGTAAAAGGGTACTGTGGCAAACTGTGTCGAAGGCTGCAGAGAGGTCGAGGAGGATGAGGGCGACTGTGTCTCCATTGTCCAGTAGAGTTCGAATATCGTCTGTTGCTGCGATGAGGGCGGTCTCAGTGCTGTGATTAGCTCGGAAGCCAGACTGTGAGGAGTCGAGGGATTTGTTGGCTTCGAGGAAGGCGGCGAGCTGGTTGTTGACAGCTTTCTCGATGACTTTGGCCGGGAATGGAAGGAGCGAGATGGGGCGGTAATTTTTGAGTTCGGTGGGGTCCGCTGTGGGTTTTTTCAGAAGGGCGGTGAGTTCAGCGTGTTTCCAGTTTTCCGGAAAGGTGGCGGAGTTGAAGGAGCAGTTGATAACGTCTCGGAGGTGCGGTGCTATGACGGAGTCTGCTTTGTTGAAGATGTGGTGAGGACATGGGTCTGTGGGGGATCCTGAGTGGATGGAGTTCATCAGGCGGATGGTGTCCTCAGTGGAGATTGGGTTCCAGTCGTTAAGGGTGTTCGCGGGGGAAGAGTGTTCAGCATGTGGTTGGGTGGGTTGGGCTCCGGGTTGGTTGTCGAAGCTGTTGTGGATGTCTGCAATCTTGTTGTGGAAGAATGAGGCTAGGGAGTCGCAGAGGGCTTGAGAGGGGGTGATGTCGTTGGAGTTGGCCGAGGGATTGGAAAACTCCTTGACGATGTTGAAAAGTTCCTTGCTGTTGTGGGCGTTGTTGTCAAGTCGATCCTTAAATGCTGTTTTCTTGGCCTTTCGGATTAGTTGGTGGTGAGTGCGGGTGGCGTTTTTGAAGGCGTCCTTGGTGCTGGTGGTTGGGTCTTTTTTCCAAGCTTTTTCAAGGGTGCGGCAGAGTTTCTTGGACTTCTTAAGATCATCGTTAAACCATGAGGCCTTCTTGCTGCCAGGTTTGCTTTGACGTTTTTTCAGTGGTGCTAAGGTGTCGGCGGTGTTGGATAGCCATAGGGTGAAGTTGGCGGCAGCTAGGTTTGGGTCCGAGGAGTGGGTTGGGGTGTTTAGAAGGAGCGATGAGGAGATCTGGTCGGTGGTGATTTTGTTCCAGTTTCTTTGCAGAGTTGGTTGGGGGTGGTTGGTGGGTTTGGGCTTGTTGTAGGTGAAGTGAACGCAGCTGTGGTCAGTCCAGAGGAGATCCGTAGTGTGGCTGAAGGAGACATGATTGCTGGAGGAGAGTAACAGTTCACAAAGACCGAAGACACAAGAAGGCAAGATAAGGACATCAGATTTTTCCTGTTGGAGGTCAAATCCAGCTTGGAAACAATAGACTCGAAGCTAGACCACGTACCATCCCAGCTAGATCATGTAAAATAGCACGTTGATTCACACAAAACTCTGATCACACAACTGTCGTCCAGAGTGTCAGATGCAGAGGATACACTTACTGAGCACCAACAACACCTGTTAAAAATGGACAAGGTGCTGGAACTCTAGGATGGAGAACTACTTTGGATCTCTGCAATGCGAGCTCTTTGGTACAGAACGGTCTATAATGTGGAGCGGTCCCATCGCTCGCTAGAGCCTAGACCACCGCCTGGTGCACCTACGCGCCCAATAATTGTTTGCCTATTAAACTACAGAGACCGCGATATGATCCTGCAGAAAGCCAGAGAAATGGGAGAGGTCAGACATCAAGGGTATACCCTCTCCTTCTTCCTGGACTCTACTCTAGCTGTGCAGGCAGCAAGGCATCCTCTACTGGCAAAAGGCATCCTCCAATAGCAGGACATTCCTTACTCCTTTCTCTACCTGTCCAAGCTGCGCATTGCAAGTGGTGGTAAACCGGAGTTTTTCATGGATCCAAAGGCCTCGTTGACCTAGACTAAACAACTCAGTAGAGGCAACAAAAATGTGTCAAATTGACCAAGATCATCCGTACCAGTGACAATGACTAGCCTCAAATAAGGTTGCAATGCCCACAGTGACACTGAAGATTATATGCTGTACTGGGACGTTTTTCAAACTGTAAAACTGTCTATTGCACCTGGCGTGCCCTGAGAGTGGCGGATGGCCACAAGCATGGTGCTCTGTATCCAGAAGCTTCCCTGCATGAAAATACTGGCTTCTAGTCAGGGGTGTCCGCCTGGCGTATCCATGGACCCATGGGATAATTCCCTTGTGCACTTGTTACGTTTACTGGTTAGGGGAAGGAGATAAATATCTCAACCTGCTTGGGGGGATTAGAATGGGAGGTTGGGGGTAAGTTAAGGGACCGCTGCTACCCTTCACCTGGAAGGGTTGTGAAGTTTTGAATGGGGGTGGGTGGTGGGATATTGTGCATGGTGATGTTCTCTCTTCTTTGTTTATGCAGTTCATGTTCTGAAGCAACACATATACTGGGAAGCTACACTAACACTCAAAATATTACACACAACCACATGTGATAAGCATTAGGACACAACGTGGTATGCATGCTAACCAACTGTGAATATGGCAAACATAAGATATTTAACTTGGAATGTGCGGGGACTTGATCACCGTAAATCCTGACCAATGAACACATACCCTGTGTGCTCACCATAGATGTTTGTTTCCTACAGGAGGCACACTTGTCTACTAGCTACACGGCTCACCTCCGAGCCCATTGATGCAGAGAATCCTATTCCTGAGTTTACTCTAGCTCTGCCCGAGGTGTCACCATTCTACCCATGAAATAGCTGCCATGGTGCAGTTTAAATTCCCTCATCAACAAAGACAATTATATTTCATTGGGGTAGGTACACTATATGAACAACCAATGATTATGGTAGCCATTAATAGGCCAACCATGGACGACCCTGACTTTTTTCTAGTGCCTGGAGGTAGGTATCAGATTACGGCCCTCGTTGGTGTTGTGGGGTGGCGATTTTAACGTTGCACTGCAGGGACACCCAGATCGCTCTGGCACCAGACTGAAATACCCGCAATCTGTAGAGGCCCTAATCACGCTCATCACTGATAACACGTATATCTGGCACCACACATACCTTGCCAAGCATGACAGCACTTGCTTCTCCACTTTTCACAGTTCTTGGTCCAGCATAAACCTCTGATTTTTATCTAGGGATGTGTCGACATGAACCAGGTCAGTTGAGCATTTGCCATGCACTCTTTCTGATCACTTCCAGTGTGCTTGCTTCTCCAGATCCCACCAAATCTACCACCAATGTTTTCATGGTGACTACTCCTGCATCCTCTGTGAGATGTGGCATTTAGAGAAGGGATCCGGATGAACATTATAGACTATTTTGCCTCAAATGTCGGATCAGTAAGTTCACCCTCCTTACTATGGGAGGCATTCGAGTGGTAATCTTTATCTCATGCATTGCCAAGAAAACCAGAGTGCTAAAGGGGGTTAGGGGAATCCTGTGGAGACTAGAGGCTTAAATGAAACAGCTGGAGCAGTCACACAATCACGTTCCCAAACTGGCCACACTGGCTAACAACAGAACCTAACTCTACGAATATCAAACTGAGGCAGAGATGGAGGTACAATACCTGGGGCGTGAGGTACATGTCCGATGATATGGGGGAAATGACCACCCTGGCAGGACACTGGCAGGACTGCTTTGTAAGCCACACACCTCGACATACATGTACAAACTAATAGACATTAATGACCAAGTGGTTACATCCCCTGCAGAGTTGCCTACAGTTATGTCTTCCTTTTTCACCCAGCTCTACTTTGCTAGGACGATGTGCAACCAGGAAACACTGTAAAACGATTTTGATTCCATCGAACTACTCTGGCTAGACCCTGGACTCAGGGAATACCTTGATGCCCAGTTCATGGCTAGCTGCCTGGGATTAGGCCTCTTTCTTGGATAGGCTCACACCTTCTTTTCATAAAGAATATGCCACTATGCTTATCCCACATGTTATCAAGATGTATCATGGCTCACTGTCAGTGGGCCACTTCCCCCAACCATTAGAGAGGCAATCATTATAACCAACCTCAAACCTCAGAGGCACCCGACCAGTCCAGGTTCATACAAGGGAGAGCCATGTTGCATAACCTTTGCGTGATATTCTCCATCATGCATCATATTCATCCCTCCCTGCCAGCGGTAGAAGCTCTCCTTTATGCCACCAAAATATTTGATTCCCCCGAATGGACATTCCCCCTTCTTGGATGCCTGGGCTTCAGCTAAAGTTTTATTAAAAACAAATCTGATTACTATATACCCTTCCCCTGGTGTGCATTCAAATGAGCGCCCATATCTCAGACCCCATTGAAATCACATGGGGCACTAGGCAGGAAGGCCCCCTCTCTCTGCTCCTGCTGGTGCTGGGAATGGAGCCACTGGCGGCTAGGCTGCGCCAGCGCCATGTGGCGCTGGGTATTGGCTTTAATGCCCAAGAACTAGTGGTGTCTATGTATGCCGATGATATTACCCTATACATTTGTGAGCCACACAAGAACCTAAAACCTATGACAAGGGAAGTAATCCACTTTGTAGGCTACTCTGGCATTCAGGTTAACTGGAGCAAATCAATACTCTTTCAGCTCACTGAAGCCGTGCACCCATACCACATGAAATACCCATTAAAATGGGTATCTGAGCTGACTAAATACTTGGGCATATGGCTGTGCAGGAACCTGAAGGAACTGTGGAGAGTAAATTATGGGCATACAGTTGATTGGCGGGGCTCATATCAATAGCAAAAATGGTGGTCCTACCGAAAATGGTATATTTATTTGTCAATGTCCCGCTTCCCTACACGGCACTGTTTTTTTAACAGACTGGGCTCTGATATTATTGCTCTAGGGTGGGCAGGCCAGCAGCTGAGGGTATCTTATGAAATCCTTACAATACCCTCGCACGTGGTGGACTGGGCGCACTGGACCTAAAGCTTTACACCCTCTGTGCCTAAGCGAGCTGTCTGCATTTTTGGCTACACCCTACACTGCTTCAGCTGCATCTGGCGGTAGAGGGCAACCAGGCCTCCCCATGGTGCTAAAAACGGCCTTGTTCCAGCAGTATAAAGTACCTAAGGACGAAATCAACACACTGGAGTGTGTGTATTGGGCATGGGAGGGCATCCACTATCTGCTACATTGGCAGGGAATCCCACCTTCTCCCACACTACAAGATAGTGGCATGGCGCGATGCAATGGAGCATTGCACATCAACAAATTTGCTAACTTATACTCAGATGGCCAGCTTCTACACCCATTCCCTAGTAACGCCGAGCTTGAGGTGACATTACTTGACACACTATTATACTATCACATCAGGGCGACTTGTAGGAATGCAAAAAACATGTTTCCTGGCCCTCCTCAGTTCACCACAGCATTAGAATATGTCCAAACAACCACATTGCAGCGCAAACTCATTACCCAACCTTATTCCCTGACTCTGCCTGCCTCCTCACTGGATACCTTGAGGGCCCACTAAGCCTGGAGACTAGATACAGGCCTGGAAATATCAGCTGAGCAATTGCTTTATTGCTGTGGTCAAATAGCCTCTCCCATAACTACAGGCGGTGACTGATTCCTTTTAAAATCTACATTGAATGTATCGCACCCCAGCATACTCACACAGGATAGGCCTGACTAGTGATTCAAGATGCTTGTGATGCTCCGTGCCGGAGGCCACACTTATGCATCGGACCTGGACCTGCACGACGGTGGCGGACTACTGGTGGTCTATTTGTGAGAGTGTCAGCATCATCATGGGAGACTCTTTACTATCAAACCTCCTGCTGTGTCTACTGGGATATGCTAAGGAGATCTCGGACACCCACCGACAACTAGTTGTAATGTTGTCGCTCCTGGCCAGGCGCAGCGTGGCGATGCACTGGGGCCGCAGAACAGCGCCAACAATGAAAGCGTGGTTTGCTGATGTCTCACATTGCCAAGCACAAGTGACTACGTTTTGGAGCCTTATGCCTTCTGCAAATCGTCTCCACAAAATCTGGGATCCATTCGCGAAATATCTCTGCCAACATGCTACTGTCAAATTGAACACACCAGATTCCACACTCACTTGCAGTTAGACTAATCCTTTTGTCCTACATGCTGGCTGGATCATGATGCCCGGCAAGATCCGTGCTGCATACTACATTGATTAACAAGGTACTTTGACCCTCTTACCAATATACATCAACCGTGTCTCACTATGTTGTGTGTACGCGATATATTGATTAGATTGGTATATGCAACAGTGGGAGATGTTAGCACGTTGCTGTCAACTATGTGTTATTGAAAATGTTTCCCAAAAATTATTACATCTCTAAAATATAAATATAGTTAAAAAAAAATTACTCCTGATAGTCAAGTCAAGTCAAAAGAATTTATATAGCGCGCTACATACCCAGAGGGTCTCAAGGCGCTTGAGGAAGGGTGGGGGGATTACTTGTCGAATATCCAAGTTTTAAGTTGCTTTCTGAATGCTAGATGGTTCTGGGTGAGACGAAGGTGAGTGGGGAGTGAGTTCCAGGTTTTAGCGGCCAGGTAGGAGAAGGATCTACCTCCCATGGTGGTTTTATTGATGCGAGGCACGGTAGCAAGGGCTTGGCAGGAGGAACGTAGCTGGCGGGGGGGGATGTAGAAGGAAAGTCGAGTGTTGAGGCACTCGGGTCCGAGTTCGTAAAGTGATTTGTGTGCGTGGGTTAGGAGGCGGAAAGTGATCCTCTTATTGACGGGGAGCCAGTGGAGTTTTTTCAGGTGACTGGAGATGTGGTCTTTACGTGGGATGTCGAGTATTAGTCTGGCTGATGCGTTCTGGATGCGTTGGAGTTTTTTCTGGAGTTTTGTGGTGGTGCCGGCGTATAGGGTGTTTCCGTAGTCCAGACGGCTTGTAACCAGTGCATGGGTGACCGTTTTTCTGGTTTCGGTGGGGATCCAGCGAAATGTTTTTTTGAGCATGCGAAGAATGTTGAAGCAGGATGATGAGACGGCGTTGACCTGCCTGGACATCGAGAGTGAGGAGTCTAAAATGATGCCCAGGTTCCGTGCGTGATCCGTCGGGATGGGTGCTTTGCCAAGAGCCTCTGGCCACCAGGAGTCATCCCAGGCGGAGGGGGAGGTTCCTAAGATAAGGACTTCTGTTTTATCTGAGTTAAGTTTTAGACGGCTATGCTTCATCCATTCAGCTACTTCTTTCATTCCTTCCTGAAGGTTGGTTTTGGCGGTATTAGGGTCTTTGGTGAGTGAGAGGATCAATTGGGTATCATCTGCGTAGGAGATGATGTTGAGGTTGTGTTGGCGTGCGATGGTCACGAGGGGACTCATGTATACGTTGAAGAGGGTGGGGCTGAGTGAGGAACCTTGTGGCACGCCGCAGATGACTTCAGTGGCCTCTGACTTGAATGGTGGGAGGCGGACTCTCTGGGTTCTTCCGGTGAGGAACGAAGTGATCCATTCCAGTGCTTTTCCTTGGATTCCGATGTTTCTGAGGCGCTGTAGAAGGATGCTATGGCAGACTGTGTCGAAGGCTGCGGAGAGGTCGTGGAGGATGAGGGCGACTGTGTCTCCATTGTCCAGTAGAGTTCGAATGTCGTCTGTTGCGGCGATGATGGCGGTCTCCGTGCTGTGTTTGGCTCGGAAGCCGGACTGTGAAGGGTCGAGGGATTTGTTGGTTTCGAGGAAGGCGGCGAGCTTGTTGTTGACAGCTTTCTCGATAACTTTGGCCGGGAATGGTAGGAGCGAGATGGGTCGGTAGTTTTTGAGTTCGGTGGGGTCAGCTGTGGGTTTTTTCAGAAGGGCGCTGAGTTCGGCGTGTTTCCAGCTTTCCGGGAAGGTGCCGGAGTTGAGGGAGCAGTTGATGACGTCTCGGAGGTGTGGCGCTATGATGGAGTCTGCTTTGTTGAAGATGTGGTGAGGGCATGGGTCTGTTGGGGATCCTGAGTGAATGGAATTCATCAGGCGGATGGTGTCTTCAGTGGAGATAGGGTTCCAGTCATTGAGGATGTTCAAGGGGGGTGAGGGTACGGCAGAAGTTTTGGTGGGTTGGTCTCCAGGTTGGTTGTCGAAGCTGTTGTAGATGTCTGCGATTTTGTCGTGGAAGAACGAAGCTAGGGAGTCGCAAAGGGTTTGCGAGGGAGTGATGTCGTTGGAGTTGGCGGAGGGGTTGGTGAATTCTTTGACGATGTTGAATAATTCCTTGCTGTTGTGGGCGTTGTTATCTAGTCTATCTTTAAATGCGGCTTTCTTGGCTGTCCGGATCAGTTGGTGGTGTGTGCGGGTGGCGTTTTTGAATGCGTCCCTGGTGCTGGTGTTAGGGTCTTTTTTCCAGGCTTTCTCGAGGGAGCGACAGATCTTCTTAGATTTTTTAAGATCATCGTTGAACCAGGAGGCGTTTTTGCTGCCTAGTTTGGTTTGACGTTTTTTCAACGGTGCTAGGATGTCGGCGCTGTTGGATAGCCATTGGGTGAAGTTAATAGCTGCTTGGTCGGGGTTTGAGGTGTGGACAAGGGGGTTTTGGAGCAGCGATGAGGAGATCTGGTCGATGGTGATTTTGTTCCAGTTTCTTCGTAGAGTGGGTTGAGGGAGGTTGTGAGTTGTGGACTTATTGTAGGTGAAGTGAACGCAGCTGTGGTCCTTCCAGTGTAGAGTTGTGGTGTGACTGAAGGAGATATGTTTGCTGGAGGTGAAGATGGGGTCGAGTGTGTGACCTGCGATGTGGGTGGGGGTATTAACAATTTGTTTGAGTCCGAGGTTGGCGAGATTGTCCAGGAGGGTGGTGGTGTTGCTGTCGAAGCTCTTATCCAGGTGGAAGTTGAGGTCTCCAAGTAGATTGTATTCCTTGGAGGGGAGAGCGTGAGGGGTGATAAAGTCGGTGATGTCGTCACTGAATTGAGCGCGGGATCCTGGAGGTCGGTAGAGGAGGGTGCCTCTGAGTGTGGTCTTGGGGTCGGTGTGGATCTGGAAATGAAGGTGTTCAGCGCTAGCGAGGTTGACGTCTGAGCTGGTAGAGATGCGGATGGAATTCTTATGGACGATGGCAATGCCTCCTCCTGTGTGCTTGTCGCGGTCCTTATGAAAGATCTTGTAACCTTCTGGGATGGCAATGGTGATGTCTGGGGCTGAGAAGGCGTTCATCCATGTTTCTGTAAGGAAGGCGACGTCCGGGGAGATGGTGTCTAGTAGATTCCAGAGGTCGATGGCGTGTCTGTGGACCGATCGGGTGTTGAGCAGGATGCATTTAAGGTGGTTAGTGTCGGAGCTCTGTTTGGTGTTCGAGGATGAGGAGTTGGTCTTGGTGCCATCGAACTTGCAGGAATTGCAGGAGAAGGGTCCATGGGTGTGTCCCGGGGCGGTTTGGATGCAGTTGGCGGAGCGGCCGGGGTTTAGGGCTAGAAGGGAGGTGGCGTCGTAAGTAATGCAGGAGGGGTGGGAGGGACGGGGGCCAGGGGGTCTGGCGCTGGGCGCGGGCCAGGCGCGGACGGGCGTAGACGGGCTTACCTTTGGCGCACCTTCAGCACGACTGGGGCGCGAACACTGCGCGTGGACGCTGCACGCATGGGCTACTGTCATATATGGATGGTGGGAAGGGGGAGGGGCGAGGGCGGCTCAGCTGGGAGGCGGGGCGGGCTCACTCATTTTTTGTGCCCTTTTGCCTTCTGTGCCACCTGTTTTACTCTCAATTTTGTGCCCCTTTTCCCCCTGTTACCTTCGTTGTCCCTCACCGCCCTCGCCGCTGCGTTCCCTGCGGCACCGCCCCCCTGACTGCCCACTGCCCATTCCCTGGCCCCACCTCCCGCCTCCCAGCTGCTCCTCCCTCCCACCTCCCTATATATGCCAGCCGCTGCGTGGCCGCGCCGCTGGTGCACTGGAGGCGCACCTAAGGCGAGTTCATCTGCGCTTTTCCGCGCCTGGACCGCACCCAGCACCAGAACCCCTGGCCCCTGCAGCCGCCAAGATGACCGCCGCCAATACGACGCCAGCACTCTGCACGCTCTCAACTCCGGACGAAGCCACACCTGCTTCAAGGCCGCCAGGAAACGCACACACGGCCCCTTCACCAGCTATAACTGCAGCTACACCATCCTCAGAGCCGACGAACCACCCGCCAAGAAAGGCCCCTACCACCTCTGATGCATAGTACTGAACAGCCTCTCTGCACGCAAGCATGCCGTTGAGCTCTGGGACTTGCCCGACACAACATCCCTGGACATTGCCTTCCTGACAGCGACCTGGTTTAACACCTTAGCTGCTTTGGAACGTCCAGCTCCAGTGCTGAACGTTCCATTGCGCAGGTGCACCTGGAACGTCCAACGGCCGACGGCAGCACTCCCGAGGTAGTGGTGCAGTTGGCCGCTGGTATAGGCGCAGCACTTAAGAGGTTAATGACTCCTCTGCACCAGACATCGCCATAGCCATCCCAGACAGCTACAAGATCACCTGCAGAGACCGCACCAACGGAGTCGGAGGAGGAATCACCATTGTACACAAGAACAGCATCAGGGTCTCGACTAGCACTGACGACGCGCTCGGCACCACCTAACACATGCATTTCCAGATCCACACAGACCCTCACTCCATCCTCAGAGGCACCCTTGTCTACCGACCCCCCGGACCCGCCCCCAGTTCAGCGACTCCATCGCCGAGTTGATCAGCACGCACGCCCTGACCTCCACCGACTACATCCTCCTCGGAGACCTGAACTTTCACCTTGAGAACAACAAAGACAACAATTCCACAACCCTGATCGATAACCTCACCAACCTTGGACTGAAGCAACTCGTCACAACGCCCACCCACTCAGCCAGCCACACGCTTGACTTCCGGACCATCTCTCTGCTCGAGAAAACCATCAACAGACAGCTAACCATCAACAGACATCTAACCTGATACCTTGAAGAAAACAGAATCCTGGACCCTTCCCAGTCACGGTTCCGCAGCAACCACAGCACTGAGACTGCCCTCATCGCCACCACTGACGACATCAGAACCCTGCTTGACAACGACTAGACCGCAGCACTCATTCTCCTAGACCTCTCTGCTGCCTTTGACACCGTCTGCCACCACACACTACACGCACCCCTACACGCCGCAGGGATCCAAGACAAGGCTCTGGATTGGACCACCTCCTTTCTATATCTGGCAGAATCCAGAGCGTCTGCCTCCCCCCAAGCCATTCCAAAGCCTCCGAGATCATCTGCGGCGTATCCCAGGGATCCTCCCTGAGCCCGCCGCTGTTCAACATTTACATGGCCCCGCTCGCACATGTAGCCCGACAGCACAACCTCAACATAATCTCCTACGCCGACAACACTCAGATGATCCTCTCCCTCACCACAGACCCCATCACTGCTAAAGCCAACCTCCACAAAGGAATGAAGGCTGTCACCGACTGGATGAAGACCAGCCGTCTGAAGCTGAACTCAGACAAGATGGAGGTCCTCATCCTCTACTCCAACCCTTCAGCCTGGGACGACTCCTGGTGGCGGACGGCACTGGGGGCTTCCCCGACACCCACCGACCATGCACACAACCTGGGAATCATCCTCAACTCAACGCTCTCAATGACCATGCAAGTCAACGCCGTCTCCTCCTGCTTCAGCACACTCCGCATGCTCCGCAAGATCAACAGATGGATTGCGACAGATACAAGAAAGACAGTCACCCAGGCCCTCGTCAGCAGCAGACTTGGCTACGGAAACGCCCTGTTATGTTATGTTATGTTATGTTATTCTAGCTTGTATAGCGCACAAATCACCGGGGGGCATCTCAGCGCTTGTTTCTTAGTCGCAAACACAAGAAGGCATAACAGGTAGGTAGGACTAGTACAGGTGGGCTTTAATGAGTTTCCTAAAGGATTGGTAGGAGGAGATGTCTCGAAGAGTCATAGGGAGACTGTTCCAATACTTAGGGGCCAAGTAAGAAAAGGCCCCACCCCCAGTCCTACCTAATTTGATGCGTGGGATAAGCAAAAGAGGCCGCAAACTAGATCTGAGTTGGCGGTTGGGTGAATATTTTTCCAGTTTTGATTGGAGATACAATGGACCGGCGGCCCTGAAGAGCCGTAAAGGTAAGGCAGCAGACTTTAAAAAAGGATCTTTGCTTCACTGGAAGCCAATGTAGGGTTCTCAGTAGAGGCATAGATGGGGTGCCCGCCGGTTGGTTCAGAACAAGCCTAGCGGCCGTATTCTGAATGACCTGCAGTTTCTTTATATGTGTTTATAAATTTATTTATGGGTTTGTAATGCGCCGGAATCACACCCAGAGGTGTATCTCCGCGCAGTGCTGTCGGAGGGTGCAAGGAGATGTGAGCGCTAGTACTGAAACAGCGTGGTCTTAAGACTCTTCCTGAAGATAGAGTGGCTGGTACACTGCCTAAGGGAAAGGGGAAGGTTGTTCCACAGTCGTGGACCCATCACAGAGAGGGCACGTCCTCCCTGTCTGGTCTTGCTGATTCGGGGAACCTGCAGTAACAGCTGGTTACTAGAGCGCAGGTTTCGTGAGGGGCGATGATGGACAAATTTGTCAGCTAGGTAGGATGGCCCTAGATTATGCAGACTTTTGTGCACCACGCAGCAGGTCTTAAATTCCACCCATTTCCGGATGGGCAACCAGTGGAGCAGCTTAAGAAGGGGCCGGGATGGAGTTCTGGGTGGGGCATTTGTCACCAGGCGTGCTGCGGTGTTCTGTACTACTTGGAGTTTGTTTAAAACGCCCTCATTGGCCGCTAGGAGAAGACCATTACAGTAGTCCAAGCGACTCAAGATGAGAGCCTGAACCAAGGTCTTCCTCGAGCTGTCGGGGAGAAGAGGGAACACCTTCCGAAGGAGGCTGATAACATGAAAACAAGACCCCACCGTGATGTTAACGTGATGTACAAGTGTGAGGTCTTGGTCAAGGCGGACCCCAGATTTTTCACCACCTGTTTAGGGGAGGGGGCCTCTCCCAGGCTGGTAGGCCACCAGTCAGGGGCCCACAGGATTTTAGCTTCCCCGAACAACATGACTTCTGACTTTCCCACATTACACTGGAGAAAGTTGTTGGCCATCCAACTGGCGACCGCCGTCATGCCACTCGAGAAGGCTTGCCTTACCACAGGGGTGAAGGTTTTAAAGGTAAACAACAACTGAGTGTCATCGGCGTATGATATGGGTACGAACCCGTAAGACCTCATAATACTGGCCAGAGAGGCAACATAAACATTAAACAGCGTAGGGCTGAGACAGGAGCCCTGCGGGACTCCTCTAGTGATTTTGGAAGGAGTGGAACTGAAAGTGCCCATGTTCACCTGCTGGGTACGGTCTGTGAGGAAGCTGGTGAACCACGCCAGGGCAGATTTTTCCAAGCCAATCTCCTCTATTCTTCTTAGAAGAATGGCATGTGATATGGTGTCGAATGCTGCGGACAAGTCCAACAGCACCAACACCACAGACAAACCCCTGTCCAGGGACATACGTATAGTATCCGTGACCGAAAGGAGAGCAGTCTCGGTACTATACTTTGGCCTGAACCCTGATTGAGAATGGTCCAGGCATCCGGCCTGCTCAATGAAACTGGAGAAATGAAGGTTGACATGTTTCTCCATCAGTTTGCCGACAAACGGCAAAAGGGAGATGGGCCTCAAGTTGGACATATCAGACCAAGGGACGGAGGTGTTTTTCCTAATGGGCTTGACAAGGGCATTTTTCCACTCCAGTGGAACTAAACCTTCAGATAACGAGCGGTTAATCAGGGTCTGAATAGTAGGACTAAGAGTGTCTCCTATGAGATGCATCACTCGGGCAGGAACGAGGTCTGCCGGGCAACCCGATTTAATGGTGCCAATCAGTGAATTAACATCGTCCAAACTGATCTCAGGAATGCAGGACAGTTTAGTGGGGCCAGATTCAACAGTCTCATGCTGAGGGCTTAGAAAGGAATCACTAGTATTGACCAAAATACTAGATTGGGCAATTTTTTGGTAGATAGAGTCGATCTTATTCAAGAGGAACCCAGCAGTGTCATCACACAGTTGTTGGGACACAGTCTCTGGACTTTCACAAGCTACAGGCTTAGTGAAGGTTCTGAGAACCTGATAAAGTATTTTCGGGTCATTGCATGCCTCAGACAGTTGAGAAATAATATGGTTTTTACGAGCAGCTCTGATATTTCTGTGATAAGATCTCATGGCAGAGTGGTAGCGAAATTTATCTGCTACAGTATGGGAGTTTCTCCAGGTCTTCTCCAACTTCCTGCATACTTTCTTTTCTGCACGCAGTAGATCAGAGTACCATAATTCCTGCCGGCGGTTAGACCGCTGATTACAGACTCTTAAAGGGGCGATAAGATTAACTGCAGTATTCAGGGCTGCATTGTATTTGGAAAGGGCCATATCCGGGGTATCCGAGGTGGAAATGTCCGGGGGAACAAAGATGTCTCTAAAGGCCTCCACGGACACCTTGTGCCACTGCCTGCGCCATAGAGAGAGAGGGGCAGGTTGGGGGCGATCTTCTGTCAGAATGGGAAGGGAGAAACCTATCACGAAGTGGTCAGTCCACTCCACCTGTATAGGAGGATGACAGGTCAACATGTGTGAGTTCGACAAAATTAAGTCGAGAGTGTGACCAGCGTGATGTGTGGGGCCCTCATTGCACTGTTTGAAGCCCAAAGTTGCTAGATCTGCCAGTAAGGTTTGGGCTTCTACGTTGTCCACCAGTTCACTATGGATATTAAAGTCTCCAAGGAGTAGAACGTTTTTTCCCATGCTAATATGGGGAGCCAGCGTCTCCATAAGAATTGTAGAGGCGTCTGTGCAAGGGCCCGGGGGACGATACACCAATGCCCCCTTCCAACTGGTCTCCAGATAAGAGCTGATTTTGAAGACCAGGATTTCAATATCACTGGTACTGCATTGGTCCAGGATGGTGACGGTGGAGGTATCCTTATAAATAATGGCTACCCCCCCACCGGTCTTGACAGGACGGTCCAATCTAATTATTTTATATCCCAGAGGGGTCCCCAGAGTACTCGCTGGGACCAAATGGGGTTTGAGCCAGGTCTCAGTACAGAAACAGTAGTCAGGGAGGGCAGAATGGATCAGGTCCCAAACCCCTGAGTAGTGTTTCGGCAGGGATCTGACATTGCAGAGAATACTGTTACCTATAAGGGACCTGGTTCTATGGCTCTCTGGTAACACCCTGTCCAGTTTGTGTTTACTAGGGTAAGACTGGAATTTGCAATTTTTGCACGAGAACGGGCCTTCAGGAAGTGGCCATGAATCCTGTACACAACCTATGTGGAGTGTAGGCCGCATATTACATAGTTCGTAAGGGGTGTACCTTGTTCTCTCTGCTAAGTTACGGTTTAGCGCAGCTGATGTAGGGGCCATGGCCCCAGGCCCCGTTCGGTCACGGACGGGCACAGACGGGCTCCTCTCTGGCTCGTCTCAGGCGCGTCTAAAGGCGCTCCCCTGCGCGCAACCGCTGCGCGCTTGGGCGACGAGAGGTGCACCTACTTCAGCAAGCAGAGCGGTTCCATAATCCAACCGGCTGATAATAGTCGCCTGGGTCAGCGTTCTACGATGTGTCATGGGAATAAAAGGAAGGATCTTCCGTAATAATTTCAGTCTATAGAAACATACCCCAGCAACCGAGGAAATGTGATCTTGCATTGTAAGGGTGTGGTTTAATTTGATCCCCAAATTTTTCACACTCTGAGATGGCGAGGGGGGCGGGCCCAGTTGTGCCGGCCACCAATCCGGGTTACCAAGATTCTTCAGCCTTTCCCAACAGCATGACCTCTGTCTTGCTTGGGTTCAATTGGAGGCAATTGTTGGCCATCCAATTTGCGATCTCCATCATTCCGGAATGAAAACGGAGACTATCAGCTGCTGCGCCTGACCCGCAGTTGAACACCAGTTGGGTGTCGTCAGCGTAGGACACTGTCTCAAACCCCAGGGCTTCCACTACACTCGCCAATGGCGCCAGATAAATATTAAAAAGAGTGGGGCTGAGACAGGAGCCCTGGGGGACACCCTTGTTCAGCGGAGTCCCTCTATGCGGGAGCCCCGACCAAGCTCATAAAACGACTACAACTCATCCAAAACACCTCGGCCCGACTGATCCTCGACATACCACATCACAGCCACATCACCCCCCACCTGAGAAACCTGCACTGGCTCGCCGTCAACAAGAGGATATCCTTCAAGCTCCTCACCCACGCACACAAGGCACTCCACAAGACTGGCCCAGCCTACCTCAACAGATGGCTCTCCTTCTACATCCCTAACCGCCAGCTACGCTACGCCGACCTCTCACTTGCCACCATCCCGCGCATCCAAAGAACAACCACCTGTGGGAGCTCCTTCCCCCACCTCGCCACCAAGACATCAAACACCCTCCCAGTGAACCTACGACAGACCCAAGACCTGCTGGCCTTCAGGAGGATACTCAAGACCTGGCTGTTCGATCAGTAGCAAAAAAAACAGTTGATGGACAGAATGCAGAACAATGTCATGCATTCACCCCAGTACAGAGATCTGGGCCTAAATCCATCGTTTGTTTGCACTCCACACCACCCCAGTTCCGACATGGCCATATGCAAATCAGCCTTAACCCTGTGCATCATGGGTACAGTCCAGCCCGAACTGCCTAGCCATGTCTTCACTGGACCGAAATCAAGCATCCTAGGACCGGTTTCTGGCTATCAGCCGTCATCAGCCAGGATAGCTTGAATCCAGTGGTGTGGAGAGGACGGGACTCACGTCTGGGCATACCCGTCCCATTTGGGGTGACAAATGCAAAAACAACAGTTGATGGACAGAATGCAGAACAATGTCATACATTCACCCCAGTACAGAGATCTGGGCCTAAATTCATCGTTTTTTTGCACTCCACACCACCCCAGTTCAGACATGGTCATATGCAAAATAGCCTTGACCCTGTGCCTCATGGGAACAGTCCAGCCTGAACTGCCAAGCCATGTCTTCACTGGACCGGAATCAAGCATCCTCGGACCGGTTCCTGGCTATCAGCCGTCATCAGCCAGGATAGCTTGACTCCAGTGGTGTGGAGAGCACAGGACTCACGTCTGAGCATACCCGTCCCACTCAGGGTGACAAATGCAAAAACAACAGTTGATGGACGGAATGCAGAACAATGTCATAAATTTACCCCAGTACAGAGATCTGGGCCTAAATCTATCGTTTTTTGCACTTCACCCCACCCCAGTTCAGACATGGCCATATGCAAATCAGCCTTAACCCTGTGCCTCATGGGAACAGTCCAGCCAGAACTGCCAAGCCATGTCTTCACTGGACCGGAATCAAGCATCCTAGGACCTGTTTCTGGCTATCAGCCGTCATCAGCCAGGATAGCTTGACTCCTGTGGGGTGGAAAGCACGGGACTCACGTATGAGCATACTCGTCCCACTCAGGGTGACAAATGCAAAAACAACAGTTGTTGGACAGAATGCAGAATGTCCATCATACATTCACCCCAGTAGAGGGATCTGGGCCTAAATCCATCGTGGCTTGGTGAGCAAAATAACAATGGATTAAACCCAGATCTGTGACTTGGGGTGAATGTTTTGCCATTGTGCAACATTCCGTCCATCATCTTGTGTGTTTTGCTGTTCACCCTATGTAGGAAGAGTATGCCCAGACATGGGTCCCTTGCTCACTACGCCACTGGAGTCAAGCTATCCTGGCTGAAGATGGCTGATAGCCAGAAACCGGTCCTAGGATGCTTGATTCCGGTCCAGGGAAGACATGGCTTGGCAATTCGGCCTGGACTGTTCCCATGAGGCACAGGGTCAAGTCTGATTTGCATATGGCCATGTCTGAACTGGGGTGGCTTGGTGAGCCAAATAACGATGTATTAAACTCAGATCTGTGACTAGGGGGGCGAATGTTTTGCCATTGTGCAACATTCCGTCCATCATCTTGTGTGTTTTGCTGTTCACCCTATGTGGGAAGGGTATACCCAGACGTGGGTCCCTTGCTCACTACACCACTGGAGTCAAGCTATCCTGGTTGAAGATGACTGATAGCCAGAACCGGTCCTTGGATGCTTGATTCCGGTCCAGGGAAGACATGGCTTGGCAATTCGGCCTGGACTGTTCCCATGAGGCACAGGGTCAAGACTGATTTGCATATGGCCATGTCTGAACTGGGGTGGCTTGGTGAGCCAAATAACGATGGATTAAACCCAGATCTGTGACTGGGGGTGAATGTTTTGCCATTGTGCAACATTCCGTCCATCATCTTGTGTGTTTTGCTGTTCACCCTATGTGGGAAGGGTATGCCCAGACGTGGGTCCCTTGCTCACTACGCCACTGGAGTCAAGCTATCCTGGTTGAAGATGACTGATAGCCAGAAACCGGTCCTAGAATGCTTGATTCTGGTCCAGGGAAGACATGGCTTGGCAGTTCGGTCTGGACTGTTCCCATGAGGCGCAGGGTCAAGACTGATTTGCATATGGCCATGTCTGAACTGGGGTGGCTTGGTAAGCAAAATAACGATGGATTAAACCCAGATCTGTGACTGGGGGTAAATGTTTTGCCATTGTGCATCATTCCATCCATCATCTTGTGTGTTTTGCTGTTCAATCAGTAGCACCTCCCCCCCTAGCGCCCTGAGACCCTCGCGGGTATGTAGTGCGATTTACAAATGATTGATTGTTTGATTGAGTTCACCTTAGGTAAATCTTTCCACTGTGCGGTTAGCGAAGAATTCAAACATTTATATGTAACATGAACAACACCTCACATGGCGTGGCACTGTCTGGGAATCCAGTCCTACTGGTGTGACATCTTCTCGGAAATGAGCAAGATCCTGGAGGTGGACATTCCCCCAGAACCGGGACTCGCGCTCATAGGAAACTCCAAACGACTTCCCGTCGCGATTCGCAGGCTAGCGGATATGGGAATGCTAATGGCAAAGAGGGTAGTGGCCTACTGCTGGATGAGAGGCCCACTCCCTACCAAAGCCAGATGGGCGCGAGATATGCTGTACTGCAGCACCCAGGTGGAACACTATAGCGAACTGCTGCCCCCTAGGAACCGCCCTAAGAAGTTTTGGATGCTATACCTCACTTACTTTGACAGGGAGGTTCACGGGGAATCTGATAATCCGGAGCGGCAAGTCACAGACGGGACACCACGAATTCAGACGGCGACGCAGGGTGACGAGGGACCTGGCTAGATGGATGGATAACTAAGCAGACTTTTGGATTACTCCTAGCTGGCAGGGTCATAACAATTGAACCATGTACCCAGACTTGGAGGATCAGTAGAGTAGCAGACTCAGTGCTAGTGCGCATACAGAGCGTCTTAGAGAGCAGGACAAAACACCAGTGCGACACATACACTATCAGCATACACTGAGAGGACATGGGGGTGGGGTGGGAAGGGACAAGTTTAGTAGTTGAGTTGGAATTCAGCATACGATAATTTTGTTTGATAACACTATGGGTGCTGATCAAGGCTGCAGCCGTAGGGGAGGGGGGGCGGGACTGAACAGTTGGGGGTTGATGAACAAAAGAAAGCACGCACAAAAACTGAGATCCGATTGCGCTTTTTGTAACGAATCTGATGTCTCCGCAAGCGCACTAGAGAACTACGTCGCCGGACCTCCGGGTTGTCGGCTGAAGGGTTGTGTACACAAGAGCTAACTAGTTAACTGCTAAATACACATTGCGGCCGGCTCCTGTGGATGTAGGCCTAGAACTGTATACCAGAAGTGTGTGGAAATCAAAATAAAATAAAATAAAATAAATCAGAAAAAAACAAAAATATGAAGTAAATAACATATTGATGAAATATAAAAAATACTGTTTATTAAGTCTTTAGCAAACACTGAGAGAGGTTTGCATGCCAACTCATTGTTTAAGTTATTGGTAAAGTAATTACAGTTCATATGTTGAACAGATATGGAGGTAAAGAGCCTAAACCTGCGTAATAAATAATATAAGCAAAAAAAAAACACGAAAAAGACCTGTGTCAAGGCGTACATGTTATGATATCTAAATTTATTGGTGCACTCCCCATCAGTTCCATACCTGATCTTCGCATATACCCCCAATGCAGTGCATGTGAGAAAGCTACTAAAGACTGGGACAAACCTATTTGGTTCGGAATGTTTCATAATTTGGAATGATTCACACGGTACGAAAGCAGTTGAGGTCCATAAAGTCAAGGAAGATGGAACACTTTTAGGTGATTGTGTATTTTATTTACAATATATTATGCTTACTGTTCTTGCATCCCAGCCTCTCTATAAAACCATTTCACATCTTCCTAATGATGCCAGACTGATAGGCCCAAATCTATATCCTGCGCTGAATGATATAACCTACTACTCTCTCCAACGAGTGTAACAATATTGGCCAATAACAAGGATCCCATCTATTACCTTTCTTGAAGATTGGAACTCTAATGGCAGTCTGCAAGAGACAGGAATCATAAAGAATACTACAGTGTTCAAAGCATTAGTAATTATGTGGGCTGGCAAAGCAATATTCTCCTTATAAAGGTCAATGGGAACTTAATTGGGGTCAGGTGAATTTCTAGATGGACTAGTGGATATTGCTACGATCACCACTACAAGATCAAATGTAATATCAAGAGGAAATTGGAGAGGGTCCTCTAAAAAATCAACTGTGCTACTATTCTCAGAAGAGTATTTTTGTGTGAAACAACCTGTCAGTTTTAACGGACCTTGGTTGGCTTCCATTCACAATGTTCCAGAAACGCCTTGCATCCTTTTATTTTTAGGTACTTATCAGTGTTTCCCATGTTCCCTTCTTGAATGCATGCTTCCTTTTTATTAGATCCATTTAAGACCCTGAACCTTATTTAGGCAATGACAGTTTTGCTACTAGGGCTACAGTTTAGAGCAAAATCACAAACATTGGCCGGATAACCTGTAGTCCCTGTCAAACTTACTTTGCTGAAAAGATATAACATGTTCAGCTGGGCCAGATAGGGTAGACTTGAGCCTAAGGTTAGTTCCTACATTGAGGGTTAACAACATTGTGATATTTTCACCCTGCCACGTAAGCTTAAGTCCCTTTTCTTCAGGGGCTATGTCAGGCTTACCTTTACATATAGAAGGGTGATAACTAACCAGCAGGCAGAGTAATAAATAGTTGGGATTGTGGTAACTGAAGCTACTTTCACTGGTACCCCACACTCATCCAAACCCTCAGTGATAAATATGTTAACAGTAGTAATTCCTTATCTCCAGCCAACATAAATATACATTTGTGCAGAGGGTTCTCCCAGTATTTCAACCAGAATATGGAGGTCAAAGAAAGGTAAGTAAACTTGGGCCTCTCAGATCTACCATCTAGCCATGCAGGGTATATCAGTTGCTGAAAAAGAATCACACTGAGTTACATTATTACACACATAGAACAAAACATCGATTTAGCAGCCCAATTCCACTACATTATGGAAATTTTTAAGACTTAAACTAAACCTATGCAGAAGAACTACCCATAGAATTTGGATTCCAGGATGGTTGCCGGCAAATGGTAAAACATTGAACAGCTTAGAAATGCCAACCACGATGGCCAAAAACTCTCCAGGCTCTACCCCCAGCAGAATGAGTAGTCGGTATTGAGAACATTTTAACCACATCTCAAACAATGTCCGCCAAGGACCAAGTTTCCTGTAATACTATAATATCAAATTATGAGCTATAATTAAAACAGTTATGCTCTGACAGCTTTGTACTCATGCCAGCTATATTGAGGCATACCAAGTGAGTCTGTGAATCTTTGGTTAGTAGGACCTCAGAGTGAGCCTCCCTATCATTGACACTTTAGAAATGCTGCGATTCTTGGCTGGGATACCTATTCCAGTATGTATGCCAGGGAGACAATGGGAGCCTAGCAACTGGTTTACAGGAAATATCTCTCTAAATGAAGCCTAATGGCAAAATGGTGATATTATTTTACAAAATATTTCAGTGGCCATTTTGATTGCTACGGAAAATTAACCAACTGGGTAATTCTTGGGTATCTACAGTTAATAACTACAGTACCACTTAAATGGTTTAGTCAGAGATCCAGGCCAGTCGACTCTCCTAATGAAGAGTACATTGTTATACTCTGAGATACTGAAATCAGAATTTCTGGTTGGCCAATGATACATCTTGTTTTTAGGTTCACAATCAAATCCCACCCTGGATAAAGGCAGGGAAGGAACATTTGTCAAAACTGCCACATAGAGGCAATGATCTGAGGGCGATTAAGGTAGGGCAGATAGTGACATCATTTTACCGGGACGACATTCCTTGTTAAAATTCAGGGGCAATATTCTGCCTGTAGATTATGTCTCCCCCCAATAATTCAGGTACTGCCTACAAAATTAGTATGCAAAACAGTTGGTTCACCATTACGGTGACAGTATTTATTACCTCCATCTCTTCCACCCCAGTGCTCATGAAGGCCACATTATTGCAATTGATCCATTTTAAAGATCACTTCATCCAAGCTTGCTATGTTCTCCACCAAGTGGGTGACACTTTGGACTTTTATCTGCCAAAATAGCAGGTCTCAATAAAGGGTTGTCGGTTTCTACCCTATCTTACCCATTGCCCGATAGAGGTTCCAGTTCAGAATGATTTCGGGCTGGATATTCTTATTCAAACTTTACATGTCTGTTGGTATTATATGTAATTTGTAAATCCCAATAAAAATGTATTAAAAAAAAAAGAAATTTCTGGGGGCACTGGTTTTGTCACCACAATCATAAAAATTGATACTTGTATAGCGCACTACGCACCCGCAAGGGTCTCAAGGCGCTTGTACGAATACCGCTGTGGAACCCGTGCTGGCTTTCCCTGTGAGGCATCCACTCCTGGGCACCCCCAGAGTGAAGGCCAGGCATCCTTTGCGTTGTGGGGGCCATTGTGGAGATTAAGCAAGCTATTGCCCAGAGTTGCAGAGTGGGACTCTATGATTTGAATAGGCACCGACGGGAGAATTATCAGGTCCATGGAATTTTGAGCCCAAGACCCGCCGAGGCGAGGAATTGAACCCTGGTCCCGGGCTAGTCCTCTACATCAGGGTCTGCCGCTCTAACCATGCTTAGACTGTTGCTGCCTTTTGGCAGAGGGACCTCCTTCACTAACGTTTGAGGAGCCAAGGTCAGTTGTATCCTGTGTGGAGATCGTGGCACTCCTGGTTGTGTCTCTCTCTGCTGATGCACAATGAATTGTCACTCGGTTGCTGTTTGCACCGATGAGGTGTAGAGGTGAGTTAGTTAGAATATTTGCCAATAGTTCTCCTTAGTCATGGGAAAGCCTTCTTTCTGACAGGTCAATTTCTTAGGAGATAACTCACCACTCTGGCCAGAAAGGTATCCAGAGGGGTGCCTTGTAGTACGGTGGTACCTTTAGCTTTATCACAGCATTTTTAATTCCTGCATTGTCCCCATTTAGCAGGCAAACCTTTCTACAAGCAAGCAACACTGGGAAAGGAAATGCTATGGTCTCAATCAAGCTAATAAGCAAGGTAAATGGGATAACAGCCATGCTAAAGGTCAGTACAGTCGCTGAGGTTTCTCTGAAATCTGCAATTAACTATGGTCTTGCGCAGAGGCTTTATCTTTAGCCACGAGAGATGGCCCAGCCTGTCTCTTCTGGGTGATGACAGGTAAAAGTGGACCCCGTCTTGGCATGGTCTTCTACTGGGAACAGCCTGGACGTGTCCTCCTTGTCAACCACCCTGCAAGACATGTCAGGTGCTTAGGAGCACTGTGTGCCCTTCCTTCCAGGCAAAATAGTCTGGGCCTTCAATATGGGCACCCACTCCTCTCCTATCATCTCCTCATTCAGGTGTCCCAAGCTGCAAGACATGCCTGCCACTTAAAAGTGCTGTGTGCCCTTAGTCTCCCAGGCAAAGTAGTCCAGGCACTGACATCTGAGATACCACTACTCTACTCTCCTCTCCTCTTAGAGGCATCGTCATAATAACATAACTAACTCAAAATTGGTAGAGCACTGTCTTTTCAATGTCTTGATATAATCTTAATCAAGCCCATTAATGAAATCTAAGTCTTGTACAATCCTCAAATTAAATGTTAATGTTGTCCTCAAAGCCAACTTACTACTGTTCTTCCAATTAGTGTATTGATATTGATATCCTTAGAGCAATGAACTTCTTAACATCCTAACAACCACAAGCTATTTCCAGGCACGTTGCTAAATGTTATAAAAGCAATAAATAGCAAGTCTGTGTTTTGAAATACTTAAGATGGATCACACAGTGATAAATATAGCAACTGAGCTATTCTCTATCACAGTGTTGTCAGGGACTCTTCAAGGCAACTGTGTGACCACTAACTGCCATTACATCTGGCTTGATAGTCTTTGTGCAGTCACTCTAAATTATGGTCAGATACCAGTTTGTTTTAGTATATGATGGCTGATTTTATCTTATCTTGCAGACTATAAAGTACTGTTTTATCTGGGTGTCTCTAGTTGGCAATGGCATTTGCGTTTGTCCAAATAGGGACCCTTACTTCTAAGTCAGGATAAGGGGATTACACGCCTTAATAACCCCTGCTTACCCCCTTGGTAGCGTGGCACAAGCAGACAGGCTTATCCCAGAGGCAGTGTGTTAAGCATTTGTGAATATATACAGTAATACAGTGAAAACACTGCAGATGGACACATCATTGGTTTTTATAAAAGTTAGTATTCTTTATATGGTTTCACGGCATCTAAGCTGTGGATCGATCTGCCACTTTTGCTCAGATGCTCAGGAGACCTCCTTTCTTTTAAAAAACTATTAAAAACTCATTTATTTCCTAGGTTAGGATAATTGCTCTATGATCCTTCTTTGACCTTGTTTCAGGATTTGTTTGATCTCAGCGCCAGGATGCCCGTCGGGTGACAGAAAGCGCTTTATAAGTGTGTTATACATACATACATACGTACATACGTACACAAGGCCACAAACAACAAAAATCCACAATACTACACTTAAGATTGCTTAAAGATGATAAAACGTTGCTTAGTTCAAGTTGATGATAAATGCGACAAAGTTCTCAACAAAGTACCTGGATGCGTAACGCAAAGTAAACAAAAGGCTTGCAAAAGGGGAGATGCGTTTGTTCTGTAATCCGGGGGAGATAATGTGTCGCGCCTCAATGCTTGCGCAGAGTAGGGGATGCGTCGTGGTCTTTACCGGTGCGGAGGTGGTGCGTAGATTCTCAGCCTGCGGGCCCGTTGCAGTGCGCAAGATGGCGCCCTTGATGCGGGATGCAATGATGATGTGTAGATGCCCTGGCAGCCTTGCGAAGACTCTGTACTTTGGAGCCGCGACAGGCCCTGCGACATGCTTCTCTGGTGATGCAATGGCGACTCTCTCAATGCCGTCACGCTGCTCCGGTGATACGACAGCGATGCAACGATTTCAGCTGCAGCGGCGACACAATTCCTCTCGATACGTCCCGCTTCCAGCTCCCAGTGACACGCAAATGTCTGGAGTTGAGAATTCCGAGCAAGGAAATTCAGAGGGGAGCTGGAGATGAAGTCTTTTGTCCCTTAGAATTCAGCAGGAGGCAAGCACAGTTCAAGCCCTTGGAGAATATTCTGAAGATGATGAACGTCCTTAAAAAGTCCCTTCTGCTTTCCTTGGCAATGAAGCAACCACTGCAGGCCAACCCAGCAAACAGCACACTGGCAGAGGGGCAGTAAAACTCCTGCAGCTTCCTTGATTCTTCATCTTGGCAAAAGGTTTCTTGTTCCAGAAGTGATCTAAAGTTCTTGGGACTGGGTCCCAATATTTATACCCCAAAATCCTTTTGTTCTCTGAAGGCAGAGACTCCTCTGCCTAATCCAAACCGGTTACTGAGCACTTTGTTTACATGACTCTCTTCTCCCTTTCACTGTGCAGGGCAGAGACATCAGCAGCCCCACAGGAGGTTGAGCCAGCACAGGGGAGGGAAGATACTTTGTTGACAGGATTCCTTCTTTCCTTTCACAGGGCAGAGACATCAGACAAGCCACACCATTGTAGAGGGAAGGCCCAGCCCTATTCAGGTCCCAGGTGCAACTCCTCCCTCCCATCTAGATGCATATCTCTATATTCACCACTGGGCTGCCCCAACCTGTCTCCTGGAATCCCCTAGCCCTGTCACTCATAAACCCAGACAAGGAATACACAACCTAGCAGAAGCAAGCCTGGACAGTTAGGTAAGAAGATACCTACTTTCTAAAAGTGGTATTTTCAAACACAGAATATTAAATACACATGTATTAAAAGATGTATTTTATTATTCTGAGTTCAGGCATACTAAATTCGAATTTCTACCATGTTCCTTGAGTCAGTTAGTTAGGATTATAAGAATGTAATAACTAACTGCATATTCTAGCTTATGGAGAACAGGTAGCCTTTAATAGTGAAAAAGGAAAATGGCTGTGCTTCACTACTAGGACATGCTACGCACACCAGAGTATGTCCTACCTTATACTCACAATGCATCCTGCCCTTGGGCCTACTATAGGGGTGTCTGGTATGAAGCAAAGGTAAGGTTTAGGGACTGACATGTAGGTGCACTTGCCAAGTCGACATGGCAGTACGAGACTGCGCACAGGCCTTGCAATGGCAGGCCTGAGACACACTTTACAAGCTGCTTCTGTGGGTGGCACAAACAGTGCTGCAAGCCCACCAGCAGCATTCGATTTACAAGCCCTGGGCACACATGGTGCACTGTACGGGGGCTGACAGTTACATCAAATAACCCAATCATGGAATCACCAATTAGTACATCAATGTAACATAGGGAGCACTTGCACTGTGGCACTGAATAGCAGCGGCACAGTGCCCAAAGCATATAACCAGCAAAAACATATCAAAACAGAGGAGGCAATCCGTCAGAAGGGAAGGGAGACTCACGCCAATGATGCCAGGTCTAACAAGTACCAACAGGACTAAACAACATGGTGTCATCTCGAATCACTTTTTGATTATATTCGTCTATAACCTAAAATATTAAAAGCGTGCCAGATACTACGGTGTGCCTCCATGATATTATTGCAGCTTCTGTAAATGAAGACAGTAACATATGTCAGCCTAGAAAGTTTTCTAGGATTGTATCTCCATTTGAGGTCTTCTTTTAACTTAGCAGCTTTTTAAAATGGTGGTATGTACATGTTGTTCACTAACACGAGAATATGCCATGCATGCATTAATTTTTGATAGGAATTGTTTTCTGTGGTCTGCACTGTTCCAGGGACACAGATACTAGAATGCAGTATCCTTGCTTTATTATGTGTTTGTAGGAGACAACTCTATTTATCCAGACTATATATAGAGGTTTTTCTGCCCCTCAAGCAGAATGAGATAAGGCTGCCATGGTATTCTTTAAAACTTGTCTGTTTTGAATTCGGTGAGAGGCAATTCACACCAGAGTTATCATGAATGCTGCAGAGAGCAGTGAATGAGATACAGCCCACAAGCCCTCACATTCATTCTGGGAAGGAACGTAGCTGCATAAGATGGGTGCAGGCTTACACACTCACACGGAGTGCATTAGTTGATGCACTGAGGCTTAATTCCCGAGACAGTACACCGAGGCATGGGGTTAGATCATTCTAACTGGTCCTGGCAGAAGAGTATTCCCACAACACTCTAAGTAGTAATAGATAGGAATAATATAAGGAACAATTGACATGGTTGGATTTTTTTTTCACCATTCTAATGATTATAACAACAATGTATTTTACCCTTCTTATGATCACAGTTCATATTTAGTTACAAGAATAAGATATTTTTTTAAAAAACATAGTTAAATGTATTATAGTCTCTTCTCTTTGTTAAACTTCAGGCATGCAAAAGTGACAAATGAAAATGTTTGTCACCTTGGTGCTGGGAGCAATGCATAATACACCTAGACTGTCATGATATAAGAGTCTGGAGGCTATGTTTCTCTTTTTCACATGCTTTTTATTGTTCGAATAAGAAGACACAGGAGTAGTATGATAAGTAGTTCTTATCTTCTTCTTTGTTTTACTGGTACAGGAACTCCAGGACCACCAATGACTACGCTCCCCGTGAATGAAGAGAAAACCAAAGGTGAGTGCTCATAGGAAAATGCGATTGAACTTCGAGGAAGCTTTTTTTTGTGAGGGAGGTCAGCACCTTAAATTAAAAATCCTTGACCCATCACCAAGTGCCCAGGTTGGCTTCTGCAAGCCATGTAAATAGTAGAACCTGGTAAATTCACTAGGCTTAATTTAATCCAATATTCAACCAGAAGTTTAGGCGGCATCCCGGAATGGCCAAAACATAAAAGGAAAACAAACTTCTAGGCGATTGTAAAACTTGCTCACATTGTCATGGCAGTTACGAAGAAAGCATAGTGTGACTCAGGTGAGGGAGATTTCTTTAAATGAGATAATTGTATTCCCCTTATCACAGACCTCTACCTCCCATTCGTCACCAGCACACAAGCATATTTCTCAGTCAGCCACGCTCCTCTAGGAGGGTGGTGAAGTGGCTTATGAGTCTGGTGCTCTCCTGGCACTCCTCCAACGTCAGGGGCAGCATCCCGTCTGGGACTCTTCTTCTCCACGCTTTTTCAGTGTCTCCTGCCTTGCGTCTCGCTCTTTACCAGATGGACCGCCCTCTGTCTAATCCACTGGGCTCTTAAGGACCCAATATCCTGGGGATTGGTTCAACTTGTTGTCCATCATGGCCTTAGATGTGCAGGCATCCCAAGGGGCCTGTGGAGGGATCAAAAAGCTTTCTCCAGGCATGTATGTAGATGAGAAGGACAATGGAGTAGAGCCATCTATGCCCTCCTCCTTGTCACAGGGTTAGATCTGTTGCCACAAATTCCTTGGGAATAAGGGTTGTCATGTTCAAGGATGCCAACTGCATTTATAACTCTCGAGGTTTAGGAGGTTAGATGCTCCACTGGGAGCTAGCAGGTCCAATATTTACTCATGATATGAGCCGACTCATCTCAATATTGTTCAGTTTTGTGGACCTAATACAGTCCTACTAATTTTTTAGGAACTGTGCAATAAGAGTAATCTGACATGATACCAACATCTCTGCACATATCTGCAAAATTTATAAGGGCTTCTCTTTTATTAAAAAGAGATAAGATATTTTGACAGCAGCGTACTTCTGGGGCAGAAATATTGATGATATTATGATAGCTTGGACAGGCATACTAGAAAAAGTGATTTGACGTGTACAAGGTTTATACCTTAAGAAGATTTTCAAATAAAGTCTCGTCTCTGGAGTGTCTGCTTTTACTGTCACTGGGAATCCATTTCAAATGTTGTTTCTTAAACATTGAATGATACAAAAGTAACTGAGTTCCTCTCCCATTTTGCAGAAGCACACATTGTTTGTTTATTTTCATGTGGGTAGGGGGAGGAATGATATATACAATGGCACACTTGGATGTCTGACACAAAACATCAGACACTGCCTCTTGTACTCACCACCTCTATATCCAAGAATGACCTGCGTGGTAAAATTAAAGCGGACTGTGAATGTTGGATTGGCAGTTCAGGTCAGCCATTCAGTATTATGATATCTTTCTATGCATGTTAGGCAGCGGGTTCAGACGTCCTGTGTGCTCTGAGATAGTGTGCCTTCCAGAACAGAACAAAGTCACCTGCATTCCCTAAAAGTGAGAACTTTAGGCATCCATGCACCAGTGACACAAACCAATGCCTTTCCAACCACTTGAGGAGCAAAATGCTATATTTTGCACAATGGTATTGAGGGGTGCTTTGGTCTGTACGTGTTTCGATTGTTTGTAGTCATAGTGATGGTGGCTGCAGCAGTAGTTTAGAGGAAACAAGAGGTATGATGGTGATATGCAAACACTGTTCAGAGTCACGATGTTAAGGTGGGACAAATGAGTAAATAACACATGTATACTCCAAGCAGAAGATGTTCAAAGTTTCAGATGAAACATCCACAAGCAGCCTGTGCCAATCAATAGGCTGATTCCATTTGTTCTCACATGTCATAACTGGCATGCTGAGGCTCCCTGACCTTAGCTTTATTCTATTTCCGTTACAGTTGTATATTTTTTTTTATACCAAATTTAATTTGGCTATTTCGATCAAATTTGGGCCGTAGCCCTACAAGTACCTGCAAGAAAAAAGATAAATCAGGACTACTGGCGTTTTTAAACAATTGCAATGCCTGCGGTACATGCAGGTTACACAACATAAACAAAATGCAGACTGTACTAGATTCCAGTATAGTACAAAGGATACATTCATAGAATGATGGTTGTGAGAAGTTGGCTTGGTATATGATGTTCACTATTCTAGTGAGTACCTTGCACCAGTCCAAACAACCCTTATGGTGATGGTTGTAAAGTCAACCTTATAGACCAGCTATCCTAGGGGTAGCATGGACAGAGCAGTCTTAGGCTAAACTCAAGAGGGCATGTGAAGCTAGCTGTTTTACCATGTGTAACCCCTTCAATACCAAATGAAAGGACACCACACAGGATATATATAAAATATATATGTTATTTATTTCTAAACAATCCCTCTGAACTCTTTATGAGGTCAGAAGCACAAACACAATACAATATACTTAATTAAAATACAATAAGTTGCACAAAATACAGTAGGGCCCTAGGGGCAAGCTAAACCATATACTAAAATAGTGGTATAAGGGCCACTACACGGAAAGTGAATAGGCCTAGGGCCTAGGGAATCGCTGGGGCTACGCTGAACTACCAAGAGTTAGGAAGCAGGAGGCCCACGGGATGCGTGTGCAGTGTCTAAACACACACGCGAGTTACCAAACAGAATGAATGGGAATGTAAAAGATGGAAACTAGTCTTTTAGGGCACTTCTGACTGGGCTCGATGAAAGTTACTTGAAACCTAGACAGTAGGATAGTCAATACCCACAGGAGCACCGGAGTACTCGCATTACCTCACCCACAGGAAGCGGGTGCATAGGTGTCAAAGTGTGTCGGGTTTCGTCGCTGAATCCTATGGAGCCTTGAAGAAAGATGCTGCAGGCGACCAGGAGAGAAGTGTCCGGTTGGATCCAAGGGCGGATCGAGGATGAAGAGGACCTGAAAGCAGAAGGGACAGAGGCTGGGTGGAGGAGTGTGGCTCAATGGTTAGAGCGGCAGACCCTGATGCAGAGTTCTGGTCCGGGACCAGGGTTCAATTCCCGCCTCGGCGGGTCTTGGGCTCATAATTCCTCGGACCTGATTTCTCGCCTCGGTGCCTATTCTAATCATGGGTCCCACGCTGCAACTCTGGGCAATAGCTTGCTTAACCTCCACACCGGCCCCAACAGCGCTGTGGATGCCTGGCTTCACCCTGGGGGTGCCCAGGAGTGGACACTTCACAGGGAAAGCCAGGAGGGGTTCCACAGCGGTATGAGTAATAGCGCCAGGAAACCGCTTGGTGACAGTGCGCTCTACAAATACCTTGACATTTACATTTACATTTACATTTACATTTACATTTGGGTCACTAGCCAGTGACCAGGAAGGAGCCAGCCGATGTCGTGAAGCAATCAGGTGATGTCGTGAAGCTTGTTTCTGCAGCCACGTGGACCAGGGGGCGTCGACGATGACCAGGAGTCAGGCATGGACTGTTCTACAAAGGCTCTCGCTGTTGGCGGTGTCGGCTTCCGGATTGGAGTCAACAAGCCTTGGCAAATGCAACCCACGCAGGAAACAAAGTTGGCTTCTTAATCAGACCAGCAAGGTCTGATGGACTGCTTCTTTTCAAGAAAGCAAGGGCCAGTCTGGAGCAACCAGACCAGCGGTGGAAATTCAAAGATTCGTTGTCAAGATGGCAACTAGCCAATGGGCTAGTGACCGGACAGATGCGTCGAGCAGGAAAATGCAGAAGGGCCCCAGGCAGAACTCGTGGAGGGTGCAGGGCTGATGTTCGGTGCAAATGACGCTCGGGGCTGGAGCTTCTCAATCCCCAATGCACAGCTTCGAGGGTGCCTTGGGTGCTGCACAAAAAGCAAGTCGCTGAATTTTCAAGATGGCCGGTCCCACGTCTCTCGTCGCCTCCACGGGTCTCAGCTTTGCTGGGACTTTGGATCGGGCTGTTGGAAATCTCGAAGTCCGGTTCTTGTCAGGCTCTGTGCTCGGGCTCTGGCGGGAGCATCGACAAAGCAAGCCGTTGATCACTGGATGTTGCCTGTTTGCACAGGGTAGGTACAAAAGGGGGTGGTGATGGACGGAGCATCTGAATCAATCAAACACTTACACCCAGTCAAAAGATCTGGATTTAATCCATCACCGTTCTTTAGCCCACTCTGCCACCCCAGTTCAGACATGGCTATATGCAAATCAGTCTGACCCTGTGCCTCATGGGAACAGTCCAGCCCGAACTGCCAAGCCATGTCTTCCCTGGACCAGAAACAAGCTTCCGAGGACCGGTTTCTGGCATTCCAGCCGTCTTCAGCCCGGCTTGCTTGAATCCAATGGCAAAGTGAGCAAGGGACTCACGTCTGAGCACACCCTGACACACTTATGGTGGCCAAAAGCGGTACAAAAGGGGGTGGTGATGGACGGAGTATCTGAATCAATCAAACACTCACACCCAGTCAAAAGATCTGGGTTTAATCCATCACCGTTCTTTAGCCCACTCTGCCATCCCAGTTCAGACATGGCTATATGCAAATCAGTCTGACCCTGTGCCTCATGGGAACAGTCCAGCCTGAACTGCCAAGCCATGTCTTCCCAGGACCGGAAACAAGCTTCCGAGGAACGGTTTCTGGCAATCCAGCCGTCTTCAGCCCGGCTAGCTTGAATCCAATGGCAAAGTGAGCAAGGGACTCACGTCTGAGCATACCCTGCCACACTTATGGCGGCCAAAAGCGGTACAAATGGGGTGGTGATGGACGGAGCATCTGAATCAATCAAACACTCACACCCAGTCAAATAATCTGGGTTTAATCCATCACCGTTCTTTAGCCCACTCTGCCACCCCAGTTCAGACATGGCTATATGCAAATCAGTCTGACCCTGTGCCTCATTGGAACAGTCCAGCCCCAACTGCCAAGCCATGTCTTCCCTGGACCGGAAACAAGCTTCCGAGGACTGGTTTCTGGCGTTCCAGCCGTCTTCAGCCCGGCTTGCTTGAATCCAATGGCAAAGTGAGCAAGGGACTCACGTCTTACCATACCCTGCCACACTTATGGCGGCCACAGGGTAGTCACTCCTTGACCACAAGGGAGATTCTTCAGTCTTCTATCTTCAGATAGAATGTCGAAGGTCCAGAGTTTCGTTTCAAGTTTCAGTCAGGATAAATTTAAAGTCTTGGGACTCAGCTCCTACCTATATACCAAATCTAGGGGCTGGATTACCTGCTAGGTCCCTCCTATGGGTGGGACCAGGGAAGGGGGTGGTTACACCCCTTTCCCTTTGTCCAGTTTCGCGCCAGAGCTGGGGCTGGGAAGCCCCAGCACCGGTTTGAACTGGACTATGCATGGGACACCTTGTGTGCCCCAGGCAGTGTCTCATTTCTTTCAGCCCTCCCTGCCCCAATACACAAAAGCCTGTCTGGGGTGGTGCTAGCACCTCCCAAGGCAGGAAACCTATTGTCCAAGCCTCCCTCACTAGAAGGACTCCCAGCAGCAGGAGGTCAGACTTGTGTCTGTGGCAGCAGCATCCATTTTGTGCTGCTGAGGCTCTGGTTAACTTTAACCGGGATTAGTAGGAACAACATGTCTTCTCCCTCTAGAAGGGTGGAATGCTACCCTCGTTGCCAGAACTGGTGAGGGGGTAGTATTCCAAAACATATGACACCTTACTCGACATGTTTTGATAGAGCCAAACCAGAGTTAGCATTTAACCGCGAGGTTCATAATGCACTTAAGAGTATATGGTATGGCAATATCCTAGAACAGCTATAAGGACATGGTTCCGAAAACTGCAGACAGGCTCAGCTCATGCTAGAGCACCATCTCACATAAAACCAAGCACTCTGCCTCCAGGATTGTTAAGGCCTGCCATAGGAGTGACTTATAGGTGTATCTGTGTCTAGATATAAGGTTAGATATAGGTATACTATATCTAAGCAAGGGGTGATTACCCGACCTTGCCCCAGCTGAGTGATCAGCTAGTTGTGTCAATGTGAGTGGCCAGCCAGGGGTGGCATAATACATGCTGCAGCCCCTGGTAGGCCTTGGATGCACCTATGCCCTGGGTACCCATAGTACACTGTACAGGGGCTCATAAGGTGACCCAGTATCCAATTGGTAATGTACCTAAAGTACATTGTAGTGAATTTAAAGAGAGCACAGCTGGGCTGTGGGTCTGATTAGCAGGCCCACAGTCACATTAAGTCGAAAACCAGTGAAGCAAAAAGCGAAAAGTGGGGTGACCATAGGAAAGCAGACCCTACTCTCCTACAATGGGCTATTACGTAGTATGGAGCGATTTGGGCAGTAGTAATTTTTGTCAGGGGCCTGAAGATGGTAGAGGGGGAAGATCTTTCCCACGATACGTCGCCGAGCGGGTCCAAATATTCATAGGTTTTTAGGGGCAGCCACGGGCCAGAACCACCGCAATCTCTGCACTCATACCTCTGTCAAGCTCGGCCTTACATTTGCCTATAGTCGGGGGGAAGTCCCCTTCCACAGCTGGGCAATATCATGCTTGGCGATAGTGAGGGCAGATGTTGTTTGTAACTTATTTCCCCCTCTCTCGTCGGTACTGTGCAAGAGGAAGAGTTGTGAGTCAATTGGGAGTTCCCATGAAAAGACATTGCTTAGACAGTACAATACCTTGCACCAAAATGGTTGCAACAAAGTGCAGCTCCAGACTAAATATAAAAATGTCCCATCCTCCCTCTCACATCTTAAGCATGATAACAACCATCTTCCAGAGTCTGGCCTGTGTGTAGTATACGCAGTGTAAATACTTAAACCAAAGGCGGTATCGTGTGGACACAGCAGCGCCCCGAGGGCTGGCAATGGCCTCAGCCCAGTCATCCTCCGTCAAGTCAGAGATATTTTCTTGCCACGCTCTTTTAGTCTTGTCAAGTGTCATCCATGTACGAGTCATTATTGTTTGATATATTTGCCTGATTTTATGTAAGCCCAGATCCCCTATCAGTAGCCGACCCTCAAGAGGGTGAAATTCCGGTAGGGTCTCTAAAGCATGAATCAAGGGGCTCAAAGCATGGCAGAATTTGAGATATTTGTAAAATTGTGTCCTATGTAGTTGGAATTCTACTTGTAGTTGTTGAAAAGATTTCAATATAGCCCGGGCAAAGTGAGGAATCCCCAGCCGGATGTCTCCTAAGGCGAACTGCAGCACTCCGGGGTGGAGGGCTAGGCCTCCTCTGCTCACAGGCCTGTCACAGTCCCAGGATGTTGGGAGGAAGGCACTAGATGCCGCGGGGTCCCTCCAAGCCTGCCAGTCCGCTCACCATTGGGGCTGCGACCCAAGCCTCCGGCTCCAACGCTGCTCTGCGAACGGTGGGCATGGACTCCAGACAGAGGTTCCCGCTCAGGCCCCGGCTCATGTCTCTCACTCTGGCTCTGTGGCAGCCAAACGCCAGGAAACAGCACTCACCACACTGCCCGGATCAAAATCTTCACCAAACCAGCTCCTCTGAACAGGATGAGTGACGGATTATTTCGGATAACAGCGTGGATGCTCGGAGCCCGATCAGGCTGCGTCTGCCATGTTGGCTTTCAAAGCCATGCCTGAACTACAGTTGTATTTTTGAGCTTTGTGCTCGCCATGGCATTGTTCTGTTTGCAGTACTGTAGTGTTTGTTCTGTGAGATCGCCAAAGCATTGATCCATTTGCAGCACTGTAGCGTCTTTGCTCTGTGTTCTAGCCACGGCATTGATCCATTTGCAGCATTGTAGCATCTTTGCGCTATGTGCTAACCATGGCATTGTTCCATTTGTAGCACTCTAGCATATTTGCTCTGTGTGCTAGCCATGGCATTGTTTCATTTGTCGCACCGTAGCATATTTGCCCTGCGTGCTAGCCTTGGCATTGTTCCATTTGCAACACTGTAGCGTCTTTGCTCTGTTTGCTAGACATGGCATTATTCCATTTGGTATCGGAGTACTCACGCTGCCCCTGTTTCTTATTTGCCTTCTTTTTTAACTCTGCACTATGTCCTTATTATTGTATTCAATCTGATTCTGCTTGTATTCTGTTTTAGTCCTTGTATTTCCATTGCTTGTTGTGCCTTCTTTTTTCCCCTGCCTGTTCTGATCCCCAATTTCCCGCCACTGTGTCCCCTGCGTCCTCGCCTCCCCGCTCACCCATTCATCCCACTCCCACCTCCCAGCTGCTCCTCCCTCCATCCTCCCCTTCTTATGGCGCCCGCTGGGTGGTGAGGAGAATGACCCTTGACTCTGTTCCAGGCAGGTCGCTCCCCTCGCCGCACAGCACCACCTGTTGTGCCCGTGTCACTCAGCTTTCTACTGCTACTGTCGTAAATAATTAATTTACCGGTGCTTAAGTTCTATAATCAATAAGAATAACTCATAATAAAATAAGAGGCAAAATCCGTGATATTTGAGGTTTCTCAAAAGGGTTTTATTCCTATAAAAGGAATTGGGTGATTAGCATATTGGCTCGAGCCAAGGTGGCATACCATTCCGTCACCACATAGGTTCGGGAAGGGACAGACTGACAGAGTCAATGGTAATATGCGAATATGCAAGTATGCGACAATACATAATTGACAGACATTCATATATATAGTCAATGCATTACAGTAAAGGCATATGCAGGAGGCGTAACAGCTGAGAAGAGAGATAAGAATACATGTACGTAATACAAAAGGCGTTACAATAGGCGTGCATGAAGGCGTGGACAAGAACGTCATTGAACATGATGTCACAAATGGGTGGATCCATGAATGAATCCAGCAGTGTCAGCAAAATTACATGGCAGAGATGCGCGCGCAGCGGGATGACGTGTAATGTACGTGTAACTTGAGGGGTGAAGGGGGACTTGACATTTAGCCCTACATGTGTAGACGGATGTCTGGATGTCAGATCAACCTAATCCCAAATAGTATCTAATATCTCATGTTTAAGGAACTGCATTATCTGAAGGGAAAAGGTCTCTCGGACAAGTGGTTATTTCTATACTGGTTATGAGTGCGTGTATGAGCGTCTGTGTGTCTACATGAGACGCGAGGGGTGCGAGGGGTGCGAGGGAGGGCATGGGCCTACCATGGAAACAGGGCCATGAATTACTTGCATAGAGACAGTGAGGCCTAACCCTCTGCCCTGCAGCTGGAAGGATGTTGACGTGAATCTACCAGACAGGAATGTATTTTCGAGGAGTGGAGCAGATAATTCGAAGGTTGAAGGCAGTCTTGGCAGGCAACGGGCTGAGCCGAGCACCGTTAGCCGCGCCAAGAAGTAAGGCAAGGGTCACTGGCACAGAGGCAGCCTGGGCTGAGGGTTTCAGAGTCAGAAGGCAGAAAAAGGCTCAATGGCAGAATTCAGGCCTACCTCGCCAGAGCTGAAAAACATGTAAGGTATACCACAAAAAGACGTTGGCATAGCATATTTAGGAACTGAATATCCAATCCGTTCATGGCGGATCGGAAAGAGAACATGTTAACGTTGAACGCAAATGTATTTGCGTCATCATAGCTAGCACAGGAGGGAAGTTACATGCACCTTAAGCTCGTACATGGAGTCGGTGGGGTCTAAGATAGGGGACACAATCGATCATAAAATTTATATTACCTCACTACCCTGCCATGAGTTTGAGGCCCTCCTCCACCCGCAGGCTACCAACTGTGCCTCATCGCTGGTTGCCCAGTGTTGGGCCGTAGGTAAAGGGGTACTCGCGCTGCCACTGTTTGCCTTCTTTTTTCAACTCTGCACCTGTCCTTATTATGGCATTCAGTCTGATTCTGCTTGTATTCTGCTTGAGGAATTGCCATTGTCCACAGAAACACCCTCAGAATCTCGACCAGCACCAATGACACGCTTATCACCGCCAAACACCTGTACTTCCAGATTCGCACCAACCTCAACATCACCCTCAGAGGAACGCTCATCTACAGGCCACAGGCCACCGGCCGCAGTTTAGCGACTCCATCGCTGGCTTCGTCAGTATGCACGCTCTTGTGTCCACGGACAACATCCTTCTCGGAGACCTGAACTTCCACTTCGAGAACACCAGCAACAGCAACTCCACCACTCTGCTCAAACAGCTCGTCACGACTCCCACCTACTCCGCCGGACACACGCTCAACCCCATCTTCTCAGCCAGCAACCACGCAACTTCAGCCACACCACAGAAACCCACTGGACCGACCCCCGCGGCATCAACTTCACCTTCAAGAAGCCTACACGCACCACCGCACACAACAGGCCCCCACCGCAACTGGAGCAAAGTCACCGAAGACCAGCTAGTCTCCACCCTCGCCCAAAACCCACCAACAGACACTACCGACACCGACTCCACCACCCTCAACCTCAGGCAATGGATCAACGACTGCGCCAACACTCTCACCCCGATCAAGAAACCCTTGAACAGAGGCACCAACAGAAAAGCCACCTGCTTCACCTCCAACCTCCAGGCATCCAAGCAGACCTGCAGTAGGCTCGAGAAGAAGTGGCACCACGAACAGACACCGGACAGCAACACAACCTACAAGAGCGCCATCCGCAGACACCACCAACTCATCCAGAACGCCAAAAGGACCTCCTTTAAAGAGTTCATTGACAACAATGCACACAACAGCAAAGAGCTCTTAAACATCGTGAAGGAACTCTCCAACTCCAGCTCCAACGACATCCCGCCATCACAAGAACTCTGCGACTCCCTAGACACCTTCTTCCACCGCAAGATCGCAGACATCCACACGGCTTCAGCAATCAGGCCCCCCCGACAGACACAAACACCCGAGACTCACCTCCCCCAGCCACATTGACCCCCTGCTTTCCTGGACCCACGTCAACGACGAAGACACCATCAAAATCATGAACACCATCCACTCCGGTTCACCATCCGACGCCTGCCCGCACCACATCTTCAACAAAGCAAACTCCACCATTGCACCCCATCTCTGCAAGATCATCAACAGCTCCTTCAAAGCCACCACCTTCCCAGAGAGCCGGAAGCATGCCGAGATCAACGACCGACTCAAGAAACCCAAAGCTGACCCCAAGGACCTCAACAACTTCCGGCCCATCTCCCTCCTCCCGTTCCCGGTGAAGTCATCGAGAAGACCGTCAACAGTCATCTGACCCCCTTCCTTGAAAAGAACAACATCCTGGACCCATCCCAATCTGGATTCCGCAGCAACAACAGCAACAAAACAGTGCTCATTGCCGCCACTGATGACAACAGGGCTATGATGGACAACGGAGAAACCGCGGCCCTCATCCTCCTGGACTTCTCGGCTGCCTTCGACCATGTCTGCCACCACTCTCTCCCCACACTCCTCCACAACGCAGGGATCCGCAACAAAGCTCTGGACTGGACCACCTCCTTCCTCACCGGCAGAACCCAGAGTGTCCGCCTCCCCCCCATTCTGCTTTAAAGACACCAAGATCATATGCGTCATACCCCAAGGATCGCCCCTCAGCCTGACACTCTTCAACATCTACATGGCATTGAACGCCAACATCGCCAGATCGCACAACCTCAACATTGTCTCATATGCCGATGACACCCAGCTGATCCTCTCCCTCACCAAGGCCCCCACCACCGCCAAATCCAACCTCCAAGAAGGAATGAAGACCATCGCCGAATGGATGACGAACAGTCGCCTGAAACTGAACTCGGATAAGACGAAGGACCTCATCATCGGATCCACCCCCTCCCCAAGGACGACTCATGGTGGCCGGCCGCACTGGAAGCTGCACCAACGCCCACTAACCATGCATGCAACCTGGGAGTCATCCTGACTCCGCGTTGTCAATGACCCAGCAAGTAAATGCCATCTCCTGCTCCTGCTTCAACACCCTGCGAATGCTCGCATGATCTACAGATGGATCCCCAGTGGTACCAGAAGGACAGTCATCCAGGCCCTTATCAGCAGCGGACTGGACTACGGCAACACCCTCTATGCAGGAACCTCAGCCAAACTCCAGAAACAACTACAACACTTACAGAACGCCTCTGCACGCCGTATCCTCGACATGCCTCGCCACAGCCACATCAAATCCCACCTGAAAGACCTGCACTGGCTATCCGTCAACAAGAGGATCACCTTCAAGATTCTCACCACGCTCACAAATCTCTTCACAGGACAGGACCAGCGTACCTCAACGAACAACTCACCTTCTACAATCAGAACCACCAGCTCCGCTCCGCTGACCTCGCCCTACACCGGTGGCAGATCATTCTCTCACCTCGATGCTAAAACATGGAACACCTTCCCCGTCTGCCTACGACAGACCCAGGACCTGCTGGCCTTCAGGAGACTCCTCAAGACCTAGCTGTTCAAGCAGTAGCAGCACCCCCGCCCCTCCCAGCGCCCTGAGACCCTCATGGGTAAGTAGTGCGCTCTACAAATAGATTGAGTGATTGATTGATTGATTTGCAGTACTGTAGCATCTTTGGCTGTGTGATAGCCATGAGTTTGAAACATTTGCTGTACTGTAGTGCCTTTCTGCTGTGCGCTTCCCATGATTTTTCCTTTTACAGTATTGTAGCATCTTTGTGCTATGGGCTTGCTTACCAGATACAACCAGGAAAAGACCTACTAAACTAAATCACAAAATGTATGCTCTTGCAACACCACAGGGCATGCACTAAAACATTCTCAATGTTCAATCCAACAGGATGAAATGATGTCAAACAATGCAAATTACATTATCGATGCGAGCACCAAATATACAGCTATTTGTATCTAAAGTGGCACTTAACACCAAACCAGCAGAGCAGCAGAGCAGAGCCCCAGGTCCTCTTGGTCGGGTGATTCGGAGATATCCTGCTCTCCTGGTTTGAGGAGCTGGTAGCGGTGAGGAGGTGAAATACATCATTTGGGGGGAGGAGGTGAAAGACACAATTGGCGGTCTAATGCCACACCTGGAGAGCCTGCCCAGTCCCCTGAGGGCTGTGTTACGGGAACTGTTTACAAGTGGGTGGGAACCCGGAAGGTCTGAATCACGCTTGCAGCTTGGGCATTGGAGAGGAATCCAAGATTTGTTTATGAACACTGCCCCCTGCTGGGAAAGAACCTCTCCTTTCACAGGGCTCGTCAAGGGAGCCGAATTGCTCAAACAACAATCAATTGTTTGTTCAAATCACTCTGTCTCCGATGTCAACCCACCATCTGGGGGTGAATTTTCTGCTTTCTTCATTGAAAAATCAAGACTCATCTCCAGTGAACTTGCCTCCAAGAAGGCTCTACTGCCAGCTCTAGGGTCCACACCACCTCTTGTCCTCTTAGAAAACCCCAATCTCACAAGCCTGATCATTAAGAACAATACCTCATGGGACACCTTTACCCCTTTCAGTAAAAAAGACATCAGCAGGATTCTTCAGAACATCAATCCTTCCAACCACTTCAGTGACCCACTGCCCCGACCACCTTGAAAGAGATCAAGAACGTTCTCATTCACACCTGGACAAGGATTGTAAACGCTTCCCTATCACAAGGCACAATCCCTGACTGTCTAAAAGCAGCGCAGGTATCACCCATACTAAAAAAAACAACCACAGATTAATCTGACCTCAATAATTTTCGCCCCATATCTAACATCCCCACTCTAGCCAATCTACTAGAAAAATACGTACAATTCCAACTTTGTGCTCACATGGAGAATTTCCAACTCCTTAACCAGCATCAATCAGGCTTTCGGAAGGGGCACAGCACAGAATCAGTACTTACGCACGTTTTGTACAACATCTTAAAAAGGCTTGACAAAATGATTCCTGCCTCCTGATCCTCCTTGATCTTTCCTCCGCATTCGACACGATTAATCACAACAACCTCCTTTGCACTCTGAAGAACAGGATGGGATTCTCGGGACTGGTGTTACAATGGTTTGCCTCCTTCCTCCACCAGAGAACACAAAGAGTTAAGGCAAAACACTCCCTCTACCAGCCCTCTCCAGTACTTGTGGGTCCGACCTCTCTCCTATCCTCTTCAACCTTTTTTTTAACCTCTTGCTAATTCTCTAAATGACATGAACATTCCCCTCCATATGTACGCGGACGACACACAGCGTTACCTGAAAATCTCATCCCTGGATAACATCATCTCACTCAACTCTACCCTAATGTCCACTCAAAATTGGTTAACTGAGAACCATCTCCTGCTCAACACCTCCAAAACTGAATTCCTCCTCATCTCTCCTCCGAACCACCGCCTCAAGCTTGACCTTTGGTTGACTCAACTCACTGCTTTCAATTGCACCCCTCTCATCATAGTTAGACTCCGTGTGGCATCCTGGCCTATGGTGACTCGTGGAATCATGGGGCAGGGTTCTACATGACTTATATTCTATTAGGAGTCAGTTGGCCCAGGCTCTTTTACTCAATGGTTTAGCGTATTTATTCTTAATAAATACTTATCCAAAATACCTCATTTGACCTTCTTTCAAAACGGAACACTGTCGACGATTGGTAACACCCACTGAAGAGCCTGGAGCGCTGCCTAAAGATAATTCGGCAGATCAGGGATTTATCTCTGAATTAAGAAGATAAGTGAAAAAGCAGATTTCCTGTGTCTAGGGAAACCGTTTCACTTGAAAGAGATCAAGAACGTTCTCATTCACACCTGGACAAGGATTGTAAACGCTTCCCTATCACAAGGCACAATCCCTGACTGTCTAAAAGCAGCGCAGGTATCACCCATACTAAAAAAAACAACCACAGATTAATCTGACCTCAATAATTTTCGCCCCATATCTAACATCCCCACTCTAGCCAATCTACTAGAAAAATACGTACAATTCCAACTTTGTGCTCACATGGAGAATTTCCAACTCCTTAACCAGCATCAATCAGGCTTTCGGAAGGGGCACAGCACAGAATCAGTACTTACGCACGTTTTGTACAACATCTTAAAAAGGCTTGACAAAATGATTCCTGCCTCCTGATCCTCCTTGATCTTTCCTCCGCATTCGACACGATTAATCACAACAACCTCCTTTGCACTCTGAAGAACAGGATGGGATTCTCGGGACTGGTGTTACAATGGTTTGCCTCCTTCCTCCACCAGAGAACACAAAGAGTTAAGGCAAAACACTCCCTCTACCAGCCCTCTCCAGTACTTGTGGGTCCGACCTCTCTCCTATCCTCTTCAACCTTTTTTTTAACCTCTTGCTAATTCTCTAAATGACATGAACATTCCCCTCCATATGTACGCGGACGACACACAGCGTTACCTGAAAATCTCATCCCTGGATAACATCATCTCACTCAACTCTACCCTAATGTCCACTCAAAATTGGTTAACTGAGAACCATCTCCTGCTCAACACCTCCAAAACTGAATTCCTCCTCATCTCTCCTCCGAACCACCGCCTCAAGCTTGACCTTTGGTTGACTCAACTCACTGCTTTCAATTGCACCCCTCTCATCATAGACTCCGTGTGGCATCCTGGCCTATGGTGACTCGTGGAATCATGGGGCAGGGTTCTACATGACTTATATTCTATTAGGAGTCAGTTGGCCCAGGCTCTTTTACTCAATGGTTTAGCGTATTTATTCTTAATAAATACTTATCCAAAATACCTCATTTGACCTTCTTTCAAAACGGAACACTGTCGACGATTGGTAACACCCACTGAAGAGCCTGGAGCGCTGCCTAAAGATAATTCGGCAGATCAGGGATTTATCTCTGAATTAAGAAGATAAGTGAAAAAGCAGATTTCCTGTGTCTAGGGAAACCGTTTCACTGACATCTCTTGCATGCTGATGGAGGAGTGATATTATCGACACGATTTTACAGACAAGATTGTCTCTGGTTCGAGTCGTGAGTAATTGAGGTAAAAAAATCTTTATCGTAACTGTTTTCAAGGATATAAATCTGAGACTTTAAGTTTGCCAAGTGTGAAGGGAGCTTGTAGTCAAGCGCAAAGGGAACTGAATGATTAATTTCTTTTGGCAACAACAATTATATTCAGCTGAGCTAAAAGCCGAGCGTTTTATCTAAGTACTTGTAGTTCATGTTTCTGCTGACAACAACGATTGTATACAGCTGAGCTGAGCGCTAAAAGTTTTATCTGGATGCTTATAATTTTGCTTGAAATATGCTATTTTAACCTTAAGTCATTCACCAGTAAACTGTGCGCTCGAGCGTTGAGCCGGTAATTAAATATAAACAGCTCTCAGGAAGCGCGTGTATTTCTCTGCGTGCATACGAGCGTGGAAGCACCAAGATGACGATTATCACAGCGTGAAGCGCTCGAGCTGCTGGCTGAAAGTAAACACGGTCCCAGCTGATTGTGCTTCGTGTAGCAGTGTGCAAAGGATTATTAAATAAAAATAAATTAACTTTGAGCGTGAAAGCTGTCAATTGTTAAAGCTCCTGCTGGCTGAAAGTAAACATGATCACAGCTTGCGCGAAGGGAATTAGAAATAAATACTGAAAGCTTGTGTTGGCTGAAAGGAAACACGGTCCCAGCTTCCGTGAAGAGAATTCAAAATTTGCAAACATTCGTGACAAGAATTTTCAATTCTATTAAGGACTAGGAGGCGAGGATTATGCTTAGTCTCATTTCTTTACTGACACATAGCAGCCAATCACATTACAGTAAAGAAAAAACAGAAACAGGGCAACCATAGAGTACACCCATAGTATATAAACAGTCTCAGAGGTAACCACTTCCTCTTTCTTTGTCCAAAATCCAGTAAGAAGAACCAAGTAAACATCAGAAACCAAGGAAGACATCAATCGAAAGGACCAAAATCCGAACGTGGAGGCGGAGGAACTTCCAAAAGCCACAGGAACAGAAGCAGGCCAACGAGGAGCAGAAACTCGCAGCAGAACGACCATAAGGGCTGAGCCGGAGGAACCTCACTTGGGATCAGAACCTGAAAAGAGACACAAAGCCGTAATACACATCCTGTGTAATCATGAGCAAATAAGGGTGGGTAAAGAAAAAACCAAAGCATTCATCACATTTCATTAGGAAAGATCCATGAAGCATTGCATAGTAACAATATAATAGATACATGCATATACAACGGGTGGGATAATCCTCGCCTCCTAGTCCTTAATAGAATTGAAAATTCTTGTCACGAATGTTTGCAAATTTTGAATTCTATGTCAGGACAGGAGGCTCCGATTATGCTTTTTTAAAGCTGATCTACCACCACAGAAGCAACACTATCGATAGGCTTAAAGTAAAAAGTTTTAAACACAGACGCAGATGACCAATCTGCAGCCTTCATGATATCAAACAGAGTAACACCCATGGAATAAGCTTTGGACGCCATCGCTCCGCGTGCAGAGTGCGCGCCAAACACAGAAACATCAATTCCAGCTTCAGACATAAGCCCCCGCACCCAGCGCGCCAAGGTAGCTGGAGAAACAGGTCGAAAAGGCTTTTGTAATGCAATCAGCAGTTGACCCTGCATGTCTGAGCGCAAAGAAGCAGTACTCACCTCATAATCCTTCAGGCATTGAACCACACAAAGGTTGGGGTGAGAAGGGAAAGAAGGATAAGAAATAGAAGGCGTATTAGATTTGGTACGTCTGGAGAGACGAAAGAAAACTCCTTCAGGAGTGAAGCAGCGACCCGCCAGATCCAAAGCGTGCACATCCGACACGCGCTTACAAGATACCAAACACAGCAACATAGTTAGTTTTGCGGAAAGTTGCTTGCGAGATAAGGAAGCATTGGAAGGCCAGGCCTCCAAAAATCTGAGGACAACAGAAACATCCCACAAGGTAACATATTTAGGGGTGGGAGGTTTTGCAAAACGAACTCCTTTAAGCAACCTGGAAACAAAAGGATGTTCACCCGCGGGTTTCCCATCTATGTGGGCATGACCCGCCGAGATAGCAGACCGGAAACCGTTAATAGTCGAATAAGCCAGACCAGAGGTGGCCAAGGAAGCCAAGAAATTAACAATCATGCTGATATCTGCTGAAACGGGATCAACTTGTTGTTGTGAACACCAATCACACCAACGCTTCCAAGACCCCTTATACCGTTTGTGAGTATTGGGAGCCCAGGCTTCACTAAGGAGCTTGGAAGCGTCGCTTGAAAGGCCTGGGAGCGACCAGCGATCCCCGAGATCCTCCACGCGAGAAGAGGAAGGGAGCCTGAGAGGATCAGGGGATGAGGACCTCCGAGAGGGTCCAACAGGAGATTCCACAATGGGGGAAGGAGAAACGGTGGGGCCGAACACATTTCTAGAAGGACCGGAAACCACGCTTGAGCCCTCCAGAGAGGGGCAATCAGAATCAGATCCGTCTGAAATCGTTTGGAGTAGGCCAATACCCTGGGAATCATTAGAAATGGAGGGAAGGCATAACAGAGGGTCGATGGCCACCGCTGGAGAAAGGCATCCGTGGCCAGAGCCTGAGGGTCCGGCCTCCAACTGTAAAAATGCGGAAGTTGCGTATTGAGGCGTGAGGCAAAGAGATCTAATTGGCAAGGACCCCAACGCCGATGGAGAGCACGGAAGACCCGGGGATGCAGCCTCCAATCGCTGTAATCCCGAAGGTGCCTGGAGTGCCAGTCCGCTATCTGATTGTGGCATCCCGGAAGGTACTCCGCAATAACAGTGATCTTTTTCTGCAGACAGAAGTGCCAAAAATCTTTGGCGATCTCCGCCAGGATTCTGGACCTGGTCCCGCCCAGTTTGTTCACATAGCGGACTGCCGAGATATTGTCCATCCGGAGAAGGACACAACAACTGGTCTGTAGGGGAGAAAAACATTTGATCGCAAAGGAGCCCGCCAGGAGCTCCAGACAGTTGATATGAAGTTCCAATTCTTGAGGGGACCAACGACCCCCGGTCGAGACCGAGCCGCAACGGGCTCCCCAGCCCCACCGACTGGCATCGGATTCTATCACCAGATCCGGAGACACACCGAAGAGGGCCCGGCCGTTCCAGGCCTCCATGTGGTCCAACCACCACTGCATCTCCCACCGGACCTCCTCCGTAAGAGGAATCTGATCGGAATACCTGAGCCCTTTCCGGAGATGAAGAATTTTCAGGCGCTGCATCGCCCTGTAATGAAGGGGACCCGGAAAAATCGCCTGAATGGATGACGCCAGGAGACCGACTACACGCGCCAACGACCTCAACGACACAGTCGGTCTGGAAATAACAGACGTCAACTCTCTCTTGATATAACGCATCTTTTGGTTGGGCAAGAGAAGTTGACAAGTAACCGAGTCGATCTGAAAACCCAGGAAATCGATACGCTGGGCTGGTACCAAAACCGATTTCTGGACATTGATTAGGAACCCCAGAGATTGTAAAAGAGTGATGGATAATTCCAGATGTTGAAGAAGTTTGAGAGGACAATCCGCCATAAGGAGAATATCGTCCAGATAAATAAT